>NC_073698.1:11725000-12350000 GCF_023634085.1 Falco cherrug | reverse complement strand
CCCTGGGGATGGCCGAACACCTGCCTGCCCAGGGAAGTGGGGAATGAATTCCTTGCTTTGCTTTGCTTGCGTGCGCGGCTTTTATTTTACCTTTTTTTCTCCACCTTTCCATTTTGTTATTATTGTTATTGTTATTATTGTTGTTCTTACCTCTTTATTCTGTTTAGATTATTAAATTGTTCTTACCTCAACCCTTGAGTTTTACATTCCTTTCCGATTCTTCTCCCCATCCCTCAGGGTGAGGGGGAGTGAGCGAGTGGCTGCGTGGTGTTTGGTTGCTGGCTGGGGTTAAACCACCACATATATTCAGTCAAATATTCCATTGCGAGGAAAAACGAGCCAAATTCCAATCCAATGCTTTGATAACTTCTCTCTCAGCCACCCAGTTGGCTTTGATGTGATTGCCTTAGAGTTGCAACAATGTCCAGAAAATCTCTGATTCTTTGAGCTATCTACTATCGTTTTCATTATTATGTTCCTCCAAGAAGCATGCTTTGTTTCCTAAGTTCTGCCTCACCTGCAAACTTGCTCAGTTCTTTCCCAAAAAGCATCTCCCTCTAGAGAAAATCCAAAAGGAATAACTAGCTTTTGAACAGCTGTACCACCAACAATTGCATTTCCAGATGTTATAGCCTTGGTACCTCATCGTTGTACTAGCTAAAACAAATAACTCTATGGGCTGCACACTTGTCAGACCAGATAATCTCCTGAGAGGTGACTGTCAGTCATTTCACAAGGTAACGATAAAACAATAAGGAAACCATTTGTGTGTGAGGATAACAATCCTCGTAACATTTCAAGAAATCCCTTAGGACGAAAACCACAATGCTGCAAATGTTCCTGGAGGAACCACAGACTGAGTTTCAGGTGTCACCACATTACATTATGCAGCATCCACCCTTAGAGCAGGACTTGTTTCTCAGCTTAAAAATCAAATATGTTTTAGGCAACTGTAGCCTGCTGAAATCTCATGCTCTGTTACAGTTCTCCATTACTTTAACACAAGGTGAGAAAAATGAACGTTTCTCTCATTCTGTTTCTCTGGAGTCAGTATTTCTTTGATACTGATGGAAAGTCAGTGTTGTGTAACATTATGGAATTGTAGAATTTCTTAGGTTGGAAAAGACCTTTATTATTATTAATAAAGGTCTTTATTATTATTATTGTTATTGTTGTTGTTATTGTTATTATTATTATCACTGCTAAGTCCACCACTAAACCATGTCCCTAAGCACTGTGTCTTTTAAACATCTCCAGGAATGATGGCTCAACTACTTCCCTGGGCAGCCTGGTCCAGTGCTTGACAACCCTTTCAGTGAAGGAAGATTTTAAAAGAACAGTAATATTACAAAGTGAAACTACAATTTCACTCTTTAGTTTGCTTCCCATTGCATTCATGAATGATACAGCTTTCGGTTACAGGATTACATGCCAGGTTTTCATGATGCTCTGCCTTATCTGATTTACAGAACAGTGTTCAAAAGCAGTTATTTAATATTTTCTTTCTCCTCTCTATCAACTATGGGTAGGTATCCTTTTCAAACCCTGCTCTACAGGGAATTGATTTCTTCAGAGCACTTTAGAGTGCTTTGTTGTGGCACTCAGTTACATTGAGGAAACCTTTGCTTGTTCTGACACTTAACATTTTTTTAGAATGTCCCCATTTCATGAAGTGGTGTTATCACCCCTTTTTTATAAAACGGGGACAGAGAGAAACAGAGAAGAGCAAATGCATCTTGTACTCATGATGCCTGGAACTGAGATTATGAGAGCAACATGGTTCAAAATCATGTATAGAAACAAAGGAAAATTCTTTTGTGTGTCATTTCATTGATGCCTGGATATATTCTCAGAAAGGCTGGAAATGTAATAACTTCTTCTAATCCATCTATCTGACAGCAATGGTAGGATGCTGTCCTTCATGCATAGTTAACAAACAGGGCAAAAATGGGAAGTTTTGCCTAGGGATTTGAATGTTTGCTAACAGCAGAGAAATGATGAGACTTAGGACTCCCCCAGCACTTGGGAGGGGTCACACCTTTTCCATCTTCTTCTTCTGGAGGTGTTGTCTTCTCCCAGATTTTGGCTTCTCATTCCAAGCCAGTACTCCATTCCTTCAACTCTTGCAGTCATTTTGCCCTAATGCAGCAAAGGCTGCTTTTTGCCCCATAGAATTTCTTTGTCTGCTTCCCTGACCTTCCTGTGCACAAGAAAAGTATAATTTTTTTAAAGGCTTAAAAACACAGCCCTTGTACAGAGCCCATTGCTAAGTCTATATCAAATTTCATCTTCAAAGTAATGGGGAGAACAATTTGAGCTTTTTGAATAGAAATGTGCTGGAATATCTCTCAGGCATCCTCCTTTATTGTTCTCCAAATGGTTGTCATTTCCCTGCAGAGGCTGCTTCTATCGTCAGCTTAATAATATTAATCTCAAGGGGCAGGAGAATGATCTGGCTGTCCTTTGAATTTAAAAAGCCCTGGTTTGGGGCAGGGTTTTTTGCAAAATACGAAAGGTCTTCAAAGGTTTCTTTCTAGTGTTAAGAGCTGAGAGTGGCTCCCAGATCCTGCTCTTAACTCTTCCCCATGGAGCTTTCTCCTTAAAGAAAAAGTGCTGCATCCTGCACAGTCCTTGCACAAGTGCAGAATGTGCCTAAGACTTCTGCTGCGACAGGGACAGGCAGGCTCAAAGTTCCTGCAGTGAACAAGTCCTGCTTGAATGGTACTCAAGGCCCATGCAGGGGGAAGGCATTCTAGTTGCTCCTAAATGATGGACAATTGCATTACATTCCTTTTTTTTTTTTTTTACCTACCTGTAAACTGGCAGTGCCTCCCTTGCTGCACTGAATGTCCCAGCTGGCCTCTCCTCTAGACAGGGCTTGTTGGTTGAACCTTCTTGGAAAAGAATACCACAGAACTGCAAATGGGGCAAATTAACTGGCAATTTAACGTCTGCTGAAGTGCTTACCCTCACCAAAGGGTCAAAGTGGTGACAGTTAAAAGTACAGATACAGGGAGTATCTGTAACTGGCAGGTCTCTCAGGAGAGATGGGACTTGTCTCACTGTTACCTCACACACGGAGATGAAGAGCTAAAGTCAAGCAATCACTGACGGCTAGTTCCACCTGACCTGCTGCCTCAGGCTTTCTCCTGCTTACTGTTTTCTTTCATGGCTCTTTTTACGTTGTAGTGGAAGAACTGAGACGAGCTTCTAGTGACATTCTGCTGTGTCTGGCCCACTGTCACTTCAAATACATCATTTGTGAGCTGCAAGGTCTCACATGAAGCCCCCAGAGGAAATCTCTAAGTAGGTCTTCATGACCTTCAGCAAACTTGCTACCAGCAATGGTCCAGCAACTCCACCTCCTGCTTTGCTGTTACACTCTCTGAGAACCAGGAGAAGGCACTCCTCCCTGCCCCCCGAGGTGCTCAGTGCTGAATCAGAGGGCTGTGAGCTCAGGGTTGCCTCATCATTTGCCGCACTGAACTGTCTTGGGAACACAGAGACAATGCCTGAAGCCTGGGAGGCCACTGTGGTCTGGAAGGACATCAGTGGCCGCCGACCACTCAGCCTCCTGCAACAAGCCTTGGCAGAGGAGAAGGTGTAGTAAGGAGGAAGAGGAGGAGGAAAGAAACAGCTCAGCATTTCAATGAAGGTATTTCAGGACATTTCGTACCTTATCCTTGAATTAAAAACTGACCTGTGATTAAACCCTAAGGAGCACAGTGCTGTAGCTTGGGACGACTACATTGGTTGCTAACGCCAGATAGCCTCCCTGACATATACTTTTGACATTATCTTTCCCCCCATCTTTTGATGCCGTTCTGAAGACACAAATATCTTGTTCAGAGTGTGGGAGTGATGCTCCTTCCCTCGAATGAGGGAAGCCGGGTTTTGCAGCACTTTGCTGTCTGATCTGTGAAGAGGAAGAGGTGAGAACTGCTGATGTTGTGGGCCTTTGGCAGCAGCTCTGAGATGTCAGAGCTCATCGGTCCTTCTACACAGCAACGGCATGTGAGGAGACGTGCTTCAGCAGGAAGCAGTTTGTCTAAGAAAGTAGCTAAAGGTGGAGGAAAACTGTTGCTGCTGCTACGGGAGTATCAGACCCCTCTGGGTTGGTAGACAGTGTGCCTGGATTCCAGCTTTTCATCCCTCTCGTGAGCCCGTGAGCCCAGGCAGGGTCTGGGAAATTCGTGCTGAAGTGCAGCTCAATGCCAGGCTGTGAAAGCAGGGAGCTGTTCTCTCTCCCCTAAAGAATGACCTTTCCTCCAGAGGAAGAAGGGAAATCTCTCTCCAGGAACTTGTCTCTACAGGATGCTGTGTATGAACAAGGAACTTCAGTCTGAGCAAAAGTTGTCCCTTTCTTCTCTGCAACTCGGACCACTGTGGCTATGGCCGTTGTGATGGACCTCCTCCAAAAGCAATGAAGTGTTTGACCAGCACTTCTGGGTCTCAGGTCAACATGAGGAGGTCCAACACACTTCCCAAATGACCAATATGAGGTGCTCCTCTGGATACCCTGTAGCTATATGGGTCTCTGTGTCAGCAGGTATCAGACCTGGGGGAGCTCCTGGAAAAGCTGTTGACCTCAAGACACCTAGATGTGTGCATACAGGTGAGGGGAAGTCTAAGGCTTTCTGTGGTATTTGGGCAGCAGGATAGAAAAGCATGGAGGCCTAAGACAGTGAGACTTCCACCCACTCCCTCTGGTTTTCTGGGTGAGTAAGCTCTCTTCCAACATGGAATTCCTGGTACCAATATGGCAACCCTGGCAAAAATTCTGGACGAGCTGAAGGAGTTCAATGGATCCACTCTGAAAAATATAATTGAGATTTTCTTTGATGATGTGAGTGAGCAATATGACCTAACTCCTGTTTCAATGATGTTTGTAAAGTTCATCTGAAAAATGTGTTATAAGCAGGTGCAGATGAGGATATTTTGGGTTCAGAGATGATACTTCTTCTATGGAAAAGACCAAAGAGAATATGGGAAGACTGGGGGTGATCTCCTCTGATCCTCAGTCTCAGACAGGTATTCATCTTTGGATGCCAGCTGGAAAGTGCTGAAGAAAGCCAGGACACTAAGGAAGGAGTCATCTCACTGCACTGTAGGTTACTGCATCTGCACTGCTGCCTCCTGTATTTTTTCATAGCCAGTGGAGATGAAGAGAAGAAACCTCATTGGTTTGGTATTTATTACATTCCTGAGCTCCTCCAAGCACACTGTGGGTTTTGCTTTCTAGAAAAGTGAGGATTCACTTTCTAAAGCCTGTAGCGGTACCCTCAGGCCACTTCTGGTGCTCTGGCTGTTTTTTTATCCTGCCCAAGCTTCAGAACGGGGCTTGATTGAGAAAATTCTGAGAAAGAACTCTGGAGGGAAGGAAAATCCTTGCTCTTTTTATTATAAAACACTTGAGAGGTGTTTGAATACTGCAGTGAGCAATGGGAGTCCTGTTCTGTACTGTCTAAAACCTGCTCCTTTGCCCAGCCCAGGGGTGTGGGGACACAGAGCTGTCCTCTGCAGGGAAACAGCCCCAGCCATGCTGGAGGAAAGACTTACTGGAATGACCATCGTTTCTCAGATGCTCCTCCTGAGCCATATGGAGAGCATGGTATGAGCCTGAGGGGACAGATGTAGGACCTGGGAAAGGCTCAGAGAGGCACTGCACCTGTGAGTGAGCCAGCAATAGGGTACAAACTCTGGAGGTAGGCACTTTCACCACCCAAGTCTCAATTCAGCATGTTACTTGTCAATACTTGCCATGTACTACAAGGGCTGGTTTTATGAACTGGCAAGTCCTGCTGTGTATCAATCCTCATAAAAGGGCAGGGTCAGGATGGGCAGTACAAGATTTTCCTAGTTCTTGTAACCAATAGAAATGAAATTAAACTTTTAGGAACACTTTGAAGTGGAAGATGGGGGGGTCTCGGTTCTTTTGCAACGCTCTTCCAGAGCTTCCATGTTACTCTGGCAATTTTCTGAGAATAAAAATTAAAAGAACACTATTATAACTACTGCCCAAAAAGTTTGACAGGTTTTAGCATCAGACCACATGTATTGCACTACAGGCTTTTAGATGGTGACCTGCGACTGTTCCTGGAACCTTCAGTCACTTATGCTACTGTAGTTCATAAAATTGATTTTGTTTAAATAACTAAGAAGAATTGATACATATTTTATTGAGCACATTAGATGACAATGAGAGATTCACTGCAGCAAGTCATATTTTTAAATACGAAAGGGGAATTAGTAAAAAGTTAGGTTCATAGCCAACAGGAAACACGAATATGTTGCTTTCAGGAGCTTCAAGTTTTCAAGACAGAACTCTACTTAAATCAAACAGCTCAAACACATCCACATCACAAAACCTTAGTATTGCACTATAGCTCCTTGTTCAAAACACACAATGCACAAAGTGCATCTGCATTAACCACGTATAAAGAACCATCAGCAACGCATCAGCACAGACAGAGCAATGTAGGAAAGGTCAGAGGGGCTGTAGGTTTGCTGGGAGAAATACGGCAGCACTGGACCACCAGTATCCAACACAAGCTGTTTCTGACTGGTAATGCAACAGCCATTAGGACTGCAGCTGTGCTACTGTCCTACGCTGAGGTAGCATAATACTATGGCTTTTAAAACTTTCTTTGAAATAAGGTTTTTCTTAGCTGAAAGCCATGTAATAACTGAAGAGTTCTTGTAATACTAGCCCAAGGTATAGCATGGCAGCACTTTGGGAGCCACTTGTTTAACAACAGCTGCCAAATTCAAGTAAGCGCACTACCTCTCTGAATGCAGCACATAAACAGTTCTGTGCAGAGATGGTAACACCAATTACTTCTTTTCCCCCTCATCCTCAGCCACATGGAGAAGGCTAACAGTTGAGAACACAACAGCATGTTGTTCTGTTTTTCCATGAGCCAGAAAATGGAAGTCCTACCTAGCTATAAAAGAGGTCCTACTTTGTCTATAAAGACAACTTGGAAGAGGTGACAGGCAAAACATTTCAATTACATGGACAGTACAGAAAAACAAGTGAGCATGTAACATTTGTGAAAGAGACACGCTGCTATTGTGGTGCTAACCCCCCCACCCCCCCCCCACCTCACCTTGTATCTAAAATTCAAGACAAAGGACATTTTAATGTTCATTGAAGGTAGAGGTCCTGGGTAGGGGGAATCACATCAAAGCTGAATGCTACTTTGCCAAAACAGTCGAATAACAAACCAGGACAGTTTTCCAATTTAAAAATGCTCCCCCTTCTTTTGTCTGTTCAGCATCTTACCTTGAATTAAAATTAAGTCACAGTGTGTGTGTGTAGAACAAACCTTCCTTGTATTTACATCTACCTCACTTCGGCTATCTGGTGCTTAGCTCTGCTGAGGCACTCAGGTGCTACTGTAATACAAATAAGACTGTCTTCTCAAGTGGAATTTGGAAAACAGCACAACTAATATTGTGATTGATACTACAAACACATTGAAACAAATTCCACATACAAACATTACAAAACAACTTGTACAAACCATTACAAAATTCACTGATTTTCAATCCAAACTCCAAGGTGGGTTTGTTAGTCACTAAACCAAAATAACTGAGAAATAGAAATTAAACTAACATTTAACTTACATATCATTACATTTTGTAGAAAAAAAACCCTGTTAAGACATTATTAATTTATGAATGCATAGAAAAATCTAAATCCCTAACATTTATAGTACCCCCTTACAGTAAGCCTGTTTGTAGTTTCGTTTCTATCAGTGCCAAGTAATTAATCTCAGACATCAATGCTGAGATGGCTAACCAAGACATCTCAGGCTGAACAGAGCAATCTCTGTTTTTCCTGTGAAGACACAGTCAATATCAGTGGCCAGCCACCACCTGGTACAGATTAACCAGACTCATAAAAAACCAACCAACCAAACAAAAAACCCCAAAAAACCAAAAAACCCCCACCTTTTCCAGGGCCTCACTTAAACCCCAGAACTGAGAGGACCACTCTCAGCAGAGCAACACTTCAGAATGCAACGTGGCCATCTCTTCTTGTTACCTACAGGGTTGTGTTTCCCATCCCTGTACCGCAGAGCACTAGCTCTTTGCTGCTGGCAGCTTCAATTGCATTCAATGTATGTCACTTTATACTCATGGTAGAAATCTTTTGTTCTTGTTGTTCCTTGTGTGTGTTTTTGTTTTAATAAATAATGAAAGTCTACCACACGCTTTTTCAGGTACATGATTGCTGATTATTATACACAAGTAGTCTGTAAACCGGTTTGGCCTCTGAGGAATTAAGACAGTTGCATTCAGAGCAGCACCTTGTGTTGAGCGCAGCAAAGGTGGAGGAGAAGCACTCCTGCAGTACGAAGCTCCTGCCTGCTGCGGTGGGGACGCATCAGCATGAAGAATCTGTAAGTCTCTGGCGAAGTTTTTTATCTTCTCTCAGACTCACGCTGCCACCTGCATCATGGTCTGTCAAAACTAAAGAGAAAGTAAACCTTTAGAAGTGAAAGGGCCATCAAACCACTTGACACGTTCTGGTCTGAAGAGGAACTGCCACCAAGCCAGTGCTGCCAGGCTGGCTGTCCTGCACTGGGCTGGAGCTGCCGAGCAGCCTCCAGCTGTCCCCGCGCAGCCTGGATGTGGCACCCAGCGGCAGGATGCCCCGCAGCCTCTCCTGCCCTTGTGGTCCAGAATCAGCACCTACCACTGGTCTGTTAACACCGTCACTAATTAAAACATACTGATGCCACAAGTGACGGAAGACAAGGCAATGAGCCACAAGCAGGCGAAGCTTTGCTGGTGGGTGGTGAGGTCTGCAGCGGCACCCCGGCAGAAGGAGTGGGCTGCACCAGCCGGAGCTGGGCACAAAATGCAGCTTCTTTCTGCAACGCATTTTAACGAGAGCTTCAAGCATGAGTTTGTCCTGCTCCGGAGGATGACAAGTCTTTGAAGTGGTTTTGTGAGAAGAAAACAGTCTCATAAGTTCTGCTTTCAGATGAAAATGAGTCAGATTTTCTATTAGCTTTCTCAGCTTCTGGAGCAGAGACCTCCAACTTAGGCTTTTAAATTCTCCTATCAAAACCCACCCACCTGTCATTTCAAAACCGGACACATTTAAAAGGAAAGTTATTTTCTGTCAGTATTACTCCAAACTGCTGTACTAGAGCTGGCTGCCAGAACTGCTTCTTCAAATTTGAAAATAATTCTACTTGTTTGTTCTGAGTTCCCCTTTTACATAAATTGGCTTCTCATCCAAACCTCAGCCTACCAGGACTACCTGACCGAAGCACAGAGGAACAGTTACCCTCTGCGTGCTGCTGCTTCTTTTTTATTAAGCACAGGGCATGGCCTTCTGAAGAGAAAGTAAGTGTTTTTTCCTGCCTTTGAAACAGTTGTTTAACTTGCCCTCAGCATTGTGCTCCCCTACCCAGGTCAGCTGCTTAACGTTTTGCAGCATCTTCACTTCCATGAGTGAAGGACTTTGTGAAGTGATAGCCCACAGAATCTGGTCTACTTCATTCAGGGGATGCAGCCACTTGCGTCCTGCTGCTTCTGTGCTGCTACAACAGTGGCCACGCTCACATCAAATAGGAAGAAAGCTCTTCCATCCCTTTATGCCCCTCCCTGGATACTTGGCCTATCTTCTCTAATTCTGCACTTGAAGAGGGAATTGGAATCACATTTAAGATATGCCACATTTTTTAGCACAGGATCTAAGATTATATCTCTCATGTAACAGCGATTGCTCAGAGCTGTCTGAGCAGAGATGTCTAGGAACTGGTGGGAATATTCAGAGAACAGCTGTACCAATCCCGATCGACTCAGACCATTCTGGCAAAAATCACTTTACAGTCAATCTTCCTTTCCATGTAAGAAGGAAGAGGAGCATGTTTGCTGGCTGCAGCCCTACTTCCCTTCTTTTGCCATTTTCTGTTCCTCCAACAGCAGCATTTCTGACCATCAGACTTATTTCTACATTCATCTAAGACTACTGCCAAAGCCTGAATGAAAAGCTTAAAGCAAAAGCAGCAGTTACTATTCTTTTGAGCTAATCTCTGAAAATCAAATGTCCTGAAACCACCAGCTTTCTCACTGGAGCTTCTTCAAGCACAACCTACTGTAGACCAGTCTAGTGCTCTTCTACCATGCAGGTGGGTTTGAGGAGTTCACGTTCAGACAGCTGAAGCCTCTTGCTGCTCTAGCAGAGAGGTCAGCAAGGACCATCAACTTAACAGGCACTTCAGCGTCTAGCCTGTGCCGCTGACTTGCAGCACCACAATCTTCTGGCACATACATGAAGTTATAGCAGTTATACTGCAGACAACAGAGCAAGGTCCAAGCAGGTCTGTTTGCTTGTAGAATATATGAAAATGTTTTGGTATACACATGGATGGAATACACATCTAGATGAAACCTGCTTTCTTTTGTATGAATGGATTTCTGGTTTAATGGATTTCTTATTCATTTCTCTATACAGGCAGGTTTGGGTGTAGCGTTTTTTGTGGTGGTTTTTTTTCTTTGATTTTTCTTTTAAAGAAAGAGCAGGTCACCTTACCTTGTAGCTCTGTTGCATTTCTTTCCAGCTCTTCTGCAGTTGTTTCTTCAGGCTTCTCCAACACAGCTGTTCCTGGCTTCCCATCTATGGTATCTGTCTTAATAGTACCAAGGTTTACCAAAAGTTGCATGACATCAAACTTTTCAGAAACTGCAATGTTCTCCAGCACTTTGAGGCATTTAAATGATTTAAGTTCACTCACATTTTCCTCAAGAAAGAGGAGGTAAAGGCTTAAGTCATCAAAACACTTTGACTTCAGTTTCAGAACATCGAAAGTTGGCAGGATTTCATACACTTTGAGAATACTCAGATTCCACCTCCATGGAACAAACATTGCATACACTACCAGTGGCATCACTAGTAGATAGACTATCAGGTTAATATAGCTGAGTACCTTGAAGACACCAACAGCAATAAGCTTGCATTGAACCACTTCTGGAACAGTTGTGTCATTTTTTAAGATCCCGGTTTTGATAGTGCAGAGAAACTCATCACTCAAAGAGGAGAGGCTAATGTAGTAGCTCAGGTAGAGGCATGCAATGAAAATAATTACTAGCGTGAGTACACGGCAGATAATGTATTTAATTATTAAGCATTTGGAATTCTTCTTTGTCTTCAGGTACTGCTCCACAATTGGGTATTTAAAGTGGCTTTCAGATATTTCCCACAAACTGAAAGAGAGAGAAAAAAACCCAACAAATCACATAGATCAGATGCTGCAGCATTCACCTACCCCAAATTTCAAAGAAATCAGTACTCTAAAATAGACACGAGATTGGAATCCCTCTTATTAGGGTAAATCAAGGGTAGTTTTATTGAAGTCAACAGAAAAACAACAGAACAGCAGATAAAGGAAGAATATTGACACTAATACAGAAAAGCCACTGAAGAGACAAAAGACCTGAAACTCTGGAAAATGGAAAAAAAGTATAGCTCTCACAGTGAAAAAATATTTTTGTTCTTTTCCAATATGAAGCAGGTATAGTAAGCAAATCCATGAGGAAAAGCAGACTTCCCAAGCACTTGTTCAACAATAGCACACTGGAAGCTTCTTACTTGTCAGGCCCTAACTCCACATTTTAAAGAACTGACCTAAGTCCCCATTGCATTGCTTGCAATCACTGCCTCACATGCAAAGAGAAACAGGTTCCCTGACCTAGGATGAAGCAGAAACTGGATCTGGTTAGAACCATGCACCAATCTGATCAGAGAGGGGAGTTTTGCTTTTTTGGGGTTTGGTGTTTGAGGAGGTTTTTTTATTGTTTTGTTGGTTTTTTTTCTTTAAACAGAAGCTTTGCATACCTAGATCTGAAACGACAGGAGATGACAAGTAACAGACTTTGCTCACAGCGTGCAAGTGACTGTCAAGAACATTGAGAACTGAGGACTGCAGCCATCCCCATTTTCTTATGCTGTGGTGGGTAAAACTAATTCACACCTACTACAACTGAAGAAATCATGACAGCTTAGGTACTTAGTGATCTGAAGAGCTCATCATGAGTTTTCTTTGAAAAAAGAAAGTTATAAGTTCCAGCTCCAAGTGCCCACAATAATGATTTCAGGTATCTTCTTTATTTTCAACCAAATTTAAAAAGACCAGGTCACCATTCAAACCTTTGCAATGAATTTCTAAGACAGTGCAGGTTTCACATCTCTTAAGAACTTAAGGAAAAGACCAAAGAAAGCCAAGCCCAAACATCTTACCTCTGTGTCAAGTTCTCATTAACAGCTGGAACCAAGTCGGTAGGGTCCCTGGGGTCCCCACCGCGAATGCTATTAGCAGCTTTGATTGCCCTGTTATAGGCTTTGTCAAGTTCTTCCATAATAAATTTCAGGTCTGAAGAAAGGTGAGGTGCTGCGGTGAAGCGCCAGAACAAACATGGTAGATACAGCAGGATAGCAACGAGCAGAAGGATGTATGGAAAGAACTGAAGGGAGAAAAAAAAAATCTGATTAGGCTCCACCTTTATATAAAATAAGTCAGCCATCACCCCTAAAAGTCTATTAAATTCCTTATAATTTTATTTAAATGCTTTTAGTAAAACCCACTTCTGTGGTTATCGGGATATGCAGGGAAGCAAAATATCTTTTCAGACGGCTCCAGTGACCTTGCTGCTGCTTAGAGCTTTGCTAAAAATAAAAAAAAAAAAAAAGGGGTGGGGGTGGGGAGCGGCAGAATAAAGTTACCATGATCCTGATAATATTTTCATTGCATATTCAGAACTGCACTGTTGGAATTGAAATCGAGAGAGGCAGCATTAACCTGGGAAACAACAAATTGCAAAGGCAACCAAAGCAGCTATCAGAGAGGCTGGAAGAAGAGGGTAGTGTCACATAACTCTCCCTCCCAGATGTGTCACTACTGTTAATAGCAACTAAAATGCTCCAACCACCAGCAAAATCTCTCCTGCTCTCCATTAGCTGTCAGGAGGTTAATGAATAGACCCTTTATAGTGCTGCATCTGTCTGCAAACACACAAAATCTGTTCAGAGTGCATGACATACGGTAACTGTGAAAGATGTAAGTGTGGCTGTAAAAATTAAGGGTATTTAAATATTTTTAGATAACTCCTAAATGGAAACCAACACAAGGCATCAGATTGGTCTGATGCTAAAGCAGCGCTAAGAAGTCAGCCCCTACACAGTCCCTATTGCTTAGGGAAAGGGCTGAAGCAGTTATAAAGTACAACAGCTTGAAGTCTTTCTGTCCTCCTAGTCACCAACAAGTAGAGCTTCTTCGCCATGAGATTTAATTTCTAATTCCCTCCAGCTGCTGGAAAGATGGTATTTTCTACCTACTGTGACATTATATTCAAGGTGTACATTCAGAGATGATATTACCTTTACAGAGACATGATGTAAGACCTAGTTAGGCAAGCAGTTAACAACATGTACTGCAGATTTGGATAATCTTTAATTCATTACATTCCACTTTTGCTAGTAATCACACTTAAATCAAACCAATCCCTAAGCAGTTTTAAATTAGCTGTGGTGAACAAATCTGAAACAGATTTAAGGCATCTTAAGTGTTACAGCCACGCACACATGCACATTCATTGAAAAAGCCAACAGAGAATTTGAGAGGAAACTTGAACTGAAGTTATTAATCAGCGCAAGTGGAACAGCTTGACTTAGATTTGTAGATTTAACAAGATTAGAATTTGGAACTAATACTAATATGTCAACTTATGTCTGCATTAATCAAGAGAGAGTAAAGTTTTGTCCGCACAAAAGAAAAAAATTGATGTTATTGAGTATTTTACCTGGAAAAGCTACTTCTAATATCACCTACCATTAAAGCAAAAGCCTATGTTTTTATTAATACTATGAATGCATACAATATATTAGCACATAAATAAAAAATGACTTCTTAAAATAACTGCATCAGCAACTGGAGACCATAATACAAACCATCATTCTGGATGCGCACGTTCTCTACACAGCAGTAAGGCTGGAGATTTGTAACAAACAGGAAGACAAAGCCACGAAAAGCACTAAATAGCCACAGAAAACTGAGGATACTGTACCAAAGGTCAGATTTTCCTTGCACCCTTCTTATGAATTCATAATGTCACTCTTTCTGCTCAATAGCTACGTAACTGAACTTGGCCCAAATTGCTACTTCAGTCTTGAGAAGGAAAACTTCAGGAGAGGCTTACCCTTAAAACTGAAATGGAAACCCTGCAGGGATGGGCTAACCCAGTGCCAAGATTGTTTCAAAACCCTAGTGAAGTTAGCAAAGCAGAGTTGACTGTAATCATACTGTACATCCCACTGGAGGTAGCTCTTCCTCAGAAGCATGGAACAAGCATCAACCCTTTACTGCTTATCATAGCTGTGGTCTGTCCCCTCTCCGCCGCAGGGGCTTGCCCTCACAGGATGGAGGGACCTAGGGGATTCCTTCTGACATCCTGGAACTGCTATAGACTGCTAATCTGCCCAGTACTCACACGGAATCCATACTATTTTCTGCACCGCTAAACCACACTCACTGAATGGATTGCCTATAGTCACCATCAGGAATTTCGTCCGTCCAGAGCTCTGACCTATGCCAGCAGCCAAGACAGCCCTTGGGTGTGGGTGCTGCTCTTCAATCATGTCCTTACTGGCGGTTGCCTCTCAGCAATACTTTCTGCACCCGTGGCAGGACCCCTCTCCTATCCCCAGCAGCCCCTATAACTGCGCAGAGCTCCGCCCTCACTACTGCCTCCCTCCCCTCTTTTTACAAAGCAGATAACCTCAGGTCACCTGCTTTTTTCCAGGTTTGTCCTTTCTGATTCATTTGTAAAGTTCTGCCATGTCCGGCATGCTTTTGTAGACATCTCACCAACTCAAAGGCAACAGCTCAAGAATCTGCCCTTCATATTTATCGCTGTGGACGATGCCACCAGGTGTCACAGGTCTAAGTCCTGGATGCCTTTGGTCTAGCCAAAGCTTTATGGTTTCATGTCCAGGCTCTTTCAGGCCTCTGGATTCTGTATTATGTAGAAACAGAAATGATCCATCTACGAACACAGCTTAACCTTATCTAAGCTCCTCTAAGCTACTGCAACACCTTTTCCATAGGCCTTGGCAAATGCCAGCTTGTACAAGATTGCTGCAAAGCTTGTTTGACTTCACTTACTCCTGTGTCACATACCTCTTAGCACCCTTCCATTGGTGCCAGGTGGCGAAAGAAACAACAAAGAAATGTCTGATTTAGTAAGGAGTGTCCAAAGCTTCTTACATTGGTTTATACCACTTGGCTTTACTACTTGCACACGGGAAATTTTACAGGCATCAGATGATTTATGAATTCCCTTTCTGATGTTCAAACTGGAAAAGCCACCAGCAGTATTTGATTAATCCTTGAGATCTCTTTACCCCGAGGCCTACAAGACATGTGGCAAGAGGCAAGATTAGTTGACACACTGAAGTCACAGCCCCAAACCTTCACTGTCCCAGTCCCCACCTCTTCCTTTATACCTAGAAAAAGACTCTGTGGGCACGTTCTGCACTTGTGTAGTACATTGGTATCAGCCCTGTTGCTCTGCCCCAGACCTGCTCCAATCCCCACCACCTCCTCTGCCTCATTACAGACTCCTGTCTTACAAAAAACAGCTTCTGCCATCTTCCCTTGTACCTCCTCCTCTCCCAACTCCTTCACCACTGCCACTTCACCTAGAAGCATCACACCACTGGGACAAAGGCACATCTGTCATGTGTTTACTGGGCTTCCCCACACCAGGCTCTCATCACTCGCAAAGCTGTAGCTTATGGCAGCATGACAAAACACTATGCAGCTCTTTTCTGAATGATCTCGGAACCAGAGCAGCAGCGTGACCATCAGTCCAGCTCTTTTTGTTTGGAGACAAAAGCCTGTATTTGTCAGCCCTTCCACAGCACTTAATGAACGACTCCATCCTTCTCGGATTCTGGCTTTTTTAAAAATGAAAGATATGCTTGTTCTATTTGTTAACAGTAGGCTTACATAATAGCTAATTGTTTTGAACCATTAAATTTAAGGCCTTGAACCAACAAGCAGAAGTGAAAATGCAAAGTCATCTGGCACAAATCCTAGGTTTCAGAGCAACAGACTCGGATTACCCGGCTCATCTGACCACATTTAACAGTCACACATAATGACTTCCCATTCTAAGAAGAGGACTCCATGGCATTCGTAAGCAGATGTTCACGTGCCATACGCTTTTCTTTTATGGTTTATGTATTTACTTCTAAGGCACCGAACACACAAAGAGGAAATGCTACTTCAGTCGTGGATAGTTTGTAGCATTTATGTTAAATGGGAAGTGTCACCAACCTCAAGAACTGTACGGTCAAAGATACACCAAAGAAAGATACTGGCCTAAAAGTAAAACTCAGGTTTTCCTTTGCTGTCTAGTTATCAAGTTCCTTTTCAACAACAAGTTCACAATGCTGGATGTCAGATGGTATGGGACTGCATAACTGAAGAAAAGTCCTCTGAAAGCGGTTACATTGGAATGGACAGAATACCTTATGGTTCAAAATGCTCCTTTCTGAACCTTGTTAGTGAAAATGTGTGGAGGGCTACAACATTGTGCTTCAACCTGGATGCCCTGAGTCTTCATTTCCACCCAGCTGCAAGGAGGAAAGGACAGGCAAAAGTCCATCGAGTTTGGCACTCAAAAACAGAGTAGCAGAGCTTCAGCTAGGCTAATCCAAGTTGCTGGAAGGTACTAGCTATAGGTACTGTGCAATTAATACTCAGCATGAGACAGACAAAACAAGTAGTGCATGCACCAGGGACTCAAACTAGAGTCCCCTTTAAGTTTTCTGCTAATTATCGGTGAGTTCCTGAAAGCTAAAGATGATGGAATCAGGTTCACCTGCCCTGCTTGTCCCTTAGTCTGATGGCACGCTGGGTGGGACAGCAAGCTCCCGAGGAAGCAGAGCACTAGGAAGCCAAGAAGACAACTGTCCCTTGTTCTGTACTGCTGCAGTTCATTTCCCTTGACAGACCTGTGAGCTCTGTATACATTACAGGCTATGTACCCTTACTCCTCCTGAAAGCTGAGAGTACATCACACCTGAGCAGGATGCATCTGACAGTTCAGCACCAGAGACCGCCAAAGCCCATGTTAACTGGTACTGATGTGGCACTGATGTGGCCATGCCTGAGTAGGAATCTGTGCAGAGAAAGATTCCTCCCTCCAGGCTAAAGACGTGTGTGCTCAGCATCACTACTCCGCAACAAGTAACCCAAATTGGAACTGCAAAACTAGTCTCTCTCTCTCTCATGGCCATACTCTGAGAGTAACACATCCCACAGGGCAGTCAAAGACAAAAAGAGCACCAGATCTGACACTGGCTTTTGGTAGCCTGTGGCACAACACTCCACCAAGCCCTGCAACAGGCAACAC
Source organism: Falco cherrug (assembly GCF_023634085.1). Taxonomy (NCBI): domain Eukaryota; kingdom Metazoa; phylum Chordata; class Aves; order Falconiformes; family Falconidae; genus Falco; species Falco cherrug. The sequence continues at coordinate 12,332,564 of NC_073698.1, read as the reverse complement.
ATGATCTTTCATGCATGGGTAAAGACAAAGTGTTTGAGTAATCTGGTTTGCACATAGGACACTGGAATCCCCCAAACTATCTTTTAAAGATGCATTAGCATCACACTCTCCTGAAGATGAAAGGAAAAACCAGACTAAAACACAAAATAGTCTATTATATAGACTATTTTATTCAATGCAGATATTTATAGACTATTCAACAGACTTTATATAGTCTACTCTACAGACTACTGGGACCTTGACAGGCTGGAGAGGTCAGCTCATGTGAACCTCATGAAGTACAACAATGCCAAGTGCAAGGTCTTGCATGTGGGTTGGGGCAACCCCAAGCACAAATACAGGTTGGGCAGAGAATGGGTTGAGAGCAGCCTTGACGAGACAAACTCGGTGGGGCTGATAGGCAAGAAGCTCAGCGTGACCCGACAATGTGTGCTTGCAGCCCAGAAAGCCAACTGCATCCTGAGCTGCATCAAAAGAAGCATGGCCAGGAGATTGAGAGAGGTGATTCTCCCCCTCTACTCCGCTCTTGTGAGACCCCATTTGCAGCGCTGCGTTCAGCTCTGGAAGCCCCAGTGTAAGAAGGACATGGACCTCTTGGAGCAAGTCCACAGGAGGAGCCCACGAAGATGATCAGAGGGCTGGAGCACCTCTCCTATGAAGCCAGGCTGAGGGAGCTGGGGTTATTCAACCTGGAGAAAAGAAGATGCTGGAAACACCTTATAGCAGCCTGCCAGTACCTAAAGGGGGCCTACAGGAAAGCTGGAGAGGGACTTCTTACAAGGGCATGTAGTGATAGGATGGGGAGTAATGTTTTAAGCAAGAGGGTAGATTTAGATTAGATATTAGGAAGAAATTCTGTACTGTGAGTATGATGAGGTAGGCACAGGTTGCCCAGAGGTGTTGTGGATGCCCTGGAAGTGTTCAACACCAAGTTGAATGGAGTTTTTAGCAACCTGGTTAGTGGAAGTTGTCTCTGCCCATGGCAGGGGGGTTGGAACTAAATGATCTTTAAGTCCTTTCCCACCCACACCATTCTATGATATAACATCTCCAGCTTCAACTGTGCTAAGATACAGTAAACACACAGCAAATAATTTAAAAGGGCATTTAAAAAACTTCTTCATCAGTTCAAATATGCTTTTATCATCCGAAGAAAATACAGCCACCAAGCGTGGTGTGACCCAAAAGGCATTTTCAAGGACGTCATCTACAGAAAACTTGCCAAGGTCTGGATAGATATCTGGCAGAAGATGAGAACCACTTTAGTGGCACTTAGAAAGCAACAGTTTTCTAATTCTACTGCATCTTCTCTCCTTTTTCCCCCCCGGTCAAACATTACTAAAGCATTACTAAAGCATTCTGACTTCTACTATACCCAACAGTGATCAAAAAGTAACTTTAACTACAATAGCACAAAGCTGTTAAACTGCACAGGTCTGGATTACAGCCTCAAGAAAATTCATTGGCATAAGTACTCAACAAAGAAGAAGCACTGAAGTGTCTTCACTCACTTGAGATGAAAATTTTTCTCATTAAAATGTAAGATCATGGTAACGCACCTGCTTCTTCAGTTCCAAATTTCTATTTACCACCAGGAAGAGCCTAAGCAAAGGCACCAGCCCCCAGACAGGCTAATGACAGCGATGGCATGTTTCCAGAAACAAAGGTATTAAGCTCCCTCTGGATATGACGCTATCCCTGCTTGAGTAGATGGGAGATGTTCCATTGGTGTTCAGGGCTGAAACTTGAGCTACAAATGACTCATCATTCTGGTTGAGAAACTATCCTGCCTGCAGACCTGCAAGTGAATCTCAAACCATACATGACCTTTTTTACCTGACCTGTGACTTAATTCCTGTTTCGATACAGCTTAAAAACTGTATTTCTCTGGTTTCAGTTGTTAAGATGAAGGTGACTGAAGTAACTCTAACACTATGCTCTCAAACAATGGTTTACAAATCCATCTGCATCCAGGTTTCCTTGCTCTGAAAGCGCTTAATCCCTCTGGGCGGGGCTTTATAGGTGAAACACGAGGGGAGTCCTCAGTCAGCTAAGAAGTTATACAAACAGGGGATAAAGAGAACCAGGTTACAATCACGACTGTAATCATATTAACAAAATAATAAAGAACCTTGGGATTATTTTGTGTATTTACAGACAAGCAATTCAAAGAACAACCCACAGGTCCACAGTAAATCTTACTTCTGCTACAAAAAGGGAGTATTTTCAATGAGATAAGCTTCACTCTGTGCATACAAAGACTTCAGACCCGCTCTTTGTATGCAATGCTTTGAGCGGGTCCCACGGCACTTGTCCTGCACTTTTACAAAGACCTGAGCCAGACAACTGAACTCTCCTGGCTGTGCCACGTGTGAAAACCTCTTCTTTCTGCTGTCAGTCAGATGAACTGTTTGCCTGCGTTTCACAGTGGTATGAACCCCCTTCCTCTGAGGAACCATCTACTCCCTTTACCTCTGCTTTGCTTACCTTTGTCTTCCTCCTTGATTCTTCCCAATTAATAATAGACTAGAAAATAATTTTTAAAATCCCCAGAAGCTTCTTGATCATAGGCACCTCCATGCCAGCAATCTAGATTTCAGGGCTATAGAGATGTCATCACTCAATGTCCAACTGCCCCTCAGCTTGCTTGCTATCATGTCTGGTGGGTATCAACAGCCAGTAAAGGTGATACTCACTGTTCTCCTGCATGTGTCCGTATACGTTTTTCTGTGCACTACAGATTAAAAAAGCTTCACAGTGTAATTGCCTTCTCCACCAGTCTGCAAGGAATGCCCTCTCACACTGGCCAAAAGCTTGTTTCTATTCCAGTTTAGGATCAAGCTAAGTTTTATCAAAATAAGTTGTCAGGTGGAACACTCGTCTTCAGAGCCAGAAAGCAAATAGAGGGAGCAAATACATGACTCTTCCACCCCAGATCACCACTGTCTGTCTCTCTTTACCACTCATCTTTAGAAACCGGTATCTCCATTCTGACACTTCAGACATATTCCCTCAAGAAATCTTTTGAGGAAATTAAACCTGAATGGAAAACCCCAGAAGAAAAGAGACAACAGAAGAGTGAAGCCCAACCAGACTAAGTTTCATCAAGGACAAACCCGAAGATGAGTCTTGTCAGAGGACTCAACCGTAGAATAATTTTGTCAGCTTTTTCACTGATGAAGAGAGGAAATCTTAGCGTTAATCTAAGAATATATGCAGGACATACCATAGTCTCTTCTTTCCATTTATCTATCTGCAGACAGTTTGTTTCTTGAATTGTGAGTACAGAACTCATTTTGCTTTTGGCTAAGGGTTATCCAGTGTGAAGAGCTATTCCAGGATCACTGGAAATTTCAGAACTCCTGTTCTCCAAGCAAAGAGGTCCTGGGCACCCTCTAGAAATGCACGGAACTCTAGAATCAGGGAGCCCAGAAAGTTGCACTATGCTCCTCCACTCCAAAACAAGTTTCCAAACTGATAAATCCAAGTGTTGGGAGAGATCTCCTGGAGCAGAAACTACAGCAGGTAAAGGTGCCCAAGCTGTGGTGACTGCCCAAAATTGAAACGTATATTTTACTGAATGAAAAACTAAAAACTCCAACTCAAACTTGTACTCAGCTTTTCTGTAATGCAACCTGGTTTTGATAATCCTTCAGAGCAACTAGATGCCTAGAACAAAAGCAGGGCAAGCTGCTGCAGGTTGGCTTCTTCACCAAAGAGCTACACTGTCCTGCTGCCTCTGTACACCACACCAAGCACTGTCCTAGGATGCAAACCTTTGACAGCACTTCTGACAGAGCACAAAGAGTGTGCCATAAGGAAATCCACCTGTTTCAATCAGGAACTGGGCCCTACAACCTCATCCCTCCCAAACTGTAATATAATGCCTCCTTCAGCATTTTTTACAGTCTTACAGCATGCCAATACAGTGAGATGCTAAGTGAGCCAGGGTATTAGAAAGAAACTGAGATGCTTTGCAAATAAAAGCACTGCTGCCCAGAAAGCAGAAAAAAAGTTTTAAGTGTTGTCTTAAGAAAAACTAGGCCTAATGATCCCTGCTACCCCTCTGTGTGCATCCCTGCCCTTGCACTGTGGAGCCAAGGCTCTTCCCACCTGGGCTTAGGAAGGCCCTCTTTTCTCATTAACATCACTGTGCTCCCACAAAGGTTCCACTCTGCCCGTTTTAAAAACGGTTATCTAACCAAAATCTGCAGAGCAATGCACCTGTACGTACCTCACAGCACAAGGTCAGGGGGGACAACCCAAACCCTGTTTTCCTGCTGAAGTGACCAGCCCCCACGACAAGCCAGCCAGCAGTGCAGCCAGCAGCTGCTGGCCCTGGATGCAAACAACAGCCAAACATTTCAGACACCACAGCAGAAACCAAAGGTCAGTGTTAATAGCTGTAACGCTCCTCCTCCCCTGGAAACTTGTAAAGTGTGGAAGTTGATGAACAAATGGTAGAAGGATATTAACACTGGCCTCCAAACAGCTTCTCCTGCTCCCAGTGCCCAGCTCAGAAGGGTAGGTGGCTAAGCATGGATTGAGGAGGTTAAGGCACCCAGCCTCTGTTACCGCATCCGATTCAGCTTTTCAGGTGTACTGCTTGCACCCAGTCTGCAGGGTTATTTACAAGGAAATGTCACATACCCTTAATTTATCATGGAGGAACTGTGGGAAGAAGGGCCCTGCACCAATTCCTGAGACAGCACTATTCAGCAAGTTAACATGGGTTGCATCATAAATGTATGACTACTTAAGCTATTAGTTAACAGCTGGAAAATAGGAGACTTGCAGCGATCAGCAGGTGACTAAGGCATAAAATTCAACATAAAGAAATAGGGTAACAAGAACTCATTCCTTCAAGAGAAAGGGGCAACAACGTATCCAGGCTTGCAGGTGGAGTTTCCACCCATGCAAGGTGCCTGCATTGCAAGACGTCCCAGCAGCTTCAGCTGGCCTCTGTAGAAGGCCTGGCTGAAGTGGAACAGCAAGTGAGCAAGGAAGAGTTTTTGCTAGAAACCAACAAGTCTGGCTTTAATATTCATGAAACGCAAGACTGTCAGGTCAAGATTATGAGTGGAGCTAGCTGGAGAAGGCAGTAGTAAACCCTTACAGCTAGGGATTTGAGTCAGCAAACAAATCAGAGACAGCCCTGAATAGTCTTTCAGAGGAGATACCACCAGCTGACTGGATAATAAAAGCTGAGGTACAGGATACACCAGCAAAACCCAGAAATACGGGTGCTGCAGGTCCCTGACCTGAGCTCCCTCTAACACCAGGTTCTCCGCTCCCAGGTGCAAGGGAGGTTATTTGCTGGGGCAAGTAATAAAGGGGCTGGGGAGGGCAGCACACAGCACCCCAAATCTGCAGAGTCCTCACAGCATTTCTTACTTTGGCATCAGTACTGCCCGAGCAGGGCGATGCTGCCTCGTGAGCTCAGTCAGCTCCAGGCATTGGTACGGCATTTACTCAGTTTGTAACTCCTTGCAAAACCTGGTTAACTGCTTTAAGCCAGCTCAAGTATCTTAGTATCTACTGCAGTTTTTACCCCTAAAATAAGTCTCTTACTGTGCATTCAGTATGACACTGCTTTACCTGGAGCAGTGAAAGCATGGTTTGCAAGGGAACAGCCCTGAGGAAGCACAGAAGAGCACACTGAAGACAGAGGTTAAACTTGTTGGTACAAGGGATGTATTTAATCTCTCCCAAAATGCCTATCTTCCCTGAGTTCCTCTCCATGCACAATTGGCCAAGTGTAACAGAATAAAAATACAAAATGTTTTTACTACTCTGTTTTCCCAAGCTTTTGACACAAGCATTAGGGCAGTTGTTGTATCCTGTATCCTGGTTTTTAAATAGTTTCTGGCTAAAGCCAGGTAAAGCACTCGGCTCTGGGGCCACACAGCAACATTAACATTACTCTTGTGTCAGATAACTGGTGACCCTTTAGTTAAAAACAGAAAATACCTTTTCTAGTACTACCTTCTTTGGAAGTAAGGGAAAGAAAACATTCTAAAAATAAAGTCAAGTCAAAGCCAAGGACTACAGCACAGAAGAGAAGCAAGGAAAGTGAGGCAAAGACAGGTTTCCAAGTGGGGACAACTTTTCCAGGAGAAGGAGATCTGTACATACTTTATGCAGCCACAGGGGAATGTTTTCTAAGTTGTTCTGGGATGGTTGCCTCTGTTGCACAGCTGCCCAGCAGTAGGAGTCCACGTAAGCAGCTTGTCGCCAGGTGAAGGAGCTGGGTGCAAAACAGCTTATCTGAGCACCTGGGAAAACAAAGCTAAAGTCATCACATCCTCAGAAGATTAAAAAAAATAATAATAGATCAAGTTTAGGAAGAAAAGCTCACACTCAAGATTTCGTGGTATCCAAAGCTATTAGGTTAAGTGATGGAATGAAACACAGCGGCCCTGTAGGGAGGAAAGTCACTGAGTTCCCACTGCACTCAAAGGGTTAAACTCCCACAGGGACTCTCAGATGTCTCCTAAGGGTTGAGACAGCATATTAGAAGCACCTGCCTTTCAGGCTGATTTTCTCAAGTTTTAGGGGGAAACGTGCCCTCCAAGAACTACCTCACTTGCGTTCAACACAGGTTGGCCAGAGGGGAACCAGCAGATATGACGTGTGACCAGGAAAGGCTGCTTTCCCGAGGAAATGGCTACCATCACCTACCATCATGCCGCTGCATTTCCCAAACACACAGCCTACAGCTTACACGCTTACTGAAGCAAGACCTCAAACACCATTCCTGCTGCCCGGCAGTCCTTGCAGTGATGCAAGGGCAAGTTTGGTTCAGGGTGCTGCCACTTCTTCTGCCTCTGAGACTGCACATGACTTTTGAAGGGTTTAAGTTATACATGTGAAAACAGGGATTTCCACTTGCAACTTCTGGCAGAGCAATAGTGGCCCCCAGACACCTCCAAAGGGCACAAGGTCCCTCCTCACCAGTGCAGTGACACGCTGTGCCCAAGAACAGGTGTACCACCATCATCCCCACACATTCCCAGTACCTCTCCAGCTGCTTGGGCGCTTCAAATTAAGATCAGGGCACTAACTGACAGAAGAGCAGCTATCTAGCCAGCCTCACCCTTAGGGTCAAATTCTGCTCTGACCAGATACAGTCACCAACTAAGTCTTCCCACAGCGTATCTCAACAAGGAAGAGTGGTTATTGGAAATGGAGTATCAGCGGTTCCTTGGATAAAGCTAGTAAAACAGGATGAGGGGTTCTGATTTTGCTTCTGAAGCTTTGATAGTGAAAGCAAAAAAATCCACATATTTTCAGCACTTTCATAAATGTTGAGAGAGGATGGCTGTTTCACCAAATGATTACACAAAGTGGAGATGGCTCTTCCATGAACAGCCCTCTTCCAAAAGCAACTCCCAGTGCTTCCTCCAACATACCACCAGTATCAAAAGACAAACAGGGGGAAATATTGCTAGCTTTATTTTCTTAATATATTCATCAGTAAGTGCTAATGGCATTGCTGTGTGCTTTATGGGAATATATACTTCATATAAGATTGTATCATTCATTGTGCCTTTTTGCTAGTTTAGCCTTTAGAGAATAAGAACTTCTTTTGTAACAGCAGCCAACCACTTTCGCCTTGTAACTTGCACAGCCTTTTTACAACGTAGTGTAGTCAAGAAGCATTATGAATAAAAGCCTTTCCTTATGAATCACAATTATTTCTATGGCTGTAGTATCGTAAGGACATGGTTTGACGTGTCACAAGCCTCCCTTCATGGAAAACAAGTTACTGTTTATCAGATCAGAGCTCATGTGGTTTAGCAAAGTTGGCACCAGACAAACCCTTGCACTGTCCCAAAGCTTGGGGAGTTTCTGCTTTGCGATTTCCATTAGCTGTAGAAGCTCAAGAAATAATACGCTGCAGGGGAAAAAGAAAAAAAAAGGAAAAGAAAAAAAAAGGAAAAGAAAAAAGCAGGCAATTGGAGCATCTATTCTCCACTGGATAGGGACCATTTATGCTCTGCTCTCATCACTTAACGAACCTCCTGCTGCTGACTGTGCCTGGCGTGAAGCAGCAAACAAGAGACCCTTTCAAAGGGTGTGCAATTGCAATGTTCAGAAAGATGCTTTGTCTTATTCACGTCTGCCTGCAACAAGAGACACATTCCATGTGTTCATTCTTGTCAATGGGTGGGAAAACAATGAAAGTGATGGAGTGTTTAAATCGGTGAGGAAAAAGGCAGCCAGCCTCCTTCTCCAAAATTAGTGATGAAAAATGCAGCCAATCTCCTTCTCCAAAGAGTTACGTGCACAACTTCATACCAGAACACCTACAGTGATGCCAGGGCTGCAGCAGAGCAGTGACCCTCACTCTTCTAGTCCCCATGGTTTCAGCAGGGATGAAGGAAACCTTTAGCAACTTGACTTGGGAGCAAGTTGCTGAGCAGGTAAACCTTGACATCAAGCAGAAGCTGGGGACACCCTGGTTATTGCACTGGTTTTTAATTAACTTCCTGCAGTCTTGATTCTAAACACTTGTTACTGCAAATTACAACTTTGCGCTGACAGCAGTATTGTTAAGACTTAAACAGGATGTTTTTGTGGATCATCTACACAGAACACAGACTATTAAATGCCTCTGAAAATGGTCACAATTTTCCATCATTTTTTCCTTCCTTCTCCTCTCCAAAGGAGTAATAGCAATAAATCTATACAGATAATTAACTTTATGGTGGGTTGTTCTGGAGGAAGGGAAGACCTGTGGTTTTTATTAGAGGAGAAATCACCCAAAGGGCCAAACACCTTCCACAGATGCACTTTGCACACAAGCATGCACTGGGCTGGTTTATGAAAGGCCGATAGTCGTCTGCTGTCAAAGGAACAGCCTCCTGGGTTGGTGACAGGAAGCCATCCCCCATCCTTCGCTTTCATAAGAAGGGAAAGAAGAAAAGCAGCAGCCAAGCCCATAACAACCGGGAGATAAAACACACAGCAAGAAGGATGAGGAATAATAAATGACTGCATTTGTTAAGCAGTTGCCACAACAGTCTTTGCCTGAGTTATCATTACACTTGGCAACGCACTTACTTTGTAATCATTCCCTGGTACTAAAATCAACTTTGAAAGGGAGCGATGGGGGTTTCACTTACACTTTTGCAAACAAATGAGGATATAAAAATGCCACTTACTGTGGTTGCCCTAAGAAGAGACCACCCAAAAGAGCTGCAGAAACTTAAGGCAGCAACAGGTGTGCAGCCGTGCATGATAAAACGTGGCTTTTACAAGTATGCTGAGATTATCAGATGGAGCAGCTCGCTGGCAGCAGGAATTACTTGCAGGCATGCAAGTGCTGAGCGCAGAGTACAAGCCTGAATCACTGCAGCCAGCGAGCAGCAAGGCCGAGCTGTCACCCCACCCAGCTGCAGCATGTCTTCATGTGTGCTCTGCCAACAAGCCCCCAGCGATTTCCTCCGTGTCTGTACCAGGAAAACCCTTCTCTTTTTGCAACTGGCTCCTCTTCAGCTCCTACAAAGCACTGTAAAAACCAGCACGGGGCAGCCTACAGGTGGAGGTCCTGTGCCCTGGTAATACCTTTTCATCCATTTTGCCTAAGTCTTGCAAGCTCATTTGGGAAGGATGTCTCATCAGGTGCCTGAAAGAAGATGTTCCAAACCCAGCTGCAACTTCTCAGAGTTGAGATGCTAGCAGTGGGCTTACTCCAGCTCCTTTTGTCCAAATGGAGGTGGAAATTTTGCTGTTGATGCTAAATGAGCAAGATGCAAAGCACTTCTGTGATTCCCACCTTACTGGCCCTGCAGATGCTTCCCAAAAAAAGAAACTTACCTACAAAAAGAAGCTCTCAGAATCCTAAGGAAAATCTCAGATCTGAAGGAGCCTCCATTGTTCAGTATCCAACTGCTTTTCTGGGGTGCAAGGCAGGACGAGCAAAGGGCTGAGCACCCTCTGGCTGCATCCCTCACCAGAGTGCAAAGCCAGCAAGCTGGACTGGTTTCCTCCTGAGTGGCTCATCAACCCTCGTCTGACTTAAACATCTAATTAAGAAACTACAACTAATAGAGCGTACTTCCAAGAATCAATGTTAATCATATGCTGAACTATTTTTCCTAAACCAGGATCAGGTAGGTGGTTGTGGTTGACAGGATTAAACCTTCAGTAAGCAATTATTTGGTTTCTAATACACTGCAATCACTGGAAAAAGATTTACATAAGCTTGGATGAAAACCTAGCCATTCATTACTACTATAATTTTCCACATGGCAAAATGGACTAGCCACAATACCCAAACACCTGATTTATCTAGAAAGAATTATGCACTTTAGCAGCCACTAAGGAAAAACCCACAAACAAGAAAATCAAGGCACAAGTATGCAATGTACAGACTGCCAGGCACCATCCAACACACATCCTTCACCCTAACATCAAAAAAGATTTTAAAATATGAAAAAAGATGTCCCAATGCAGGCCAAAGAAGAAGCAACTGTATGTGTGGGTGTACACGCATACATTAAGAGTGCACCAGCAGGAATAATTTTATTAGATTTATAGATGCTTCTCACAGACCGAAGTGGCAGGTTGGGTGAAACAGAATAGACACTATGTTTAAGAAGGAAGTATGGAGAGACACAAATGGGTGCCCTGGAGAGAAGCAGCTGTTCCCTGAGGTTTACTTTGGAAATGAAATAGTAGCAGAACGTAAAGCTCAGGTGATGCAGTGTTTGAGTGGGTCAGAGGAGCCAGCAAGGATCTTTCATTCCATGGAGCTGCCTGTTATCCCTCAGAGCAGTCTCAAAATCATGTAGCGGGAAAAGAGCTGGGTGTTTATCAAGCATTGTCTTTGGAGCAACACGTTTTTTGATTTATAGGAAAAAAACCTTGTGAATGAAATTCCCATCAGGGAGATTTCAAAAAAACAAAAACCAGAAAAGCTTCTCTTTCAAAAAGTTTCCCTTCATCTGAAGGAGAAGCATCTCAAAACAGTGGCGCTGACCATCTGGCTCCACTGCCAACATTGGTGGCACCCCAAATCTCAGGCAACACCAGAGGGCCATGATGCTTTTAAAATTAATTCTGGCACCGAAAGCAGCTCACCATCATTTCTGGAGGAAATGTAAACCTGGCTCTGTAGAAGTTAAACAGAAAAAAAATATCTCCTCCCCAACAGCTGAAGATGTTCACCCAAAGACAATTTAGACTCTATATTAAAGTAAATGCCTTTACAAGTTTGTCCTGGCTCCCCAGGCAGGCCTGCTCCTGATGATTGTAGCTTCTGCTCTTTACTGAGTGCTCCTCATATGCCAAAAAGCAGCACAGTGTATGCTGCTGTTCTCGGGGGTCTGCACCTCCAATGAAAGATGCTCTGGAGCTCACAGTCTGTCTGGCTGCTCCAGACTGATGCCACTCACACATTCGTTGACTCAGTCCTGTCATTAATGCCTTGGGTTTCAGAGCATCCTGCAGAACTAAATGCAAGGTGTGCAAATGCCAACTATTAGCACACAGCCTGCTTCAGCAGCACTTGGAGATGTTTTTCAGGCTCTCTGCCAGCAGCTGCCATAGTAATAGTCTTTGGCCTAGTTACACCCAACTTAACATTAGCCCCCAGCTCCAACGGAAGTCACAAGATTATTTCCCAAAAGCCTCCCCAGCAACTTGTGAATGTGAAGGGAGAGGAACATCAGCAGGGAGGGCCAGAGAGGGGGCAGAGGGAGAGGAAAGGAGCCTAATTCAAGAGTTAAGCCTATTTTTTTTCTATATATTTGTTGTGATATAGTCTCACAATAGTGCCGTTTTCTCTTTTTTATCCATTAGATTCTCATGACTTGTTTAAGAAACGTGATTAACATGTACAGAGGGACACAGGCTCAGCCGGGCATGCAATAAGGGATGCTGCAGATGGTGGGCACTGCTGCCCCCATGGCATCCACAGGAGCTGTTGGGATGTGGCACCCAGCTAACACCCTTCTTCCTGTGTTTTCTGCTGGCCAAAGCACCTCAAATCCCACAGGCAGCCAACTGCGGGGATGGCAGCTAAAGCAAACAAACTGGGGAAAAAAAACTTTCCAGAAATTAGGTGGAAATTGAGCAGGGCAAGCAAGGATTGTCACCACTGGGAAAGCCCAGAGTGGTCAATGGGGACATAAACCCTGCGGTGTGTAGAGCACAGCACAAGGCTCTGCTTTGCCATGTTTGCACACCCTCCAGCATAAGATGCATCAGAGAGCATCAGTAGGAAATGAGACTTCGTTAGCGCAGCAAATGTTCATTTTGATGGATTCATACAGATGCTGTGGGTTGGTCCGTAGCCAGGCACTTCCCAACCCAGCATTCTGCCACAACTGATAGGCCAGTAGCGCTAGCCAGGCCTTCATGCTTATTATACCCAAGCTTCTTAGGTGTCTTTACTCAACACATGATGGTTTCTGTGTCCTGGGAAGGTTTCCAGAGTGTTTTCTTATATTCTAAAACAAACAGAGATGCTAAGCCAAGAGGATTAATTAATACCAGCAACGTATGAGCCATGCACAACCAACACCCAAACTGAACATGCAGTAAGGAGTGCTGGTGGCCACCATGAGATTCCCTTCTTCTCCCCTTCCCAGCTCTCTCCCTCCCTGTCTCCCTTCCCAGCCATCACCACTGAAGCGAAGCCGCAGTGAACGCAGCCAGCCCACGCTGCCCGCTGCACAGCAGTGCCCCAAAGCTGCTGTATACAGAAGGTCCAACGACATCATTTGGTGACAAGCAGCCACTGGGCTTCAGCATGTACGAGAAATTCCCAATTGCCTTCATAAGGGAAAAGACACAAATAGTTGATATCAAATGGACAACTCTCACATCTGCTTTTCTTTTGGCTGCAACCCAAGCCAGCCACTGATATTTTCCCCAGAACTCGGAAACAAGCCTCTGCCAAAATTAAGCAGCTTGTTTTGATTTCCTTTCTGCTCAACTGGCTGTACCCACTTAGGGCTGCAGTATCCTGCTACAAGCAGTGCCTTGGTAATAAATATATTTATTTCAGCTACATTGTTTACAGTAAGAAAGCGTATCTCATAATATACACACACATAGAGTTTAAAAAATGGAATCTCAATCCTGGCTCAAAGCTATTCTTATTAAATACATGGTCACAGAAAAAATGACACAGATAAAATCCTCATAATTTGTGGCGCATACATTGCTGAGGGTGCCCTTATCTTCCCTCCCCCCCCCCCCTTATAAGAGGAATGGGTGATTTAGCTATATTTTTATGGGGTTTATTACCATACTACCTGATCACCTATAGTGTATTTACCCTAAGAACTGCCAAATAACATAAGGAAATGGTATTGGGCCATAAGAAGTATAAGCATACACAACATAATCCTCACAATCATATCGTTATTTCCATTTTCAAGATCCCAGTATAAAAATACATAAAATTGTATAAAACAAGGTCTAGCTGCAAAGAGGTGCAGGATTTCAAGCAGCAAAGTCTCCCAGGACTGGTTAAGAACAGCTCAATCACAGCTAAGCACAACCAGAACCAGCTTAAAATCATCACAGACCTGCAGCTTGATCATGGGTTTCTAAAATATAACCAAGAATAAACTTAGAACAGTTCTCCTCCTGCCCCTGAAGGATGCTGAAGTGCAGTGCAGGCACTGCCTCCAGGAGTTTTGGTAGTGCTCACTGACTGAGCTGGGTGGCAGCTGGGTTTTCCATGCCTCTGGCAAAGAAATCCTCTGCGATACTCACCTGGAATCTCATTTGTTCCCTGAAACATCTATCAAAACGAGAAGTTACCCAGCAGCTTCAGAAAACCTCTGCAGCCTTCATAAATATTTTAAGTATTTTGCAGAAGTAACAGCAACCACATGTAGGAGGAAAATTGCAGTTACCTGACACTGCACTGCAACGATACAGGAAAGCAGAGCGGGAAGGGAAGGTGACAGCTCGATGTGCCAAGAGAATTTTAGGTGGGAAGAATGCAATTATCCCAACAGAAATAGGAGCGGAGCATTCATTTTTGGAAAGGATGTTTAATTTTTGTACCCAGAGGCAGAGGTATTTTCATGCACTCACACACCACTTTCACAATCCCTTCTGATTCTGAGTTGCCTTCCTTCAGACCTAAAATGCACCCTACCATTTTCTCTCAGTTTAGCACTCCTGAGCTTTTTCAAAGCACAATTACATCAGGAAGCATTTGAAACCAATCCTTGCTTTCTACGTTATCGCTGGCTGAACACTAGTGCTTGCAGAAGCAGGCATATCCAGTCCCCCAGAGCCTCTCTCTCCCCAAAAAAGTCTCAAAGGAAGCATCTCCCGTAGGCAGCCAGCCTGCTGAGCCGCAAGGACCATGCGGGAAAGAAGCAACAGCTGTAAGAGCAGCGCAGCTGATACAGTATCACTTTCTGTATGGAAACCATGTGGTGCAGTTTCACTTATGCTGGGGGCGTGACCTATTCCTCATACTTACTTTTGTATTTATTTTTCAGAGGTGCTCAGCTTTAAACCCCATGCTTTCTGCTAACAGGTTCTCAGGATTATAAGCAAAATAAAGCACATGCAAGACATAGCGTGCATTTTAATATTTCCTTTATGAATCTACTGCAGTCACAGTTTTAATCTGAATTAGTTTAATATTGAAATATGTTATATATAGCGTGTACTGAGGCCCAAATGTTTGATTAGCGAAGATGAGAACTTAAGTCTTCCAAAAGAAAGGCAGACTTTACCAAACTCTGCAATTCAACTGCATGTTGGAGGTGTACATAAGGAAGGAAAAGGAAAGAAATACTTCTGTAGAACTCATGAAAGAGACCTTGACATGCAGGCACTGTTTCAAACTGGATCCAATGGTCTTAGAGAAGCAGAAGGTAGAAGAATTAAGGGGCCCATACACGAGCTAGTATATGGAAATGCAAGCCCTCCTTTTCGTTGCTTTAAGATGAAATGTGCACCTATCAGTAGCAGATCTAAACCTAAAAGCAGCCGGTTAGACTACAGAAGTAACTGTTGTATCCATCCCATCTCTGATTGACCAGAGCTGCTACGGGGCTCAGATCTGGCCTTGGTATTCCCGGCCTGGTTGTCCTTAGCTCCACTCCACAGTTATTGCAGGCCACAGCACTTTGGGTTGAAACCGCATCTATTGCAATAGGTATGTAGCTAGATGTAAATAGTGTTTACATCTGGGGCATCTTATCTCTTAAGCAGCCCAGTATCTGATTAATGCTATTCATGAGGGATTTGAACAGATTCACCACCAATGCACAGTCTCATTCCATCTTCCACTCTCTCGGCATTCACTTGACTCAAACCTATAGATGATGTACCTCAGGTATACAATGCTGAACGGCAACAAACAGGTACACGCAGTAAATCAAAGTATTTCTGAGAGGGCAGAAGACCTATGATTCACCCCTGTCTCAAAATGGCCAGTACTGCTTATTCACCTTTAAAATCTTTATTCATATAGTGCTATTTAAACGCAGAGCAATTCTTACAAGCAAATAGCTTTTATAAGCGACCCCCCAAGTTACAAGTCCTTGTCATTTGGATTTAACAGTCTCCTCCCCATTTCAGACTCTGAAAAGCTCTGGCTAGGAGGCTGCCAGACAAGCACTTCTGGAACTTGGAGGGGGGGGGGGGGGGGGGGGGGAAACAGATGGCAAAGTAACAAAGAACCTCGGCCTTTCTCCCGTAAGGCACAGCTTCACAGCAGAAGCTGAACTGAGCAGCCGGCAGAGCGCAGCAGAGTCGGGGGAAGCCCCCCGCCCCCCCGTCCTCGTCCCCGGAGCCGGTGGCGCAGCCCCAGCCCCAGGCGCGCCACCCGCGGCCCAGCGCAGCGCTCCGGGACCCCCTCCCTTGGCAGCTCCCCCCAGCAGTGGCAGCTCCCCCCGACAGCTGCCGAGGGCAGCGGGACCCCCCGCGGGGGGCTGCCGCCCAGCAGCTGTGAGAGGATGCCAGAACGCGGAATCCCCAAGGAGGAGGGCATGGGGAAGAGCGGGAAAGGCCGCCGCCCGGGATGCCCGGCGTACCTGGGTAAGGCTGCGGGGAGGCACCGCCCGCTGCTAGGGATGCTCGCCACGGGAGCTGCCTCCCCCCGCCCCCCCCCCGCGGCCCAGGGGTGCCTTCTGCCCGGCTCCCTGCTCCTCCGCTGCCGGCTGAGCCCCGCGGAGCGCCGCCACCCCGCCCCCGCCGCGGCCGCGGCCCCGGCCCCGGGGCTCGGCACCGCCCGCCGCCCCGCCGAGCCCTTTGTCGGCCGCGGGGGGCCCGTCGGGGAGGCCGGTTACCGATGGAAACCTCCTGGGCGAAGGCGAGGGAGATGAGGAGCAGCGGCAGCCCCACGGCGATGCAGGTGACGATCTTGTCCAGCGCCAGCTCCAGCCGCAGCCCCTTGTAGCGCGTCTCGGGCGGCTCCTTCAGCAAGAAGTCGGAGAAGACGTACTCGGTGGCGATGTGCGCGATGGCCATGGCGGGCCCGGCTCGGCACGGCACGGCACAGCCGTGCACGGCCCTGCACACCTCGGCCCCGCCCGGCGCGGCTCGGCAGCGCCCCCGCAGCCCGGCCCGGCCCGGCCCCGCGCGGCTCCGCCCGGCGGGCGGGGGGGGGGCTCAGCCCGGCGCGGCCCGACCCCCCCCCCGCCTGGGGCCGAGGGGCGGCCGTGGGGCCGTGGGAGCACGCAGGAGCGCCGAGGCCAGCCGTCCACCCAGAGCCGCCAAGGCCACCGCCGAACCGTGTCCCTAAGCACCGCATCGAGGTTGTCTTAAACGCTTCCAGGGCTGGTGCTTCCGCCACCTCCCTGGCAGCCCGTTCCAATCCTTCACCACCCTCTCAGAGCGGACATTTTTCCTCATCTCCCATCCAACCTCCCCTGGCACAGCTTGAGGCCTTTTCCTCTTGTCCTGTAACTTGTTACCTGGGCGAAGAGACCGACCCCACCTGCCTACAGCCTCCTGTCAGGCAGCTGTAGAGAGCGATAAGGTCCCCCCTCAGCCCCCTCCTCTCCAGGCTGAGCACCCCCAGTTCCCGCAGCCGCTCCCCATCAGACTTGTGCTCCAGACCCTTCCCCAGCCCCGTTGCCCATCTCTGGACACGCTCCAGCACCTCAGTGTCCCTCTTGCAGTGAGGGGCCCAGAACTGAACCCAGCATTCGAGGTGTGGCCTCACCAGTGCCCAGTACAGGGGGACGATCCCTTCCCTTGTCCTGCTGGCCACTCTGTTTCTGGTACAAGCCAGGATGTTATTTGCCTTCTTGGCCACCTGGGCAAAAAATATGGAATGTTTCACCAATTTGTATGCCATCCTTGCACAGGTGGGGTCATGCAACCCCTGCTCAGAGCAGGGGGCTCTGAGCCGTGCCAGGCACCTTCAGGTGTCCCCCAGGAATGGAGGCTCGTATTGCAGCTTGCACCCATCGCCTCTGGTCCTCTTATGGGGCACCGCTGAGACGAGGCTGGCTCCATCTGCACTATGTTGTTTGCACACACTCTTAGGATCCCCCTGAGCTACCTCTTCTCCAGGCTGAGCAGTCCCAGCTCTCAGCACATACGTCCCCACCCTGTCAGACAGACACCCCAAGCCCTTAATCTATCTAGCGCCATGTGCAGTGGCATTTTCCCCACCCAAAGTGTTTGGTCACCACTGCCATATCCCAAATCACTTTTTGTGGGAGTCAGTGGGGTGCCTTCATCTTTAGTAACCCTTAATTCATTTGCACCCTTATATTCTTCCAGTTGCTTCCTGAACATCTGTAAGCCTGGAGCATCCTCAGCCCCCTCAGACCAGGAGTTACACAGGTGCCTGTCCACCCCCTAAAGAGCCAACTCCTGTGCTGTGCTTTGCATGTAGCACTCCCCTAGCTCATACTACTTCTGCCAAAAGGGACAAATCACTCCCTTCTCCACCCAACTCTCTTTTTATAAAACCACTGTCCTACCTGCTTTCAGTTGTTCTTTCTGTTTTTCCAAGCTGAAATCATTCTTCATATGGAAACTGTTCTACAACACCGATTCCCTTTCTTGTGCTTTCTGTGCTGTTCTGCTGCTGCTGCGTCCTCTCCTGCATGGCACCAGGGGATGTGACTCATGCCACATTCGAGATGCAGGTGCCCCAGACATTTACGTAATGGTATGAAGCTTTTCTGTTTGCTCTGTTCTTAATTCCTACTGATTCCTAATATTCTGTTGCCTTTCTGCCCACTAAAAAGCACTGGAGATAATGTTGTCGTTAAAATATTACAAATAAGATCCCACTTCCAAGATGCTTAGACAGTATGAAGCACATACATCTAGGATTGCTTTTTTCCACAAGTACTACTGTAAAAGTATCAGTACTAAATTTTCTCTTTTATTTTTCACCAGTTTTTCATGATACACGTACTTACGATTGTCACTCAACTTGGTCACCCTTTTTCACACCACTTACAGAAAACAGTGAAGAGCAGGGGTCCTTGCAGCACACCATGAGTGACTTTCAACATGAAACCTGGCTACTTTTTCCTATCTTTTAACCAGCTATTTAACCACCGTGGGCCCTTCCTCTCATCCCATGGTGATTTCATTTCCCTAAGAAGCTTTAACTAAGGACTTTCTCAAATGTCTTATGGAAATGTAAGCAGGCTCTGTTCATCCAGACCTCTAATCTATACATTGAGTCCTTCAAAAACCTTGCTGAAGCACAATTTTCTTTAAGAAGAAAATAAAAAAAAAAAATCTGTTTTGTTCCTTTGGCCACTTTTCTGGGTTTTTTTAGAACAGTTTCAGCCAGCTTGCGTTGTGTGGGTATCAGAGCTGCTTATTCCTCCAGAAAGTTTTTAAAGGTTGTTTTTGCATTTGTCCCCTTCCAAGCTTTTGTCACTTGTACAGTTCCCAACTGCTACCCAAGCTCCTAATCCAGACTTTTCACACTCGAGAGCCTGTAGCACTTCGTGGACAGCACGGCTGCCCTGGTGACTCGTTCATTTTATTCTTGTGTTCATTTTGTTGCTTTAGTCTGTTCTCATCAGTGCTTCAGGCCAACACAGATGCTGTCCTTCAATACAGGTGTCGGGGCACAGCTGACCACAGCACCGTGTCCTGAACCAGGCAGGAAATGATAAAATCAATGCTTGATGCTTGCTGTGATGCTTCATGCTCTCTGTGGCAGACTGTGTCAACTGGGCAAGCAGTGGTGATGTCCTGAGGCCCTGAGGACCTTTGGAGGCTTCGTTCTTGTTTCACAGCTGTCATCCAGCTGAGAAGCATGCCAGATGAACTGAACTGTTCCAGAAGGTTCATAGAAATAACCACATTTTTATTATCATTGTAATTGCTTTGGCTGGCTAGGTTCTATGGTCAAAAGTTATCTATGATTCTGCTTCTAAAAAGTCAAAGACATTAGCTACTCTCAAAGGAAAGTACCAAACAATTTCCTTTATTAACAGTGTATGTTGAAGTGAAAGGCTTTAATTTTGTGTGTATACAGAGAGCAAATGTCCTGCACAGAGACAGATAGTGTTTTTGCACAGAACAGAAGACCACAATTTTAAGGTTTACAAACCAGAATGATGAAAGGGCTTAGAGTATCTGTTTTTGTCAGCTCAAAGGGAAGATTTAGAGGAGTCTGAAAGTGTTTATTGCTATGGTATAACTCCTCTTTGGGCTCAGTCCTGCAGTTCTGCCGCACTTGTGTGGTGGCTCTTAAATGACTGGGGAAAACAAAGAACTGATAAATAACTGAGAAACATCAAAGAAACTTGAACATATTGGTTAACCGGACATCAATCCAGGACACTATTAAGCTACAATAAGAGTGATGAGCAGTAAAGTTTCCTACAGTTGAACATAATTCCAAACACAGAAGTGGAAAAAAAATAAAATCCCAGCAACCTGAATTTACATTCAAAACCAAATTTGGATAAATAGTCTCACAGATGTGTTTGTTCTGGAGTTCCTCTGCCAGAGCTGTAGCTGATGTGAGCAGGCAAGAATGAGTGCTATCTAATTAAAAATGAGCTAGAAACATTCAAGTATCAATAAACGTGGCCTGGTTCTGCCTGTCTTCCTCGCAGAGCACAAAGATCAGCCTCCTGGTGGCTTCATTACAGGTAGGGAGTGAGGTGCTACTCAGTGCAAAGAATCAGGACCACAAGGAACAGCAATTACAAAGTTAACTAATGTTCTAAGAGGGTGCTCAGGGCTAGATTTTTAAAGGGATTAACAAAAGCTTTTAGAAACTAACATCAGGGGACTGCTGAAGTCCATCAGGTGCTAAAATATACTGGTAGGTCCCTAAATGCCTTTAAAAATCTGTCCCCGGTGCACAGTTTCCTCCTTTAACAGGGCAAAAAAAAAAGGAGAATCGTTTAAATATTGGTGAATTCATTGAGCCTGACTTTGGGAAACCGTGAGGACTTCCAGATTAACACCTGTTCCTTCAGAAGCCAGCATGCTTTAAAAGTCCCTGGTCGTATTTATTCCCTAGCGTGAGTCCCGTGTTTCTGCCCAGAGCACATGGATGCCGCGCTGCCCGCTCCTCACTCCATGGATATCCTGTGCAGCCAGTGTGGATGCCATGAGGTGTGCTGCTCTGCTTGGCTGCCAAATTTGATCTTGGGTAAAGCTCAACTGAACTCCAGAGAAGTGGAAATGGTGATGGGTGGTATGTGACTCTTGGAGACGAACCTTAGAGCTCATATTCACTCTTGTGAGCTCTGGCTATGGGGTAGGACTATCAGCATATATCTTGTTCCAGTTTTATTAGCAGCATGTCATGAAATCCAGTGCAGCTCTGTACATGATGCTAAAAGCGAGGATTTACAGGGGATCTGTAAGAAATGCACTTTTGTCATGCAGCGCCATGTAACGGATCCTGTTTCCTTGGCGAGTGATGAGGCAGAAGACAATTAATACTGTTGATAGAAGAACAAGTCCAATGAAAAAAAAGGCTGCAAGTATCAGGCTGGCTTCTCCAGGACTCAGAGGTTTGCCCCAAAAATTGCCCCATTTGCTGTCGTAATCTGTTAAAAGATAAGTAGTTCATGAGAAATCTATGCATGCATCGAGATTTTTAAATGACATTTTAAAAAATCCTTACCCTTTGCAGTGGTTCTGTTTTTTGCAGTACTTGTATCATATGCTCCAGTTGTGAGTTCTCCTTCTGAAGGAGCTTCCCACTCTGCAGAGAGAGAAACAGCATAATGAAGTTGAAAGCCTTAATAAATACTTTTTTCTCTTCTGCAAAAGTAGTGTTGATTTTATTTGATTATTTCTACCTTGTTGATCTAAACAGAAATCTCGATTAGATCAGCACAGCTACTGTTCTGTGGGCAACATCCCCCTTCTCTATAGGCATCTCTGTTACTTCACTGCCCACTGTAGTAATGGGACAGGGGGGCAACAGTTTTAAACTGAAAAAGGGTAGATCTAGATTAGATATTGGGAAGAAATTATTTACTGTGAGGGTGCTGAGAAGTGGAGCAGGTTGCCCAGAGAAAGTTTACAACCCATCCCTGGAAGTGTTCAAGGCCCGGTTGGATAAGGCTTTGAGCAACCTGGTCTAGTGGAAGGTGTCCCTGCCCATGGCAGAGGTGTTGGAACTATGTCATCTTCAGAGTTCCCTTCCAACACAAACCATTCTGTGAATCTATGATTCAGTTATGCATTTGCTTGTTCCTTGGAAGTTTCACAGCCTGCATGAATACGTGGTAAAAATAAATTCCCCTTATCCAAGGAAGGAGTATTTTGGCTACATTAGGCATTACTTTTCTCATCCTGCTGCTACAGGGTTACAGGTAAGAGATGTGCTTTCTGGCACCGTTGCAACCCCTGTAGAAGAGTGTAGCAAGCACAGTGGGGACCCAGGCAGGAGATGCTGGATCCAGATGTTTAGTGAAATTATGTCATGTGGAGAGGCTCCCAAAGCATTTTTGGCTTCACTCACAGGTGGTGGAAGGGACCAGCACCACTCAAAAAGTTTGCCAACTTTTCTTAGTCAAAGGATCGCCTATATCTTGGACAGGATGAACAATAATTTTTGGAGCTTCTTGTATCTCAGCTGGTCTCTGCCTGTGCAGGAAGGAACTCAAATAGATCTGGCAGCTGGCAGTGATTGCAGGGTGGAACCAGCACCATGCCAGGCTGCAGGCCCTCCCTCACATCACGTGGCAGCAAGGCAGAAAAATAGCTTTGCAGTTGTTTTCTGCTCCACCTGCAGATGACTAATGGTCCACAGGCCACAGGCTGCTACTGTCTTAGATGGGCTCTTGCAAACATCAGCTGTTTTTAAGTTGCAGAGCACAGCAAAGATTACCGACTTTGCCATATAACTAGGGGTGTTTGTCCTGTCCCTAGATGATGCTAACTGGCCATGGCAGTAATGCACAGGTACTTCCCACCGGCATGCAGGGTGCAGTGGTGATGTTAGCTCTCTTCCTTTCCTCCCTGCCTTCCATCCGCTCTGCTGTGATAACACCTCGGAGGCCTCAGACGTGTTTCTGATACTGCACCTGATTTATTGATGGTGTAGGTTGTCTCCATGCCAGCATGGATATGATCAGCTACGTGGCAATGCAGAAGCCATGTTCCAGGGTTTTCTGCTACCAGTTCAACTGTCTGGAAAGTCCCAGGAAAAAGGTCATATACGTCTCCTCTGTGGTCCTTATCTGTCTGTGGCAAGACAAAACCAGCATCATGAGGGTTGTGCCTCAAATACCCCCCTACAGGCACTGAAATATTCCAGTTAGACTTTCAGCTCCTCAAGGCAGATCAAATGCTTCTTGTTACACATTTCTAGTGAGCCTCATCCAAGGAAACTAAAGTCTGTGGGCACCCGTCATTTAATCAACTAATTAATTAACAACAGAAGACCCCTCCTGAGGACTTCAAGTGCTGGTTAAGCACAGGCGTTTCTTTGAAAGACAGATTTTTTAAACAGTCCTGCCAGTAGCAAGCTGTCACAACATAAAAGCATACTCTAAGCAGACATAACTCTCTCTGATTTCCTCCCTGTATCTTCCCTTATACCCCAGGGTAAACATGTACTTTAACCCACCTAACCATGTCCCCTAATAGTGACATTTGTTCACGTTCATAACAGGCTCAGAACAACAGAAGCTTTGCAAGAATCTCATTCTGTATTTCCTTCATATGCAAAACTCCCACTGACCCCAGCATCAGTCCAGAGCTCCAAGCCCAAGCTGAAAAACCAGGATAGAACCCAGACTACTTTGCAGAAATTTTTCATCACACAACAAAGGTTTTACTTTCACTAATTTTACCAACCTTGAAGATGAAGGTCTGCGCATGGAAGTGAACTGTATGTATGTCCACTTCATTGCCCATTCCTATCAAATACCAGTTTGTCCTATCACCTTCATTCATTGTTAGGCCCAGGAGACTGTTATAAATCTTCCCGTTGATAGCTGGAAGAATGACAAAATAGGACTAAGTGATAACTGGACATGGTATGGGTGATGATAACTTCTACTTCAGGCACCTTGTCTCTCTGGGGAGAAGGGGGTGCCCAGGCAGAAAGGGGACAGGCATGTGTGGCCAGGGCAAGGGCTCTCCATAGCGACCACTGCCATTGCAGGGAGACTGTCCCATTTTTGTTTCAGTCTACAAATCACGTAAGTGAATAGCAGCACTTTTTTCTGTCTTAAAAAAGCATCAGGTAGGTTTTTTACTGGTTGAGATCAAACTCTTGAATGTCGAGAAGCTGCATGGAAAAAGAGGGAATAGAGTTGCCTAAAATGGGTACCATCTGTAGAAAGAGATGTTTGCTTTACCAGGGCTGTTCCTGCTCCTATCCAGTCTTTTCTGTTTGGCTCCTGGGCTGGTTGCTACTACAGCCACAGTTTTGAAATAACATCCTTAACGCTCCTACAGAACAAACCTGCAAGGAACGCAGCTCACAAATGACAAGGGAATTCTGGCAGGGCAGCCTCTTCCCAAGAGTAAAAGATTAAATGATCTAGTTAGAAAAATATGTATCTTGGCTGGGTGTCATGAAATCTTTTTGTTTCCAGAGTTGCAGTTTATGAAGCTGTCACACGGTTGGGTAATTGCAGGCTGAGTCCAATGTCTTCCTAAAAGGGCTTTGAAAAATAAACTACCATCCCCTTGGCTGCTGTCACTTGAGTCCTACATACCATGCATGCAGTTGCCTTCTACGAAGTTCTCAGTGAAATTAAAATCATCAGGATTCTTATGAAGGTATGTTTCAATATTTTCTTTCAAGTACCAGGATTCATTTTCATCGAACACCATAAACAGAAGAGTAAATTCACGATCAATGTCTTTCCTTAGGCCTCTCTCATCTAGAATTCCTTTTCTGCAAACTACAAGAGGCCCAATCAGACCACTGTACGTGTCCTGAAATAAAAAAAAAAAATGTGTTACAAATTTTCACTTCACTCAGTTATGAAATAGATACAAATTAACTACAGATTAAATAAAGATGAAATTCTATTTTCCTATCAGATGAGAAAAAAAATTACTGTCTGATTAGAGATATCTTTCTTTTTCACTACAAGCACCTATGTTAATGTACCAAAGCAATGTTTTGCCTTCACTCAAAACCCCTTCAACTATTCTTTATGGAGGGAATCACATTACTATGATGTATCCCTAGGGATTTCAGTAGATTAAGTTACCCAGGCATGTGCAACCGTAATCAAAGAAGACAAAGCATCTATAAATTGTTCCCCTAACTTGTGATCCTCACACAAATGTGAAGGAGGATCCTTTCAGAAACATTATGCAAGGCAGGATGCTTTAGCCAAAGCAATGCAATCTTTAATGACCATTTCTTGGTTACCTTTACAAAATTCACTGTTGAATAATAAACCCAAGTGATACAGTTTGGATCTGTTTTACCAGGGCCGGATCGTTCTGGGACATTCCATCTGTAGGTGTTTATTTCCCCTGAAACAGAGAGAACAATTTTACCAAGAGCGGCATCCCACAGATGGAAGTTTGGAGACAGGACTCTTCATCTTTCTCTTTGAGCAAAACTTGTAGCAGATCAATGATCTTGGATGCTGATGTTTAAGGGCAGTTGAAGATGCTGGGAGTCAAGCTCCAGAAAATGTTTCTTGGACTTTCTCAGCTGAAAAGGGCACAAAGATGAGGCAGTTGCCACTGGGATTTTGCACAGTGCTGCAGCAGTGGACCAGCTCTGGGCCAGGAGAGGAGAGCTGAGTACATACCAGCCTGCGGACTGGGAGCAACAGGAGGGTCCTTTCATCTTCCACTAAGCCACTTCTCTCAGCAACTACCAGAGGACCCCTGCCCATCCCAAAAGCTATCACCTCTGCCATGTCCTCCCTGAGCAGAGATTCCCTGACCTCTGATTTAAAAAAACAGAACAATCTGATGGAGAAATTATCTATTTGGGTGAGGGTCAGTTCTCTGCACTGAACACAAACACATCTATGTTCAGATTAACTGTCTATGCTGTGTTTCCCTGCTTTGTTGTTTTGGGGGGTTTTTTTGTTAGTATTTCAGGGGAAGGTAGGAGACCAAGATGTGGTCAACACCTTGCCAAGAACACCACAAGAAGTGTTGAGCCAGGCAGTCCCTGGCCCAAAAGTCTTTCAGGGTGACAAAAGCCAAGAACAGCTGGGGGCATGTTACAAGTCAGGAGAAAACAAGGAAATCACAGAACTCTTGGTCGTGCTCTTAGTACAGACACAACCCAACAGCTGCCAACAGCAGCTGGCATCAGAGCAAAGGAGAGTTTTCAATCTTAAAATGGTTGTGAAGTGACCGAGCATAGTTTTATGTCACTGAGCCACTACACTATTTTGCTGGATCATGCAATAGTGGGTTTTATTGTATAACAATAACTCCAAAAAAAGAAATGGTGACTCTCAAATATCATGCTATATGAGATGAGTCTCATGAACGTTGTAATATTGCAACAGGACAAGCATGTTCTGTTCATTACAGCATGGATTTACACACTTTAGCAGAGATCAGAAAGGCTTTCAAGGCACAATACTACACTAATACGACAGAAAACACTAACAAGAAATCTCGGAGGCATTCATGCCATGGAGACATACACTAGGGAAGAGTTTGTTATCTACCTGTATCTAACCTTCACGTCATCACTCCTTTTTAGAGGGTGTGATGTGAGAAGAGAGTCTGGCCATGATCCTCCACCACTTCCTTGCTTTTTACTCATCACTTCAGCACATTTGGAAGCTTTAGATGGAAAAATCTCCACTCTACTTAAAATCTGAGACACTTCAAATGGCATCAAAGACATATCTTTGAAATGCAAATGAAGCATAAGCCCTGAAAAGACTGATAAACAAGAGGAAAATGGATATTTTCTCCCTTTTTGCTGCTGGGTAAATGGAGGAATGGACAGGGAGAGGACAAAGCTGTGGTAGCTGAGAGCTGTTTTGGGTTAGGCTTCTATGGATCTGCTCTCTGCATCTCTTTACCATGCCACCCACAGTCCCTTCAGGAGCTGGCAGTGCTATCAGGAGCACAATTTAGCAGGACATAAATCAGATTGATGACTTGTTCAGGATTTAGTAGAACTAGACGGGCTCTGGGAAGCTTGGGGAGAGTAGTCCAGCCTGATCCAGGATCAGGCAGCAAGGATTTCTAGATGATGGTGATGGGGACTAAAGTGTCCCAGAATTATGCTTGATTTGAAAGACTCGTGTTCTGTGTTAACTGCTGCTTCCAAAATCCTAAGGAAAAGTTTGTCCTTAGATCTTGCTGAAGAGTACTTGCCTTTGTCTTACTGTCAAACGCAGAAACCTTTCCTTGTCTAACTCATTCCAAGCCTGCTCCCATGTGGACACAGGAGACATGACAGTAGTGTTTCCAGTGCTACACCTCAACTGTTAACAAAACGGCATCAACATCATGGAGCAAATAAAAAACCCCAAGGGAATCATATAAATCACCTCTTTTTTTCTTTCTTTTTTTTTTTTTTTTCATATATTAATCACAGGTCAAACTCCAGCAAAGCAGATGCTGGCTCACATTTGGCCATTAATTTCTGTGTGATTGTACTGTATTGATAGAGTTGTTTACAGGAAAAACATTTCATCTTGCAAATGTCTCTTGCAAAAAAAAGATTTAGTGCATCAGATTTTCTTTTCATTTAGTTTTTCACTGAAGCTCACAAAAACTGTGAAAAAAGTTGCATGGGTGGTGGAAAAGAAAGGCATGTACGTTTTATATTTACTATAATGCCAGGATTTGAGTCTGACTTCCTACTAAAATATAAAACCCAACATAAAAATTGAAGTACAAACATTTTGACAGGTATTTTTCTATATGAAAAATTTCAGTGCTTTGAGAACTATTTTCCACTGTTTTCCTTACTGGAAACTGAGGCATACTGGGTAAACTTTTCCAAAGACTTTTAATTCACACGACATCTACCTTTTGCATTTAATGCATCGGCTCTGAATGCAAATGCCAGTTCTGTGTAGATTGAAAGAGAGTCAGAGTTAATATTGCCAACTGCAACTCTACCACTGAGTTTCTCAGTTTTTAAAACATTGTGAGAGTTTCAGTCTGGAGCCAAATGCAGTGCTGGCTTACACTTCCCTCGCCATGGTTAGGGACCTGCTTCGGCCTTTTTTGGAGATTGTCCAGTGATACTACATTCCTCTTTCTATGCCTGATAGGAACAAAGGCTCATTCTCTGCCCAAACATGCTCACTTGTTCAAGAACCTACTTGTATAACAACACAGAATTGTATCTGAATAAACATTGAGCTTATTATGCCAGTAAGAACATACAGGTATGTGTAAACTCGACAAAGGGATTATCATTCATATGTTAATATGCTTTTATATACAGCCTTTGTAGCTCAAGAAAAAAAACCACAAAAACAAAAACCAAAGAGCCTTACCGGGGAGAGTAAGTGGTGTCTCAGGTTGTTCTTCACAACCCACTTCTTCTATACCGTGTGCGCTTATGGAATAAGGCCTGCTGGCTTTGTTCTTAAATACGATCAGTACAGAGTCACCAACCTCAGCATGGAGTAATGGCCCTAAATTAAAATGGAAGATGCTGGTGATTAATGCTGCTTTTCTGAATTTAACAGACTCTCAATAGCTTGGCCTAAGAGAGGAGCCAAGGTCTTTCTCAAAACCCTTGGGCTTTTATTGTTCTTCCAGCAAAGCAATCAAAATTGGTTTGTTATCTGGGCTGATGAAAAAGTTCCATATATATATAAATAATCTTTTTTCTTTTCAGTCAATAATTGTTCTCTCCGGAGACAGGTCTTGGACAGCTTGGTTTTAGGGAAACCTCTTGTGGATGATTTTTGCATCTTTGAAAATTCTATTTCTTAACTATTTTTTTTTACTTTTGTACTGCAAAAAAGGAAATGACAAATATATTCCTAGAGAGTGGTGGCTACTTTATGACCAGTTGTTGCCTGCTTCTCACCCCATAAAAAAAAACATAAGCTGATGGTTATTTTATGACACGCATAAAATTTTGTCTTGCCCAGTTTCAGACACAAATCCAGCCCTTAATATTGACTTAATCTGCCCACAAGAGTCTCCTGCACATTGCATGCTCTGAATTTAAGGTGAATCCTGGAATTGCCCTTTTGGCATCCTTTCTGATAGTACTCTTTGGAAATTCCTTATACATGTTTGAGAATGAATTCTCTAACTTGGAAAAAATCTTTACACTCAGAAATTATACAAATTGGTTGTAAAATCACTGATAACCTGGAATTCATATTCCTTGTTTTCCATGTTAACAAAGCTGGAAAAACTTAGTTCTTGGAAAGCAATCCTCTCACTTATCAAGCTTAATCTGTGAGCTGAGAGCTACTTGCCCAGGATTTCCAGGTGCTCCTCCTCCTCTGCCCTCACTTTGCGCTGCGTGAAGTTGCCATTTGTGTACTCCCTGTAAACCACCTTCTTGTATTTTGAACCAATCAGATCTTCTGCTTGGCTCAGGAAAACGTGCCCGTAGCTGCAAAATAAAAGGGAAAAAATTAAAAGCACTAAACTTTATAGGTCTAAAGGCTAGTAACTGTTTTGTTATTCACAATAGATGTAATAAGAATATATGTCTTGGTCTGATGTGCTGGTTCATGTGAAGACCTGGATGCTGCAAGAGATTTAAACCAGCAATAAACGTGATAATCCTCACTAAATGAACACCTTCTTCAAAGAGGTAAAGTTGAGGATATGTTGCACTCACCACAAACCTTTGGGAACACAAATCCTTCACCAGACCTGTCAGAGCACAGGTGAAGTTCAAGCTATGAGTGGATTTGATGGTTTGACCACTCTCGCCAGCTGCATCCTCCACTCCCATAAAAAATACTGCCTTTCTCTGTAAACCTGAATCCTCTTACCGTGATGGCTGCTTCCCTATCTTGGTTATTAGCCACAGGAAGATGATAACCAAAGCCTAGCCCTGTGAAAGGAAATGCCATCATCTGAGATAAGAGGGGCCTGCTTTACCCTGTCCTCCTGCTGCTATGTACTGTGCAGGGCTGGATGTTCTCCCCTTGTGAAGATAAAGAGAGAAATTGATTGTCACTTCTGCATCTGGCACAGGATGCTTTTTTGTGCCCTCCAGGTTTGTGCAGTCACCCACAATTTGTTGCTACTCCTGTGGGAACCCGGAGGATTGACTCGCCAGCAGAGGACACTCACCACCAGCTACATAGGAGAGTGTTCACCCTCTTCTGAGAGCAGCTCAGTCTTCTGGCAGTTCATTCCCAAGGTGCCCTTGGCAGGGAAACCGCAAGGCTGGCTGACAACATACTAAATAAAAGCAAAAAATTGCCCCAGGAATACTGCTTACTGTAATAATATACTGTGTGTGCAACAGAAGCCTTTGACAATACTGGAGTTAGTATTTTCTTTAAACATGCTTCACCACTTGTGACTCTTCAGGTATATTATCTACTGACTCCACCATACTCTTCCCCTTTACAGGGTGCAGTTTCCCAGCCACTTTTCTAAAGTTTATTTTTAAAATATGTTCCTTGATCCTTTTTGTTTCCACCAAAGGGGTCTCCGAGACCTCCTTACCCAATATGATCTGGAACGTGTATCTTTTGCACATGCTTTTTACTTCTTAGCACAGCGCAACATAGATGTGATTCACTTGCAGTGGTTACTATGTTCTGACTTTTCTAGGGGAGCCAGGGGCTACTGCATTGCAGTGAAGCAGGCTCAGCACCTCCCTAGCACACCTGCACTGCTTGCAGGGGCTCACGTCTGGGACAGGTACATAGGTTTCTTCTCTAGGAAAACCACAACACTGGGATGGGGAGACTGGGGAGAGTGAGGAAGGAAGAAGAGGGGGTTGGAGGACATCATTGTAGGGTTGAGCCAGGGCTGGAAGCCACACATGTATTTAGGGACTTGGAAGGCTTCTTGGGTTCAACAGCATTACAGTACACTCTGAGATGAAAACATTCCAAAATGATGCCTATGAGCTACTTTAGTCTGAGAGGCTGTCGCTTTGTAAACACTTTTTTGTTGTTGTTGTTAGAAAGTGCCTCCTAAGAAGTACCAGACTGGCTTCATGGAAGGATGCTCCAGTTTCCCCTCCATTATAAGTATGCTTCATGCCCACAAACAGTTTTTTGCTTTGGGTACCTTTCTTCATTGCTGCTGACATTGTAAATCTTTGGTGCCAAGCTCTTATTTGATGCATAGTCCCACTCCACCTCCTCCGCAGCGACGTAATAGATCCTCATGGCTCCGTGCTGCTGCTGGGCTCGGGTGGTGTTACGGCAGCTACTGACCTCATAGAGATGTTTCATTCCACCAACAAAGTGATCAAAAGTCCTGCAAACCACTTTGAATGTGCCTGGAAAGGAAAGCACATGAAATTTAGACATTTTTAAAAACTTTGAAAAACAGCTTGGCAAATTAGGTCCTGCGCTTTGTACATCCCTGATCTGTCCTCAGACAAACCTGATCTGTGATGCTATATGGAAAGTCAAGAAAAGGAATGCTTATATAGGATCATAGAATTGTTTAGGTTGGAAAAGACTTTTAAGACCATTGAGTCAAACCATTGACCCAGCACTACCAAGTCCACCACTAAATCATGTCCCTAAGCAACACATCTACACATATTTTAAATACCTCCAGGCATGGTGGTTCAACCACCTCCCTGGGCAGCCTGTTCCAGGGCTTGACAACCCTTTCAGTGAAGACATATTTCCTAACAGCCAGACTAAACCTCTTCTGGCACAACTTGAGTCCATTTCCTCTTGTCCTGTCACTTGTTACTTGGGAGAAGAGACCAACAGCCACCTTGCTACAGCCCTTTTCAGGCAGCTGTAGAGAGTGTTAAGGTCTCCCCTCAGCCTCCCTTCCTCCAGGCTAAAAAAACCCAGTTCCCTCAGCTGCTTCTCATCAGACTTGTGCTCCAGACCCTTCACCAGCTTTGCTGCCTTTCTCTGGACACGCTCCAGCATCACATTGGTCCTCTTGTAGTGAGGGACCCACAAGTGAACCCAGCATTTGAGGTGCAGCCTCCACAGTGCTGAGTACAGGGGCACAATCAATGCCCTTGTCTTGCTGGCCACACTATCTGCCACGATACCTTGTACCTTGTACGACACCTCACAACATCCTTACAGTCCTCCTGAGTGGCTTGCCCCTTCCTCCAGAGGTCAAAAACCTCTCCTTTTTTCCCTGAGTGCCAGGCAAAGCTCCCTGTTCAGCTGGGCCGGTCTTCTGCCCCGCTGGCTCCTCTTTCAGCACATGGGGACAGCCTGCCTCTGTGCCTTTAGGGTTTCCTTCTTGAAGCACGCCCAGTCTTCCTGGGCTCCTTGGCCCTTCAGGGCTGCCCCCCAAGGGACTCTCTCAACCAGGCTCCTAAACAGGCCAAAGTCTGCCCTCCAGAAGTCCAAGGTAGCAGTTCTGCTGATCCCCCCTCCTTACTTCTCTGAGAACCTAAAACTCTATCAATTTCATGATCGCTGTGCCCAAGGGCCTCCAACCATCACCTCACCCACAAGTCTTTCTCTGTGCACAAACAACAGGTCTGTCGGGCAGAGAGAGGATGGGGAACCCCCGCCCCGCGCCCCCCCCAGCCCACCCACCGCCCCCGGAGCTCTGTCCCGAGGCGGAGCAGTTCCCCGCCCCGGCACTGCCCCGAGCCGCCCGGGCCTGGCACGGAGCAGGGCACGGCCGGCAGCCCGGCACCGGGGTGGCTGCGTGTTCCCACCAGAGCCCAGCCGGGGCAGCTGCCTCGGGCCCGCTGGGCGCAGAGCTCGGAGAGGCCGCGGCCTTCTGCCGGGGGGACACCGCTGCTCCCCGGGGGAGCTGGCAGAGCTCCGGCGCCCCTCCCGCACCAGCTGCCGTGCCAGGCCCGTCTGCCCGCCCTGCTGCCCGCGCTGCTGGTCGCTGGTGCTCCCCAGGGCTTCTTGTGTGGGTGGGGGACGCTCGGCTGCCGTTGCTCCTGGCCACGCACAGGTTCCATCAGCTGCTGTAGCGTCAGCTGTGGGCTCCTGGCAGCTCTCGGCTCCTCCGAGGTTCCCTCAGTGCGGGAAACCCGCTGTGCAATGCACTGGTGTGCTCCGCTGCCGACCCTGCCGGCTCTGCAGCCGCTCGCCTCAGAAAAAATTAAGAGGACTGAAGGAGAAACTAGTTAATAAAATGGATATGCACCAATCATTTCCTTTAGTCACCATGTGCTCGATGGTGTCAAGACGTAAGAGGGTGGGGATTCAGGCTGTCATCACACACTCAAGAGTAAACATGTGTAGAAGAATGGCTGCAGAAGCGTGGCCTTAGAATCTCTGAAGATCTGCACAATCCAGGCCTGGTATTAGAATAGGCCTGTAATCAGAATTGTGCTGAAGTTGCTGTGCTGAAGTTAACAAGAAAGGTAGCCTTGAGCTATTCTTGAATCCTGAGACCAAGTAATTATGTTGTGCCAACAGGCCGTGGCTGTAGCAAGCTACAGCTGCTGGGAAAGCAGGTGCAGGGCCAAGAAAGATAGGGAGCGGTATGGGAAAATAGGGAGTAACAAACTACAAGGCTGAAGCACAGCAACACAATTAGCTACATGGATAGAATGCTTATTTTAGTCATGATAATTAGGGGTGTGAGAACCGCACGCGTTTAGAGACTGCTAACCAATTATATTTCTGCTTTACGAATATGCATGTGTATCGGTTCTATATAAGTAGTGTTAGCAACTAATAAAGTTGAGCAAGATGCATAACTCATATTGAGCGTCTTCTTGACTCCGGCGAACCCTTCTTCCAACAAACATGCACATAAGACACTGCAGGGTTGTAGCCTGTAACTCCTACATTACAACAAGCCCTTCAGCTCAAAGCAATATGTGAATCCAGGCACAAATGGAGATCCGCAAGTCAGCAAGTGACTTTTTGCTCCAGAGGAAACACTAGCCTGCTCCATCTTTGCTCAAGAATCTCCAGAAATTACTTCTAACTATCTGAGTTAGATTAGCTTAGCCAAGGGAGCTCTGAAAAGCAATTCACTAGATGTCTGGCAGCAGGAACGCAGCCTTGCCAGTCAGCTTTCACGAGTGCTGCCCTGTCTGCAGATGTGCCCACAGGCAGCACGAGAAAACACAGGAGGAGTGTGCATTACGAACACTGATAAAGGCATAGAGAAACAGGATGTGTGTTTCAGAGATGCTGTTTCCTTGTCCCTGAGCACAGAGCCCTGGTGCCAGCCTTGGGTGCATGAGACTCTCCACTGAGTCCCTGCAGCTCTCTGGTGTAATCAGGCTAATGGAGGCCTCTTAGAGACTTTACAATACGGCTACAGACCTGTTATACAAGAATACAAACAGAAAGATGCTGCTTATAACCATTTGTTTATATGCACCTATATGGTATAAAAAAGATTGAGTTAAATTGCACCTTTCTGACCCTTTACTCTCTCTCCATGAAAGGCCAAATCACCATGGGCCAGGTTTTTTGTAGCTCTGATTGTCAAAGGCTGCAGTGATGGTGGAAGCATCTTTTGGCATGTCTGTGGGCAGATTTTAATGTTTGTGCTCTCCTTCCCATTTACTCAAGTAGAAGCTGACCACAATGTAGTCCTGCATAGCTCCACCTGCTAGCACCTGCTGAAGGAGGAAAACACTTTCACGTCTACTTTGTATGTGAGTCAGTGATAGAACCAAAATTAGAAGCATAGCTCTGTCCAGACTGGAACTTAGTTCATGCCTTGTGCTTCTAGGGCAAAATTGACGAAAAGGGTAAAATAACATGCAATTAAAGAAAAACACATATGTTGTTGAATGTAAAGATATGATAATTCACTCAATTTCCTTTATTGCCAGTAGAAGGTTAGCTGGCAAAAATCAATAAGCCCCTAGAATATATTGCTTAGTGTGAGTCCTGCAGTGCAGTTTCATGACAGACGATGGAAATGTATGGGATGGAAAAGGTGAAAATGTATGTACACATTGCCAACAGGTATTTCTATCAGGTGCTCTGGCCAAGGATGGCCCTTGGCGTAGCCTTGCACAACTCTGATGACTCTTGATTTAAACAGTTGCACAAATGTTAAGAAAAGTAACGTTGCATCCTTTGTCATAAAGCTTATCTGGTGTTTCCAACAAACAATTCACACTCTGAGTCTGAAGAAACTATCGTTTATCGTAAAAAAAAAGGGGAGGGGCGGGGTTTGTAGAGGAGTTATAGAGGACTGAATGAAAAGTTTATTTGTATATCATTGGATTGTACATGAGAATTAAAAGTATCCTTAATGTATATGATTCTGAAGAAACTCCTGAAGACTACTATTGAAAAACTATTACTGAAGTCATAAATACCTTAAATGATGCTGACTGTCTACATGTCAGTGGATTTTATCTTTGCCAAAAAAGCCTGTTTTTAGAGTTATGGAAATTCTGTGAGCATCCCATTAGCTGTCTCTGCCTGCTCCTCTGCCTATCCCAAAGTCTTCAAAGCCTTCACTCCTTGGTGCACACACAGATTTGTTTTATAGCACCTTCCCAGAAAAGTAGCCCATCCTGAATTCTGAGCTACGCCAGGTCCCCATGGTCTCTACACTTTCAGGCTCCCTCGTGCAGAGCAAAGAATCTCACCAACTGTTATTTTGGCTGCCTGATTTCTGTATGTGCCACACCGCCAAGATAAGTTCATGAACGTACCCACGTGGTCTGGCTGCATCAGCGCTGTTCCTGATAAATGAGGAAACAAGGCCAGCCCATCCCTCGTCGTCCCTCTCAGGTCAATGGTGTTTCCTTGAAACTGAACTCCGTGCATATCGTAGTGACTGCCCAGTCCGATGAGGTGCCAGGAGACCTTGTCATCCTTGCACATGGCCAGGCCTGGCAGATTACCGAACAAGTAGCCGTTGACAGCTGGAGGAGAAAGAAAGAGCTCGGTTGGCAACAGGTCGATGGAAACTCAACACAGAGCTTCTTACTACCTTCCTGGAAGACACTCGTGACTCAGCAAGTTGCAGTATTAATTAAAGAGGCATTTTGTGAAGCAAAGGTGGCACTGGATGACACCAAATTAATATCTAAATGCTATGCGTATAAACTCTGAACTTCTACCTTTTCTTTTAGCCTATAAAATCTTGCAGTGATGTAGCATTTCTGTTCCGAGCTTTTCAGGGTGCCTCACAGACACTGGTTAAGTGTGTAAATTAGGTACCTCCCTTCAGCCTGGAGAATGCATAACTAGATCATTAAGGCCACAGAGTGGGCCATAAAGAGTCCAAGTCATAAATTCAGTTCTGACAGAGCCTTTTTATGTGATTTTGACCTTTGATTTCCACTTTTGCTTCCAAAATTTATCTCTTTCACAAGGGTTTTATGAGGCTTATCTCCCTATTCCTCAAATGCTCTCTATGATCACTGGGTGAAAGATATCATGGCAGAACAAAATTTTAGTATGAGATACTACTTCATAACAGAAGAATAAAATAGACGGGTCCAGAAAGCTCTGAGGTTCTCTAATAACGGATATTCTCAGTGTTATTCAGAAAATTAAAGCAAAGAGAGGTTATGTAATTTGCTCAAGTCTGTCATGTCAGGAATAACTTGGAGGAGGTCCACACTGAAGTAAGATACTTATATCCAGAGGTGATGTTTTAAAATATTATCGGCCATCTCTCTCTGCTTCTCCTCTTTCAGAGGTGGTTGCTACCCAGGTGCGAGCTGACTCAGCAGAGCAGGTGGACCTTCATTGTCTGAGTCAGTGCCAAGGCCAGCAGGGAAATTTAAATCACCGGTGAACATTGGTCTCTTCTGCAGTTGGTGTCTGACTCTGGCCTTATGTCTTTTTACAGACCCAAGTGTTGTATCTAAAAGCTACACTCTATTCCCTTACTCCAGGTGTAGTTGGTAGGTGGATGCATTCATTGTTAATGTGACTGGGGCTTCAAAATACACTCCAAGGGCATCAGGAGCTGGCCATAAGCTGACTGACAGCTTTCCATCTCACCCTCCAGTGCACTGTAGTCGGCTATGAATAATGATAAAATCTGCCAACTCATCTTCTTAATATGACTGAAGAAAAGGTATCATTAACAGATATTAGGTATTTCATACCATGCATTTTGTTAGATTCCTTGAAATCTGCATCATTTTCATCTACTTTTGAAGGGTCTCCAGTAAATGCTTCAATATTCTTGTTCAGATACCAGCTGTCATTCTCATCGAAGATTGAAAAGAGAAGGTAAAATTCTCTGTCTATTCCTTTCTGTAGACAAGAAGGAAGGCAAGAGATTAAAAAAAAAAAAAGTCTATGCAGAATTACCAAAGTTAAAATAACATTTTTTTTAAACAAAGCTTTCTTTCCCCAAAAAATTGCAGCCACCTTCTTACTGTGCCCTTGCAGAGACAGGGATTGGCACTCTTCTATCAGCCACAAGAATAAATAAAGTGTCCATTACTTACAGAGGGTGGAAAGACTCATTCATTGCTAATAAGTGTGTGGAAAAGATGGAAAACCTAGGGACAAGCCAGCATAATGTGGATGACAGTGTTATCTTCCTAACCATCTCCTTTGGTCAGCTTTAACCTTGAGGAATGGCGTTTATTTAATCTCTTAAAACTGAGCTGGGAACTAGGCAAATTGGCCCATATGGGAAGCCCTCCTAGTGCATGACCCATTAGGGTCAAGCAGATGTCCATGTTGGTCACCTGCGTCCCGTCGTCATTCAGTGTGTTCTTCCGACAGACCAGCAAAGGCCCCACAAGGCCGGAGTTGGTGTCCTTGACAGCATCAGTGGCTGAGTAGTACAGATAGGTCAGGCATGGGGGATCACTCTCTGTTGGACCTCCATTTTCAGGCACCCTCCATTTGTATGTGAAGGTTTCACCTGGCTTAACATGGGCTCCTGGCTTCAGATAGCCTGCAGAGAGAAAATTGAGAAGCACCTAGGTTACAGGAAAATTTTCTCTTCCCGAACACAAGTGTTAGCTAGGAGTCAGACATAGCTGCTTGTTTCTATGAAGACGGTCCCCCTTGCAGCCACAGCTCAAGCACCATCCCATAGCCTGAGCACTTATGCCATGGGGACATCTCCAGACTGGAGTCCTGTGCCATAGGGACAACTGAGCCCATTCCCTGCAGAACAAGTTTAGCGGCTTCACCCAGACACATTCTGATGCTATCTGTATCATCTGGGTTTAGTCAAACAAGACATGCAGAGCTCATCCTTGTGCTTCAGTGGCTTCCTCTAGTGTTTGTTGCTTGCCTGCCCTGTTGTGAGATTCATCTGCAACATAAGCACAGACTCTGGCTTTTCATTAAACACCAACAAAGCAATTACATCAGCAAGTGGAGCTGCAGCTGTGGCTCTTTAGAAATTGAAACCAAAACTGATTCTGGTGTTTGTTTCTTTTTGATTTTATAGCAGCGCACAAGAACCTCTGTCAGAGTCCCCAGAGGGTGGCTGCTGTTACTCTTTTTTGGAAGTTACTCTTAAAGGATTTGGGCCATTGTCTCCTGCCAAGCCACAGGGTGGATATAGCACCACTCATGTAATTTAGCCCCTGTAAAAGAGTGTTGGTATCCACTCAGGGAGGACATACAAAAGAGCCTTGAAAGGAAAGTTGGGAAAAGGAGTCAGGTCTGCACCCTTTGTAGAAAAAATAAAAGTGCTAAGTAACCTTTCTGGTCTTTGCTATGAGGAAGATCAAATCAGAAATTTTGTTTAACACTTAGGCATTCATTGACTGGATTTTCTCAGCAGGGTCAGATGTGCCTTGCAGCAGCAGACTGCACCAATGTAATACTCCTCTATAATACTCCAAGAGCATCCTCTGAAAATTTAGACACAAGTGAAAATAGCAGTATTAGATATGAACACGTACTATTTGCTGCAAACTGCAATGCAGCGTCGAGTACTGCTTCAAGAGTATCTGATACTAGTGGGTTCATCCTGCAACAGTGTTCAATAAGAAGAATGTTGGAGTTAAAAACCCTCTGAGACTGGACAAGCGCCAAATGCAACATGGAAGAGTATTTCCTGAGAGCACAATTGAAAAAAAGGATGTCTGCAGATATCTGTAGGTATGTTTATGTACAGCATTTTCACATTAATAGGCTGCACTCAGGCAATGCACAGCCTTTACATGTATACATTTGTAGATAGATATGATTGAAATCCAAGACACAAAGGTTACAATGAGAGAAGAAGGGGCAGAAAGACTGCTGATGAATCTGGAGTCAGGTTCCTCTCCAAAGACCCAGATGGATGCAATACATACTGCTGCTGAATTGTAGGGTTTGGTTTGATTTTGCTCCACACCAACGCATGCAATGCTGATGGGTGCTCCTGCTGGGGACCGTTAAATGAAAGCACAACAGGACTGCAAGCAGAGGGAAGCTGCACTTCCATCGGGGAGCTACACCTGACATGGATGGCATGAAGACGTGTGCTCTTCAAGGTTGGACTCAAGCCAGTTATTTCATGATGCATTGGAGCCTGCTGGCAAATTTGTTGTGTTGCAAGGTCAGCAACTAGAGACAACAGAATTTAATAAAGCCTTTTGTATTGATTTTATTGTATGATGTTATGAGTTTTACCTGTTGACCTCATTCTTTTAGCACACTTCTCAAAAGAGGGATTATGTTCCATGAGTTTCTTTCTGATGTGTTGTAGTAGAAAGAAAGCAATTTAGACAACAAGAAACTTACCTTTCTTTTCAGTGTTGCGAATGCAGCAAAAACTTTTTAAGAGGCCACTATATTAGTTCTGTAGACACTGTGGGTGGGATTCAACTCACTTTACTTGAGCCACCTAAAGCTTAGTTCCTAACCCAAACTCTAGGCTTCTTCTGTAGTTGATGAAACACATCTCCAAAGGGTGACCTACTGTCTCCTAAAACAGGTGTTCAAAGTAAATGAGACTTCTTACCCTCTGAAGGATTTGCTTCTTGTCACTAACTGAAAAAGGTGCCTGCCAATTAAACATGATATTTAGCATGTTATGGTTAAACTTAGATGATAAAGATCCTGTCCTTGCACAAAATGAGAGGAAGACTTTGGCAAATGCTCCATTTCAGCGTTTACATATTTATGAGGATTAATAAGGATTATCGCTGCTTCATGTTCCAGGTCAATCATATCAAAGCTGCCTCCAACACTGACTATCCTGCCAGCGAAGCAACGGCAATGCCCGACCTGGATTAGAGAATCAAGAGTGAAGCAATGCAGACCATGTGGATAGCTATATCCAAAGACTCAGCAGGAGCATCATACCAGATCTTAAGCTTCGTAATTCTGGAGCATGTCTAGACGAGATTCACTGACTGCAGGTGAGTGATATTAAATTAGAATTAATATAAATAGGATTGCGCCTATGACTTTTGCTCAACATGGACCTCAGCTAGTTTTAGATGCCTTGTCTGGCACATGTCCAAGGGGAAGAACCAGCACGTTGGCAGACTGGGGAGTCCCATGGGTTGTGACACACAGGGTAAACACAAACTAATCAAATCATCCCTTCTGTGCCTTAGCGTCCACAGAAAGGCTAAACCTGCAGAGCAACAGAAGATCCTTAGACTCAGGTATTCTGCATAGGATGATACAGCAGCACAGTCAAAACTCACCATCTAAGTAAGGAGCACCTTCCGACAGCTTGCTGAAGCTTACACCATGGGCCATGATGCTATAGCTTCTTTTGGCTTTGTTGGCAAAAGTAACTAGCACTGTATCTCCCACTTCAGCTTTTATAACGGGGCCTTAAAAAAAGAGAGTGAGGGAAGGTATTAGAAGAACTACCCTCTAACATATTTCCACCTAAACAAGAGAGGGCTGACTGGCAGCCGCATGCATATTCCCCTCTGGATCCAACTGGATCTGCATTCAGACCTGATGTAACGACAAGAGGGGAAAATATTCACTGTACCAAGTATTCCCAGGTGTTTCATGTCCTCTGACCAAATCTTCTTACTGAACGTTGCATCGGTATATTCCACATAGCGAACTTTCCAGTATTGCCCTCCTATTCTGTCAGTCCCTTGTGTGAAATATATTGCAGACTCACTGTGGAATTAACAAATCGGATTGGTTACTTAATTAAAGGTTCAGGAAGAAACTTTCATTTTGGATGAAGTTACTATTCCAGACACAGGAGAAATGATCCCCCACATTACTAGTTTGCATACAATTTTCTAGCAGACAAAGGGAGATATTACTGGTCTCAATTAGTTATAAATTAGTTAACAAATAGACATTCACTGTGCATTAGACTTTCAAGTGTTTAACCCCAATTTATTTAGGGAGACATCTCTGTGTCTGCTTACCTCTAACTGCCTTAGGGTAAGACCTGTGCCATTACCTGTGCACAACGTATTGCTAATCCTTGTTAGCTTTCCTGGGAAATACTATAATACAATTAATCTTCATCAGTAATAACAGGGGGGGCAGGAAATTTACCACTATGGCACCTCTGAGATACTCCAATTGTAAGTGTGAAAGCTGCCTGAGGAGTCTCGACACAGGGTCATTAGCTCTATGGAACTTTGAGTAGCTCACCAGGGCTCACTTTCTCCATGGACTTAATGGATCAAGATAAGTGCTTCCAGAAGGCAACTCCAAGCATCGCAGTTATGAATCTAACAGCCCGACAAGGCTGTTTAAATCCATTTCCCCCTGCTCCTTTCAATTAAAATTAATAACAGTGCAGGACCCAGCCCTGGTGACTCACTGCAGAAGTCTCACCCAGACTCCTGAAATTAAAGCACAACAGGAGAGGACAAGAAAGCTTACCTGCCAGTGGCGTTTAAACCCTGCCCAGTGAATTTGTCATAACCGTCAGGTCCGTAATTCCAGAGTACTTCTTCAGCAGCGATATAGTATCTTCTCTTGTGACTCAGTGGTGAAGGCTGAGACAGGTTTTTTTGGCAGATCTGAACATCATATAGTGCCTCCATGCCACCTGGGAGGAGAAAGAGTCTGGACACAGTTCCTGGCTGGCTGCAAAGTCAGCAATCTCAGGAATACAAATGCACATTAAAACTCTCTAGGAGCTATGTGGATTGGAAACAATTACTAGGGTAAACTTCTACTTTTAAAGACTTCCTCTGCCTGCACTGGGCCAGATGCTATCACCCTTCTCTTGCAAGGTGATACTTTATGCCACAGGTGAAACTCACTGACATCAAGGACACTCTTTATTGGTCTTATTTACTCAATTCCTTAATCTGGATAAGGATGGTAGAATGATTTTGGGGGCCAGAGCACCTCCTGAAGTATGCAAAACGGCATCATCTCCCCTTGACTTTCATTGAAATAGAGGCTGGTTATTACCACACTGAAGATGTTTGCTGCTTGCCAGAATCAGGTCTGTTTTGCCTGATGCAAA
Source organism: Falco cherrug (assembly GCF_023634085.1). Taxonomy (NCBI): domain Eukaryota; kingdom Metazoa; phylum Chordata; class Aves; order Falconiformes; family Falconidae; genus Falco; species Falco cherrug. The sequence goes on along the minus strand of NC_073698.1, from coordinate 12,290,786 downwards.
TCCCAGTGAAGTCAATGTGCAAATTCTCAAAGTAAAAAATCTCCCAACTTGTCTCCGATATAGCAATTATGCATTGCCTGCTGCCATGAGATCTAGTTTATGCTGTGTGTTTTCCAGCTTTTGCACCACACAAATATCACAACATCACCATCAAATTCCTTCACATAAACGTTTCTGAAAATGCTGCCAATTTTTGTCTGATTTCTGTTAAGGAAAAACCCTATGAAGTGTTCAGCTGGCATGATTTTTCTTTATGGGTAAGTACTTATCTACCACAAAAAGCGATGATGAAGGCTCCTCTCATTGCTCATCAAAATCTCCGGTTTACATAGGAAGCGTGGAGTCAGCGCTGGGTCTAGCAAGCCTTCCTCACATGAATTACACAGCTAAGTCATTCCTACCACCTGAATATTTGGCCCAAGGCCCAGCATGTATAATTTCTACCGATGACTAAATTCATATTCATGATATTTATCTGGTGAAATAGTTCCAAAATTTTCAGTTAGTCACAAAAAACCTGTCCTGCTTCCCCTGGAAACATCTCTCAGTTTTCTTTTCCAGGCATAGTAGAGGCTTCTGAAAAGATCAGGGAGGTCTATAGCAGCGTACCTCGTAAGTGCTCATTAACCTGGCATGTTATGAGCCACCTCCCAGGGTTCCCGGGAGTCATCTCCGCTGTGATGAACGTTGCTGGGAACAGACCGACGACATCTGCCCTCTGGTCTCTGTTAGTGAATGTGTGGCCATAGAAATAGGCGGCGTGGATGTCTATTTCGCTTCCCATGCCAAACAAGTGCCAGGAAATGGAAGTGTCAGCACACATCTCCAGGACAGGGAGATTGCCATAAATATAACCATTAATAGCTAAAAACAAAAGTATGAGATTTTATGAGAGGTGAAAGAGAAGTGCCAAGTGCCTCCGACCCCATTTCTAAGGTTGATCCTTTCCTGGCCCAGAAAAGAAACTGGCTGAATGTCCACGCTGAATAAGGCCCTCACAGGCTCCTTGATGAAGAGTAACATTTGAACATACAGCTTACAGCTCTGGATAATCAAATGGCCCAAATTCTTTGGTTGGGTCTGTGAAAAACTTCCTGGGGAATATCAAGATGTTGCAAAGGCCAAGTCATCACCACAAAGGCCTGATAATGAAGTTAATTTGTTCTGCAGCTATTGAGCATGTCTGAAATTTCTTTCCTCTTACTCTGAGTCATAAATATACCATTTTATGCCAGGCTTAAGCAATTTAGATTTGAAAATTCTATCAATCAAATCAGTCTAGTCAGCTCTCTCTGCCTCAGCTTCCACACCTGACATGAATGTGTCAGGACACCAGGAGAATGAGATTTATTTTAGCTCCTAGGCTCCATGGGACAACCAAAATACACCAGATCACCACATGGCACAAAGTACTATTGGCCAATGGATCTCTGAAGGGCAGAAGTGGTTGTACCAGCCAACCCACCATCCACAAGGCCCTTTGAGAAATGCTGGACTCTCCCAATACACACATCTCAAAGTGCTCTGCAGCATACTTTTTTTCTTTTCACAGCTGGTCAAACAGTCACCAAATGGCTTAAATCTGTTGCCTAAGACAAAATGTTAAACAAGTGGCAGAGCTGGGCATGAAAGCTAAATCTTTCTGCAAACCAGTATGTTTTGTGCTGTATTTAGGGAGAGAGTTTTTAACAACACAGTATGTCAACGTCCTAACCCATTCCTTGCTGACACAGATAAAGGAGAGACAGCACAAGGGACAGAAGGTCCTACTGAAATGAAAAGAGCCTGGTCACTGCTGTAGGTCACCATTTGCTCAAGAATCCTGCTCACCATGCATTCGGTTGCTGGTCTGGAAACCTTCATCCTCTTTGTTAACTGTGGCTGGTTCTAAGCAGAAGGTGTTTATATTCTCATCAAGGTACCAGCTGAAGTTTTCATCTACAATGCTAAACATCAGGGCAAAAGCGTTAGCAGCACCAGTCCCTTCTATTGAAGTCTCATCTGCAGTTCCTAAATTGCAAACGAAAAGGAAAGTGATAAAAAAAGCTTTGGAGGGGATTGAATTTAGAAGTGACAACGACTTTGGAGCACTCAAGGAAATACTGTGCTCAGCCCATGATCTATAGGGCAGGATGAATCTCACCTAATGTTGCCGTTCTAAGATCTCTTGACCCCCCTCCAACAGCATTTGAACAGACAAGACCTGGACTGCCTCCAGAAGTCAGTTCATCTCATCTAGGTCAAGTTGATATTTTAGGATCTCTTTGGTTTGACATAAGCACAAGTACCTGCCAATATCTGTGGTCCCATTTTCCCCACCTTTGGCCCACTCCCCCCAGCCCTGCCCTTTAGTCAGTGTTAGTGTCTGTGTGCCTGCACAGTGAGGGAGATCACGGGCTGGATCCAGACAGAAACCAGTGACATTTTTCTTCACCAGGAATTAATGGGAGGCAAGTGGTAGCCTGCATTTCTGTTGCATTGAAGAGACTGGTGAACCATGCCCTCATAATGGCCGCCTGAATGTGCCTCACTCTCCATGGACTAACGAGGAAGCCTCAACAATTATCTAGGACTAGATAGTTAAGTTTTAAAAGGCTGAAGGCAGGATGAATATAATCTATTCAGGCTAAGTTCAGTATCATTACCTGAGTGACCATTTGGGGAACAACCTGAGACTATAAGAGCGGCAATACTGAGTAGTCTATTATTAACCATTGGCAGGTTCAGACTTCATCTAATCATCCAGTCTACCTCTAAACCCATGAAAACTTTTGCTTCTCCTGTCTCCTACGAGAAAGAGCCTGAGAGCTTTGCTGTCAGTCCCCTAAGGAGCCACCTACCACCACTGGACAAAGGACTACAGCAGTAGCATCATGCAGATATCCACCTTGATGAATTCAAGATCGAACACACAGATAACCTGGCTTTTCAGGCTGGGATTGTTTGGAATGTGTTATTTCCTAGCTTCATGTATTATTGCGTAGTTATCGGTTCATTTTTATATATTTGGGCAGTTCTGCAGATTTCAAAGGCCCTCCAGGAGAATAAAAGTTGGAGACATTTTAATTGTGTGAGTTAAGCTGGAGACCAGGCCTATCCTTTCCACGTTGAAGTCTTTCTCTTCTTCATATATAAAACCTGCTTCACTTCTATGTTCTGTATATAAAATCAGGGCTGATTCTGTACTGTGGGAGGTACTGGAAAGAGGTGGCAGAGTTACAGATGCCCAGAGGGAGAGGGTGTGATGGTGTGATGGCTCAGCTGATAGAGGGGAGAGAGTTCCTGATGGCTCCAGCACAAAATTATCAGGCTGTAAAGTACATGGGACAGGCTGCCACCTCAGCTATTCAGCACACATCCTCATATGGTTGTGATACACAACTTGTGAGCAAAAATAAATATATAATCTGTATCGGGAAAAAATTACAAAGAACTTTGGGGCTTCAAATATATAAATGCCAATGATGAAGTCACCTGCCCAGCCCTAATTTAATTTCCTGGGAAATGAGTCCTTTACCTGTCCTGAAATATTCCCAGTTGGGAAATATTTATTTTTGGTCTTGGCCATGACCAGCTGGCCACAGAGCATGCTGCCGTCCCTCCACCAGCCAAGGCAAATCTCTCGTGAAGCCAAAGGGGAGCAGGAAGGGGGTTGTCCCAGAGCTACAATACCTACCCTGGGATGCTCCTGGAATGGCCCAGCTATTCCTTGCCCCTTTTTATGGGCTATGTAGGGATAGACTTTAGACCATCATGTTTATACCTGTAAGCAAAAATGACTGTTAAGATGCCAAGCTTGGCAGAGGGGCTTGCTTTATCAGTGTTTCTAGTTCAGTACCTTTTTTACAAACCAGCAGTGGCCCAATTAAACCAGATGCAATATCTCTTGGTGTGTCAATGTGAGAATGGTAAATCCAAGTCAAGCAGTCTGAGTCTGCCAAAGTTGGGGAATAATCTTTCCTTACTGGCCATGTGTATGTGTAATTTCCACCGGGAACAACAAAGTCGTCCTCTTTGCTTTTACCGCCAGTTCCATCAGGGTAAAGTGCTCCTAATACATTAAAAGGAAAAAGGAAGATTTTAGCCCCCCCCTTAACAGTTTTCCTTCAATAAATGTGTAATTTCTTCTATTTTATTACAGATTTATATATTAATAACAGCACTTACAAGTACAGAATCACTGAGAAGTTGTCAAAAATCTCAGGTAAAACCATCCAAAAAAATTGATAGTTAAAATCCATTACTTATCAGTACACAAAGCTTTAAAAATGTATTAACAGGCACTATTTTTTCCTTAGCTCTTTACTCTCATGTCATCTACACATTTTGCCAGCTAACATTGTGCATCTTCTCACAGAAAACTGATGAGAGTAATGAATGTAAGCAAATCCATACAGTCCTCTAACCAAAATACACATGCATAGCTTTGGGATTCTGAAAATTAAATCATGTCTGTTGTAGCCCTATAGAGAGGAAAGCATTTACTTTTAAGAACTCCAACCATTCAAACAGGCTAGAAGTAGAAGAAAGGAGGGAAGATGCTTTGGTGACTTATAATTCAGGAAAGAAATTCAGGAATAAAACCCCACCTAACCTGTTTAGTACTGTTTTTATCCCAGGCGTCAAAGGTTTGTGGCAAAAGGTTTTAAGAGACGAGACTGTTCCTGGTTTTAGTCATCAGCTGCAATTACTGATGAGTTTATGAGGGGGTGATCTAAAGTCCTTTGATGTCAATGTCCAGAACAATAAATACTTGGACAAACTTTTAGCCATCATATTAGCTACTCCAGGGGAAAAGGAGAGGAAAAGGCAAACCAACTTTTACCTTCAGAGTCCTTGTCATAGAAGACCCCATGTGGATGCACAGAGTATGGGCGGGAAGCAAAGTTTTTTAGATGGACAATAAAGACATCCTCTTCTTCTGCCTTCAGGACTGGCCCCAGGAACCCCAGCCAGGCTGCTTTGGGGATCTCCTGGGAGTAAGTGTCATCTGTGAACTGCCTGAAAATAGCCTTTTTGTACACACGTCCTATCCGGTTGGCTCCTCTTGTCACATAGACACTTGCAAACCTGGTGTTGGGAAGGGAAAATAATTTAGACTCCTTTAAAAGCTGATCAAATAACTGGTGCTTAGAGTGCAGATAAATAGTTCCTTTGGACATATCACATAACTGGTGGAATAAAAGCTGAGGAGTAAACCTGGACAGTGCTAGCAGGATCCACATCCCTTTCTGTACAGTAACAGTCATCCTACTTGCAGGTCTGGTCTTCAGCACAGTTACTACAAGTCTTCACTTGAGGATCAGCCACTCAGGTCTTTCTGTACAGTTTTAGCAGTTTCTACTTCTTTTGAAGGTTTGAAACCTCACATCTGAAAGATGACTGTTCAGAAGGAAAGGAAAACCAAATCAAGTTTTTCCAAAAGCAAATAAGAGTGATTCTAATCAACTAGTTTGACACCCCAGAAGAGTAGCATGAAATATTTTTTTGCATGAAATGCATCATTTCTACATTTCAGAGGCTATGTTTATAGCAACTTCAGGTGATGGAGAACCCATCATATGGTCAGTGGTTGACATATTATAGCTATTAAATACCTACTCTCTTTGAATCCTCAATTGCATTTCTAGTCTAATATCATCTAGCTCCACACTCCAACCACTGGTTCCCATCAAGCCCTTTCTGAGATCAAAGAAGCCACATACCATCAAGAGATTCTTTTCTATGCAGGCACTTGCAGAAGTTGTAATTAATTGACTAAATTGCCTCCTATACCCATGTTCTGGACAAACCAAGTACACTGACATTCTTTATGCCATAAATCTTTCCTGAAGCTCTTTTCTGAAAGCCTTCCAATATTTCTCTATCTCTTTTGAAGTCTGAACTCAAGAACTTCAATATTTCTTACACAAGTGGGAATTAGCTTTGCCCTTTTAACTATAGCATCATACTGGCAGCCCATGTTCATCCCATCCATTATGATACAAAATCTTTTCTTACTTCTCTCCAGGTTACAGCTGACAAGTATGATACACTTCCTTATCCCTAAATATCCCACACGAAGAGGGTAAAAATGAACCCCTTTGCTACACAGCCAGCAGTGGACTGTATGACCAATTCCACCATACCTGACTGCATAGTTTTTGCATCCCTCAAAGGTTGTTTGAACTTTTATGCTTCCTAACAAATTCATTAAAAAGCTGAGCTAAATTTTCCTGAAGGATCATTGGAAGAAATATAGCAATTTCATATTTATAGTGAGTTTTTGCGACTTGCCAGTTCAACTGCTTGAACCCATTTTCTTTAGGTGCTTTAGTACAGTTTTGTACAGTGTACAAGAACCTGAGTGTTGGATGTCACACGAGTTGAAAAGTATGAGTTGCTAGAATTTCTCCACCATAAGATCCACTACCCCCTCTTTTCAAGCTATCTCTGCTTGATGCCATAACTCATAACATCATTACAACTCTGTGGCCACTGTCTAAACTAGATCCATGAAGTGATCCAGATGAAAAAGCCTCCAAAAAGAATGCCTTTTCTTCTGAAAAATGTGCTTTATAACAAGCCGTGAGCTATTTTGGCACAAATGAAAACATTGTCAAGGATATTGCCGTGGCAGAAACATGGCTAGGATGGAGGGGAAGGGGCAGAAGCTTCTCAGTCTGCTTCTTCACAGAATAACATGTCAAATAAATACGTTCCAAAAGTGTGGTTAAGGAATGAGTTGCCAAGAAGTCTGGATTTTCAGTGAAGTAGCAGGTCTGAGGTAAATGTGTGCACAGCAAGACCTGGCAAGTCACACCATGCTCACCAAGAAGATACCTTCCACTGCCGGGGGGGGGAAAGCTGCTACAAGAACCTTTACCACAGAGTAGTAGGTGTTGTCAGTAGTAGTGCAGTGTAAATGCACATGCTTCCTTACCTCATGGCGGTGTATTGATGTGGCTATGCCCTAATTCGAATTATAAAGTGATTTTTTAAATGGTTTGTAATGTTTTCTCTAGAAATAAAAATCAAATAGATTTTTTTTTTTAGAAAGTACTTATTTTCAAGACATATTTTTCATTTTCATCAGCCACCAAATATTTCAAGTGAGATGCTGCAGTGGCACTGTGCTTTCCCCATGATGACAGTGCCCTTATGCCCTTGGCTTTCTGTACAGACAACATTGCACATTATTCCATAACTTCACACTTCTGGGATACACTGTCTCTTCAGCAGAAGGAGAACTGTACCCCAGAAAAGTGCACTTCTTGGTCAGGCTTTGTCAAATGCTTGAAGTGAGCCTAACTCCTTTAAATGCATAGGTCATGGATCTCAAGATCCAGTTAGGTACAGAAGTTCAAGAAAACACCCTGAGAAAACCCTGTAGGTTTAGGCACCAGAGACTTTCTCGGTGCCTAAAGCCATGCTGTAGCATTTCTGTTGGTTAGATCTGTGCTTGTCTCCTAGTTAAAGCCATCTAGGAGTCAGGAAAATATGTCTTTTTAGTGCCAGTTTTCTGAAAGGCTTTCAGACATCCTCCACCTGTTCAGAGCTGCAGAGCCCACTGTCAAGGCAATAAGTATCAAGGCTGGTCACAAGGTGATGCTCTTCTGTGCAGGGCATGAAGCAATGCAAGAGCCGTGGAGCCAGAAAGGGATCACAGCATGAAAGGAACAACCTGGTCTATTGGCCCCGGTTGATTTTGGGGTTTGTTTAATCTTTGTCAAAAGAATAAAACCAATCAACTCTGGGAGACAAATCCTACATGCCACTGATGCCCTTGCTGTTGTGTTAGACTCTGGCTCTTTCATAGCTTCTCTTCCTTCTAGATCCACACTCTCCAAAGGGCAGAAGAGTTTCCTACCCAAAATGTCCTGATGTTTGGGAGTTTCTTGGAGTGCAGACACTTCAGCCTCACTCCTCCTTCTGTCTGGGAGGGGTGGAGCCCAGTTCTTCTACCTATACAGAGACATGTATTTTCAGCACATCCTTTTGATTGCCCTCGGTACCCGAGAACAGAGCACACTGATTGTTGTGAGTCCCACTCTAAGGTGTCCAGGCTGCCCCATTTCATCCAGGAAGTCTTTTGGGTGCCCACCTCAGCCTTGAAAGTAGCTGGTAGCTCTGTGTCTCTTCACAAGTGTTGCTGTGCTGCACATTAGCGTGCTCAAAGTCCTTTGCAGAAAGACTACCCACACTGGAGCTAATGGTATCAGCTGTAGGAAACTCCTAGAAAGGATGCACGGGTGTGAATGACTTCTGCTCTGCACTGCCAGATGTCTGGATCATAGGCATGTAGCCACACTGTAGGGCCGGTACCTCTACCCAGTGCCGCGGTGCACCCAGCAGATGTGTCAGAGGGAGCTGGCACAGGCTCAGTGCCATGGCCCCTGCTGCTTCACCAGTGGGACACAGAGGTTTCCCTCCATCCCTCTTCTTTCTCTCGGTGAGAGCTTCTTCTCAGTGGTCCATGAAGTCTTTGCTGCCAGTGCCATTCAAACCAACGTGTCTCCCATCTCACAGTTCCTTACCACCCATATCCAGAGTCTCTTTGAGATTTTCTCAGCTTCAGGATAGTGTCCTGCTGACCTTAATCTCCTGTCTTTGACAATTCTCAAACACCATTCCCTGTCTTCTTTTGATGACGTCTGCTTCCTTGGGAAACACTTAATATTTTCTGTCATTGAGTTAAACTTCCCCTTCAACTGCATCTTCTGCTTCATTCTTTCCCACTCACTGACTTTCCAATATACTGTTGCAGCAGTGGCTTCTCTAAATGCTGTGTGGTTAAACACATCCAGTTCTCTGAATCTGCCTTTGCCTCTTTCTTCCAGTGGTCACAATGTGCCTGTTCTACTGGGTGCCCCCTGTCAAAATGTCTCCTATCTGTTATTCATCTCTTGTTGCATAAAGACAAAACTTTTCCCTGCTTTGTCATGCTCCCCTACTTACTTCAACTACTTCATGCTCCTGGTGGCTTTGTGGTATCACTGCTTGAACCTCTTCCATCTTCCTGGTCTTGTGCAGATGTAAAAGCTGCTGTTCTAAATCTTGACTATCTCCCTCTACCTCAGTTGTCAGTCTGCACTTTATGTGCAGAAAGTTGTGATGATCAGCCATTCCTACTTTCTTACAGGAAAGAATACTCCACCCTCTGGAGCTGCACCCATGCAAGCTTCCTAAATCCTCTCCTTCTGCTCCAGTCAGGACAGTCTTGAGGTCACATACAGAGCTAAGCAGGCTTGTGAATCAGGGCATAAGAAATCTTGTTCAGCCCAGGAAAGCCATGCAAATCCTGCCTTTCTTTCTGTAACTGATTTCATTTTGCCAGTTGGGCACTCTTAGCAGTTCTTAAGCTCCAAGAAAAGCTGGCAATGCACATGAGTAGGGCAGGGAGTTATTAATGGGAAGTTAACTCTAATTCCTCAAAATAAGTACAGACATAAGTACAATTACAGACATCCATCTCTCCGCAATGACAAGCACTATGACTCTTCCAAATGAGAGCAAGAGTAGATTCTACTTCAAATCAAGACTAGACATGCAGATAGTCTGCCATCTCAGGATAGGACCACGAGTTAGGGTGGGACCATCAGTTAAATGTAATTTCTACACCTTTTTCTTTTATCACACAGAATAAGTATTTTGCCAACATTTTTACCATGTTTATGTTACCTTTGATCTTAAGCAGCAGAGCTACAACCTAACAGAGGTTATTTTTTTCAAGAGATGCTTACATGAATACTATGTTACAGTGTGCAATAAGAAATGGAAAGAGCTACATGTTGTGCACGGCCAAACAGACAGCTCCTTGGTAGACTTGAACCAGATCCCCCGCTGATATAATTTCAAAGCTGGCTGAGTTGGTTTGCCACTGTAGTCAACATTGAAAAATCAGCACTTTGAATGACTACCAGATGTGGAGACCAAAATTTTCTCCTGTGGTTAACTTGCCAAAGAGCCACTGTATGCTCCTGGGTGCAACTGTAGGCAAATACAAACTTTCCTTTATTACCATTGTTCCACTAAAGTCCCATCGATTTTACACTGGCAACCATTTAAACACCTGTCTTCATGGGTTTGTTCCCTACAATCTGTTGGTGGTGAAACCTTCCTTAACCTCTACCCTCTTCACATACTCTATGGCTGGTTTTATAACGGTTTTGCTTTCCTCAGCTCCCCATTTTCCCTGTGGCTCAAGTAACCCAGGACAGTGCCCATGGCTCCAGGCTGCCCCCATCATTTTAACCCCTGGGTCATGTAGCCTGTTCAGGGTAAGCCTCTGCCAAACCACGGCTCCCCTGGTAAGGCTAATGCAACGTCTGTGCCAGAGGGATGGCCAGTGGAGGGGGAAGAGGAGTTCCAACTCACATTTGTAGATGGTGCCCTGGCCACAAAGCATCAAAACCCAAAAGTTGTGTGTCCTCAAAAATGAAAGTCACAATGTCCTCAGAGGATGTTTTAGGCCTCTTCTGACCCACACAAGCCACAGAAGAGGTCAATCAAATCCATAAAATCTTAGATGAAGCTCTGAGGTGTCGCTGGTTAAGTGTGGCTATCATGGTTTTTCCCCTAGAATAAACTTCTCCTTCCCCTGAACTCAATAACAAAACTCCTGTTGGGCTTCATTAGAGCCAGGATTTCACCTTGAATGCCCTTTTGATGTTGACCCTTCCCACAATGATCATCTCCGTTGATGCAATTGGGTCATTTGGCCGCATGATGACTCAGCCATTAGTTTAGCATCTGTGACGACAGTTTCATTGTCATTTATCTGGGTGGGATCTCCTCATAGGCAAATTGCACAAACTGTGTTTGATGCTGTGGTAACAAAAAACACCCGTTAGTGTTGGTGGGTGCAAGACTTGGCCCAGATAAATGTAGGATTGATGGCCTAAAGAGAAGAGATGAGCTGTTACATCAGGCAAAACTTAATAACATCTACCACCAGCAGAGCAAGATTTAAGTGTTCATCTTATAAACTAGTACAAAATTAATTTAAAGGGATTATCAACCAAACTCTAATCCTGAGGGCTGAGCCACAATAGGAAGGAAAAGACTGATGTATGTCAAGCCACAACACCTAGGTGTATTTTTCTCTTGAAAGGCCATTGCCTACGTGACCACTAAAGGGAGAAGGCAATGTCTGAGCTTACCCTCCCACTGCAGCAATATTTATGCCCTAACCCACAAAATCTCACTGGGATCTGCAGCACATCCAGCAGCACTGACAGCACCATGCACGCTGTGTGTCCAGTCCACCATGGCTTAATGACGTCAATTCTTTCACCAGTTATATCAGGTAGGAGGGGATGTTGAACACCTTCCCAGCTCACCCCTACTCAATGGCCGTAATCTGGATCTGTGCTTTCCAAAGTCCTGTATGCTTCAGAAAATGACAGCTTAATTTTTGAAGGGAGAACCAAGAGTGAAATGTCTTGGTTTCATTCATAACAGTCCAAATTAAGAGAATGAGCGGAACAGCTTGAGGCTCAAGTAGACAAGAAAAAATGGCAGAGATGAACAGCCTCGTTACTCCCTTTACAAAAGAAGCACTGATGCACAGCAAGGTACTTGCTCTGTGCAAGCAGCAGGCTGGCCCTTGAGCACTGCAGCAGCACAAGGCCCAATAAAAATTAGCATCCAAGCAGAATAGTTATGTTAACACAGGGCTGCGTTTGGGTTAATCAGCTCTGACGAGAGGCAGCCTTTTAGCTCACACCCAGGGAGGTGCTGATGCAGCTCTGTGGCTCCTGGCTCAGGAGGCAACTCACTCAAACGCCAGCACAGCGGGAGCTGAGCAGCACGGCTGTGCCTGGTGTCAGAACCAGCTCACCTGATTTCCAGCCCCATGCCTCAGCTACTGAAGTCTTTCTCCTCTTTACTGCTAAAAACTAAAGGCTGAGGAAGGTATTATTTGCTTTGGCACGACAGCATTGAAAATCATCTCTTAAATCTCACTATCTGATCCAGGTAACACAACACTTTCCATTACATGCTGGCTAATTCAGCATTTTTATTAAGTAGTGAAGAATAAGTGGTTTTGATTATATCTCTGTGGGTCAGCCTGAATCAAAGGGAGCGTTCCTTTATGTGTATGCACTGACTCTTTTCAAGATAATCAGTTTGTCTGCAGCTTCTTTATCTTTGCTTCCCTATCAATAAAACTGGGATAGTGCCCCATCAGATGGGTGCTGTGAGGATGCATCACAAGGTGAGAAGTGCTACGCTCAGCGAGCCTGTGCATTGCTGCTTGCAGAACACGGCTGGCTCAAAATGCATTCTTGTCTCTACCTAGGACCTGATCCTTAAACTTTGTTTATGAAACTATGTTTTTTATAATATTCATAAGAATCAATTAATTAGCTGGAAAGTAACCATTAGTATATGGCTGTAAATTTACGTTAGAGGTTATCCTATAGAGCTTAATAGTCAAAATAGCTATTACTGGTTCAGTATTTAGTCCACATGCTTATGCAGATGCACCATTATTCCCAAATACAGCACTTTATTCTGGCTAAACTCAACACAATTTGGAAATGGAGTAAACTGGTTAGAAGAATCACTCCATTATTCTGCACATAGGGAGTTCATCGCAAACAGCTCCCCAGCTTTGAGTGTATAGTCTACCTTAAAATCCTCTGTGGGTAAACCCTTTGGAATTAATATTCTATAATTATTACATTACAACAATGACTGAAGACAGAAGCTATCTTCCCTCCCTGTCGTGCCATGTAAAAGGCATCACACTTATGTCACAGACTTTGAAGTAAATGCGCCACTTGATGTTCAGGGAGCACAAAGTGCAGCCAGCATTAAAAGTACAATTTACAGAACAGATTCCAGTATCTCTATGGCACTGAGGTGGGTTTACAAGTAGCTGCCCTTCACTTAAAGCTGAATTATTTTTAGTGAGGGGTCTTGCAGTTTAGGGAGTGGAGAAAGTTATCCTCTGCTCAAAAGGGTAGGGAAGTGAGAAATTCAAGTGTTTAACACAACTGAAGAATAACCTTTCCAGCAAAGCTTGTTTTCATGGGCTGGGGACAAACTATTACCCTGAATTCTATCTATAAAGGTAACACCTACTGACTTGGATGCTATCTGGGACCTCTAGCTGTTAAGAGCATAAGCAGAAATTTGTGTTGAAAAATTTCTTCGTCGAAAAATTGTGTTGAAAAAAGGCTCTTCCTTGCCTCCTGCTTGTAGCAAAATAATTTCCTTTATGAAATCCAGCTGAGAATAATTCTGAAATTACTGGCCACTAAACAAAATTCCAGCATTGCTTGGGATTTCCTGAAAAGTCAGAAAGGATATTTCCATTTCTAACTCCTGGGATACAGCACTCAGCTCCCAGTGTGCCTCCAGACCTGGTATGGACACCAGGACCTCCTCACTCACTCACGGCTCCCACCCCAACCCCAAGCCTAGACTCAGAGGAAGGACCCCCAAACTATTTCTAGGGTGTCAAACAAAATCAATGAAATCTTAAAAATACCGCCATACTTGTTTGAAGCCCACACTGTAGACAGGCAAGGGTTTGTGCCATCCCCATCCAATGTCCAGGCCAACTCTCCTGGCGTGGGAGGGACACACAGCCAACCCCAGCAATGCAAACACAAGAGCAGATCCCTGTTTTCCACTGGCCGAGGCACATTTCATCACAGCGCTTACCTAAACACTCCAGTTTCAGCACAGGTGATGGCTGGGACTTCAGTGTGACCCTGCGCTGTTGTATATTTAAACACTTATCTACACAGATTTCCTAAATGGAGGTCTCCACAGCTGCATGCATAGGGGGGATATATGAACCATCTACTTGTTTCTCAGTTGTAGGTATTATACACATCTGAATTTTACAATGTCATACCAAGCCCCTCAACTTTTATTGTCTTGCAAGGAAAAAGCATACATTCTTTTTCCAGCTAAACAGTCTTTTGTCTTATGCAAAGAGCTGTGCTTGATTATGGCAAAGCTGAAATTTACCTTTGGAGAACCAGTCCCAGAAATACCTACATCTCCATGAAACACACACGGGAGGAGGGGGATTGAGCCCACTACCTGACACTGTTTTGACAAATATCAGTTCCTGAAAGTCGCCTTCAGACACACACTATCATCTTGCTTAATCAGCCACGATGGAAGGGAAGTCAGCCAAAGTCTACTCTTGCCTTGATGCTGAAATCCTGCCTATGACAACATCATCAGAAGAAAAACAAGGAAAAAGCCATCTCAAGACATTTACAGCAACATTAACCACACTAGTCATTTATTTTTTTTTGGAGCTGTCAACACATCTACGATTTACCAGAGCCCCCAGTAACTTACTTGTCCTCTAAGAGGTTTTGTCCTGTGATCAGATTTTTCCCAGACGGTGCATAGTCCCAGTTCTCTTCCACAATCCCAAGGTAATAGGTTCTGGTCTTTGCTTCCAGCACTGCAAACAGCCAGAGGAACCCCAGAGCACAGAGGCAGCCACCATGCCAGGCAGGAGGCATTTGTACTTGTGATTGTGAGGCTGGCAGCGGGCAGGCAGCAGCAGGATGCACCACAGGGAGCTCACCCCTCCCTCCCAGCTCTTGACAAGTTATAAATAAGGAATGGACAGAGCAAAGCTCCTCCTTTTCAGCAGGTTAGGACTGGGATAGGTAGAGAGCCCGGCTATGCAGAGCAGGGCTAGGGAGGAGGTTGCTGTCATGGCAGGACCTTTGCCAATCCTTTGGTGAATGCATAAATTGCTCACTTACCCAGCCAGGCTAGAGCCAGCTGGTGTCTTTTTGGAAGCCTGGATGGTTTTTTGTCCTCCTTTTTTCAGACTAGGTGGTGTAGCATGCTGGGGCAAGGGTTGGTTTTTTGTGTTTTTGCATTTCATGTCAAAACTTCCTTTCTTTTTATTTTTTTATTTTATTTTAACTCCTTTATCATGCCTGTGATTTCTGAAGCTACTGTCTTGCTGCCTTCATAGGGTTCCTTCAATGGCATAACACCAGGTTATAATCAAGCATTATCAGAGAGAGAAAGAATTTGCCAGTACCTCTGACCCATTCATTAAGGCTGCAAGTGATCTGAATATATTCAGTTTTAGAGTGCTGAAAATGAGGCCCTTTTTTACAAACATTTCTGGAAGTTAGAGCCTTTGTAAATTCTTTCCATTTGGACACTAAAAATTGAGGCACACAAAAATAGCCCTTTTATTAACCTTGGTAATTTACATGCCCATGTGGCTCTCTAGAAAAGCAGTCCCTCCTTAATAGTTTAACTTCCTCTAAGAGGAAATCTCTATTACCATCCTGCCAAAGCCAAGTGTAAATCTATTGGAGTATGACTTGATAGGATATTCTAAGCCACTGAGGAAACATTCCCAAAAAAATCACTTAGGTGGCAAGAAACTTTGCAAAATCATATTGCTCTCTTACTAATTTTTAGCCAACTAAAGACATAAAAAATGGAATACAGCATCACTTTTGAGACTCATTGCAAGCTTTAGCAGTTGCAAAATTCCCCTTTCAGCTCCAGACCATCTGACCTCTTCTCATTGAAGCTAATGGTTACTCATGGCTTAGGGTTGCAACACGCTTTACAAACGAATATGGTAGCTACAGGTTTAATGTTGTCAGTGTCCTGGTTTCAGCTGGGACAGAGTTAATTTTCTTCTTAGTAGCTGGTGCAGTGCTGTGTTTTGGATTTGGTGTGAGCAATGTTGATAGCAGAGTGATGGTTTTGGTTGTTGCTGGGTGATGTTTATACTAAGTCAAGGACTTTCTAGTTTCTTGGGCTCTGCCAGCAAGAGGGCTGGGGGGGCACAAGAAACTGGGAGGGGGCACAGCTGGGACAGCTGACCCAAACTAGCCAAGGGGATATTCCATACCATAGAATGTCGTGCTGAGTATATAAACTGGAGGGAGTTGGCTGGGGTTGGCCGATTGCTGCTTGGGGACTGGCTGGGCATGTCAGTGGGTGGTGAGCAATTGTATTGTGGATTGCTTGGGTGGGGGTTTTTTCCCTTCCCTTTGGACTTTATTCCTCTCCCCTTCATCCCCCCAAGGCACACAGATACACAGAGTATCTTACTAAAGAAGCTTTCAGTTTCTTTAGGCTATGCTTTGAAACTCCTCAGCTATGAGGACTGAAAGCCCACTATACATGGGTAAGGATACAGACAATCACAAATGGTCAGCTTAATGTGGCTGCAAAAGTAAGAGTCCCTCAGCTGTAAGCTTCTCTCTGATACATGTTGTTGTTCATTATCTCAAGTCAGTTAATTGATGAACAATAAGGAGGAGAAGTGATAGGACAATGCGGATGTACAGGGATTGGGATCCTCAGAAGCAGCACCCACAGACTTCCTGATAACCTTGAAGATCTTGCTCATCTCTTCATTATTCTGCTGCCCAACCACTTTGCCTCTCATGTCAGCCTATATCCTCTCTTCCAAAGTACTGAGACTTAAAAATCATCTTCCTTTTCCACTGCTTTGTTGTGTCACTTAGTTACTCAAATGATGCAAACTAATAGTGCTGTTATTCTAAAAGGTGTAATTAGAAAGCAAAAGAAAAGGCAATGACTGCAGGACAGGCAGAGGCTTTGCCAGCCAGTGGCACAGTTGCCAAACATGTAACTGTGTGGTGGGGCTGATGGGCTAGTTGATGCGCTAGGAAGCTGTGAAAAGGCTAAGGTGACACTTGGAGGTTAAGAGGATCCCACTGTGATCACTGCAGCGTCCTGCGGTGAACACTTCCATTGCCCAGAGTAGCTGTTCTGAGCCCAAGCAAGTTACAAACTTCATCTTCTGTCACTGAAGCGCATGAGTTTACAGAACTAGGTGCCTGTTATGCAAATATTAATTGTCGTAAAGTAGTAAGGGGGTTGCATTTGAATAGGAAATACATTTATTTAGAGGGTAATGTGCACTTTGAATGAGATTGTGTAGAGTTCTATTGCTTGTATCAGCCACTCGCAAGGCATTAGAGATATTTAAAGGCCATGTACAGGGCCAATTTCATCCAGACAGTTTTGCTTTTTTGGAACGAAAGAATTCTGTTATAAGTTTAACATAAATCTATATGCATGTGGACTCATATAACTCAAGTGCATGAAGCTAACAGGGAATAGGAAGGGGGAGTGTCCAGTTCTGAGCTGGCATCTGAGTGCACTATAGTAATTTAAATAATAATAGTGCTATGTCCTAGTTTTTCTATTGCTTCTCATGCACCCATGATTGGGTCCTGGTTGCTTTCTTGCTAGAACAACTATTCAAAATTCAAATACGAAGTTAATTTCTTTGTCTATTACTGTAAAAAATTATTTGTGTAACAGGAATAATGTGTGGGCATTAACACCCTATATCAGCAATGTGTTGTAAGTCTGGTAAACGCCTTAGCTTGGCTTCAGCATTTACTAGATCTGGCAACTTGTATACCCTTTTGCATCCACACATTAACACTTAATTACCTTGTCACATCATTAAACCCAGGCACATTTACATTCCGGAGAGGTGTTGTGGGCATGACTCAGAAAAAGATGAAAGAACAGCTGTTTTGCCCTTGCATCAGGAAAATTTCTGGGAAGCTCCCCTTCGGCACTGAAGTAATGGGATTATGTTTGTCGCTTTGTTCAGGATCCTTTCAGCAAAAGGATTGGATACTGGCTCCTCTGAGACTTTCTGTCCCTCTGAAGGCTAAAATTATTGCATGGCTGGGTTTTGAAGTTTCGTAATGAGGAGCAACGTCCTTAGGTCTGAAGAGCGAACATCTTGAGCACCAGTTTGTGAATGAGCCCTGAAATATCACAATGGAGCTTTCTTTTGAAGTACATCAGGAATGATTGCAACAATTAGCTTAAGTTGATCCACTAAAGCCCAGACTTGTGCCAACTCATGTTAACGAATTAACTAGAATACCCATGTCAACCTGGCGATGGCCATAAGGTCAATGAAGACAGATGTTGGATGTGCTGATCTTCTGCAGTTCCTTGAAATTAGGCGACATGAGTTCAGAAATGAGCACTTTATTCAGACTGCCTACTACTGAAAGCCAGCTTGCATTGAGCAGATGATGAGCTGATGCTCAGGCAGATTTGACTACCCTGTTCCCTCTGCTTCTTCTGGATAGCAGTAGAGTTGCCATTCATAGACACACCTTCCTGGTCCCTCTGCTATGTTGGTTTGTGTCTGCATTGCAATCCAGGTTGGGGAATCAGTCTACTTGTTTCCAACATAAGATTACCCTCAGCTGGTATTGCCATCAGACCTGGAGCTGTGTCTTTAGTGACCATCCAAGGTGACAGAGTGTCTGTGGTAAAGCTGGGAACTGAATTACACCCTCCCAAATTTCACATCACTCTTTTAACTAAGCCATCCTCCCCCTTCATCAATTTTCCCAAACTCTCCAGCCACGAACATATATTAAATACAAAAGCCCCAAAGTACATCTGGGGAAAACAATTTCTATTGCACTTTCTAATAATTTTCTGAGTTGCAGCAGTAGTGAGCAGGAGGTAAACCTCACGTTATAGCCTTAGATACTCACGCAAGGTGTCTATGAAATACTTGAATCTTTTGAGTTCATAGCGGTACACTGGAAATCTCAAAAACCACCTGCCCTCCAAGGCATTCACCACTTCTGTTTGCAGTTCTGGATGGGACTTTGGTGAGAAAGGTTTCCTTGCCATATACAGCACTTCCCAGGAGTACTCCAAGTTTGTGCACTGAAACTGTTAGAGGCAGAAAGACAAAAAAGCTGCTGAAACCACAAGAATAACAAGGATCAGTGATCAATAAGGATATTAGAAGGGCAGCTGTAACCCTATTGCAGGTGGGCCAATGTGGACCTGACTCCCATCTGCCCAGAAGTCTCTGTGGCAGGATGGAGACTGAACCCAGCCCTCCAGATTCCCGCGTCAGAGCCTGCATGGCTCCCTGGCATTGCCCTCCAGCCATTTGGGCTCAGTCCATGCATCCAGCTAGGGTCACAATTGGAATTTTACCACAACAGTTGTCTGAAGATCATTAGGGCAGAATAATTTTCTCTGTATATCCCTGTGCAGGCGGTCTCCTTGCCGAACAGCTGCCTTGGTATATTACCTTTTGTGGAAAAATCTTGAGCCAAGGTGTAAAATGGAGGAGAGGGCTCCTGCTATGTCAGAACCAGCCCACAGATCCTTTCTTTTCCATCATGGGTCTGAGCCAAATCATTTATCTGCCACACTGGTGACAAAGGATGATACCATAGCTGAATTTAGACTCTGGAGAAACTAATTATACGTTGGAAAAAAAGTCACTTAAATTCAAAGATTGTAAAGGCGTTCAATGAGAAGCAAGGAATTTAACAGTGTACCAAAAGGACCTGCAAGTTTGAAGAGATTAAAATAAATTGCCAAATAGGCTGGGCAAGTGAAATGTGCTCAGCCTCAAAAGCCATTGAAGCAAAGCTAAAAAAAAGGAAGTTTTGATTCTAATTAAGAGAAGCTTCTTGCATGTGGTAACTCATGTAATATCTGCACTGTTAAAACAAGGCTAATACCTCGACAGAACTTCAAGGTATATTATTTAAGGGTTACTATGGAGCTGCCCATTGCAGCACCTAACAAACATGAAAGAGCTTAACTTTACGTCATCACTGTGGGGCAGAGCATGTTTATTAACCCTATTATACAAATGAGGAAAGGGGAAGGCTGGGTAACTTCCAGGTGCTTGCGCAGGAAGGCAGCCTGGTCTCCTGGCTCCCCGTCCAGCACTGGAAGAAGAACAGCCCTCCTGCCCCACCACCTTCCCTCTGAGCACGAGGGTGCTGGAGACCAGGGTCTCGTTGGACTTTCACTGTTTGTGGGAGCGATGCTGTGACCTGGTTGCATGGCAAAACCCTTTCACACCCACCTTTTCTGCCTGCTGGCAGGAGGGCCAGTGCCCAGGTCCACCTCAGGTCTCCCCTGAGCAGCTCGGCTGCTTGCCCAACCTCCTCCAGCCTCCCTGCAGGCATTATGGGATCCTCTTCCATCACGTCGCGCGGCACTGACCTAGTTACTCTAGAGGAAATGTGGCCCTTTTGTTTTCTTCTTATGAGATCATTGTCCCATTTTCTCTCTGGGTAAATAGGGGAGTTGTGGTAAAAAAAACCCAGCAGTGGAAAAGTAACTGGGACTATTTAAAGCAGGTAGCAGAAAGGAAGGTATCGAGCATTGCGGGAAGAAAAGAAAGAAGTGATGTGATTGCATCTGCACAAGTGGCTTTCAAACTGTTGCAACCTCATGTCTCCCAGGCAAGCCATCCCCAAGAGGGTTATAAACTTCCCATCAGGCTGGTGACACTTTGCTTGGAGTCTGTTGATTGAATGGGAGGGTGTTGTATGCGGTGGAGGAGCTAGCAAAGCTACCTGCTGTCCAGACAGCTTCTGTCCAGTTACTCTGCCTGAAAAGGAGAAAGTGGGGAAAATGTCATGACCTTGTGGAAGCCTGGATGATTGCCCACAGTGAAATGATGTCATTTATGGGATGTGCAGATGACTGCCAACACTTTTAGTGTCTTTCATCTGTGTCTACGAAGCTTTGCAATAAAAAGCAGCCCTACAGCTCTTCAGTGACTCTATTGCTTCCTATTCGAAGAAGTCTATGTTACAGCCAGAGTGCCATTCCTGGAATGGAAATCTTTCAGGTCTGGTATTAAAAGGGAAAATAATTTCTACAGAATTAGAAATTCCACAATCTACAGAAAGAAACCTCTCCCTTCCACCAACACAATTATCACCTTGCTGTGGTCTTTCAAAACATTATTAGCCTGTGTCCTATCATTTTGAGTTAGTACTGAACCTTACTGAGTTCCTACTGAGGGTTTTTATTCTCCACTGCCCAGCTTTTGCCCAGTCTCTCCTTTCACCTGCTGGGTACAATCCTGTGAGGTGCAGCGCTCCATTGGTTTAACAGAGATGTGCAGCAGACAAGATAACTGTGGTTTAAGACCTCAGAGCTGGATCAGGGCCCTTGGCGTCTTTCTCTGCAAGTAAGGGCTTGTGAACACTGTGGCAGGGTTGCAGCATTGCAAGCCCACATTTTGCATACAAGACAGAGCAAATTTGCCAACTCAGGTGCAGATCCCTCTCCAAAAGGGTTACGAAGTGAAAGGCAGCATGATGCAAATGTGGCTGCACCACGCCTGGGTCTGAGCTGGAGTGTTTCTTCACCGGAGTCCACTTATGTATCTGAAATGAGGACCAACTCAGACAGAATCACTCTGGCTTTGCCTGCTCACAGTGATGCCGACATGGTGTCAGCAGAGCTTCCTCCTTTCCCAGGCCAGGTCAGCAGTCTGAACGGGAGACTTCTTGAATTACAGTGCCTGAAATGCGTCCTCCGGCTCCTACAGGGCTTGGGGCAGATCACATAGGTCCACAGTCTGTATGTTTTGGAAGTAAAAAGTGGACATCGAACCCCACCTTTGGGCACCTGAGAAAACTGCCTGACCCTCAGAAGTGCTGAGCAACCTCCCCTAATGGAGGAATCATGGTTTCAGCTGACTAACTGTAAGCACTCAGTTAGCCTTTGCTTCTCCTCATGTGTGCTCATCTGCAAAGTGGGGATCATTATATTTGACTCCATCTCCAGGTATTTGGAAGCTAATTTAGTTTATGCTTGTCAAGCATTTAGAGGTCTTCAGATGAAAGGAGCCGCAGATAGGCAAAGCATAGCTATTACTATTAATTATTTCTATTGTGCAAGTAGACACGAAAGCAGCAAGGGTGATGATTACTTGCTTCCTTTACAAGTGGCAAGACACAGTGCAAATACGCAGAC
The DNA here is from genome assembly GCF_023634085.1 of Falco cherrug. Taxonomy (NCBI): domain Eukaryota; kingdom Metazoa; phylum Chordata; class Aves; order Falconiformes; family Falconidae; genus Falco; species Falco cherrug. The sequence goes on along the minus strand of NC_073698.1, from coordinate 12,269,021 downwards.
AGGGACCCTCCCCGCCCTGCAGTACACATAATCTTACCAGCCAGATAAACCAGACAAAAAGTGAGGAAAGGAGCGCAAACCCAAAGAAGAGCAATGCGTGTAAGTGACTTACTGCACACAGGGTTTTAGGTGTTAGTTTGTTTTGTGGTTTTGTTGGGGTTTTTTTGCAACAACTGCTTTTTAAAAGTGCTCTGTTAGCCAAAAAGAACAAGATCACTATTCTGTGGTATTTAAAAATTGCAAGCCGGGCTCTCAAAAAAGGAAAAGTATTTTACAAAAGAGAGTAAATGCTAATTCTCCTTATTTGGCTGCTGACTTTTGAGCAGATCAAGCTTTGAACTTTTTCTTTGCAGCCACGAGGACTGAAAATATTTCCCTCATTAAAAAAAAGTCAAAATTCTCAAAGAACAAGTTGAAGTATTTGGGTATGTAAAACAAATTCCTGATGGTAACAGGTTGCTGTTGATCAGCTGCTCAGCAGGAAGGAGATGAGCATGGGCTTGGTGGCAGCTCATCCCCCTTCCCTCCCAGGCTCCCAGTGAACCTCACACAATTAGTTTCTATTCTCCCCAGGGTGCCAGGGGCTGGGTGCATACCACAGAGGAGTTTACATGCAGTGATGAGATGCTCCACAGTAATTTGTTCCTTTATCTAATGCCTGACTAGACAGGCAGATGGATAGAGGAGTAAAAAAGCCAAGTGGCTCCCAGCCAGATGCTGAAACCTCTCACGCGTGGCTGTGAAAGGGCTGGCACTGGCTCAGCAGAAGGGGTGGGAAGCATGACCGAGGCCAGCAGTGTAGCGGGACTGGGATGCTCTGGGGTGAGATACGCTAATCTGAGCCATTCCACGTTTCCTTCAGAGTGTGAAGGGTCTCAGAGGCAGATCCTGGGCCAGGGAGTACCAGGCTAGCCCAGCAGTTGAACATCTGCATCCCTCACCCCCTTCAAGGACAGTTTCAGCCCATCAGTGGAAAGAGGTTGTAGCTGGATCTGCAACATCCTGGGTGAATCCAGCAACCTCTGAACCTTCTTGTTACTACTGTCTAAATCCAAATGGTTTTCTTGTTTGCTTTTTCCCAAGTAAAAACACCCAGTTCATTTAATATTAGCTGGGGAACAGGCTTGGGACATCAGCTGCATTTTTTTGGTGAGTTTGAATGTCATGGGATGAGGATGCCTGCTGCAAGCTACCACCAGACATGCACTATTATAAAACCATTAAACTACTCTTAAAAGAATCCCAGCCTCTTTCAAAAAGCAATTCCTGCACAAGGAAAAGGCAGCAATGTTTCTGGCAGGGCATAGGGAAGTGCATCCTTGTCACATAACAGCCGTACACAACAATACAAGCACCTTAAGGATATCAAAAGTAGATTTAAAACGCTGAACCAGCTTTCCTCCATGCACTGCTTCAGCTTTCCAGGTCTGCATTCCATGCTTGGGCTCTCACCAAGCTCCCTCTAATGGTCACAGACATTGGGTTTCTTTGCCTCCCTGTGGGCAAGACGCAGGCTGGAAGCCCCAGCGCTGTACAGGGTGGGATGTGCCTAACAGAGGACACCCTCCAGATTTTTATTCCTTTAATGTGTTTGGGTTCATCTCTCACCTAGCTCTTTTGTGAGCCTGTCTCCACCAACTATCTTCCCTTTTAACACCTCCCTTGCTTCTTGCCTTTCTCCCCAGCCTCCAGAGACCTGCGGGCATCGCAGAGTTAATGCATGTCCTGCCCTTAGCTCAATTTAGGCCCACACCCTAACATAAAGAATGGATTACACCACCAAGGAATGACAGAAGCATATACTGGACGGTTTGTTCATCTTTTTAAGTCAGCTTTTTCATGCTTTCCTCATGCCAGCAGTGGAGGAGCTGCAGGCTCCAGCCGGCTCTGCTACAGGGAGCAAACCCCATGGCAGCACAGTGCTACCACTGCCAGCGTGCCCATGGTGCTCGGTACAAAGGGCAGTGCAGCTGCCCTGAGCCATACCAGCACCGTGCTGCTAGTCCTCTCTGACACATCATTGTCCTTCACAGAGCCACACAATCGTGGAGTGGCTGAGGTTGGCAGTGACCTCCAGAGGTCATCTGGTCCAACCCCCCTGCTCAAGCAAGCCCACCTGGAGAAGGCTGCCCAGGACTATGCCCGGATGGCTTTTGGATATTTCCAAGGATGGAGATGCTACATCTCCAAAGATGGAGAAAGACAGTTCACACCTGTTCAGAAAGGGCCTTTAATTATGTCTCCTTTTGGTACCTAATTTTAGACAACAACCAAAAATGCCTGCAGCCCACCTTCCTCAACATTCCCTCACCTTCAAAAAAGCCTTGAAACTGCCTTCCAGAGGACATAGGAGCAGAAAATATAAAGAGTTCAAAGATGGAGATTGCTCCATTTCTGGGAAAATTTTGCGATGTAGTTGTCTGTGCAAGCAGAGAATCCCTTTCAGAAACCCAGGCAGTGCTAAGAAATGTCCAAAGGCACTTCCCACTTTGGGAAATATTGCCGTTATTGCCTTGGGCCCTTGTGCTACATAAAATATGTGGAGATTTCAAATACTATTCTGTGCCACAGTGGGCCCAAACTAACAACTCCAGGGTCAGCAGGGGGATGGATTGTCCTTTCTTCAACCAAGCAGCACCAGCAACAAACACACAACAAACAAATCTCAGGATCTGAAGACCAGCTGTACTTCCAAAGGCTTACTCAATTTTTCCACATACAACAGTTTCTCTGGTACAAGCAAAGTAAGTAGTAAGTACTTTTACTACAAGCAGTAATTCTGACTACAAACCCAGCCTCATGTACATGTTTGAAACATCACAGCTACGCACACACCACTAGTATTGATTTTCCTTTTATTTTGCATTTGGCACAAGACCAGATAGGGATGGTTAACGAGAGGACAGTCCCCCTTGCATTAACAAAACACTTAACGATCACTTCTAACCTCTCGGCTGTTGCCCTCCTCTTTCATTCTGGGGGGAGTTGCTGCTCCAGGTGCCTCAGCCTCGCACAGGAGTTTTTAATCTCTCACAGGTTACCCGACCAAGCCATGTGTCTCTTAGTCTGTCCAAAACCACCACCCTGGACTACAGAAACCTTCCCTCCTGACAATGTCAAACAGCTCTAAGAAATGCAATGCGCATTTTTTGACAAAGAAACATGTTTCTTCAATATGTTCCCAATATTTATTCTTCATTACTGAAGGCTTCCTGAGACACCCAGGGCAGTTCAGAGCAAGTTAGGAAGGGAGGAGAAGGATCACCAGAAGAAGTAACATTTCTCCCATTTGGTCAGGTAAATAGGGGGCACATTTTCCAGTGGGTACTGCTTTTAGCTCCTAACTCACCTGCACCCTGAGCACTTACTTGGACAAACCCCAGTGACAAAACACAGGGATGAGAAATGCTTTTCAGCCAAAACCAGAAAGAAGTGTTGCATGAAACCAGCGAAATGAAAGCACAAACCTCTAATTATTTTAATATTGGATAGTGACAGTGTTGTTCTGTGTTAAGAGCACAAACAACCCTTGGCCACAGGTCATGGTTCATTGCCATTTTAGAAAACAGTGGGACTGGCACAGTGCTGTGCTGGGAAAAAAACGCTCAGGTAATTAAATAAAGCTTTGTGATAAATCAGGTGAACATACATACACACTAGCAAGCAGTGGGTAATACTTTGCTGGATGGGCAGAGCTTGCCGGGTGTTGTTTCAGCGTCATTCGCCCTCCTCCCAGAAGGTGCTTCTGCAGGGCATTGGTGGTGCAGCCCTGGGGTGCCCTGGGCTCACAAAGCCACTGATAACCACGGGATTTATTCCCAAAGGGCTGTTGTCTTGGTAGTGGCACTAGTGTCCCCAGAGGCAATGCTCTGTGTGTTGTCATCAGAGGGGGAACCTTATGCTCAGCACAATGTCATGTCAGGGAGGAGAGAGTCTAAGTATGTAGGAAAGGGGGCTATGCATAAAAAGGAGAGATAAGGGAGAAGGAAGGTGGGGAAAATATTGAAAAATAGGTAAAATGGAAGAGGAGAGATCTGCTCATGTGACATTTAAGCTGTTGTCGCTGTGAAGTGCACGTCCAGCACATGCTGTGTGTTAGGACAGCCTGTGTGTGACAGCTCCATGCAGTCAATACACTCCCAAACAGTGTGGAGAACCTATTTCAAACTTGGTGCAGAACAACTTCCACTCCATCTCTTCAGACTCATTTATATTCTTAATATAAGCACCATAACCTGCACCACTTAATTATACCATGTGATTTTTTTTATGGCTTTCTCTGATCTGATTCAAGACTTGAGTCTTTCTGCACTGAGTTGCTCCTCATCTTCCTCTGTGCTCTTGCTGTGCCATCGGCTATTTGTTGGCTGGGGTTACGTGGGTCTGGGATGCTCTGGGCAAAGGAAAACCTGAATAATGCTGGTACTGCCATTTCCACTGTGCTGTTTCTACCTTAACAGTGCATCTGCACACTCTTGGATACAGGCAGGCATGTTAGCCTGGGTACCTGCTGCCAGAGCAGGGAGAGCTAGCTGGGGCTCCAGGGCAGGTTACCTACAACGCCCAAGCTCATGAACCTTCTCACAGCCCGCCCATCTCAGAAAAAGCCTCTTAACAGCAGTTTGCTTCCTGATTCTTCCTCAGGAAAATCAGTCTTCCTTTCCCTCAGTTCAAGAAAACATTAAGACCAAAGTGTCAAAGGAAACAGCAGCAAGAGGTAATTTGTGTCATGGTGCCAAAGTGGAATAAATTAAATTGAGTGGAATGTCACTGTGTACTTGGAATAATGCTTTGTCTTCAGAGGAACCACTTAAGGTGCATAAATGAGAGCAGCTGCCTGGCTCCTTTTTACACAGTGTATCAACAGCAAAAAGGGCATTTTCTTGTTAGCACGCTGCAGCTGCACTCCAAATGGGGCAGGGCTATTAATAGAGTAAGTGGGCAGTCAGATATGCCCTTCAAAATCCTGCATGGGGCTGTAATTCTTCAGTTTCTAACACACATTACACCACTCGGGGCTGGAATGGTTTTCATTTGCAGAGTGATGAACAGGGTTTTTCACATATTTACATTTCCTCTCTCAGTACCCATGCTACTACGTGTAACTGTAACTGCAGAACTAATAAAGAGATTATGGCTAAAAGGATAGAAATAAAAGGAGGACCAGAGCTGATGTACAGTAAGTCAATATAATCAGGAGGCATCGATCAGTGGAACACAAAATGCTTTCATTGCCTTCAAAGTCAATATTGCAGGGGGAAAAACAGATGTACACAACCATATACGCTCAGCTTGGTCACTAAACTTCACAGACAAAACTCATTTTTTCTAAGTGTTTTAGAGCTTGTTTTTTTAATTTCTTTAGGATGACTCTATCATTTCAGAAAAATAGGTAGGAATCAGGCTCTCTGGTGTTAATACAGACTTCTATTGTGCTCTTCCTGGTACTCCTTCTGTACCTCATAATGAGCAGTATTTAGTTCAGATCTTATCAAAGACTGAATATAGATCGTACTCAGTAATGAGCAAATCTAAAGATATTCTTGAAGCAGTAAGAGAGTTGTGTTTAATACAGCTTACCAGTATTTTATGAGAGACAAAGTGCTTGTCTTTGGCTGAGCCCCTGAGTGCAAAGTGTTGTACAAACATAGATGAAAACACTGAACTAGTCCCAAACAATTTTAAATCTATGTAGTAGAACAAAAGACGACAGTTTACTGTAGGTAAATGGAAAAGCACAAAACTAATATAATATCGGTTCTGCTCATGATGCACTTGCTTGAAAAACTATTAAGCACCCAGTGGAGAATGGCACTGACAGGTGTTTGAAATTAAGAGACACAATCAAGTCTAGGTATCAAGCCTAGACACTAAATTATAAGTGATAGATGAAGTATGGTAGGCTTTGGAAGTTGAAGAGAAAAAACTTTAAAAGGTCACTAAAACAGCGTATAGTTCTGGGGACACGATACAGATGAGAAACTACAGAGGTGAGCCTTGCACATCACCCTGGAGAGCTATGAGTAGAATCATAATCAAGGATGCTGAGCCCAAATGAGAGTGTTAGTTATGTGAGGATAGGAAAGGTACCTTAGAGATATTATAGAGTATGAGTCTACAAAAACTCCAAGCAACCAGGATACAAGATTTAGGCAGAGGGTTCACCTTATGTATCACTATGAAGTTTCCTTATTTGCTTCTTAACTCTCTGTATAAGCTGGCAGATCCCCACAGCCCCCAGATGCCTCAGCTGTCAGTGCAAGTTGCTGATGGTTTTCAGTCATTCTAAACTAAATTATTTAAATGCTTTAGATGTCATTAGGTCTAGTGCCTTGATGCTGTCTGATGACTGTCTGAGACTTATTTTGTTCCTTTGGCTTAGGATTGAAGCACCACCACAAAAAAACATGGTGAAATGCTGTTGCCACTGATGTCAGTTGAAGGTTGGGGTGTTGGGTTCAGAGGGTTCAGCTCAGCTTCCCTGCTTTTTGCCATCTGTATGACAAAGGTTCTTAGCCTGAGATCACTCTATGGGCTTTTTAAAGATTTTCTCTGGCTGTGCATCACTGATGGAGACAACCTTCCCTGCATCCTTGGATGTAAAATATGCAGCCTGGGGACTGAGCTCCCTGGCTTTGCCCCTGTGCTTTTGCAGCCATCCTGCTATGCTGGTAGTCCTCCATGGATGCAATCCATCTGACTGCAGATGCCAATGTCTAGATCTGAACAAGTGTTGAGATTCTTTCACCATTAATGATTTACTGTAACCCCACAGTAATTCCTAAAACAGATCTTGTGATTTTTCTCCTTAAAAGTGTCTCTTTCTCTCAGTAGGAATAAATGCAGTCTAAGGTGACATCTACCTCATGGACACCCAATGTGACATGAATTCCACCCTACACAGCCAATCTTTTGTAGTGAGATCAAGGAATGAAGATGAGAGATGGCAGGGCAGAGAGTGGAGTATTTTGCATCTTTGCTTTCGCTTACGTGCCCTTTTCATTAATGTTTTTGTGATCAAGTCATTCTTCCATCTGGATGTTGAGAAAAAGGCAACAGAGGTGCCTGCCAGAGGGGAGATGTTTTAGGTTGAAGAGAGGGATCTGAGCATATCCCCAGCATGACTGGGGCCAAATCTAACCTACCAAGTAATGTATATTTTTATACACTTTAGTGTTTGGACATATATTAACATTTATTACTAACATATTTTCTACCAAAAAAAGTCCCTTATTGGTCAGTATGAGACTTCTCCTGGTTTATTTTTCATGTTCCTTCACATGCTTCATTGTGGTTTTCATTTCTTGGCCCATCTCCAGTGTCCCTTCTACCTTTCTCTTCTCCTCTGCCAAAGCAAATTTTCAGTTCCCCTTCCATATTCCCACTCTTTCCTCCTTGGAACTGTGTTTTCCTTTCCTTGCTTTCTCCCTTGGTCATACCTCTCCCTCCTCTCCAGCCTTTCTGCCCTTCTCCCTCTCTTTTCCCCTGTCTCACTGGGAATTTTCTTTTCTTTCCTTCCCTTCCCATTCCCATTCTCCTCACCCAGCTCTTCCAGCATCCCACTTTGGAGCAAAGTCAGTGCCAGATTTTAACAGCTGCATCCCACTATGCAGAAGGCAAGGTCACACCAATGGCCAGATTTTGCTGTGCCACCACCTCATGCTTCAACCACATTTTCTGCCACACACCTGTTGCTCTTCTTTGCGGCCTTGCACCCCTGCCATCTCCTGCCTTTCCTTTTCTGCCAAACTGTGCACGACTGAAATGGTTCCAGCAGTAAAAAGGTCTCCACTGCTCCGATCTGCGTGTCCCGGGGGGGCGAGGCATTGACCACTGGAATACTGCCTTAAAGTAATCAATAACACTGGGTGACACGCCAACCTCATGCTGGCCAACCAGGGATAACTTGGGGTATTTCCTCATTCTCCAGAGAGAAACAGCTATTTGTTTAAGAAAGGCTGTCACCCGAAAACATCCCTGTGCCTCCCTCAGACCGCCACACTCCAGGAGACAGGAGCTGGAAAGCCTGAAGCCGGCTGTGGGGAACTCTGGAGCCTGGAGGCCATCTTAGCCCCGTGCAGAAGGTAAGCAAAGGTATTTCCACACTTCCCTCAGCGTTAAAAAGCAAAACTTTCTAAAACCCTTGTTAAATATTAGAAGCTTGCTCTAGCTGCCCTGCTTAACAAAGCTGTAGAAAGTGCTTTTGTTTGCTGAATTAATAAAGCGTTTTAAGTGCTTCTGGCAATGCAGTGTTTTTTTAAGCAGTAATAACATGGTCAGATCCTCTGATGTACACAGGAGCAAAGCGGCATTGATTTTGGTGGTAGAGGCTCTCTCTAGGTTTGGTGATTGAAGTTTAGGGAAGCTCTCCTTGCAGTTTGAAGTGGTATTGAGATAGGTCAGAGAGAATGGGCTGTAAACCCCTGTTCTTCCAACCAAAGCTGCATCGTGTTGCTCCGCACTGGGTGAGAACTGGGCCCTCTGGCTATGTACGAAAGATGCAGAAGAGAATTTATAACTTGCCTATAAGACTTAGCTTTTATAGAAGGAGGCCAGGATGTGCCTGTGCTTGCTTGCTTCTCTCCGGGGAAGGGAAGTAGGGGAGGTTGGGCAAACACATGGAAAAACAAAAGCTGGAATGAGATGGGGAAGGAGACAGGCAAAAATCAGTGTAAAAAAATAACAAATGCTTTGGGTATTTGAGAGAAAGACGGGTAAAATATCCAATATTCTTTCAATTTCCCTTCAATCCCTACCTGCTTCATCTTTCATTTACATTGTCAGTCTGCTTAGATTTTTATCTCTTTGAGCTGGGGCTTTTTCCAGAGGCTTGCAAAATGCTCTGCCCAATTTTGAGCGCTATATAAAAACCAGTTAATGACTGTAAACCAAGAAGCATCTCTGTTAAAAATGTTGCCTTCTGGAATAGTTAAATGCCAGTTAACTTGTTTTAAAGCTGGGTTAAAAAGCGTAACGTAGTCGTAAAGTGCTCAGAAGAAAAAGTGTATAAGCACAGTGCTCTTACTAAACTTGTAGCAGCAAAGAACAATGCAAATTTTTTGCTATAGAAATGCAAAGTCAGAAGAAGTCTCTGGCAGTCTCAGCTACCTCACAGCAACGTACAGCATCCCATAAAGTCTTTCTGTTTTCCCTCTCAGCTACAGAGGTCTTAGGACAATGGTCTGTCTTCATGCCTTACCTCTTCTCTCCACTGTCTTCATTCTGTCAATGAAATCAGTTTCAGCCTGGCCCTGGCTTTCTCAGATATCTTCATGCTGTCTTTCACCTGGGCTTCTTTGCTTGGGAACCCAGCCTTGATGGATTTCTGTACTCCTAGCCCATTTAATACCTTCTCAACACCAACTTCTGTCACAAAACTTGCAGGATTAGCCAACACACATGACTAAATTAAGGGACATTTCACTGTTTACTGCCTCAGTTATTACAAAAACTATTTGCATGTAGCAAGTGTAGGCATGCATGCGTGCATGGCTGTGTGTGCGTGTGTAACACGGGTGTGTGTACTGAAATGGTGAGTGTCCAGATTCTCTTCCTTCTCTTGCATTTTATAACTTGCTCACAGGACAGCAAAGCCATCTTTGTCACAAACTATCAGCTTTCTCTGAGGACAGAAACCTGCAGATTGATATTTCCTATTTTTATGCATTTGAAAGCCTTGAGCTGGAGTAAAGCTACAACAAAACATCATGAAGAAGTTGTGATTGATTTGTGCCATAAAGTTAATGGCAGTGTGAAAGTTCAATGATCTCTGACTCAGTAGTCTAAGATGTCCAACCTGACATGGAAAAATATCTGTGGATCCACTTTTGTACTGATCAGCCTTTTCTCTTTGGCTATAGATCGCAGCGTGGGTGCAGTATGAGCTGAGGCTGTTCACTTTGGTGAAGAAGGATCTAATAGCAGCCCACAACTTGAAAGGGAGTGACAGAGGTGATGGAGTAGTGGGAGAGGATGTAACAAGGACCAACAGCCCTGTTTACAGCTTGGGACATTCAAGTTGGCCATGAGGAGACTTTTTCACTAAGAGGCTGGGGCAGCCCTGGAACAGGTCACCCAGAGAAGTGGTGGTAGCTCCATCCTTGGGGGTTTTCAAAGCTCAGCTACACAAAGCCACGGCTGACACAGTGACCTAGTGTTGGTGGTAGTCCTTTCAGCTTTCAGCAGCAGGTCAGGCTGGAGACTTGTAGAGATCCCTTTCAACAAGTGCTTCATTTATGTTGACTGGTTTTAAAAGATAATTCTTTGGTTTTAAAAGAACCTGACTGCTGTGAAATATTAAGCTGCTGTTTTGCATGTTGCGGCAGATCTCTGAAAAAGAGATGGGATGGCTTTGTGACCTGCCCTTAGCAAAGAGCCACAGGATTAGACATGGTTCTAGTCTTTCAGATATTTTAAGGTGGGTACCAAACAGCCCCATAACCCACAGTCTTGTCTACCCTTACCTGTAGAATAAGCACGTCACAGTAAACCGTAATGAAAGTTTGTCCAGCTCTTGCTGACAGTGTATTTTTGATTGAAATAGAGAAAGTGCAGTTAACAGGGGCTCCGGTGAGGCTCCCTCATCTGCCTCAGTTGCAAGGCAGGTTTGGACACTTCTATGAAATTCCTGGCAATCATTTCCTGCTCTTCTAGACCATCAGTGCAGGAGATTTCAAATCAGCTTCCCAAGACAGTGGTCCCAGACAATCTGGTGCATCCACCTCCCCTTCCACCCAGGGCCTTAGCCCCACCATGAAGTCTGCCAGCCAGGGTATCGGTTTGTGTGGCCGTGGCTTTGTTACTGATGTTCCCGATGGACAGATACTTGTCCATTAACAACTAAAACGAAACTTCCCATTCATCTCATACCAACACATATTTAGTCCTGGCAATTTTAAATAAATTCAGCTAAACAATCCAGTTTTTAATAATTTCATTTTAATTAAAGTCTCTGAAGGGAACAGGCTCTTTAGAACAGGATTACCCGTGTAAATCTTAACTGGAACATCTCTTGCTTCAAAACTCATTCTTTTTTTCACTAAAGAAGAAAACTGCTGAAATCCCATGCCTCCTGTGCTGCAGTAACCCAAAACTCCCTGCGTCTTTCCTCAACAGAGAGCTACCATGTGCACGGGAAAGTGTTCGAAGTGCATCGGGATCACCCTGTTCCCACTGGCAGCGTGTGCCATAGTCTCCAACATCCTCCTGTACTTCCCCAACGGACGAGTTCTGCAGCTCAGCGAGATAACTGACCTGGTCTGGTTTTTCCATGGCATTCTGGGAGCTGGCATACTGGTAAGAGAGAAATGTTGCTGTGTTTTCTTACGGGGTTTGTTTTGTTTTGGGGTTTTTTGTTCGGTTTCGTTCTGTTTTAATTCAGGGCTAAGAAAACCTCTGTTGACAAAAAAAGTCATAAAATGTGTTTTGCATAAACATGTGAGCAGCTTAACTGGGAAGCTGGGTAAGGGACTGAGAAACTGCACTCAAGACTGGGAAAAGTCCCTAATCACAGGAATACAAGTTATTCCTGAAATAGATATCAGGACCCCAAGTCAGGAGGAAGCAACAGGATTGACTTCTCACTGTGGAGAAGGGTGACATGGGTGTTTCATCCTCCATGAGTCAAAGCAAAGCTGAGGTCCTAAGCTCAGCTGGAGGTGGTAAGTTTTCACAACTGTCTGCACCCCCTCATTACTCCTCTGACTGATTTTATGCTCATGTCATCCACAAAAAACATTAAGGGCAAAACTGAAACATGTTTCAGTAGGTGTTTGTTAGAGATCCAGCCAACACTGAATGAATGTGGAGCTGCAAATGGCTTAAATCCCAAAAGTCCCCTGTGTTCCCACACCCCCACCTACCTCCTCTTGGGTTTGATCTGGTTTGTGTGTGCTCTTCTATAACCAGTTCTCCATTCCACCATTCAGGAAAGATTGCTTTTATGTGAATACTCATAACTGAAAGGGAACATGTGTGTGAACACTGATTTTTCCAGTACGTTAGAAAGCCTGCTTCATTTATGCTCTAGCAGTTATCCACCCGAGTGCAGATAAAAAGCCAGGGGAGTAATATGGATATGACAAGTACTGGCTGTTGTGCAGCCTAGACAGATGGTAAACTGGCACAGAGCTGGATACCTGTACATCCAAAAAATGAAATTTAAGAATAATTAACTTAGAAAAAAGCAAATCTCATTCACAGTCCAGCTATGATGCAGCTACCACTTAAGTCTCTGGAAAAACTACAATGGATGTGGTTTAGACTCATACTTCCCAAAGCAGAAACATGGTATAACGTCGTTGAATAAATTGGTCTCCACCAGCAGCTTGCCTGCTTTGTCTTCCAGCTAACACTTGGGCCTATTACTCACACTGAGCTTGAACGTAAGCATGGGTTTGTGGAAGGAAGCCTAAAGGAAGAAGTGGAACTACATGAGAGACCTGTGGAAAATTTGTATCACTGCAAGCCCAGGAGTCATTGGCGTTCAATGAAAGGAAAGGCAGATGTTAGGCATGAGAGAGTCACAGGCTCATTGAAAACGTGCATTCTTTAAAGGCTTCCACACAGGCTTGCCTGTGGCCGGCACTGCATACATCAGAAATGAGAACAGCAAGTGAGAGGGGAGGAAAAATTTGCACTGACCTTCAAAACACAGCTTTAGGAGTAATTATTGATCCACAAACAATCCTGTTGGGTGTACGTGTTTTCCAGAAAACAGCATGACAAATGCCCAAAGGTGAAGAGAAGGGGAAAGAAAGCATTATCATCAGCTCCATTTTCCAGGTGCTGGAAGCACGGAAAAATGAAGACTGGCTTCTGGGCCTCCTAGGGAGCTAAGCAAGGGGCAGAATGACCCATGACTGGTGCCTGGTCCTCCACAGTGAGGACAGACCAGGCTGCGAAGTGTTCCCCCATGCACCCAGCTTCTCCCCAGAGGAAACTCAGGAAAGTCATGCCAACAGATCACCCGATCTTGGAGAGTCTCCCTGTAACCAGGACACAGCCTCCAGAGCCAGGAACATGAGGGAAAATTCTTAACAGCCTGGCCTAGCCCTGTAAGCTGGAAAAACTGCTTCCACCTGGGAACTATCTGTAGATGGATACCTAGATCATCAGTGCACTCTTGGGCTGAGCAGCCAGCCCCAACTCTTCCTCCTCCTCTGCTGCTTCTCTAATGGAAATCTGTATGACATGAAAACCTCTCCATTTCCTTATTTCAAAAGTTTGGGGTGTAAAGGGAGGAAGGCTGGCTCCATGTGTCATAATAATATCTTTCCTGATGGAAAGCCCACATACAATGCTGGGACATGCCTGACTGAGCCATAGCTCACGAGCAGCTCTCATTTTACTGACAACAGCCAGATCTAGTAAATTCTCATTCCCTTGTCAAAAAGCAGGTTTTTATAATCAGGCACTGCAAAAAAAAGAAAGCTGCCAATCAAGCCCTTCATTCTGAGCCAGACTAATAGATGACACAAAGCTGTTTGCCACTTGTTAGATGGGAAACCGCCAAAGAAGAAAAACAGCTCTGGAGGAAAGGGAGTCTTGATTTGATCAGCAGAGGTATTGGCTCTCCTGAGTGCCAGCCGGTGGCACCCTGGGGCTGAGGCTGCCTTGAGGACCACCTGTGATTATTTAAGAGCTGACTTCTTTCCAGGAAGAGGAACATCTTTTTAACCTCAATGCTTTACACCTGCAGGCCTCCAGCTGTGGTCCAGAACCACTGTGGGTGCTGGAGGCTGCCTCTGGGGTGTGCATTAAAAGCCTGGAGAGCAAATCCTTTGAAAAATATTTAGGGGGCTGCGAATCTAAGCAGGTTCCATAACACTGTCCTACACAGTCTGACAGATATTCACCTACACGCAGAAATCGCCCAGGCTTCATTCACCATGGACACTCTGCTCTTCCTGCCCAACATGGGACAATGTCTCTCCAGCATCTGGTCAGGCTGGTTTACAGCTTTTATGGCTTTTGTGTGTTTGGTTGGGGGGTTCTCCTTCTTTCATTAACTTTATAGGGACCTTTTTCTACATTCTCGAGTACTCATTTTCTTGTGTTGCTCTTTGAGATGCCTACACAAGCAGTGGTGGGCAGAAGCAAGGCAGCAGGAGTGCTCTGACTGCACAGCTAGATCCACAAAAGCTTTCTTGACCTCTAGCTACTAAGCTAAATACAGCCTTTCCTATCTCCAGAGTGCCTCTGTAAGGTGGCATTATATCCTGGGACACAGATGGTTACTGACTTCATTGTATCAGGCCAGCTCCACCTGATAATTACCATGGAGAAAGCTGATGTGAGCTGGGAGTTCCCTGTGGAGTGAAGGCCATTTTGTAGGTTTTTCCAGAAGCTTAGCACAAGGAACCCGTCAGATGTGTTTCAGGAAAGACTGCTTTCGCAATTGTAAGCCAGAGCAGGATGCTCAGCAAATTTAAACTGACATAATTCTTACTCTAGTGATGCATCTTTTCCAAGCAAAAATTTAATTTTCTCAAAACTGACACGTTTGTCCCTGAAAAAAACCAACAGAACCCTGCTGAAGAGAAGCAGTATAGCTTCAGCAATCAGAATTACTGTACCAGAAACTTGCAAGTCAGCTCTAGCTGTAATCCCGCTTCTTCCGGAGTTACTCTTCAGCAAGTACCAAAACCTAAGCAGGTGTAACTCATAGAGAAGAGGCAGGTGGATTGCATTTGAGGAACACGATGCCCCAGCTTTTAGACTTAAAAACCCATTCCAGCAGAAGTGCCACACGCCAATTCAGCTTGTCCTTTTCTCGCAGGTTATTTTGCCGGCATTCATGATGCTGGGAGCAGGCGGAGCAGGATGTTGCGCTAACAGGTGTGGGGTAAGTGGATATTTATGTGTTGAAACGGCACTATAGGGTTTGCAAAACAGCTCTTAAATGGCTGCTCAGCAGGTGGAAACGTACAATGACAAACCATCGCACCACCATCAACTGCAATGTCAGGGAAATGCAGGAGAGGAGCTTGATCTACAGCATCCCTGGGCTGGGGCTGAGAGCTCAGTTAGCCAACAAGAATGTTATGATATTGCAGCCACTGATACAAGGGAAATCATAGTCAGGCAGGGCAGATGCTGGAGCATTTAAGCACAACACTGAGGGCAGAGGGGTACAAAGATACTTCAATTCACCCCACAAAGTAAAGCATGGCTCCAGCTTTCTCCTGCTCAAGGCAGTCCTAAAGACTGAGACAGCTGCCTGTTCCTCCTTCTGCTTCCACCTGGTCCCATTTCTTCCATACCCTTCCACAGCAATTTGGTTTTCCCCAGGTTCATCCCTGCTTACCTCTGTAGGTGTAGGTAATTCCCCTACTTTGCAGGCCCGTGCTAAAAGCCTGCATTCCTGGGGGCTGGTCCTCATGCTTTGACCCAGAGCACACATTTGCCTAAGTGTTATGCACGTGAAAGGTACAAATGCAGTTTGGGGTCTGTCATCCAGAGAAATGCCAGAGAGGCTTTTTCCCTTGATATTTAAGAATATTATAGAGCAACATGTTATACAGGCATCTCCATTAATCCTCAAGCCCTGGGCACAGCCTTCTGTGTGGCCATCATTAGTAGAAAGAATTTAGAAATGTTTATTTTGGCCTTCCCAGAAGCAGCCTGGAACAAGAGATTCCATACAATAAAGAATGTCTTTTCTGTATTCTTCAATTAACATTTAGTTTGATCCATGAAAAGGCCATTACCTCTTCAGGATGTTTTACTTCAGTTAACTCATTATTCATAATACCAAAATAACATTCTTAATTAAGATGTCAGCAAGTACCTCCCAAGGGACATGTCATTCCATTGATCTTGCCAAACACCACAGGCACAGAGAAGATGCTAACAATGGTCAAGCAGTCCAGTTGCAGATCTGGGGTGTCAGCCTAGGCACCCTGAACGCCATGCCTGAGCCAGCTACTTCTCCTGATTTTGAGTGATGTAGAAAGTGGTGGTGAAAAGCAGCCGTACTGTGGGTGTTTCCACACTCCGCTGAACATGGTAAGTCATGAGGGGACTTCCAGCTGAACTGGGCTCAGTTCACGTAGTATTTCAGGTCTCCCTTCTCCATCCTTCATAGCACCGCTGAATATTACAAAGACAAGAGGCAAACTTCCCCAGACTGGCTGGGTTCACTCCCCCAGCCCACTGGTGCTGGGTGGCGCAGTGCCATCCAGCAGCCCGCATCTGCAAACCCACCATGCTCCTCTTTTCCCCTTCACCACTCTTTTGATCTCTGAGCCATTCCTAGCCGCAGCACATGGATGCCAGGTATCCTGTCTGCACCTTCCCATCACTAATGGGTTACCTACAAGCTGTTTCTCCTTTTCCTTATTTGCTGTTACAGAGGAATACAGTAAACATTGTTAAGAAAGTAGTTGGATTATGTGCTACAATATTTGTATAAAGAGAGTTAGCTGATGGCCAAGTGATGAAGGTACTCAAACCAGAGAACAGGCTTGCTGAGGACAGTATATCTTTGAAAATGCTCTCTTCTGGGACTGTGGGAATTGCTCACCTCTTTGAGGTGAGGTGAAAAGGGGTGAAGCTCTACAAGTCACCTTATGTTTTAAACAGAATGTGGCTCAAACGAGAGATGAGATGGGGGCACGAGCGAAGAGCAAGTGGCTATGAATAGCATTAAAAACAACAGCTTCCCCTGCGCAGCTCCTGGGGAAGAGTGATTTCCAAGCATGCAAAAAGAGGTTAGCATTGCAGGGAGGCCTGAAGGCCAGGGATGTGCTTCTTCAGGAGATGAAACCTCAGGGAAACTTTGTTTTGGGGATACTGGGAGGAAATGCACAGAACACCCACATCAGGGTTGCTCCGATGCCCTGACTATGTGGGCTGTATACACAAGGAGGGTACGGTGAGAATCGGCAGGCAGATGAGAGCAGAGGAACCCTGGGACCAGTTCAAACACACATGATGGCAGGGAGATCCCAAGGTGCCAGAGCTTCTTGTGAGGTAGGTCTGGGTGGACCTGATATGGGGTGCCCAGCTCTTGGTGGTTTGCCCACCAGCTTCCACCTACTGGCAGGGAAATAGCCCACACTGGAGCTACTCAGCAGCCTCTGTAATCCAAAGGCTAGTCTGGCCACCTTTCTGCTTTGGGGACCTTAAGTATAAAATGGTAGTTTACACTGAATACTCAGCATTGCTTTTCATAGGGGAAAAAAAAGGCTAAAGAACTAATACTTACCAGAATTATTATTCAGTCAGAACCACAACCATTTTCCTCAGGATAGGGACTCTATCCTATTTGGTGCAATTTCTGGTTTAATAGTTTCGGACTTCATCAAAGCCTTTACATGCTGCTGAAATATCAACCACAGTAATAATTATTATTATATTTCTCATCCTTTTTATTCACATTACTGACTTCTCCAGTTCACAGTGATTACTTGCTGCATTGAGTAAGTTTTTTCATTAATCCATTTTAAATTGTTGTCTGCAAACATACCTAGATGGCTTCTTGTCCTTGTATTATGGAATAATGATTTAGAAAGCTTCTGTGTCTTGCAGCTTAGAAAGTACACACCTGAAAGCATCCACTGCACTTACACAATGAGGAAAAAAGCCTCCCCCCCAAAAAAATACAGCTTCTGTAATTGCATCAGCAAATATACTGCAGTATTTCCCTCTAAGCCTTCCTTAAGAGTTACTAGAAGGACAAGAATAGCCACAGCAGCTTTCTAGACAAACAAACCTAGAGAAGCAAAGATATCTGGATAATCAGACAGGACATTAATCCCCTCCCCCCCAAAAAAAAACCCAACCAAAAACCAAAACACTCAACAAAAAAAAAAACCAACCAAAAACAACCCCCACCAAAAAGCCCTCCAGAGAAAGAAAGAGAGAAGAATGAAATGTGCATGAAACAAGAACCAGTGCAATAAAGAGCAGCACAAGCTGGGACAGGAGGAACATGGTAACTTCACCAAAGCAGCTGATGTAAATGTTCAAAGAATGTGTTCAAAGAGTGCTAAAAGTCTTAATCAGCTAACCAGAAAGAATCCAATTGTGTGAAGGATAAAGTAAAGAAAACATTAAAAGAAAATCAGCAAAAATTATCAGCAAAACCTTTGCAAGAGGTAGAGAACAGGCCAACACCACGGGAAATTCATTTCAACAAACTCAAGCATCCCAGCTTAGATCTCATGTTGCAAATGAAGACACAAAACTAGAGGAAAATTTTTTTGAAAAAGAATTAGAACTAGGGAAAATACTGAAAGGTTGAGATGAAGAGTTAGCTAATAAAATTCTTGGATTTCCACAGATTACAGGGCAAGCCTCTAGAAAAGTCTCCAGAACAGTAAATATAATGAGGAAATGTCACTGCATGTCTAGAAAATGATGAGGAGAGCCAATCTAAGAGCTGCAGCAACTTCAGAATCCCCTTTCAGTGACAAGTCTTTGTCTATATGATCATGTGCACAGTAAAGGACATAGATGAGATGAAGTTAGTCACACAGCCAACAGATTTCAAATGAGAAAATCACGTGTCAGAGAATAGTTATCAAAGGTAGCACTGATGAGTACTACTAGTACTAGAAATAACCACTATCATAAAACATCGTAATAGGGAAAAAACATTTTACTTTCCCTATTATAATTATCTTTGGGATGCCCTGTACTACTAT
The DNA here is from genome assembly GCF_023634085.1 of Falco cherrug. Taxonomy (NCBI): domain Eukaryota; kingdom Metazoa; phylum Chordata; class Aves; order Falconiformes; family Falconidae; genus Falco; species Falco cherrug. The sequence goes on along the minus strand of NC_073698.1, from coordinate 12,250,371 downwards.
GTTGTGCTAAAACTAATTGTTAGCCTAATTAAGATCCTTCAACCAAGATGCAGATTGCACAGTTGAAGTAAATGAGAAAACAGGTGGGGAAAAGTGGTTCAGCATGGGCAGGAGTTTCAGGCAGAGTATCTATCAGTCACTCACCTTCACCACCAGGCATGCCTAGTTACCTTATTATGAGAGACAGTGCATCAGCTACAACCCAGGCGCTGCTTTGGTCCAGGACAATATACTAAATTACCTACATTTTGCTGACAAAGAAGCTCTTCTAAGAGGTAAGTCAGCCAATAAGTAGATAAGGACAAAAAGAGTTATCCAGCTTTGCAAAAAAAGATAGAGTTATGAATCAGACATGATGAAATAAACCTCATGAGAAATCCCAGCAATTTCTAACTCAAGGATTGCTTTAGAGGCAAAACAACACACAAAATGAGTCAATTCACACACCAACAGCATGTAAGGTTGTACAGAAAGCAGTAATGTCATCGGCTGGCAAGCTGGAAACTGCATTCACCAGCTTGAACACGTTTAAATAGTGAATAGTTTTCAAGACTATGTCACAAATCTCCAACGTGGATGGTGGGTATTTCTATTTGACTCTGTAGTGCAGAACTCTGCGCAGCAGCTGGCATTAGGAGGTTTCTACCTTCCTTCTGGGCTACTAGGTTTCACTGGTATTTGCTGGCATCAGGGAAATGTGAGGCCTGAGGTACCTGGCTTCACACCCAAGTCATGGGTAGGAGTGTTTCCCACGTGCTTCCTCAGCCGTGCCTCTGCCCTGAACCCGTGGCGGTCTCGCTGCCTTGGCCCTAGTCCAGGTCTCCTCCTGGCTCTCTCAGTCTGCTCCAGAGCTTCTTTTCTCTCTCCTTCTTGGCAGAATTGTGAGCAACCACAAGCAGTGACTCTTAACAAGACTAGTGGGAAGCCTGTCCCAGATATAACACCTGTAGCACCCTCCTGAGATTCTTGTTCCTATACACAAACAGCAACCAGCTACACCCTATCCATGGAAAGAAAGCTACCCCAAAACAGGGCAAAGGTGTCATCTGTGCCTGTTTAGCCTGGAGAAGATAAGACTGAAGGGGGATCTTCTCAATGTCTACAAATACCTTAAGGGCGAGTGTCAGGAGGACAGGGCCAGGCTCTTTTCAGTGGAGCCCAGCGACAGGACAAGGGGCAACAGGCACAAACTGTGTCACAGAGAGCTCCACCTGAATATGAGGAAGATCTTTGTTACCCTGAGGGTGACAGAGCCCTGGCACAGGCTGCCCAGAGAGGCTGTGGGGTCTCCTGCTCTGGAGACATTCAGAACCCGCTTGGGTGAGACCTGCTCCAGGTGACCCTGCTTTAGCAAGGGCTGGACTAGATGACCTCCAGAGGTCCCTTCCACCCCTGACCAATCTGCTGTTCTGTGATTCTGTTTCTGTGGGAATGGCCAAAGTAAGATGTATACTACATTACACAGAATTCAAAATCACTGCTGGTTCGCTGCCGCCACACGCAGCACAATTAGACAATTAGATTTCTCAACACATGCAGTGGTAACCACATGTCATGCTGTTGCAAAATGAAGGAAAGCAGCAATAAGAAAGGCTCTTTTGCATTCTTCATCAATTAGCAAAAACAACCATTGCATCTTCTGTTGCTTTCATACCTGGTTTGGTAGTTGCTTGCTAGTTTCTGTTGGTACAATGGCTGAGAAAAGCAGTCTTGGTGAAGAGTTGGAAATGCCAAGACACATATATGGACCACATCAAGCCAATACTGGCTTCATATTGGCTCTTTGAAAGAAGACCCAACAGATTTTTCATAGTTGATGGATCAAGTATAAAACTCCGAATAAGTAAAACTCTGGGTTCTAAAAGCAAATACAGTCTGAAATCCTTTAACACCTAGGATAGATGCAACGGTCAGAAAAAGTCAAGTATTCTTTATTCCCACAAATACCATTCTATTATTATGAGTTTCAGCATATAGTAAGAAACAGATAAAGATAATTCCTTCCCATTTAGCTTTTTCCCAGTAAGCTTTCCATGTTATTCAAGCATCTCTGCGTGCAATGTTTGAAGGCCTTTTCCCTTTCAGATGCTGGTGTCAGTGGTTCTGGCTGTGCTGGGATTCCTGGGAGGAGTGTATTGTGTGGTCATCTCCTCGCTGGGGCTGATTGGGGGCCCTCTGTGTGACACAGGTGATGGAGAATACCTCTACCCTTTCAGGAATGACACCCTGGAGTGAGTATGATTTACAGGCTCCTCCAGCTTTGCTTTCCCTAATCCCACCACCACATCTTTTTATAGCAAATCTGGACTGTTCCAAAGTGAACTGAAGGTCACCCTGCCTAAGCCTCAGTTCACATTTCTCTGAGTGGCATGTTCCAGCTGGTCATCCCTTTCACCAAGGAATAATCCTTGGGCAAACTGCCAGAGTTTCTTCTGTTGTGCTGGTCAGCAGCCCCTTGTGCAAGTTGCACCATGCTTTCAAAAGGCTGCTGAGCTGTGACTCCCACCAAAGTCAAAAGGAAATGTTTGATACACATGCCACATTAATCTGTTAAATCATGAATTGTGTCTACCTACTTCTGAAAAGCAAAGCCAAAATCTCTGAATCTTTATTAACCTTGGCAACCATGCTCTTCAAGCCGGAGCCGGAGATAATGGATGGACTGGGCTGAGATACCACAGCAGGAATGGAGAATATGGAGACACATTTTAAAAACACTATGGACCCTTCCTTTTAGTTATTAACACTGCCATAAAACAAAAGGAAGATTCTTGTGCATGCAACAAAGTACAGATGTGGCTCTCTTCCCTAGTCATCAATTGCACCTCTGAAAAGGGAATTCTGAAGATAATTACCAGCTTTTAACAATTATAATAGGATTTGAGACTCACTTTGTGCAATCAAGTTCAGAAAATGTAATGCCAGAAAACACAGAAAGCATTCTCAAATTTTTATTTTCTAACACATCGCCAATTATTTTTCTCTATCACAGAGACAATTACTTGTTCAACCAGACAACATGGAGCATTTGCAAAGAACCTGAAAACATCATCCTTTGGAATATTATCCTCTTCTCTATTCTCCTGGCCATTGGTGTGATTGAAGCTATTCTTTGCTTTATTCAAGTAATCAATGGACTTATTGGCTTCATATGTGGCACATGTATGAGGAAAAGAAAGGTTGGTATGCAGTAAAAGATACCAGAGTGCTTTATGTGCTTACTGCTTTTATTTTTCAGGCACTGGTAACTGTACATGAGCAGTTCTGCACAACTCCTGCATGAGCTCCTCTGGGAAGCTGAGGCAGAGCAGATGCGTTTGCACACTGTGTCTCTCTGCACCTCATTGTAGCCAGGGATAACCTGGTCCTCAGATACTTCAAAACAATGGACCAGCGTGACGTATTGATGTACTCAGTTGCATGGCTGTCTCCTATTCCACAAGCCTTTTTAGTAAGGTCATATGGCATCTCAGCATCTGTAAGTGAGAGAGATGAGAAGTAGAGGTGTTTTTAATTGGTCAACAGTAGTAAAAATGTCATTTTACAAAATGGAAGAAAACCTCTGTCAGCTTTCATTTGTCTTCACTGCTTCCTTTTCACTGTTTATTTTTTTTGTACAAGATGCTTGCAGTAAGTCTGATATATCCCCCTGGAATATTAATTAATGATCTTTCATTCATTGTCTTTCAGACAAATATTTCTGGAATGTGATCTACAGGGAATGCCAGGACAAGCCCCAAGCTGCTGATTCACATACAATAAGGATAATGAACTGTGCTGTATTTATGGGGGGATGATAAACAAAACCCAAAATATTCAGGAGTTTCATGGGGCAAAACGATTTTTTTCATAAAGAAGTCAGGGTGGAAAACAGCTAGATCGTTTAGATCTGAGACTCCAAATTTTCATCTCTCTAAATATGCCTGCTAAATGTCAGGTACTAGCAAAAACATTGATCCGTCTGGTCCTGCCTGCTGTACTTGTGCATGAAACACAACAGTCCCCAGAGAAAAGCTCACCACTTGCCCTCTTGTGTATATGGGAAAGTGAACTGTTGTTAATGTATACATTTATCAGCTGCACGAAGCAGGTACTCCCTGGCTGGATTTAAATAACCTCCTGTCCTCCAATAAAACCTACTGTGAGCTCACCTGTCTGCTCCTATTAACCTGCAAACTGGGCGCTCCCAGGTATAAATTAAGATGTGCAGAGAATCTATCAAGCGGTGTTTGCAACACAACAGAGTCAACTGAAGCACATGGTTTTCAGTCTCCTTCAGCCACCCTGGAGCCAAATCCCCTTGTGCCGGCGCAGTTGCTTGCTGCCATGTTTGACAAAGTCTAGCACACTTCTAAATCAGTTTTTCAGGAAATCGGAAAGATGTGGAAGCCCTGGAGGAGCATTTGGTCGACATAGACGGTAGGGTTTGGAGCAAGAGTTTAAAATTGTCTGCTTTAACAAAATGGTGGAGACCCTCACCACCAATTTTGCCCTCACAAGACTACATTTTCCACACAGGTCTGTAGGGCTGTTCTAGAATGGATCACATGGACAATGCAATTAACTGGTAAAAATAAATATTACATTGATACAGGTAGTAATTATGTGCAACTTACTAATAAATAAGAGATACAATCTGAAAGGCAACAAATTGCATCAGTCTTAGTGTTACAGCAACAGTAGTCCCAACCAAGAACTGCATAATTCTTCATCATCACTCAAGATCAAGCCCTTGATGCTAAAGTCCATGACTGGCAAATTTCATAAATCCCATCATTTCAGTGACTTCCTCAAAGGTTAATTCTTGGACATGCCACTGACTTCCCCTAGTCAGCCAAACTGTAATACAATCTTTATCCATCCTGAATGCATCTATGCAGTTACAAAATTCTGAATATATTTAAAGCACTTGGAGTCTGTTTTTCAAAGAGAGGCATTTATGGTTTCTCAGTCAAAAGTTGTTCATATTTCTGCATTGTAGCACAGGAGCAAGTTACTTGAACACAGTTATTGCAGACACACATTGCTGTTTGCGCCGTCCTCTAAATGCAGCACACAACATGCTTTGTATAAATGTCCCCTTTTTACAAAATGGGGAAGAAAATATCAGTTGCAGTAGATGCAGAGCACATGTAAAATTTGTTGGAGCATAGCTTCACCCCTAGAAGCAGATTTGACCTATGAAGCTTAAAAGCACCTTCTCTAAAAAAAAGCATAAGACTTGTCAGTTTTCAGTCATGGCTATGTGCATCCAAACCTGCCAGGTGGCTTAAAAAGCTCATGTTCACTGTCAGCAGTGAAGCCTGGGCAGTGCTGCCATATAAAGCAGAGATCAAAATAAAGCTGATTCAACCAGGAAGAGTCAAGGAGGCAGCTAGAAGGATAATCAGCATGTAGTCAGGTGGAGAGAGATTCCATCAGCAGAGGGGCTCTATGAGCTCCTCACGGTCCCTAAATATCAGCCCTACCCTCATCCTTTAGTTCTGTTGCCCTGAGTCTTATCTCTACGATAAAGCCTGGTCGGGCTGTGCCAGCACAGGGAGAGGGAGAGGTACCCGCTGGCACACACCACCTCCAGCACCGAAAAATACATGCGCTGTACTGCTGGCATCTGCTTGTTCCAAGCTGTCCTGCCCTGGGGATGTTTAGTGTCGTCTGTGTGCTTAGGGGCACACCCTCTGTCCTGCCAGCTGGGCACTCACTGGCCTCACTGATCTGTGTCAATATTAAATATTGTTATTCTGAAGTTCTTTTCTGGCTTGATTTCTGTGACCTAAAAGGCTTGTGACTTCAAACTAGCTCCAGTAGGAAGAGACATGGAATAACACAGAAAATTTAACTCTAAATTGTCTAACTTGAACTGCCGAAAAAAGAGTCTTTTCTGGGGTAGGCATCAAGCTACGTGGTCCGTGGAGAGAGGCAGCCTTCCCCCAGACCACACTGAAAGGGATGTCTAAGGCAGGTGGGAGGCATTGCCTCCATGGGCAAGACCCACTTGTCCCCCCTAGACAGGAGCATCTGGTGCCATTTGAAGTGCAGCAAAGCATCCCGCTCAACCTCCAGATGCCACACCAGGTGGCAAGGGTCTCCCACATGTCCTCTGTCACACCTGAGAGCTGCTCACAGATGTCTAGTGACCCAAGTACCTCAGCTGGGGCTAGCAACACAGAGAGGTGTGTGGCCAAAGCAAACAGCTGCCTCTTGCTAACACAAGGATGCTAAAAATTCATTTAGTCAAGATACATAAAGGTGGTTAAAATGAGGTGAAATCACTTCACCTCATTGTTTTTTGGATGCCCTGAATCACCTTTTACATGAGTCAAAGCCTGACTTTTCAGAAGTGTCACCAGACCCTCCTCCAGCACGTTGCAACGGCGGCAGCTCCTCACACCGAGCACTGCAGGGACACCTGTAAACCCAGGCTTTTCTGGTGGGCAAGGCTTCAGAAGAAAATGACTATGTAATACTACTAATAATTTTTATTTGGACAGAGAGTTGGCTTGACTGAAGATAAAATACCGTGTTTCATAACAGGGATTACTGCAGACTTAAAGTTGGGGTTTTCTTTTCCAAAATGGAAAGAATTATTTCAGGGAATTCTCCTAACAAAGGAAAAGAAACATTTTGTCTCTGAAATGTATTGTACACATGAAGAAAACTAAGAAACTCATAATATTCTTCTATATCTATCTTTTACCTCTATTAATTTTCTATCTATCTATCTATCTACCTACCTACCTGTCTATCAATGCCTTCTCTGTATCTCTCACTCTTAAATAACTAATGGTCAAAAACTCACACAGGCATAATAACATGTTTTTATTATTTTAAATAGTTATTATATTAATTAATAAATTAATATTAATTTATTATATTACTCACTGTTCAATCCTACACAGTCTTTTATAGAAGGAGTAAAAGGATGTTACTTTCTAATCAAATTCTCCCTCTGTCTTCTACATTTGAACACATACAGGAGATCAACCACATGCAAATCTGTGTTGGTTGGAAGAGAAAAAAATGTTTCTGGGATTGACTTGGGACAGGAATAAAACTTTAGACCAAGGACACCATCTGAAAAATTGTAAATGTTCAGAGACCAACGGCCCAGTGTTTCAGCTGCCGGCATCAAGGGCATCAAGGACGTGATTCAAATACCTGGGTTGGAAACCACAGACTAGTTCCTACCATCTCATTTCAACAGGAACTGTCAGATCATTTTGATGCAAATAGCTCAGATGCCTTAGGCCCCAGTGCTCGGTTTTTCTTGGCACGAAGAGCAAAGCAAACCAGTGAGAGGCTGGTCCCCGCAGACCTCCCTGTGCCACAGCCCTGTGTCCCTCCTCCCAGCGAGTTCCTCACAGGCAACCACCTCTTTGCAAACAAACTTTAAAAAAATCCCAAAGAAAATTAAGAAAAAAAAAAAAAGAAAAAAGAAAAAAGAAAAAAAAAAAAAAAAGACCTTTCCAGATTCCCAGATAACTTTATGTAATTTTGTACAGAGCACAACCTCTATGGGCTTGTCCCTTTCCAGAGGAGTGAGAGGGGACACTTCAGAAATGCCCTTCCCTGGGGACCCCCTCATGCCTGTGCAGCCGATGGGCCACAGAGGGCCATCTAAGGCTCAGCATCAATAACGTAGCATATCTAACCCAGAAAGGCAGGGCAAGGGCTTTATCCTCGGCACAGAGATCACTGTTTTGTCCATCTTTATCTCCTCCTGTCAGTTAGCTTCAAAGCAGAATAGCTGTAAGTGCTCACTACAGTGCAGATCAATTCCACCATAGATAGAAAAATTCCTTGGTACCTAGCACTCCTTGCTTTCTTCCAGGCACTCCTCTATTTTTATCAGCCACCCACGTCAGAGTTTGTTCCATCAAGGTCAAGTGATAAGAAAAATGTAAGGGCTCAGCTGAGTATCCCCCAAATAGATACTCAGAAACATTGGAGATAGACCAGAATATCCTGGCTGCTGTTCCAGAAAGGGCACATCTCCCACAGGGGCTCTGAAGCATCTGCTTGCCCATGTGGACATCTCAGAGGCTTTAGGGCATCTCTGGTGGCACCAGCCATCTCTACCAGAGCATCTGAATCAAGCCCTGAAATGTCTACTGGGTACAGCAACACCAATCTTAAAAGAAGCCCTGAGTCCAGCAGACTGAGATGTGCCCTTGTCCCATCCTGCCTCACAGGACCTAAAATAGGTCAGTGAATCACCCCCTAAAACTGCATATTTCTCCCCACAAGTCACACAGGGAGCTTGAAGTGAACAACTCAGCAGCTGGCACCCAAAGCTGCTGCCCTCCATCATGAGCGGGAAGGTGAAGCCCACCTCAAACATCTCCGTTAGTGAGATTTCTGGTTTTTTTCCAGTAAAACAAATGCATCAGCTGAGAGTCATCTAATGGCAAAAGAGCACAACAGCAGACTCGGTGAGGAATTGGTCTTCTTGGTATAACCTCATGCTTTTACAATCCCTCCATGCACTGTGTATCATCAAAACCACTCCAGCTTCAGGTGAACTGCCTCACAGCTACTTTTTCCTCTATGTCTCCTTCATCCCATAGGATCATATTTTCACTTACATTTTTTCTTACCAGCCACATCTGCCTTCCATCCCTCTGGGTCTTTAAATGAAGTTTCCATGCAGATTTTTATGCCTGCCACTTTTTATGGGTTTGTTTGGGTTTTTTTCAAGAGATGATAACAAGCAGAGTCAGTCCAGACATTCTCTTCAGCTATCAAAGAATCACTTCAAATCTCAATTTGGACATGTCGAATTTGGTTGACCCCCACATGAAGGATGCAACGCCAGGTCTTTCCTCCCAGTAGCACCTGGCTTCAGAGAGGGCTGAGCCCTGGTTCTGGGCATCTTCAGCCACGTGCACCTTCAACGCTATTCCACTCCTGCTGGGGAAAGAGGCTGCAAAATATCTGCTCATAGAAAAAAGCTTAGTGTGTGAATGTGCGTAAACTGCGCTTTAAGTTTTTGAAACACCCTGTTTAGAGCAAGGCAGGCAGCCCAGAGAAACCAGTGGCTCTGTTGTCACTGACAGCTGCGGTTTCTGTGACTTTGTAGCACAAAGTAAGGTGGAAGGTGGAAGGCAGTGTTTCTAACTACCGCCCAGAAAATGTGCCTTTCAAATGCACAGTGTCCCTCTTTGTACGTGAATAACTGGGTCAAAGTTAAAACTCCTTACTCAGTCAAAATAGCATTTGATTATAAATATAAAGGAATATTTCTCCTAAGGCAGGATAAATAATTATCTGGTTGTCAGACTTTTTCATCTTTTTAACTTTCCCTTTTTTTAATAAACTGCTTACAAAGTCTTCCCACCAGATCACTGCATATCTTACTGAAACCCTTATTTTCCCTGTACAGAGGTGTCACAGAAAACATGGGACTCCTGCACTTCTCCTCTGTTTTTCCACCCATCACTCATGTGCCTGTGTGTTCTTACCATGTCCTGCCCGTGGGACATTGCTTAACCTGCACCACTGTCATTTCCATGCACAGCTACTCCTAGCTGTCTGCAGGAGATGGCACACTGCATTAAACCTTTCTAAAGATTTGGGCTCTCACACTGCTGCTCAGAGTGCATCCGTGACAAAGAAATCCACTCCACAGATGAACTCGAGTATCCAGGAAAAGTGCCCTAGATAGAGCAGTTTTTACACAAAACTGGTTATGAAGACTCATACTTGGATAGATGAAAAAGATTTACGGGGCAACTAAAAAGATACTGGTACAGCAACTGTATAGTAAATATAACTGACTTAATTTCTCAACACATATATGAGTTTTTCTCAGAATTATGTCTGTTTACAAGGAGCTTCACAGAGCAGTTTTTAAAAGCCTGTATCTTTCCTGTAGCTTTATTGCAGAGTTTAACGAGACCTTGCTCTCCTGCCTGTTTCCAGCAGTGAAATGATAACACACTTGCTTTGAGTATCAGCACGCTGTTCCTTCCATCAGTCAGTGGTAAATCTTCTTTTACTCAGTTTATTTTGATGATTATTGTGGGTTTAGTTCAGTCAACTTTAAACAGACAAATTCTTAGCCCTATCTTCTGCGTTAGCCTTGAGCCTGGAACCTGGAGAAATACAGATTATTTTCATACCATTGCATATCAAACAAAATACAACATTCCTCCTCCTTTAAGCCAAACTAGTATTACCCCTCACATCAGTGCTCCATTGCTCTCATCAGCACTAATTCCTACCTTCTTAATCTCTGCTCCCCAGAAAAATAAGATTGGATATCTTCTGAGGAAGGGGGAAAACTGAATAATTGCCAGTAGTCCTCCGAAGACAGAGGCTCTCCATCCAGTTCTCAAGACTTTGGGTTTATGGCTCTGTTTCATACTGCATCTTTCCTTGCAAAGCACAGCAAACTAATACTTAGCAGTTTCTTTACAAGGCGGCACTATTTTCTCTGATTTTTTTTTCTTTTTTTTTTTTCTGATTGTGGACTTGATCAAAGAATATTAACATCACGCCATTAATCCTCTCTATGCTCTAAATTAAGTGACAGAAAATGGCTTTAAATATACCAGGCTTAGTATCTTTGAGCGTGTTTTTTATGTTAACTTTAGCTACTGGAATCTGGGCTTCTTGGAAGAGCAAGAAGGACCAACAGAACAGAAACGCAACTGAAATGGCCATAGTTGGAGGCAGGAATATAAATGTTTTCATTGGATTGTTTACTGCAACAGGTAAGTTTTCTTAAAAGGCTTTTTAAAATTCTCCTTAAAACACATGCATTACATAGATCTGGGGGACTTTGCTTTCAAAGCAAGTGAACTCCTTTAATGTGAGGGCAGATTTTACCTAAGTGTGGCTTTAAAGGAGTATGGTTTCATGAATCATTTTGGGATGGATTCTTACAAACCTCTTCACACTGAGCAGAACCTAATGTTTATGTAGATTCTTTTAAATTAAAGAGATTAATTTAAGAGTTTAGTTAAGAGTTAAAGAGTTTAATTTAAGAGTGACTGAAGAATACGACATTTCATTAAGAAGCACTGTGGTCTTAATCTTGAAACAGCTTCTGTTATCCAGCATAACAGAAGAATTTTACTCCTGGAACAATCCAGTTCTGTGTGGACCAAGTTGCTACTCATGGTGAGCACTGGGCTCTCTCCTACAAAGAAAATGTTTCCCCACTGGCTTCTACCCTCTGCCTCCCTTTCCTCTCCCTGCTGCCTGGCATCATCTGAAATTTACTTCCCCGACCCATTTTTTGTGAAAGCTTCCCCAGGTGGTATTTGCCTGGCTAAGACACTTAAGCCCATGTTGTAGATTTGTATTCTGACAGCAGTGTCTGCTTGCCTTTTTTTTTTCTGAATGCCTATTTTCTTTGACTGTGAAAGTGATGCTTATGGAAGATGATCTATCAGTCACGGCAGAATAACAAAGGCAATGCTGTTTGCTCTAGCAAAATTCTTCCACTGAGAAAAATGGAATTAAATATTAGTATATTTCAAATTGCATCTAAATGTTTAAACGTTAAGCTTTTCCATGCATACATAGATATTCTTTCTTGAACCTGGGAAATTATGTAGCGTGAGATCCTAATACTCTTACCTACCCTCAGCAGCACATCTCACTATGGGAGAAAACTGTAAAGAAACTAGAAGTGTGATTAAATAATTGTATGAGAAAAAGGTTTACTAATACTGCTTGAGAATATGTATTGCAATTCTTACTTTTTCATCTTCCACATTTACAGCTACCTGGGTCGGAGGAGCATATATCAATGGCACAGCTGAAATTGTCTACCTGCCTTCAAAAGGATTATTGTGGGTCCAGGCACCTGTGGGATTTGCCTTGTCCCTTGTTATTGGTAAATAATTCATGTAATCAGGACACATAAGATTAAAAAATAATTATATGAGTATATTAAGATGCATAACAGAGTACAGAGTACATTTTAAAGGTGATTTTGTTCCTTCAGTCTCCCATGGATCTAGAATAAGCATTTATAATGCTATCCTCTAAACTGAAACATAAGAAATTGGGGTAGCTTGGAGCTAGTATAGAGTTTTGCCTGCTTGGAGAAATTTATAGGACAAAAATCTTATCTGAGAATTTTAGAAGCATGTGGCTATGTGAATACTGGCTTTTTATCATGCGTCTTATTCCCAGACTATTGAGAGTATCAGTATCATTTTAACTTTTTCTTCAAAATTTTTGTGTGATGAAATAATACTACCTTGAGATTTCCACTAAAATCCTTTCTTCTGAGTAGTCTCAGGATGAATTTGTAGTGCATCCAGTTTGTCCCACTTTACAGCTGGTCACTATTTTGTGGAAAGTGAGCTAAGTTTGCAGTGTCCCATACCTAAATTGCCATTTCTAACTCCAGGAATTACTGGACTTACGTTGAGGTTCAGCTTTCTTGCCAAGACCAAAGTTTCTTCCAGTCCACACCAAGTTATACCATAACTGTTGAGGGACGCAGAACGATTAAAGCAAGGAGACCTGTGCAGACCTTGCACAGGAATTTCTAAAAGAACAATAACCTTTATTCTCAAGTCAGAGGAAAGAGTCCAACTGACGTGAATATGAATCAGGCTTGGAAATATACTGCCAGCATTTCTTACGTGAGTAATTCTTACTAATGAAATTGAGAAATTGCAGGTCTGATCCTGCAATCTTTACTCAGGTCAGTAGTGCCCAGGCAAGCAGTCCTGTTGGCTTCAGGGTTAGGCACAATACATGTTCTTTGGTTTTAATGAGACAGCTGTACGTCTGAAGTCTAATATTTAGATGAAGGCGGGTGGGACTCAGCTCAACGCACAGATTAAAACAATATCGTTCTGGGAAGAGGCAATGAAGCCACTAAAATGAAAATGTAACCAGAAAAGGAAAGTATATCAACATGTTGCATCACACGGTCAAGGACAGAAGTTCATCTCTTTTTTTAGCCAAATATGAGTCTTCAATGCCTCACTCTGCCTACTGACATTTTCCACAGGAATCATTTCAGAAAACTTTGTGTGGCAGGTTGGTAGGTTACTGGAGATGGAGAGAAGACTATATGTGGGTGTCCTCTAAGCTCAGTTCCTTTTACAGTTGCACAGGTATCTTATGCCATTTGGGGTGCCCTAGGGGGGTCCTACCTGGCCTCTAGTAGCAGTTCTGGAAAGATATAGGTCTGCCAAAAGTGGAGGGTCATATCTGTCAGTGGTAAGGAGTTGTCTTTTATAATCTGACACCTCTCAGACTGATGAAACCCCACATTTAGGCAAGTGAATTGAGGCTCCGGTGTCTGTCTGTCTGCACCATTCTCTAGGGTCCATTATGTACAAATTCCACACTCCCTGTACAGGCCTGATACGCAAATACCATAGTATTCTTACATTTCTTTCCTGGAATATAATAAATGAAAAATTCTACCAAAATGTCATCACTTCTGATAGGTGGTTTCTTCTTTGTAAATCCAATGAGATCCAAGAATTACGTGACAGTGATGGATCCCCTTCAAGAAACTTATGGAAACATGATGGGAAGCTTACTCTTCATTCCACCCCTGCTAGGAGAGGTGTTCTGGTTTGCAGCTATCCTGGCATCCCTGGGTAAATACTTCTTTTGCTGTTATATTTGTTAAAGGTCATGTGGCACAGCTATCAGACTAAAATACATATTTGGGAATTGTGTTGGACTAAGCTGTGGGAAATTGTGCTTCATGTCTCCTTTTGTGAGAGGAACACAAGTGTTTCTTATTTTTGGAAAATATGGTTTTAGGTTTAAAACAAATGACGGTAGTATATATTCATGGTATTGTAATAGGGAGGTCTGGCAATAGGAGTTAGCACCTTCCGCTTGCCTGTGGGACAGCAGGTGTAAAAAGGCAAAGTGCCTTGGGAAAGGCCACGCAGCAAGGTAGCAGCAAGAGCAGAAAGTGAACATGGGCTCTCCTGAGTCCTTGCTCTGCCTGCTCTCTGTGGAACGTGTGCTTCTCATACAGTGTGGTGTGCTGGCATTGAGGGAGTCACATATCCTTATTTATTCTGTATTCTGCACGTGTGGAATCTGTCTTAAAATACCTGACTGCTGTCTTTACCTGCAGGAGCAACAATGAGGGTCATCTTGGATATTGGGGGCTCTTTGGCTATCATCATCTCAGCATGCATTGTCATACTCTACACTCTGCTGGGAGGCCTCTACTCTGTTGCATACACAGATGTCATCCAGCTGGTTTTCATTACCCTCAGCCTGGCAAGTCCTGTGCATTTCTTTGTTACCGGTTTCCTAACTAAGGGAAAAAATCCTGCTCTTCTTTTCAGTATGTCTCAGACCAAAAGTAACTCCACCAATACTGGCCCTTGCCCTAGAGTTCCTCTTCAGAAGAGGTCTCCTGAACTCTCGTACAGTCCTTAGGCATTTCAGACAGTGCTCACACCAGCTATTGGCCTTTCTGGGTGAATGCAGCTGCTCACAGATAAGGTCTGCAGAACCTGTCCAGAACAATCTTGGCTGGAAAGGCGAGAGATCTGTCTACTGAGGGCACCAATTGACCTGAATCACAGGCTCATGTTCTTCATGATGCCATGAACCAGAAACATAGATTTAGAGTAAGAAAGGGGGAGAAAGGAAGATTCAGTCTGCGTTTAATCTTATTTAACTCTGTGTTCTACATCTACCTTAATTTCAGTATCTGAATAGATTGTCCAAGAACAAGGACTCTGGGGAAATGGTGAACTATTTCTATTTCTATTTCTATCCTAGTGGGTCTGTATCCCCTTTGCCCTGGTCAACTCTGCAACGGAAAGTATTTATTACACTGCCACTCATCAAACTTACCAAGACCCTTGGATTGGGAAGATAGAAAAGCAGTATCTTGGAAGGTGGCTGGATGACTTCTTCTATCTGGTATGGAGTATTTCGTGGACAGATGGTTTGGAGAAGGGATTGTGCGGGGACTTTCTGTCTGGAAAACTTGTGGGTTCTTCCAGCCAGGAGCCCCATGTTGCCCAGTTGGCAGGGGCAGGATGATGTTTAAAACCTTCTCTCAGCCACCCCACAGCACTCTGAGTGGACTGAGGAGATCCAGAGCTCAGCTGTAGGAAGGAAAGAAGCACGAGGGACACTCCACCCTTTGCCCATGTGAATAAATGTACCTCTTCAGTGAGACCATCCAGGCACTTAGTTCCTGGCACCTAACTGAGGCATTTCCTACCTTTTGAGAGGTTGATCTTACAGCCTCAATAGTGTGCTTTTAACATAATTTTGTAAAATTCCCTCTATTAAAAAAAATAATATTAGAAGCCTGAGCTTGTTTGGTAAGGACAGAATCTTCTGATTTTATCTGATTAAATTTGTCTGCTAAGAAAGTGAAAAAGGTGGTTTTATTTTTAATTTTAGATTATGCTCTAACTAAGTTTGGGTAAATTTTTTTACAAAAGTTGCATTCCTGAAAAACTTCTCTTTTCCTTCCTCTGTGCCTGTTTTACTATGCCTGCAACCTATTTTTTAGCTTTCTCAGCCTGCCAAACCATTAACTTCTTTTGATAAAAATTTCACAGCCATCACAATAAAAACAAAGGAAAAGGACACCCTCAACCATAAGAAATATCATCCTCAATAGTTAAAGCTGGGTAACATTTATGCATTTGAAGTAAGAGTTTTATAACAGTAAAGATTATCATCCATCTGAATGGACGGAAGATGCCCTACAGCAGCCTGGTGGGTACCACTGGTAACATCTGAATGTTTCAGGTACTTGGGAGCATCCCATGGCAAACTTACTTCCAAAGAGTGCTCTCCACTGCCTCACCAGGACAGGCAAGGCTCATCTCCTACCTCTCTGGACTTGGGTGTTTTTCAATGGCCATCCCCTCTGTGCTCGTTGGTGCAGTTGCAGCATCAACAGGTAAAACTAATTGCTTTAAAATTATAAAATTAAAAAAAAATGGTCTCAGAATAATGAACATCTTTTTGTCAAAGGTGAATAAAATGGGAACCAACAAAGTCCTGATTTAGACTCCAAATTACCTAGTTCTGTGTACCTAAAATGTAGCCCTGGCCACCAAGCTAGGTAGTCTGTACAAGAAATGTGGAGCCCTCTGAGATTCAGTGCACAGCTACTTAGAGACCTTTAAACAGTCCCAAGACCTGTTTAAACCTATTTCATTACCACGAATTGGCTTTTCATTGACCTTGTATTGAGGAAAGATGAAGGCAGACACTGTAAAACCCTGTATAATCCTATTTTCCAAGAAGTGCTTCTGTTAATGCCTTCTGCATGTAAGATCCAGCAATATTACTACAGATTGCTAAGGTTCTGAAGAAAATCTGCCTGAAGGAATGAAGAGGGTCAGTCCTGTAAACTCACAGCCCCCACCCAGGGGATCAGTCCTGTCTTCGCTGTGAGCAAGGATTAAAGAGCAGCCAGAGCACCAACCATTTAAAGAAATGAGTTGAACTCATTAATTCATCTGTCATGAGGGGCACCAGAGCAAAACTACCTTCTCCTCACAAGCAGGGTCTAGAAGGTTGACCTTTATCTGGAAACACATGAAGCACAGCTATTTCTGTAGATGCTACGGGGGAAAAGGAGATCTTTGACCTAGTGAAAGCTGCAGCATGCTAAGGGGAATCACCAGAGATCATAAGAGAATCCAAAAAGTTAATCCAAGTCCTAAAATACCATGTGAGTCTCAGACCTTAGCCCTGCTGTGACTGGTCCTTGAGGAAAGGCAGCTTCAAAGACAGCAGAAATGTCAATGAAGGATTTGTTGTGACTTTTTCTTGCTCTGTTTTAAAGACTGGAATCAGACAAGCTATGGTCTTCCGAGTCCACACGAGAGAGGCGAATCAGCGATGATACTGCCACTTGTTTTATACTACCTCTGCCCAGCATACATCTCCATCATTGGTTTGGGAGCCATCGCTGCTGCCTCAATGTCATCTGCAGATTCAGCTCTTCTCTCTGCTGGCTCCATGTTTGCTCACAATATCTACAGGAAAATCCTAAGGAAAAAGGTACTTGGTTACCGCATTCAGTAGTTTTGGTGTCAGGAAAGACTCTTTTGCTTTAGATCTAGTCTGCATGGTCTGCAATTAGAGCTGTTTCCCCTTTAGCTGCTGAACTGAGTTCTGGAGCCAGAGCTTCTAACATAGGTCAAGGGTGTTCATATCCTTGGTCGGGATGCAAATACCCACACTGGTGAGCTTTGCTCTCTATAAAATGACTGGTATAGCTTTTGAACTAGGATACTGGTGGAAACAGTATTAAACCGTGACCCTTAAAATTACAGAGGGAAGCTCCATCTCCAGGGGTGCCTGCCTTGGGCAGCTGCTGGTGGCAAGCACTGCCTAAAAGCAGCAAGGGCTCGGTGAGAATCAGCCCAGGGCAGGGCAGTACTGGTCACCCCGCCGGTAAATGACATGTCTGTAATGTTAGAATCTCTGTTTTACAGGCTACGGAGACAGAGGTCTTATGGGCCATGAGGACCTCCATGCTGCTGTTTGGGGCAGGGGCTGCCGGTCTGGCTTTTTACTCCAGCTCTGTCTATGACCTCTGGTTCCTCAGCGGGGAGCTGGTGTATGCCCTGCTCTTCCCCCAGCTCTGCTGTGCCCTCTTTGCTCCCAGCACCAACACCTATGGCTCAGCTGCCGGCTTCTTTGTTGGGCTCCTTCTGAGGCTGCTGGCAGGGGAGCCTGCCCTGAGCATCCCTCCTGTCATCTGCTACCCAGCCTGCTCCCTGGTGAATGGGACCTACAGTCAGATCTTCCCCTTTAAAACATTCATCATGCTTCTTACCTTGGGGATAATCATTGCTGTTTCGTACCTGGCTGCAGTTTTGTTTCAGAGAAACCTCCTTCCCAGCAGGTGGGATGTTTTTAATATCATGGGGGGAACCAGTACCCTCATCCCCCTGCAGCAGATGGAGAAACAGATGGGTTTGCCAACAGTTGCACTAGAAGAGAATCGTGATTAAATGTGGGCCCTCATTTGAAAGGTCACGGTGCATTTAGCAGTTAGAGTATGGCACAAAAGGCATCGCTCTTCCCTTTGCTTTCTCCAGTAATGAATTATTTCAAGTCCTTGCAGAGTAATAAAGATGCACTCTGTTCATCCAAGGAGAATACGTGAGCTCAGAGTCTGCAGTGATTAAAGGTGTGTGGTGATGGAGCACGATCTTGTGGTAGTGACCATGGGGCATCTCAGGCCCCAACAGTGTTTGCTTCGGGCTGCCCCTGGTACCCCACTGGAAAGCAAAACTACAAATCATGCTCCAACATTTATGGCATTCTCAAGTCACATACTTTTCTCACCACAAAGGAGACAAATTCATGTTTAATTGATCAGGTATTCTTGATTTTAAAAAAAATAGGTGAGCAAACCTGTTCCCATTACAACAGCTAGAGGTTTAGCATAACCACCCCTGGGGAGCGCATCAGACTCACAAAACCACAGATCACTGAATGCAGTGCAACCACCACAGCAATCCAGCAGGAATATCAGTTCTGCACCATTCCTTGTATGCTTTACAAAGCTTTCCTTGATACCACAAAAACTTTTGCATATGCCTCTCCCCAGCCGCAGTCTCAGGTCACACAGCTGGCCTGGTGCCACGTGGCTGAGGAGAGGACATCCCTTCTCATATGACCTGGTAGGGCAGAAGCAGATGAGCAAGATGAAGCAACAGCCCTTCATTACTGGGTAAGAAAGTTTTACATAGCTATTATTTACAAAAACTCAATCAGCTGGTAAAATGGACATGACAGAGAGACTCTTGAATGAGTCTTCTCTAAAACACTTTGTTAAATCACTCGTGTGAAGGTGTTACCCAAGAACAGCAGTGGGATGGTGTGGGGCACATACCCAAACTGGTGCATGAGAACTCAGAGAACTGTGATGGCAGAAGGATGCTGGAAACTGATCCTGAACCTGCCTGCAGGGGCATGAAATCCTGAGGGTAAGATCCCAAAAGATTCAAGCCCACAGGCCTGTACAGAAAAGCCCCCGATGCCTTGATTGCATAAATTCTCAATGGGTCAGAAGAAAAACAACCCTGCTAACTAATGAGTTTGGTCTCTAGCCTGAAGTCTGATGGACCAAGACCATTCCACAGTGGAACAGGTAGTTAAGATGGGAGCTGGAATAGACTCAGAGGGATGCTGCAGTGATGGCTCATGGATGGCTGTCATTTTATAGTTCCCTTGGTAGCTGTGCAGTGGTTCCCCAGGGGTCAGTCACAATCCACCCACAACAGCCAGCAGGATCTGTGTTCTCCGCAGCCCCTCCCCACAAAACCTTTACAAAGTGGGTTGTAGGAGCTGCTGTGCCTGGAAACACCTGGCACTGTGGAGAGGAGATATTTACTGACATAACAAAAATACCCTACAGCAGAGCAACCCTGACAGCCAACTGACCTGCTGAGGGTGAAAACAATATGCTGCTCAGTGAATTGCTTCCAGCACATGCTGAACACCCCGCTGTGCACGCACAAGGTGAAAAACTCTGCTGGTGCCACCATGCGTGGCCACAGCAAGCTCAGTGAGGAGCCACATGTCACTGAACTGTACCAAGGCAAGTGCAGTGGCTCAGGAAGAGGAATGGCAGCCCTAAGCTCTACATATGGCTTTGATGACTCTGCTGCCCGTGGGGAACATCCATCTCTTTTAAAATACCCATCCTCAGCAAGGTGGAGATTCTGCTCCTCATCAGAAAAAAATACAACTTAATGCTTTGCCTTAGCAGTAGTAAACACCTGGGCACACTTAACTGCCCATGCACAGCATTCCTGTTGATACGTTTTGTTAAACCAAGACCAGAAATTCTTTTCTGCATCTCTAGAGACTGCCACGAAATATTAATTATAACATGTGTCTAGAAAAAGGAAAAACACCTGTTTTGAAAATCAAAAGCATTACCATTAACTATGCCCCAAGGCGGTCACCCACTGAGGCCATTCACACCCCAGTGATTTGAGTGGGAGCATGTGAGGTCATGCTTAGCTAAGGGAGACACCAAAGCAAGCTATCATTACCATAGCGCCAGAGGAACTGGGCTCCTGTTAAATCACAGTTGCTGTATGCTGATTCCAGATTTAGGGGTGACCCAGTCTGGGAACCTGTACAGCCCTCTGTGTGGAGCAGACCGAAGCTGACACTTGCACAAGGGCCCAGACCTGCTGCATGGCCCGGACGAGAGTGAAATTCCAATGTCTTCATGTCAAGGTCAGCATCCCACTCACCAACCATCCCACCCAGCGGCTCTGAAAGGCAAATAACTACATCTGGAGATCTTTTCTCTGTGCTGCTGTGCCCAACCTCCTGCTGTTCCCCTGCAGAGTCCCAGATTTTGTCACTAAAGCCTTTCCATGCTCATGCTCTTGGCTTGGCGGGCAATAGATCCACAGCTTCCTGAGACAGTGTCGAAGGGCAGCGCTCTGGGGTAGGACCTTGCTGAAGAGCATGACTGCCACCATCATGTCACCACCCAGCATCACCACAGAAAACTCTCAACAACTTCAGACAGGAAAGTCTTAGCACTGTAAGGGGTATCTGGCATATTCAGCAGAAACACTTTGCCCTTACAAAGCTTCTCTGAATTTCATACCACTAAAACATGCTCTGCTTCACGCAGAGAGATGAAAATGGCTAAGACACAATTACTGTAACTCTCCCGAATGTTTACCATTTTCCATTCTTTTATGACTCCCTCCTCAGAACATCCCCCAGCAAGCTTAAAACGAAAACATTCATCAAGGTCAGACAAAGTTTTGAAAGCAATTACGTGCAAGTAAAATAAATATAAAAGCAATTCTAGCCTATACTTAATGACAAAATGCCTAGCTGTTCCAGTCCAGCACACCCAAAGTCCTTGAGGTGTTGCCAGCATGGAGGATAATGGCCCAGCTCCCATGGAATCATTCTTCTCACAGGCTACTGCCTCCAGTTCAGTATTCCTTTCTTTTCCTTGCCCCCTCTTTATAAAAAATTTACTCAGGCACTGGAGGGCCCCAGTTTAGCTCTGCACCTGTGGATTTACCTCCTTTGCCCCTTAGATGTATCCATGAGGATGCCTCTGTACAGTTCCACTTTTCACTAACTTTCTGGCATTTTTTAGGTTAATAATACCATGCCTAATTAAAAAAAAAAAAAAAAAAAAAAAAAAAGAAAGAAAGAAAAAGAAACAAAAGACCTTCAATTTGGGAAACATTTGGTTTGTAGTGAGCTCTCAGCATCTCATCAGATCCCCACCAGGCATCTTTGGATGTCTGGTTTATATAGATGAGGAAAAATAGGACATAATAGTTCTGAAGGGAAATCTGCATCTCTTCCCCTTTTCACTTATGCTCATTTTTAGGTTTTCCTAAATGTGTCCTCGCTAGAATAACAGCTGGCATCCAGCAAGAAAGCAAAGAAACACTTGCAGGCTTGCCAGACATTTTTAGCACTGTCAGGGAGATATTTCCACATGAGCTATGAGCTGCATGGGGCCAGGATGATCCTGTCATGGCCTCCACGCAAATGCTGTGCTCTCTGGCTTTACCCCCCATGCCACACACAAATCTTCCCTTATGTTTCCCAGACTTTACTACAACGCCTGCTGGAGAATACCTCAGCTCGCAGAGCTTTTTGGTCTTCTAATAACTTTTCCTGCTCTAGATCACCACTGACTTTTGTGTTCCTATAACACAGGAAGAACTGAAAGACATTAATCCCTCACAGCAGGACATCTGTAAATTTGGGAAAAAAAGACAGCTTGCTTTGCTGATCCTTAAAACTTCAGGGTAACCCATCATCCCCAGGGATGGGAATGCTCCTGCATGGCTTTCTCTGCCCCCCAGGTAAGGGCCAGGATCATCTTTGTGACTGGACTTTGGGCCATCTGGAATAATCAAAAGGAGAACAATGTGAACTGGAGTAAGGTTTCCATTATCAGACACAAAAGCATGAACATCCCAAATGACATATAGCTGAAGTTTTCCTCAAGTTTACTAGAAGATGTCTTCCTTCAACATTAAACCACCCCAAGAACACGGTATTTTGTTCCAATTCTTTGGCAAAGTGGCCAAATGGTTGTGTTGTGGGTTTTTTAAAAATCTTTTGGCAGGTCTCTTGAAGTAATATAGGATGTGCCATGGCAGAGGTGTTAATTTCCCTCCTTCCTTCCTCATTTCCCTTCCACCAGCTCTCTTATCTGACCCCGGGGGTACTGTGGCACAAGTTAGACTTTGCAAATCTACCTTAGGCAACTCACCTGACTCACTCGTGTTTTACTTTCCCAGTCCCTTGGAGAGAGACAGCATTCTAATTGACACCAAGAAGGATTTTGAGATCTTTGGAAGAACGTTGTTATACATGATGAACACTCTTTTTGCACGAGTTGAGAACTTCTGTTCATCGTTGGAGGGCAATTGTGCCAGCCAGTTTAATTCACAGCACTGGACCAGTGGAGGTTATTTAATCCTTACTTTTGACACTGCCCCTAACAAAATCCTCACAGGCAAACTGGTGAAGTGCAGGTTAGATAAACGGACAGTGAGGTGGACTGAGAAGTGACTGAACTGCCAGGATCAGGGGGCTGTGAACCACAGCACAAGGTCCAGCTGGATGCCAGTCACTAGTGGTGTACTCCAGGGTTTGATGCTGGGTCCACTCCTGTTTAGTGTCTTCATTAACGGCCTCAGCGCTGGGGCACAGCGCATGCTCCGTGAGTTTGCAGGTAATACAAAGCAAGAAGTGGCTGATACAGTAGGTGGATGTGCTGCCATCCACAGGAACCTGGACAGTCTGGAGAAAGGGGTTGGCAGGAACCTCACGAAGTTCTGCAAAGTGCAAAGTCCTGCACCTGGGGATGAACAACCCCAGGCACCACGACAGGCTGGTGGCCGAGCCAGAGATGTGTCCTTGTGAGAAAAAAAAAAATCCAACAGCCTTCTGGGCTGCATCAGGCAGAGCACTGCCAGCAGGTGGAGAGAGGTGACCCTTCCCCTCTGCTTAGCCCTGGTGAGAGAGCCCAGGAGGGCTACAAAGGTGATTAAGGGTTTGGAGCATTTGTCATACAATGACAGGCTGAAGGAGCTGGGACTGTTCAGCCTGGGGAAGAGAAGGCTCAGGCAGATCTTATCAATGTATATATAAATACCTGAAGGGGGTGGGGGGTGGGGAGACAGAGCCAGACTCTTCTCAGTGGTACTCAGTGAGAGGATGAGAGGCAACGGGCACAAACTGAAACACAGGATTATCCATAGAAAAGTGTTTTTCACTCTGAGTGTGGTCAGGCACTGGAACAGGTCACACAGAGAGGTTGTGCGGTCTCTATCCTTGGAGATATTCAAAGCCAACTGGACACAGGACAGAGCAACCTGCTTTCACCGACCCTGCTCTGAGCAGGAGGTTGGACTAAACATTTCCAGAGGCATCTTTCCACCTCAGCTGTTGTGTGATTTTGTGACCCTGGAAGAAAGCAATTACAGTCTCATGGCACGATCTAGAGGCTAAATGCCTTCAGCAGCAGCACCTCTTTGGTGGGCTGGACTGGGGCTCCTTTCAGATATGTTCTTACCTTAGTTATTGGTAGTAACAAGCAGTGGGATCATAGATTTAATTTTAAAGTTATCATAAAACTATGCCTTTTTTCATTGCCCAAATTGTCCACAATAACAGATGTCTGGCTGAGCTGGCTGCATGCAATTGTTAACAAAACCTAACAAAAGCTGGGACAAAAAACCAGAAAGGTCTGGATCTTTTACATGAATATGGATATGATAAAAACTCTTCAAGGCTCCTGGTGCCAGTGGTTTACACATGACAACGAGCAGAAAGATTTGAAAAACAGGAAAAAGAGTTTCCAGATTAAAAGAGTGGCTGGACTGCATTTTGGTCAGCTGCCTCAAAGGAGATGAAAAGCCTCTTGGGCACTGCTTGTGCTGTGTTGCTCCGTGGGGCAGGGAGAGGACACAGTGGACTCAGGTTATGTCTACATAACTAAATGCTTCTGCATGTTCTGGGCCCCTAGGCCAAGTTGTAGGGTGAATGCAACCGAACTGTGGGGTGCAAAACCTGCTGGAATAGAAGTGGAAGACTGCAAAAGTTGGAGGGGCCAAATCTAGTCCAGTCTCAGTCCTCTGGAGTGGAGTGAACTGTCTCCAGAATAGCACCTGTGTTTTGGTTTCAAAGAAACCAATTGGTTCACTCCAAAAAAGATCCAGGAAATGCACTAACATTCATATTAAGTAGACAGTCAGTGGCCTGGGACCTGGGAGGATAAAATATTGGCAGCAGACAGACTTAAAGCAGCAAATGCCAGCATCTAGACAGCACCCTGCTGTCACCTGGGCTTGCAGGATCCACTGAAATACCCTGAGGTTTCCGTTGACATTTTCCTTGACATTTTTAGACTTCATCTCCTGTGGAGTGTCTGAGATGGTATCGGACAGAAATCTGATTAAGAAACAAGAACAATACAAAATCAATGCCATGTACATTAGGCGGATTAATAACTGGCTGGCTGACAGGTCTTGAAATGTAATTACAAGTAGGAAATTATCATCCAGTATCTGAACCTCTAGTGAGATTGATTCTTGGCATCATGCTATTGAACTGCACTTTTCAGTGACTGTGTAGGCAATGAGGAGCAGTCCACATTGTGTGCTCAGCTGCACTTCAGTATGAGCTAATGGACAATCTAACACAGATGTCTATAGACAGATCAGGTGAATCACAGTCTAAAACCAGCTGTTGGCTGTGTTGTCCTGAAAGGAAGCCCCAAGTGATGCTACGCACTGTCATGTTGAAATCTAGATGAGATGAATCATAACAAAAGCATGCTCCTTCTACTTTGATAATGTCTCTTTTCTCTCACAGGCAGGGCTTATGATAATATCCATCATCTGGAATTTAAAACTAGACAAAATCAGACTACAAACAAGGCTCAGCTTTTCAAATGTAAGGTCCATTAAAGGTTAGAACAATTTGCCAAGTATAGAGATGGATTCTTCATCACTGAAAATGCTACAGTGAAACTGAGAGCTTTTCTGAAAGCTGTCCTCTGTTTTAAGACAGAATTAATTCAGGGCAGCCCTAGGATATGTGACATCCAGCCCAGAGTTCAGAGTGGCAAACCCCAGTGATGTCTTCTGTTCCTTACTTCTCCCAACCCTGCTGGAGATGGGCAATCAGGTATCATTCAGGTAACTACTACCACTTTTAGCTTAATGCTGACAAATGCTCAGACCCCTGCTTGTTACCCCTGAGCTCCAACAATGGAAAAGAAGTCAAGACTGCAGTGTGGCTGACTTGGATTTCTAAATCTAAACTGGGTCCTACATCAGCAGACTGTCTGTATACTGGACCCCAGATTGCCTGTGCAAAGACAAGGGAAGTGAGTGTGATTATTAAAGAAGAAGAAAGAATTCAAAAATTAAGCATATTTACAATTCTGGAATTCTTGCCATGTAACTGCAAGCTGTGACACTTGCATCATATTGCAGCGAGGGCATGACAGGGTTTTCTTTAACACAAACATGAGCTTTATTTTCTCTTCAGAGTTCAGCCATGCTCTCAGTTCAAGAATAACAAGCCCTGACATAACTACAGGATTGGAGAGAAATTTTACACTATGGGACTAAAGCAAACTGCAAAACTTCCACCTTTTCCACAGTTTTTACAATTTTGGTGAACTGTGCAATGTTGTATTGCACATCCCATAATACACTTCTGGCCAGGGCTCAGATCGCGGCATGATGAGCACAGTCTGAGGATTGATATGCAACAGAACTGAACAGGACAGCTTGAAACAACACCTAACAGAGATTCATTCCCCTGCACATTTCTTAATCATACTAAGTTTTCAAGGCTAACCAAGATAATTAATTGCAAGGGTTAACTATCGAATTGGTGATTATTATATTAGGTGGAATTAGGAAAGAACACATAGGGAGCCCTGCCAGTTTGAAAGCGTTTGTTGGTATGGGCAAGAAAACAAGAGGGAAGAGCAGAAGAGCCACAGGGAAGAAGAGAAACACACAGAAATGGGACCGAGGAGCATAGCACAAGATGTCACACGATGCGCCAAGTGACAATATTCTGTCCTACGCAGAAATATCCTCTCCTGGAGGATGCCTAAAGTGACAGTAATATACTGAACAATGGCCAGAAACTCAGCAACTAGTAACATCCACCTTCACCCAAACCTGCCTTCGAGATCAGAAAAAGGACGGTGTGGCATAAATTTACCCCATTGTGCCATCATTAGTTAAAGGACATCTCTAACGTAGGAGCGTGAAGTTTATGGGTGGCAAAGGGCAACTTGCAGGACATGTTTTCCCAAGCAGCATTCTTCTCAGCTAGCTGTCACACACACTGGACCTTGAATGTTAGAAACCATGCAGTTGCCATCATTTCACTGGGTGGTGAAACAGAGATAAAGCAAGCAGCCCATTCAGGTACTGAAAGGCCTTTTTTACTTTTTAATTTCTTGGCCTCACTACTTGGTTACCTATTGTGAGTGTAAGAAGCGCTTTATGGGCAGAGAGTTATACACTGGACATAAACCAGAGACATTTGGTTTCCAGAAATGAGCTATTTTACGCGCAGCTGATGTGTAGCTTCACATTGGGTGGATGTAGCTGGTTAGACCAGGCTTTCGTACCACGGCTGTGGACTCAGGGAGAAGGGGTATGGGAAGTAACTGGGTCTGTAGCAAGAATGCAGACCCAGGCAACCGAGAATAACACACTACTCAGGAAAATGAAGTCTCAATGTCTATGAGCGCTACTGGCCACCTGAACAGCAACGCATAAACAAAAAGATGGCCTTTACCTGCACTGCAGTCACTGAAGGCCACACAGATGCGTCCTGACATATTTCAAGGAAATGTCACCCTAGCATGAATTCATGCTAATTTGCATGCAGTCTACAAAAGTTTACTGCTTAATCCCATCAAGGCAGATCTAAGACCAACCTTACCGAAGCTGTTTTGGCTATATAACCCCCTCATCAGGAGGAAAATCACCTTTGCACACGTCAACAAATGTGTGGAAATGAGGCTGAAATCAAACCTGTAGTCTCTGTCCTGGGGCTCCTTCAGTTCATCCTATTAACACACAGGTCCTCCACAGGCTTACAAGAGGTTTTCCCAAAAGCAAGAATCAAACATCAAACATTTCATAAGGATCAGAGATGAATACAGATTGAATATCAAACTTTTTTCCCCGGTTGCTGTATTGATGTTTCTACATCAATTGATGAAGAGACCACCTTTCCAAAGCCCTTCCAGGTTCAGAGGATTGTTTAAACATTTGAAATAGAAATTTGGGATACAGAAATATACAGTTAAGCTTAAATTTGCAGAAAACACTAAATTCAAGGAACTGAAAATCCTCTTAAAAAAGTAAAACCTACAGAAAAAAATTAAATGCTGTTTGAAGTAGATGAAAGCTGGGCAAATCTTTCAAGACCACTAGATAAACTGTCCCTGCTTGCTGTCCTTAGGACCAAGCACTCTTTTAATTCCATGGGCAACACGATATATGGGAGTACTCCCATTCACTTCATAATGACAATTCAAATCTAGGAAGCTGAGGTCATGGTCTTGCAGGGGTCTCTCTGCACGCAAGGGTCGGTACACCAACATGACCCTCCAGAAAATCCTGGGACTCTGTGCTGCTCAGCTGTACGCGCTGTTGCGTAGCCCCTTCTTGGAAACTCAAAATGAACCCGACAAGGTGGTAAGATCTCAGCTGGGGAAGTGTAGAGGAATGAAGCTGGGTTAATTATCATTGATAATATACAGCTGTGGGCTGGCTTCAGGGGCGGTGGGTTGG
Organism: Falco cherrug; assembly: GCF_023634085.1. Lineage (NCBI taxonomy): Eukaryota > Metazoa > Chordata > Aves > Falconiformes > Falconidae > Falco > Falco cherrug. Next base: position 12,222,580 of record NC_073698.1, on the reverse strand, counting down.
CCGATGTAGATAAGGTGCAGCTGTGGCTGGTTCTGTTAAGGGGTTGAGAGCCAATGAAGGGAGAGCAGCCGAGGAAGAGAGATCTGGAGGAAAGAGAATGCTCTGGAAGAGACTAGGAGAAGACAGCAGAGGGACTGGGATGAAGAGTATGTTGGGATGTGATGGTAAAAGAACTTGTTACAGCCGGCTAGTTTGGAGAGTGCTGCGAGAGGGAAGGGTGTAGGAAAGGCAAGGGGTTACAGCTTGCAATGTGGATTATATGTTTGGCCATGTTAGATCTCACTTTTAACTTTGCAGTGGAGATAATTTCTGTCAGATTGGTGTACCATGGTTAAAACCAACAGCAAAATTTAAAACTGGCTAGTGGGATATAAACCCTGGATTTTCTACCTGTATTTCCACCATGGAGTATGGCATCGTCAAACAGTGGCCCTGTTGCTATGAAGGACCAGATTCTAGGTCCTACACGTTTTTTGCAAAGCAAGCACCATGTCCAAGAGCCTTATCCAAATGCTATGTGCACCAGGGCTATAAAACATCCAAGGGGGAACGGTTGCTTACCTTCAACAGGTGAATGTGCCACTAAAACTCACTCGGGCTCTAAATTCCTGCAGGCAGATTCAATACAGGAGAAGCCCTGCTGTGCTCTGCCAGAGATTAATATCACCCTACCCAATTCTTCAACTTGTAGGGCAATGCAAACCCCCGGTGCCAATCCTGATTTGCATGGCAAGAAAGGAGAAAGAGGTTTCTTGGGAAGCTGGAAGAAATAGGACCAGCAGGAGAGGTAAGTTAGAGGCTGTGCTTGCCGCTCCTTCAGCTGTGCTCTTGTAGGCAGGAGAATGCACAAACCACTGTTCTGTGAATTTTCACTGTCTGTGAATTTTTGTTCAGACTGTACCACTTTAAATAACCCTCTGGTTGGAATGTCAGGTGAGGACCTTGTCACCAGTTAAAACTGGAGTCTCTCCTGCTCTTCAAATCAAGTAAGTACTAAAATGCCAAGATAATTCAAGATTCCTTCTCTTTAAACATTGCAGCCCTGGTCTGTCCTGTGAGATGTGCCTTACTGGGCAGTGTTGAGTCCACTCAATCATTGATTCCCCACGATCACCGTTCTTCACAAGATGTTTTAGGGACAGATGTTGCCGAATTCCCCACCCAGACACCCAAATTGCAAAGAAGTTTCCAATACTTACTCCCTAGCACCACCTAAGCATGGCCCCAAGTAACACGGACCACCGCTCCCCTTCCACAGCACACCTTCCCCATGCCCCAAGTGGGCTCTCCCAGCATCACCAGAAGTGTTCACACCACCAGGAGATGCAGACTACCACCAAGCACCATCACCGGCCACTTGACAGTCAGATGTACGCCTCCATAAGTGGCCAGTGGCCTTTGGGCCCTGGCAAGGCACCTGCAGACCATCTCAGGTCAACATGCACTGGATGCCTCTATTAAGGTTGTTGGGAGGTCTTCTGCTGTCAGTGATGATGCTGCATGGACCTCCTCCACCAGCCACCTACACACACTGCACTTCTGCAAGTCAGAGGCAAAAAAACCAAATTAAATTTCAGTCTCTGATAATTTTGGAGCAGTTCCCAAGTCCTTCCCCACGCAAAGGCTGAGGTGGGGAGTGGGGCCAAGGCTGTAATTAACGTTGTGATGCCTGTGGTGCTCCCAGAGGAAACCACCCATGGTGCGTGTGCAAGGGTCTGAGCTGTGACTTCCCTCAGTTACCCATACTTGCTTCTGTGGGAGACACCCTAATTACAGTACCATTGCTCAATCACAGTCATTATTGGAAAGGCAACATGCCTAACATGCTTCAGCAGTCATTCTGCCCGGCTGGATGGGCTTGACTCAATTTGCTTTGGTACCGTGGATTCCTCAGCTGCCCCGCAGGTGCTATGTCCAGGCACGGGAGCCAACGTGGGCAGTAAGGCTGCCCGCAGCCAGGGGCATCAAGCCTGGCTCTCTGGAGAGACCCTGTGGGCAGCCCCTGCTCAGCCCTTCTGCAAACCCAGAGTGAGCCTAAATCAGTGGTAGAAAAGAGGATTCTGGTTTTGGCAGCTCTGTTAGACCACATGAGGACACGGCTGTGCTGACAGGGCAGGTCAAGGCAAATTCTTTGCACCAAATTTAGGCCAAATGAAATGGAGAGGCGCTCAGGTGACCCACCTAAAAAAAGCTGTTGAGACTAAAGTGTAGATATTTAAATGGTCCATTTCAACTAGACCAGCTTAATCATGCTTAATTATTGCTTTGCTCAATTATGACTCATGCTTAATTCTATTTAAGTTCCCATCCAATCTGTACATATCACTACTCTTGCATCTTAGGATAGTGACCAAATTGGAGATGGGAGACAGGCTTGAGTGCCTGGGGCATCCAAAGATTTGAGATGACAAAAGCTTGTGCTGTGCTGGTAATGGAAAGGATAGAACTGAAATTCACAGAGAAAGAAGGGAAGGCACGAGTCTCTTTTTTTATACCATGGAAGCATAGAATCACAGAATGGTTTGGGTTGGAAGGGACCTCAAAGATCACCTAGTTCCAAGTCCCCTGCCACAGGCAGGGACCTTCCACCAGCCCAGGTTGCTCAAAGCCCCATCCAGCCTGGCCTTGAGCCCTGCCAGGGATGGGGCATCCACCACAGCTTCCCTGGGCAGCCTGGGCCAGGGTCTCAGCACCCTCGTTTTCATCCCGTGCACACTGGATAGATGTACCATTTGCTTTGCTGAATTTTGCAATTGAAAATATTCACACTGCTAATAACCAACAGCAAAAAGCACCATGGCTCAGTAAAGAAGAACTAAAGCTCCTTGGAAAAAGGTCAGATGATTCTTATATGTGATAGAAACTCCTTTGCATGGTGTAATGCTAGCCAAGCCCTTTTCTAGACAACAGACAATAACTTCAGACGTTGATGTGAGATGAAGGGTTACATGAATGACTGACCCTCTGGTGTCCTGGCCAAACTGGAATATATTTTTATTTACTCAGAAGTGCATTATTATTTCACTATTATTTTTGCCACAATGCATAGTCCAAAGGTGATCAAAAGAGACTTCAGGGCCTTGGGACTGTTGGTAAGGGAATCTGGAGCACAGGTTATTTTTCCCTCTCTCTTTCCAGTTGCAGACAGTGACATTGGAAGAAACAGATGCCACCAACACAAGTCAGCTAATTGGTGACATCAAGGCTGGAGGCAGTCTGGGGTGCAGTATCATGCACTGGTGGAGTTCGCATTCCTCAGGGACATGGGTCAGGTGAAGAGTAAAGCCAAGACCCTGAGGTTTAGGAAAGCCAACTTCCAGCTCTTCAAGGAGCTAGTCAATAGGATCCCCTTGGAAACTGCCTCCGGGACAAGGGAGCCGAACAGAGCTGGCAGATCTTTAAGGACACTTTCCATAAAGCACAAGAGCTCTCGATCCCCAGGCACAAGAAATCAGGAAAGGAAGGCAAAAGACGGGCATGGCTGAGTGGAGACCTGCTGGTCAAACCAAAGGGCAAGAAGGAAACGCACAGGCGGTGGAAGAGGGACAGGCAGCTGGGAAGGGCACAGGGATGCTGCCCGGTTCTGCAGGGAGGGGGTCAGGAAGGCCAAGGCGTGGCTGGAGCTGAACTTGGCAAGGGACCAAAGAGTAAGAACGGCTTCTACCGGTATGTCAGCCAGAAAAGGAAGGTCAGAGGAAGCACCCCCCCCGTGATGAACATGAATGGCAAACTGGTTACAAGGGATGAGGAGAAGGCTGAGGCACTCAAAAACTTCTTTGCCTCAGCCTTCACTGGCAGCCTCTCTTCCCACACCTCTCGAGTGGAGGGACTGCAAGACAGGGACTGGGGCACCAAAGTCCCTCCCACTGTAAGAGAAGATAAGGTTTGTGACCACCTGAGGAACCTGAACATACATACTATGGGACCTGACGAGAGGCATCCCAGAGTCCTGAGGGAACTGGCTGATGCCATTGCCAAGCCCCCGCCATGATGTTTGAAAAGCCACGGCAGTCAGGTGAAGTCCCTGGAGACTGGACAAAGGGAACATTGCACCCATTTTTTAAAAGGGTGGAAAGGAGGGCCCTGGGAACTACCAACCTTCAGCCTCACCTCTGTGCCTGGGAAGATCATGGAACAGATCCTCCTAGAAGCTGTGCTAAGGCACATGGGGGACAGGGAGGTGATTTGAGACGGCCAGCATGGCTTCACCAAGGGCAAGTCCTGCCTGACCAACCTAGTGGCCTTCTGTGATGGAGTGACTATGTCAATGGACAAGGGAAGAGCTACAGATGTCATCTATCCGGACTTCTGTAAGGCCTTTGAAAGGGTCCCCCACAACATCCTTCTCTCTAAATTGGAGAGACATGGATTTGATGGGTGGACTGTTCAGTGGAAGAGGAATTGGTTGGATGGTCACATCCAGAGGGTAGCGGTCAGCAGCTCAATATCCAGGTGGAGATCAGTGACAAGTGGTGTCCCTCAGGGGCCTGTACTGGGACCAGCACTGTTTAATGTCTTCATCAATGACACAGACAGCGGGTTCGAGTGCACCCTCAGCAGGATGGCAAACAACACCAGGCTGAGTGTTGCAGTTGACATGCCTGAGGGACAGGATGACATTCAGAGGGACCTGGACAAGCTCCAGAAGTGGGCCTACGTGAACCTTATGATGTTCAACAAGGCCAAGTGCAAGGTCCTGCACCTGGGTCAGGGTGACCCCCAGTATCAATACAGGCTGGGGGATGAAGGGATGGAGAGCAGCCCTGAGGAGAAGGAATTGTGAGTACTGGTGGATGAAAAGCTGGACATGATCCAACAACATGTGCCTGCAACCCAGAAAGCCAACCATAGCCTGGGCTGTATCAAAAGAAGCATGGCCAGCAGGCCAAGGGAGGTGATTCTGCCCCTCTGCTCTGGTCTCATGATACCACACCTGGAGTGCTGCATCCAGCTCTGGAGCACCCAACATTAGAAGGAAATGGACCTGTTGGAGTGGGTCCAGAAGAGGGCCACAAAGATGGTCAGAGGCTGGAGCACCTCTCCTGTGAGGACAGGCTGAGACAGTTGGGGTTGTTCAGCCTGGAGAGGAGAAGGCTCCAGGGAGACCTTATAGCAGCCTTTCAGAACTTAGAAGGGGCTTAGAAGATTGAGACAAACTTTTTAATAGCATCTGTAGCAATAGGACAAGTGGTGATAGCTTTAAACTAAAAGAGGGTAGATTCAGACTGGATACAAAGAAGAAAATATTTTACAACAGGCATGGTAAAACACTGGCACAGGTTGCCCAGAGAGGTGGTAGATGCCCCATCCCTGGAAACATTCAAGGTCAGGCTGGACAGCGAAGAGGGTCCCCCGTGGAGAGTTGGCCAAGTCACGACAATCACACCAATATGGCTACATGCCGCGCTCACTTTATTAAACAAACAGGTCATATTTGTAACTTAAACTGACCGCTCACCCGACTTTACACACAGGTGATTGGATAAAAGTCTCTGGCCAGGCGGGTGTCCGTGCCGCTGATCGGTGGGCGTGCTGCAGGCGCCAGATCAGAGTGTGCCCATGAGAGTGTGTTGATTCCGCGGTTCCCAGGACTTGCTCTGCACCTGGCTTCTTGTTTGTGCATAGCTTGTTTTCTTTCTCCCGCTGCTTGTTCCAAGGACAATTTAAAGTTGCTCTGCAGTTTCAACGAACAGGCCTGGGTTGTCCAACCCAGACAATGGTAACATATGTCCTCAGTCCTTTGAAAATTCCTCTACAGGACAGGGCTCTGAGCAACCTGATCCAGTTGAAGATGTTCCTGCTCATTGCAGGGGGGGTGGGGTGGGGTGTGGACTAGATGACCTTTAAATGCCCCTTCCAACACAAATCATTCTATGATTCTATTACTTTGTCTCTGAAATTAAAGCCTACTTTGTGCTGTGGGGTTAAAATTTCAGGGTAAAAGAAATGGGCATCCAGTTGTTCTCCTCCATCCCACTATCCCAGAAGTGTCCACACTTGACCTGGGTCTCCCATTTCTTGAGTGAGTCCTACCACCCCTGAGCTGTTGAATGCAAGGCAAGAGGAGAAAGACAGTACACCCTGCTTAGGGTTTTTTGGACTATAGCCTGTGAAAAGAATCCTGAAAATATTTGGCAAACAAGATTCAAATTCTCAAGCAGCTTTAGACGAACCAAAACAAGTTTTTGATAATAGACTTACCTACTGGGTGATGCCTGGGATTCTTTAAGCCTCTTTGATTTATAGAGCTGGACTATAAAATCTGAGAAACAAGCCTTTGAGTGACACATATACAGCTTTCTGGGAGAGCCAGCCTGTCTATGTCACTAGACACAGCATCTCCAAGGTCCCCCAGAGACATGCACTCAGTGCACCAGGCTGGAAATCCCTGCCCAGCAGTAGTAGTAAAAGTGAGGTATGGATGCTGCCATTGCCTCCCTTCAGTCTCTGGGAAGACCTTGATGCACAGCCATACTGGAAAGCTTTTGTAGTCAATTCCTACGAGATTTACTTCTGACTTTGCAGGATCCGAGTATGTTTTCATGGTTATCACACCTGCCCTGATTGGTACCGTAGCTGCTTCTCTGGGTCAAGCTGCTTTTCTTGGCATTGCTTGTGGCACAAGAATTGCAGCTAGTGTTGATAATCAATGCCCTGATGTCTTCGGCATGATCTGCTGGCAGGTGCATTGAGCATGATGAATTGGACAAAGAAGGAGGAAGGAAGACAGAGAGAGAAAAAAATGCTAATTAAGAGCTCAATGAATTGCAGTGGTCATATAACATGACCTGCTACTGCAGTGCAAGCCTGCAGCCACTGCCCCTGTGCTGGCTGTGCCCTTGCTTTTGCCACACTGTCTGGAAGGGATAAAGGCCACTTCAGAGACTCAAGAAAGTAAGGAGGTTTTTTTCTCTGTTTTGCCATAAACTTCCTAGAAAAAAGCAACTTCGTGCTTTGGTTTCCTGTTGAAAGAAAATGGGAGTATTGCACTCTGTAAATATGGAAGGAGGATATAACACCTTGGAAGAGTTGCCACATAGCAAAAGTGTGTTTCATTTCTGACACTGAACAGTGCCTCGTGGGTGAATGCAATCACCTGGCTATCCCCACTCAGAGGGGTGCCTTCAGTACCTCCCATTTGCAAAAGCTGTTTCCAAATGTCTCCCTTCTATTAAGCAGCTGTGCATCCTCAGATATGCGTTTCTGCATCATCACTTCATTTAATTTTTTCCTCTGTTTTCCTAACCCCCAAAACCACAGACCAAAACCACAAGGAGACTCAGGCAGTCTAGATAGCTTAAAAAGTGGAGGAATGCTGACAGACCAGGACTGCCCACGGTCTCTCCTCTTACAGCTATTGATTGATTTGGGGTAAGAGAAGGGCTTTTTGTGCTGTGCCTCTGCCAAAAAAAAAAAAAAAAAAGGCAAAAAGAGACCATTGACAAAGTGCAGATTTGGCCAGGTTCTACTCCAGATGCTGAAAAAGATTCTTTTTCATCTTATATGGATGGAAGGAAAGTGTTTACACACTGAGACCTCCCAGTGAATGTTCTTTCCACTTCCAGAAGGCCAGAATAAGGTAAGCCTGGACCACCAACTTCATGTGAAAGAGGAGGTCTAGCAGGATGTTACGTATTTTGCTTCTATACCTGTGCCTGGTGTACGTTTCTGTTGCCAGCTCAGAACCCTGCAGCTTTTTCCTGCTCTCTGCCAGCTGTTTGCCAGCTCACTGCATCGACCAAAAGCTTCTTAAAGCAAGCAGGCTCCACAGCCCTCCATCCCTGCAGATACGTCACCCTGCAGTCCTGTTTCTTTGCTGAATTTTCTCCCATGGTGTCTCGAAGGATTAAATTACCTCTAAAGTGCTATTGCAGGTCTGGAATCTCTGTGAATTTTTAACTCTTGTGGTTTTTATCTTTCCTTCATCAAAAGACAAGGTCAAGCATTTTGTTGAGTCCAAAAAGACATCAAAGGAAAAGGGGGGGGGGTGGGGGGTGGAGCAAACCCTCTGTATAAAGCATTTGAGAGTATTCATGCAGCATATTAGAGAGCAAAAGGAGCTTTCTGGCTCCTATCTGGCTGTTGTTGCAATTGTTAATGTGGTTTTATTCCATTATTAATGAGACCAGAAAGAGAAAACACACCTTCCAGACAAACTTGAGAGACTCTCTGATGGCAAAGAGAAGGAAGGAAAAAAAAACCCTTAAAATAATGGAAGTAAGAAATGGGAAAAGGAAGAGAAACTTAAAATCCTGAGTATGTAGCAATAAAAATCTGCAGACGCCTATAGGAGTGTAGGGATAGTGAACCGAATCTTTTACAAAGCTTGTAAATCATTCCCAGACCCTGCTAGTTTAAGGGCACTTTGTAATTAAACAAACAAACAAAAAAAACCAACCCTAATTTTTACAGCCTGTACAATATTGCTTGATACTTTCATGTTTCCTAGAATTGCTATTTGACAAGTAGAGAAAAATAAAACCAGAAGAGCAGCATTAATGGATGAAACGTCTATAACCTGGAGCAGAGTATCATCAGCCTCATCTGAATGTAGTTGGACAGGATTTCAATCAACAGCTTTGTTAGGAAAACACATCATGAATATGCCAAGGTAAGTAATCTCAGGATTAACACTCCAGTCTGGCTTTCCTGTAAAGTTACCCCGAGTTAGCTACCAAATCAGCATCCCCACAGAAGAGCTGGGCAGAGCACACCCCTTTGCAATTACAAGGCAGAAACAGCTCCAGCGCTGAAGCCCTGCACCAGTGCCCAAGCACTGGAGCCCAGGACCCACCACCAGCTTGTCCACAGCATCCTCTTCAAACCCCATGCCTACAGCAGGAGAGATCTGCTGAAGCTCACCCCCCATCGCATTTGGGGTTCTGGGAGGCAGGCTGGTGCTGGGGGGGCCTCAGGGGGTCCAAGCACTGAGGTTAAATTTAGTTAGATTCACTGCTAATCAGTAATACAGCTATCATTGATACTCCTTGAAGTCAAGCGATTCACTCTGCCGTCACTTGTTGAGGGCTGCACCCCGTGGTCCCCAACACCAGCACCTATGGTGCTGCTCGCCACAGCCATGTACCTATGGGCTGCTAGCGGGGAGCCTGCCCTCAGCCCCCCCAGCCCCTGCTGCTCTGCTGCCCTGCCAGTGGGCTCCCTCCTGCCCTGCCCACAGCGCTCACCCATCGCTGCCGTTTCACACCCTAATGCATTTCTGCTGAAGAGAAACCACATCCCTTGTGGAGTGGACGTTTGCAGCACAGGAGGAGAAAGCGTTGCTTGCAAGGGGCTCTCAGGGAGAGAGGGACCAGCCAGCTTTCACATAAATAGGGTTTATAAAAATCTGGTGAAATGTTTTCTTAACACTGGGCGTTTTGTCTTATGTGTCACTGTATTTCAAAAGGTGCAGTTTATATTACAAAAAAAAACAAGACAACCAACCTGCAGACATTTTATAATTCTCCCTTTAAAAAGAAGGGATCTGAAAGCTCTGCTGTCAATTATTGATGCTGAAAACACACACTTGTTTCTTATCACAAGACTGAACATTTGACCTATACTGGAAAGCCAAACTGACAATATTTGGGAAGAGCTCCAGACCTGGATTTTAATTTCATGGCTAACATCTGTCTTTCCAACAGAGTGTATTAAATAAATGCAACCCAGTGTGATACATTTTAAATTAATCAAAGTTCAATTCATTTTATACGAGCATATACCTCATATGTTGTGCTGCCAAAATAGGTCACTGGGCCAAGAGCTCAAAAATAATTTAAACAGGTTGAAAGAAATGAAAAAGGAAAATGACATAAAGTCACATCACCATGAGACCTTCTTTAATGCTCTGAGAAATAAAACTGCCATGAAGCAATAGGGTCAGGAAAAAACCTTGCCAGTGGGGATCTCTGCCGAGGGATGGGCTCCACTATTTTTTCCTGTAATCTCATTTTCAGCAGGGACACCCAGGCACCATGTTGGCCAGATGCGGCAGAGGGGATCTGGCAAAGCCCAGGAGCAGCTGAGACAGATGGGGTGGAAGGGAAGCACTTCTTAGGCTGCTTCTGCAGATGAAATGTAACCATGTTTTCAGGCACCCCCAGCGCCATGGCAGGCTGCAAAACCTACATGAGATCAAATATTTGGGCAGTATGTCCTTAGTGACCTCTCTCCCTCGATCCCTTCACCTGACTCATTGCTGAAGCTTCAGGAGATGCACCAGAAGTCAGAGAAGCTGTAGATTTTATTGCACTCCGAGTAAAAGATGGGCCCTGGAGCCCATGCAGATTGCACCCACTCTTGCCAAGGCCTCACCTAAGTCCTAGAAGTCACCTCTGAGGTGTGCAAGTAGAAACCTTAACGTCACACGAAGGTTTTCACCTGGCTGCACATGACAGCATCACACTTGTCAGACAGCCGCAGTAAGAACTAGTGCCCTGCAGCCAAGCCCTGAATCAGCCCAGCCTCACTCCTGCTCGGCCCCCTGCCCGGGGCTGTGCTTCGGCCCCCCAGCCCCCCGTGGGACTCACCTGTCACCCACGCAGACAGCCAGGATGTAGGGAAACCTGCACTAATCCATACAGTGCAGTGGGAGACGTGGGTGTCGGGTGAGGAGGGCTCTGGCAGACCTCAGCCATCCCTCCTCACATGGGTGACTGCCCTTACCTTACACCTGCCCTAAGCAGCAGACCCAGGTGTCTCTCTTTTATCCACACCCTACTAAAGAAAACTTGAGGAGAGGCAAAAGGCCACCCTGGTGCTTAACTCTCCCTGCTCGGGGGGTGGTGTGGCGGTGCCACGGCTCTCTTTGGGCTGCAGATGGCTTCTGGCAGCATCTGCCACTGAGCAAGGTTGAGTTTTCAGGCTTGGGGCACGTGCATGTTTCTGTAATTGTGTTTCCCTCTTATGCTGTCCCGTGCCTTCTCAAAGAAGGACAAGCATTTCTGGTGATCTCCTTTGGAAGACCGTGAAAGGAGAGAGGAGCACCCAGTGCTTGTGCTGGGTACGGTGGGATGGGAACCGCGGCTCATTTTCCAAGCGTGGTCCCGAGATGGGGACGTGGGGATGCTGCTGCCCAGCCCCGCCATCTCGCCCGCAGTATCCCCAGACTCCTCGGGCCACCAAAGTCATTTTCAACACCCCGAAGGGAAACGTGCCCGGCGGATACGTGTTCCCTTCGCAATCCGACAGGCAGAGCAGCGGCTTCGGCCGGGCGCCCCGGTGCCCGGGAAGCGGCGCAGGCGGGCAGGGCTGCGCGCCCCCGCCGGCCGCCCATTAGCGCTCATTTCCTGGCTGGGGCGATGGCAGGCGGCCGGGCAGCGCTTTCCCTGCCGCAGCCAATTGCATCTTCAGTCCGTATCGGAGGATCGCGGGGTGTGAGGTGCGGGAGAGCCCGGGGGCCGGGGCGGGCGCCGCGGGGGAGCTGAGAGCAGCCCCGGCGCTGCGGCGGGGGGGGGGGGAGGAAGAGGAGGGAGAGGAGCGAGGACGAGGCCTGGGGCGGGCAGCCCCCGCGGTCGGGCCGCGCTGGCCGGCCCAGCCGCTTAAATGCAACCCCTGGAGCACCGGCTCCTCTCTGATGAGACCGCTCCAGGGCTGCCGGGGACGGGGCGTCGTCGTGGGGACCGTCACCCTCTGCCTGGCCGCCGGGTGGGCTCTGCAGAGTAAGTGTCCGGCTCCGTCCCTTTCTCCCCTCTGCTTCCTCCCCCGGCCCTCTCCTCCTCCTCTTCGCCGCGCTACCCCGGGCCCGGCACCTGCGCGGGGTGGTGCGGAGCCCGGCCGTCCCCCGGCCCCGGCCGGCGGCGCTGGGCTGCTGGCAGGCGGCGGGAGCCCTTCCCAGCCTGGCCCCAACCGGGAGCGCCCGGGGGGGGGAGCTGCTGGGGAGGGGGTGGGCACAGCGCGTACGGGGGGCTCAGGCAGGCATCGCTGCTCTCTTCAGGCTGGAAAAGGTCGGGGGCGGGGGGGGCTCCTCGCTCGGAGCAAGCGGTGCCAGCCGAGCGGTGCCAGACCGGCCGCCCCGGCGGGGAGCCGCGGCCGCGGGGGGACGCGCCCCGAGCCCCGGCCGCACGCCCGCTCCCCCGCCCCCAACCCCGCTTTTCCAGCCGCGGGGGGCCCAAGGCGTGGCGGAGGAACCCAAGCCCGGCTGACCAGCCTGTCGGGTGCGGGCCCGGCTGGGAAACGCGGCGGCGAGGAGGGGAGGTGGGTTTTCCACGGGGGGCGAGCGGGGCCGGGGCACCACGCAGGGAGCCGGCCGGTCCCCTCCAGGCGGGGGCTGGCAGGGGCTGCAGCCACCCCCCGCGCCGGGAACCGGGGTGGGCAGTGCCACCAGTGCCTTCGGTGTGGACACGTCACGCCGTCTCCTTCATCATCAAGGTGACGCACAAGCAGGACACGGAAGGGCGGAGGAAACGTCCCCGGGGTGTAAGAGCTGCACTGTCAAGCTGTGTGTGTGTGTGTCCGTGTGTGTGTGTCCGTGTCCGCCACTTGGAGCTGCTGCGCGGCGGCTCCCGCCCCCCCTGCCGGCCCGGCTGCCCGCTCCATCCCCTGGCAGCGCAGCGGGCTCGCCGCACTCGGGGCGGCGCGGGGTCCCTGCGGGGGTCCCTGCTGGCCCGGAGGTCCCTGCTGGCCCGGGGGGGTCCCGCGGGGCCGGCGCAGGGCGCTGCGGGTGGGTGCGCTGCCGGCCGCTGGGGCTGGCCCAGCGCTGTTTGGATGAGCGCGGTTCGCCTGAGCAGGCGGAGAGGAGAGCGTATTAAAAATATTTTTGAATGGTTACATATTGCATTGCCTTTTATGGCTCCGTGCACTGGATAGGGACAAAGCACATCTGCAAATCATTTAGAAGGATTACTTTTTTTTTTTTTTTTTTTTTTTTTTTTTACGTTTACCTTGCAATCATACTCAAAACAAAGTCATGCCTTTGTCAAAACATGAAAGGATCACCGTGGTGAAACACGCGGTTCCTCTCCGGTCAGAAACAGTGCAAAAGGCCTTTAAATAAACACATGGAGCAGAAAACAATTGGAACAATTTGCAGCGATTACCAGAGGTTCCCGTCAGTTCTGTTCCTCTGCCTGGCACAAACCCCTTTTGCACAGCTCTGGCCCATCTCTCCCAGCTCAGCTGAGGATGCTCAGGGCTACCCGGGCAGCATGGTGGCCCTGCAAGGGGACCGGGCAGCACCAGCACGACAGGGTGCCCAGGAAGGGGGAATCCCAGGATCCTAGTTATAAAACTAGAGTGGCTTTCTCCTGTGCTGGTCTCATAGGTGAGGACCTGGGAATCAAGCTTCCCTGCCTTACCTCGACTAGCAGAGCGTCTGAATTCTGCTACAGATCCCAAATAGGAGTCAGCTTGTAATGCATTTGCCCACCATCTCCCCAGTTGTGGTTGCTCTGAGGTTTTAGCCATGGTGGGGGTTCTTATTTTTTGTTAAGATTTTTTTAGAAGAATTTCTTTCCCTTGGAGGTTTTTTTTTTTCTTTGCCTTTTTAAACCATACTTTTCCCTGAAGACTGCAGAATCTCCAGGACCATCCCCAGGGGTCCTGCTTTGCACTCCTTCAGCATAGCCGAAGGTCTCATCCTCCCTCCCCACTGCATTACAGACATTTGCAGCTCAGCATTATTTTCTTCAGTTCTGCTCTTGCAGTCAGGCTGTTCCAAGCCTAACCAGGAAAAGGCATTCAGCAGTAAGGCTTACTCGGTGCTTTATCTGCCTTTTGTCTGGTTTGATTTTTGTGGGTAGATGACAGGATTTTGTCAGGCTAGACAGGTCTCTAGCCAAGTGTCTCAAACATGCCACTAATTATTAAAAAAAATAAAGTATGTCAACTGAAACTCAGATGTTTGGTGTTCATCCAAATCTTCACGCAGAAATACCCACACACAAGCAGAAATTACTGCAGTTACATATTAAACTAAATGCTCATTTCAGTTTCACAGGATTATGAATTGCTCCATAATCACATCAGTGGGAACTAGGTGAGAATTAAATATTCTTTCACATGCATTTTTGCCTGGAAATCATCAGGAACAAGAAGTCCCTGACCTCATTTAAAACTGCGTGCCTTTGATTACATGTGATTTATCTGCACTGGCATATAACTGGCTGCTTTAACAAAGCAGTTGTCTCAAATGTTGATTACATACCCTGAAAACATGATGAAGTCCTTGCCAAGTCTTCACATACTGCTATAGTTCTTGCTTTTGGGGGATGGTAATTAATAAATATAATAGGTTACCTTGGCCATGGTGATTAAACTTTAAATGCAGGATTTTAAAGGAAGGCCAGCTACTGATAAATACAAATGCATTGCTCAGGTTTTCAGAAAATGTTACGGTCCCTTACTCAAAAAGAGTCTTCCAGTGGCTCTCCTCTTAGATATCAAAACACTGAAACACATGCAATTACTTGTCCTTTATGGTAATAGAAACATTTCTCCTGTCATCGATTAAAAATGTGTATTTAGTCTTTAATTTAAATACATATGTTCCTTTTATGGTCAGCAGAAAGAAAGAGAAACTGAAAAGCATAATCCATCCTCTCTTAAAACAGACCACCGAGACAGGTAGGATGAATCATGCCCCAGAGGTCCCATCCTGCCCTGGATGATTGGTGCAGCATCACCTCTGCAGTCATTGTCTTCCTTTCTCTTTCAGCTCCTGGAGGAGTGTCGTTAGTTGTCCCACAACCCAACATCAACGCAACAGTGGCACAAAACATCCTCCTCTCAGTTGAATACTTTTGCAGAGGCATTGCCACCATTGAGTGGAAGCATGTGTCCAGCTGGGGCACCACCAAAATTGTTGAGTGGAAAAGTGGGAATTACGTCAACATATCCACGGTCTACAAGGACAGAGTGACTACTTTTGAAAATGGCTCCATACAGCTTCTGAATGTGGGCATGAGAGATGCCGGCTACTATTTTATCACTGTAACGGAGGAGTATGGAACCAACACCTATGGCACCATCATAGTCAATGTTTACGGTACAAACTAGATGGGAGTTCTTGGCTTTACCCTGTGTTTAACCATTAATCTGCTTGTAATCAATTTTATAATATTTTTTCTGTCCTCTCTGCAGAGATTATCTATGAGGATTTACATTTCGTAGCAGTTCTCTTTGCATTTCTTGCTGCAGTATCTGCCATTTTGATTTGCTTCATGTGGCTGTGTAATAAATCTCTGCATCTATTTCAGAAGAAGACGACAAACAAACTGACAGGTATCTCTCTAAGAATGCTGTCAAGGTATAGGGTTTTCAAGTCTGAATTTTGAGCCTAAAATTCACTTGTGATTTGAGTCATAAAGGTGCTAAGCGGGGACACTGAGCATCAAGACTGGAAGGGCTCAGTTCAGTTATCCTGTCCAACTCTGCTAGCTGAGGCAACTGAGTAATAGGTATTTAGTTGCAGAATGATCCACAGGACATCTACCTGATACATTTTACATCAGAAACCACAAAACACTTCCCAACGTTGTTAACTGCAAAACTTAAGGAGAAAAGGCCAGCTCTGCAATAAGCCCCCATCAGAGGGCAGGAGACAAAGTCTAGAGCATCAGCAGTGCTCTCAGGGTCTGCACCAGAAGGGTATCACCTAAGGGAAAATACTCCAGTGGCCCTTGGGAGTGGCCCCCACCTACTTTGTGGAGGGCTGCACCCCCTCCCTCTCCTCTGAAACCCCCTTTCATCTGTACTCATGTTTGATCCAGTTGCGGACCGCAGCGAACACTAATACTAAAACCTAACACTGCGCCGAAGACACCAGTCTTGAAAAGCAGATCAAGGGAACACAAGGGCTGCACTGAAGGGAACATTCACAGATTGGCGAAGAAATTTCCAAGGCAGAGCTAGGGATGTTTGGCCTAGGCAGCAAGACAAGGCCTTGTGCTAGGGGCGTGGGCTCAAGCTCTGGGCACATCCTCAGTTTCTTTTACCACTTCAAAACATTTCAGGTGCTTACCGCCTTTCTTTGTAAGTGCAGCTCCACTAGTGGTTTCTTGCCCTGTAGGTAAAAGGTCTGTATTTCTTCTCTAATAAGTGTTGCTTAAGCTGTTACAAGAAGCAGCCTAAGTATTAGTATTTTACTAGACCAACACAGATACTCCAGAATCCTAAGCCTTGTGGCCCAGATACTGTGTCAGCTCTGCAAAACCTGAGAAGAGATGAGTTTGGCTCAAGCTCTCTATTCCTCTCTGCCGCTCACCTGCAGCCCTAAGGGCTGCTGCTGTTTTCATGGTGCACACATCGCTCACAAGCTTCTGTAGCTGCTGAAAATTTTTTATCATGCCAGAACAGACAGGCTTTTGTTTGGATAAAGCCTCTTCTTCGTCCTGTTAAAGCCAATCTTCCTACAGAGCCGAATCAAACAGTTATTTGGCAGAGTTCAGGAAAACCACAGTTCTGGAGACTTGCTCTGTCATCTCCCAGAGCGTGGTCCAAAGCAGGGACCCAACTCCTGCCCCCATTCCACCTTAGAAGAGCCCTCCTTTCAGAAGTCATGAAGAGGTCCTATTGAGTTTCCATAGCGCCTTTAGTCTTGTACTGGAAAAACAAGTGTCACTTTAAAGATGGTGAGGGACTCTTTATGCAGTTAGATATTTTGAAAAGATGTGTTTAAAACCTAATTGTAGATGAGTAAGCTTGAGCTAATATTAAAAGGTTCAAAATGTCTCAGCTATTAACAGCAGCATTGTTAATTTTGGAATGCTGGCCTTCCAATCCATTTGCCAATCAATAATAATATCCTTTTATTTCCAGCGAGTACAACTGAAGAGATTGAATTGGAAACCATTGAGTGTTAGCCAAGGACTGTCTCATAACAAAAATAACAATTCTACCTCAGGAGAAAGTATTGGCAAAGAAAGCAAGAAGAAACTAAAAGGTAAAAACGTTTGTGACTACTGTAGAAACATCCTGACATGCAAACTAATTAGACATTAAATCAGCAGTGTCTGATGGAGCTGTTTTGACCTGTTAAGTTTTTGACTCTGCTAGCTAAGGTCAAAGTAAAAAAAAAAAAAAAAAAAAAAAAAAAAGTATGCTTTCTTGCTGAGCACGAACGCATTTTTGTGGCTAATTAATAAAATCTACAGCCTCTTCCACTCTTAAAAAAAACAACCAACCAACCAAGCCTGTAAGATCAACCCATAAAGGAAATCATCATGGTCTTGAAGGACACCTGTATTTTGGCTATAGCAAGTCTACTATTACAGACAGAACAGCCATTAGTATCCTTCAACATAATAAATTTAATGCCTAATTATGGTATTAAATTAAAAAAATTAATTGCAAGGATTGAATCCTGCTTATTGCGCCTATGCTGCTACTTTTGGATGTAAGGAATGTCCTGAAGCTCTGAAGACAAACTGCAATTCTTCATGAGACAAAAGTGACTTTGAAACAATGCCAAAGCGTTCAAAGTTCCCCCACTTACGTTTCCAATTGTTTACACTGCCCCAGGATATTAACACACATTTTATGACATTGCTAGAGAAGGTTGTTAAACAAGGAATCATGTACAGGCACTGAAAAGGACCCTGTCTGTAACCATTAGAGGGGTCAGATAAAATACACATTGTACCAGTGGGATGGCAAAATACTAAACAGTTTTATTGTGAAAGATGTCAAGTCCTTGGCAAAAGTAGCCCACTGATGAAGTCTGTCTGAGAAGGAAAGTTAAAAACAGCATTACTTTGACACTCAGTATTTACAAGTACAGTTCTGAAATTGTTCTTATAGAGAAGCCACCTTTGCTCTCCTGCGTTGTAAGAAAACACAAAGCGATCTAATGTTTTCTTGAACCTTCATATTGCACTTACATTGTCCACCTGCAGATCTGCAGGGTGAAATAACATTTGCTTTTGTGAGTGAGAAAGCACTAAACTGACAACACTTTAAAATTATCCTGTGCTGCTTTTGTAACGAATTTTGCAGTATGAAATAAACTTTGAACATGTAAGAGACCATGGACGAGTCTGTGTCTGCAGATTGCCACATGGCTTTTTGAGCCGAACTGCTGCTACTGCCTCTCTCACACTTCAGCTCACTTGTTTGCAAAAACCTTTTACAGGACAGGCTGATAAGAGCTTCCCTTCTGGTCAGGGACTACAATTCTCAGGTGCTGTGGAAAAACAGAATTTCTCACCAAATGCATAATGATGCAGGTAGATGCCAAACAGGCTTTTCCCAAAGCAGCCTAAACACGGTCCCTTTAAAAAATCATCCCTGGATTGAACTGGCTTTTTGTAGTGCTAAAGGCCTCTCACCCACTTGTAAATTTGGGTACCAGATTCAGCTGGTTGCTCCTTCCTGCACACAGGAGAATGGGTCAAAAATGGTGAGAAATCTAAAAAAAATTTTAAAAAATTAAAAAAAGTCCCAGCTATAGCACTGCTTGGCAAAGCAACAGTTTGTTCTGATTCTTCACTTTAAGTATATATTACCAGTCTTCTGTATCTTTGAGTGAACTAAGCTTTGACAACACAGGTGTGTGTTTCAATCGCCAAGCTTGAAGTACTTTGTAAAGTATCCATATAGCAAAAGGAAAAAGTTTTTTATCTATTCCAGATTTTCTTTAATCCCTAAATCTTACAAATTGAATGTGAAGTTATTCATTATGCGTTGAGTACATAGCAAGTGCTCTGCCAGGCTTATTTAGAAAGCACAAAAAGTGCAGCTTACACATACCACCATCATTATCTGCTAACATTGACTTAAAGACTGGAATTGCCAAAGGAAAAGTCAGGAAATGTATACAGACATGAATAACCATTTGAATGCATTGCTGTAATTGTAGAGATCATGTACGCTTTTAAACAACAGGATTTCAAAGCTGGGATCAAAGTAGGAAACGACCACTTAATAATTTTTCAATTTCAGATGCACTATCACAGCAGTAAGAAGTTTCCAGCTAGCACAGTTATTCTACTTTCCTCAGCTTGGCTAAAGATACAATTCCACACTGGTGCCAGCCTCACTTTTAGGTAGCGACAGCCTAGGTGAACAATCAGGATTCAAAGAACATTCCATGAGGATGTACAGTAGAGTTAACCTATGTGCTGCTCTCCTTATAGATTAATTCCTCACCCACAAATTTTACCCAGAATTTAACAGGCTTACTTTACATAGGTAGGGTCACTTACAACATATTCACATGACAAACTGATGTCTGTCAATATGCATTATTAATGTCAATAATATTTAATATACAGAGCATGAGACTAAGCTGTCTGCGGCAGTTTCTTGCTACACTGGAGGTGCCTGAAGTATCTGAAGTCTTACGGCAAGCTGTTAAAGTGGACGTTTAGACACTAATAGCTATTCTTACTCCACTTGTAAACTCCATGCAGAACAGCAGCAAATTTTAATATTTAGAGCATTCCAAGTAATCAAAGGGATTATGGCATTTTGCTTTTAATTAAAGAGACTGCCAAAGCAATCATGTGAACTTGGACATCAATTGTAAAGGTCTTAATCATCAACTAATGTCTTCATTTCATGTTCAGAGATGCACTACCAAGAATATCAAAACTGTCCCTCTGTTAGAAGCCTTATCAGTCTGTTTTCCATTAAAATTAGGAAACCCTGTGTATTCAACAGCAAAAACCAGACCCTCCAGGCCCCTAATTTTATTTTTTTTTTCCTCCCCCCCAGCTAGGCCTGGAAGTCTTGATAAATGTCTTCACTGCTGATGTGCAGTGCTTGCCCTTCCGCAACACAAGAGAAGTCCTCTTGCATCTGTTATTTCTTTTCAGAAGGGGACAAACCCTGCACCTATGAGATCCTAATAGCTAATACAGTGATCCTATTACTTGGTAATGAAGAGCTTATTTGATGAAAAGGCGATCAGTACACGTACACCTGCCAATTCAGGTTAAGCACAGCAAAGCATAGAGACACACTGAAGTTTCATACACTCATCTTCTAATTATTGGAGAAGATTTGTTGTGTTGCCAAGAGTCAAACTGCCTCATGTAATCAGATGCACCAGGCTGTTGGCTGAACCGTTCACCAAGGAACAAAACCCCTCTCTGTAATCACAGTGCCTGCGAGCCAAGCAATACGGGACCTGGCATCACAGGCCTTGCATAAGATTCACTCATCTTTCAAGAAGATCAAGAGACTATTTTCAACTAGTATTTTTTCATTTTCATAAGTTGTCTTGGGAAACTCATCAGAACCCTTTCTCTCTCATAGTTCAGTTACACAGAAGCAAGAACTTCAAGAAACTGAAATAACAAGGTGTTCCACACTGGCAAACGTCAACCTAAGTATGACAGCTGCTTTGGATACAAACTGAGCAGCAGCTTGCCACAGGCAGTTGCTTAATATATATTTCCTACAACCATTCTTTATTGCTCAAGAATACTGCAAAACAACATCTGCCACCATACAAGTACGATGTTCAATTCAAATATTTTCTATATGCAAGAAGTTCTCATATATATATATGTATATATATACACACCCCTCTCAACACACAATATGGATGTAAGCCTGAATGAGTTCATACAGACAGGTTTCAAAAAGTCCTTTAGCAATTAATCATCAAACAATAGAAAAGCTTTGTGCAACACCTTACTAGAAGCTTCAAGAAGGGTACAATTACAACCACAAAAAGACAAAACCATGATTTTTTATTTAAAAAAAAACCAACCTCAAAAGAACTGATCTTCATGAGAATATTATTGTTTCCCTGGATGATAATGAGGGACCGTGCCAGGGGTGGGGGGTGGAAGAACAGCACAAGTGTGGAGATCCAAGGTCTATTGCATGAGAGTTACCTCCTTCTATCCAGACACAAATTTACACAAGTCACCCACAAACTCAAATTGTCAGAACTTTGCAAGCAAACCAAGACCCTTTCTTCTACATGCTTGCAAAAAACAAGGACATAAAACACAAGCAAAGTAACCAACACCACGTAGGCTCATCTATAGCCATGGGAAAGACATTTGCCACAAGCTGGGACTTTGTAACACTCTCAAACAGATTGCTAAGTAAATACCTCTCTCAAAAAGAAATGGGTCACCCACAAGCCACATCAATGTACAAACAAAATTCTAACTCAAGAATGTCACACACTGAAGACTGTTCTTCTTACATTTTGTTTAGCCTTAATTCTTGACAAGAGAGGTCTGCTTCTCCTCTGCTGTCCCAGTTCTCATCAAACAAGACCATTAGCTTCCACAAGGATAGCCATTCCCTGTGGTACAAGCCACTAAAAAGCTTATTGATAACACAATTCAATTATATTAATTTTCATCTTTCAGAAATACTTGCAAAGATCTATTAAGAAAAAGTAGGGGCACGAGGGGAAAGGGAATGAGTCTGAGCAGACACCTTTCATGTAGCAAAGGAGTACTGAATTTAATTTTATAAAAGAAAAATACATTAATTAGTTATGTTACTTTAGCTAGAGCAATCTGCAAAGATACAGCTGAAAGGAACTTTTTCAGAAAGTTGTACTTCATGTCATTGAAAAAAAGTTTTACAAACACAACGGACATATCTTTACAGGAAATAAATTCGGGTTTGCTTTCTCGTATTGCCCCATAGGTTCCATTTCCTTGTGCTGCACAGGCAGTGATGGTTTGCAGCACAGCAATGACGGATTATTAGCACGGAGTTAGGGCGGCCATGAGGAGTTCCATTTTATACACAAAGTTACGCCCTTCCATTTTATTCCACTGCACTTCCTTGAATGGCCCTCGAAGGTGATTCCACTTGTTGTCTTGCAGTACATCACCTTTGGGGAGATCCTTGCACTGGCTCCGTGGAAACTGAACCATAACTTTGCTGCCACTTTCTGGACCATTACGTACTGTGACAAACAGAGAGTTTTATGAGCATTTTTGCACTGTTTGAATTCCTCATATTAAATATCCTTCCTCCTGTATGTTATACATTACTCCTACTCAATTCCAAACATGCTCAAAGCAAACAAGGGAAATTACTTTTTAAAAAAAGTTTTTCTCTTTTAACTCTCCCTTTTCTCCTACTTCTCTATGATTTTGTTGTTTCAGCACTGCATGTTCTTGCTTAGAGCAAAGCAGAGAAAATTTGACAACACACCCCCAAATGTACACCTTAAAAATGCATTTAATTTTTTCCAACGATGCCAGGAAGGGTAAAGGGGTTTTTTTGCCAGTTGTTATCTTGGATGGATTCCCCACCATTCTGCTGGAAAATGTGATCAAAGGGCATTGTTTCTAGTGGATTTTTCTTAAACAGACAGGAATTAAGTCACTCAGGATAGCTGTTGCTTTTAATTACATAATTCTGCAAGATTGGTGGAAGGGTGATGCTGTTCTGTAGGTTTGGATGGGTTTGTGTGTTTTGATGTTGGGTGGTAGCGGCGGTTTGTGCAAGTTTGGTTTTGAAATAAGCAGTTAGGGAGGTAACGCGTCGCTTTCCCCTCACCTAACAAGGCAGCCTTCTACAAAGAGAGGGCTATCAAGCTGATTGAACATAATTTCTCTGTCAAAAAATCAATGCTGACTACTCTCCATCATGTTCTTCTCCTTAATATGTTTGGAAACTGCTTCCAAGACTGGTTTTTTGCCTCATCTTCATGATAACTGCAATGAGGCTGACCAGACTGTAGCGTTCTCCTTCTCAGATACAGGATGTGACATCTGCCTTCTCCTAGTCCTCAGGAATCCTTTCTGTTTACCACAACCTTTCAAAGATGATCAAGAGTGGCCTTACAATGACATCAGCGAACTCCCTCAGCACTTACGGGTACACCCCACCTGGTCCCATGAATTTGTGTACGTCTAGCTTATTCAAAGGTTCTCTAACATCTAGCTTATTCAAAGGTTCTCTAACATCTAGCTTATTCAAAGGTTCTCTAACTCGATCCTCTGCTCCTGAGGGTAAGTCTTCTTTGCTCCAAGATTTCTCATGGTCTCAGGAACCTGAGATTCCTGAAGGCGAGTCTTAAGACCAAAGCAAAGACGGCACCAGGTATCTTGGCCTTCATGTCCTATGCCACCAGGTCCTCTCTCCACTTAACAGCAGGCCCACATTTCCCTAGTCTTCCTTTTGCTGCTGACGTACCTGTTGAAGATCTTCTTGCTGCCCTGTATGTCCCTCACCAGATTCAACTCAAAATGGATTTAGCTTTCCTATCCCCATCAATACATTCTTGGACAGTCTTATCAATCTTCCTCCCAGCTCAATTGGTCCTGCTTGTTATCTCTTGCAGTCTCCTTTTTTATGTCATAAGCTTAGTTATGAGCTCCTTGCTCATCCACACAGATATTCCGTCACCTTTGTACAACTTCCTGGCACATAGGAATGACCATTCTTGAGCCTGAAAGAGGTGATCCTTGAAAGGGATAATCAAGCAGCTCTCTTAGACCCCTTTCCTTTCCATCCCATAGGATGGTATCCTATAGATTTCTTCCAAGAAGATTCCTGAAGGGACCAAACACTGGTCCCGAGTTGTGATCTTGTTTGCCTTGTTCCCTTCTCTCAGAACCCTGACGGTTTCTGTAATCTATTTTTCTATTCTAAGAAATATATTCAAGCCTGGGTAAATTAAACCAGACATATTAAGTGGTTTACTGGACAAAGCATTAATTCTATTTAGGTGTCAATTCCACACACAAAAAAGATTTTTTTTCTAGAATATTTTGCTATAAATTGACATTATTCTATAAAAGTCTAGAGAGTACCTCAGAAAGAGACTTACAAAGCCTGCAGAATTCGCTTAAGAATTTTAAGAATTTCCATACATTTGCAATAGAAAACACTACCTGAAATGGCATAGTCTCCATTTGGCGATGCTACAGTTATTGCTGATGCATTACCAATACTCTCCACCGGCCCCAGACCAACATGATTACTAAAACTCAGCACGTGCCATCCCATAACTTTTGCAAGCTGCTGAACTGCATGTACTTGGTGCTGTGACATCTGAAAGAAAACAAAAGGTTCATCTTCTGTTCAATATTTGCACACCACCGAAAGAATTGCTTACTGGTTTTACCAAGTTTTTTGAATTCTGCTGCAGTTACTTTTATAAAAGTGACTTTGCTTCATAAGTTCTTTAGTTTCACAGGAACTTTTTTTTAACATATACGCTATGTAAGTACTAGTTGAGCTTTGTGTTATTTGAATTTAGACCAGTTACTTTGCAGACAGAGAAGACCACTGTACTAAGCACACCATGCAGCTAGTTTTCATAGGTATATGGATTTATGCATTTTATTTAAGTATTGTTTTCAATATACAAAACCCTTTACTTGGGTCTCAAGAACTGATTCAAGTGATACAAATAGGATTTTGAAATAATCCTTTCTTTGAATGGAAATAAGACTTCTGCTGTAAAATATATAAAATCTGTAAAAGTATTAACATAGCAAACTCAGGGAAAAAAAAGTTGAAGTTCAGAGGCATGATTATTTCCATTAATGCTCAAGTGTAAACACTGGGCTTTAACAGCTTAAAGGTTTAAATGCACTTGGTTTTGTGTATCATGACTTAACACTTGCAACAAGGAGGTACTGTTCAGCAGTTCTCTGTGAACAAGTCTGAAAACACTTGACCAAAAAGAGATACCCTCAGCAGAATCTGTTTCAACTTGTTTTCTGTGTCGTGCAGTTTCGTATAACTGCAACAGGCCAACCACTTTATTAAAGACCTGTATTTTGACTATTTATAATGCATAGTAAGGAGACTGTCACTTCTGACTAAAACCAGCAGCTTGCTCTAAGCAATTAAGAAAACACAGTTCATTCAAGTATCAGCTGATTTAGTAATAGCTGATGCAAAGTAAACACTAACAAGACAATGTTGAAATGGCAGTAATTGTGGGCTCGTTAAGATCTCTACTCCAGACAGGACTTGGTTACAGTAAGTTTCATATATTGAATACCTTCCTGTCTGTCATGACTCTCACTGACTTGTTCTGAAGTAAGCAAAAATCTTAGCGCTCCCATGAGTAGCATAAAGAAATGTATTTTAAACAGGAGGGAAAAAATTATTATTACTACTGACCGTAGCAAGAACTGGCATTATATTTCAGTAACAGTTGCTAAAGTCACTATACAAACATATGGAAAAATTCAGTCATCCACCTTCCTATTTTCACTATCTTTATTTGAAGTTATCTAACATTTTCTACATAAAGGTGAGATTCTAACTTCTTGTTTCCCAAACAATGTAAGAAAGGGAAGATTAATATATATGAGTCTACCTGAGATAAAAGGAAATCCTGCAGTTCTTGTTCTTGATGAGACAATGTAATAACTCTTCCATCTCTATGCACGACTCTGATCTGTTCAACTCCGATGTTCAGCTGTAGTTGAATGGATCTTTGAAGACAAGATGCACATTTATTCAAAATGCATGACAACACCTAAGAAAACAGGAAACTAAAGAACACAGAATCCCTCCCCTTCCCTGACAAGAACTCTAAGACGAAGATGGTACAAAGACTATAGAATACAACAGTAACTCGAAACATTTCCATTTCATTGCTCACCACAACAGCTCCCTCTACTGCAGGAGACATACTCTGGGGCAAGTTCCCAGACCAGGTCCACTGCTTGTTCAGGTCAAGGAATCTCCTGAGCTGCCTCACAGCTCCCTGCCTGCCACTGTGCCCAAGTTTCCTTCCAGGAGCGCAGAGGAAAATGGTGTGTACACAGGGCCTGCTCTATCCTACAGCCAAGACTTGGACAGCGTATGTACTCTGAAACTGAGACTGTGAATTGCACCAATGACTGCAGTCTGCTCCACACTATGGACACAGCCAGAGAGGACTGCTCAAAACAGAAAAAACAACTGGGTCATCCACTGTTAACACATTAGTTAATTCACTGCTGGTCAGCATGCAGACATTCATTTCTGGAACATGAAATCTCTTATTCTGATGACAATGTGCATAACTAATAGCATGAATTATGCGAGTTCCACGTTTCAGTACCTATACAACCAAGCTCGGACTGAGCTCTCCTTGACCAGACTGGAAGTGCAGAATCCAGCATATGCAACAATACTCTGTATTTGGCTATCTCTGTCCAAAGTAAATGCCCCCTTAAATGGCCACTTTGACCTTCAATTCCTTTGACAGGAAACTGTGCTAGTTAATTACTTATTAAGTTTCTTCATTAAAGTGTAAAGAGGGTGAAGAGTTTTGTTAGGGTGACCGCTCCCCCACAACTCAGAGAAACAAACCCACCCAAATAATGGGCTCCTATTTGTCTGCCTGAAGATAATCCAAACCTGTAAAACCACAACTTGAATACACTCTGCCACCGCTGTATGCTTCTACAGCTAGAAAGATACGTGCATTTTCATACTTACTTGCATATCTGTTCATATCCTTGAGAAGTTATTAGAACTTTAACACTGGATTCATAAACGTCATTTATATTGGACCAGTGGGCCTGAATCTGAGGATCCTCAATACGACTAGCCAGACTGTCAATGGTTCGAGCAGTTCTAGAAGATAAAGATATACTCCATGCACAATAATCTAGACAGTTTGTGCTGCTATCTTGTTTAAAGATACTGCGCAGCAAAGAATACTAAAAAAGATTTACGTAGTTTAAGAAAAGTAGGGACCATTATCAGCAGCCTACATAACTATCACAGAGATCTTGAAGAACTTTGATTTTTCCTTTTTATTTTTTACTAGTGAGTGTTGTTTGCTCATATTTCTTGATATGTTATCAGTTCTTAGTACTTAAAGACTATTTTAACAGTGAAAGAGGAAGCAGCTAGTTTTAAGAACAGTGAAAAAAGATCAATTGTATTCTACATAATAGTACACCATACTGTAACTTTAACAAGAATAGCTTGTGACCTACCTGCGTCTCAAAAAGATATGTTTTGCCTGCTTTATTATCTTTTCCAGAAGTCCTTCATTTGCCTGTAAAGAACTGATATCATTTTTATCAAAAGCCTGGGGTCCTGCAAGTCTCATTCTCTTATGGCCAAAAGGTGCACTAGCTGGATGCGGCATCACTGTTGAGCTCAGGGTTTGCTTGTGACACTGCAATAAACAAGAGATGATATAAAATGAAGTGACCAACAATGTATCTGCAAGAAATAGTATGTATACGACAATATGCTGCTTCATATCGGATTTAAGTGTACATATTTTGAAAAAGTGCAACTTTTTTTACTTTATAGACTTGACAGCACTTTAAAGCCAGCTTTACACTCACACGTTGCCTCCCCTGTTTATGCAGGTCTTTCAAACCCTATGGAAAGTGATTTAAACAACAACAACAACAACAACAAAAGTCCTAGCTAACAAAAATTTGGTAGTACAGCAGTAGCTCTTACTAAGAAGTCTGCCTTGTATACATCTCTGGAGATAGAACAGTCAAACAAAAATAAAGGAAGCATTTGAGAGATAAAAAAACTGAGGTTCAAAAAGATTCATCAACTTGTTCAAAGTCAAGAAAGGAAATTCGTAACAGAGCTGGGAACTGAACCAAAGCTTCAAGAAACCTAGTTCAGTGTTTAAAACACTGGACTATTCCACACGACTGCATGACTTGCAAAGCCATGCTCTAAGGAGATGAACACTCTCTGAAACACAGTTTCAAAACTGCTTAGACATCTAAAATTGTGTTCCTTTCCTGAACAGACACAACCTCAACCTTCTATCCCAAGTCCTTCTGCTAGAATCTAAAACACCGAAGGAGGAGTGGACCTCAAGCAAAGTTATTATGGTAACTGACTGTTCTTTCTTCAAGGGAGTACAGTCTGAACAGATGCTCACTTGAAGTACTTGATAAGGACTGATTAGACACAAAGGAGAAAGGGAGACTGATAAGCTGTACTGGAAAAAAACCTTGCACGACTTTGCTGAAGTGAGCAGCTGGGCTTGAGGTTAAGTAAAGAACTAGCATTCCATGGAAGCATCCCTACCTACCTATACACACAAACTGAATGATAGGTTGCCTTACACAAATGGATAGAAAGTGACTGGCCTCTAGTGGCACTCTGTTGTCACAAAGTGCCGCACACTGTAGAAGACTGAACAAAAGCCCAAAACCTCTTTAGTACTTGACCATAAATGCATTACCTCTCTGATAAGTTGATGCAAATTATGTTCCAGAACATAGAGATGATCTTCTGGATTCTGTTTTTCAGAAGCAGACTTCTGTGATTTTTTGTCGTTGGAAGAGTGACACAGAGAAATAGACAACTGCAAACCTGTACAAAGCAGATTAAAAAAAAATATTAAAAAATGAGGACACTAAACATTTTCAAGGAGGCTACTAAGAACCAGTTTTCTTCACGTTTTATAGTCAGTAGTTTTACAACCAGTATTCACTGTATTAGAGAAAAATAAGAGGGTGATGATGCCGGAGAGCAAAGCACCAAAGGCAAGTGGACTTGTTACTCACTAAGTCACTGACTCCATCCTATCTGAGAAGTCATTGCAGTCCAGTTCCCACTGACTGGAAAAGGGGAAACATAACCCCCTTTTTAAAAAGGGAAAAAAGGAAGACCCAGGGAACCACAGGCTGGTCAGTCTCACCTCTGTACCTGGCAAGACCATGGAGCAGATCCTCCTGGAAACTATGCTAAGGCACAGGGAAAATAAGGAGGACGCTGGGGACAGCCAGCATGGCTTCACTATGGGAAAATCATGCCCGACAAATCTGGTAGCCTTCTACGACGGGGTTAGTGTTGGTGGATAAGGGAAGAGAGACTGATGTCATCTACCTGGACTTATGCAAACCATCTGACACTGTCCTACATGACATCCTTGTCTCTGAACTGGAGAGACTTTGATTTGTTGGACAGACCACTCAGCGAATAAGGAATTGGTTGGATGGTCACACTCAGAGTTGTGGGAAATGGCTCAATGCCCAAGTGACTAGTGGTGTTCCTCAGGGATCAGTATTGGGACCAGCGCTGTTCAACATCTAAGTCAGTGACATGGCCCGTGAGATCAAGTGCACCCTCACCAAGTTTACCAATCACACCAAGCTGTGTGGTACAGTCAACATGCTGGAGGGAAGTGATGCCATCCAGAGAGACCTTGACAGGCTGGAGAGGTGGGCCCATGCAAACCTCATGAAGTTCAACAAGGCCAAGTGCACCCTTCACCTGGGTCAGGGCAACCCGTCGTATCAATATAGGCTGGGGGACAAAGGGATTTGAGAACAGCCCTGAGGAAAAGGACTTGGAGCTATTGGTGGATGAAGAGCTCAACATGGCCTTACAACATGCACTTGCAGCCCAGAAAGCCAACTGCATCCTGGGCTGTATCAAAAGAAGTGTGGCCAGCAGGCTGAAGGCGATTCTCCCCCTCTACTCCACTTTCAGGAGACCCCACCTTGAATACTGCATTCAGCTCTGGAGCCCCCAACATTAGAAGGAAATGGACCTGTTGGAGCAGGTCCAGAGGAGGCCACAAAGATGATCAGAGGCTGGAGCACCTCTCCTGTGAAGCCAGGCTGAGACAATTGGGGGTGTTCAGTCTGCAGAGAAGGTTCCGGGGAGACCTTATAGCAGCCCTTCAATACTTAAAGGGGGCTTATAAGAAAGATGGGGACAGACTTTTTAGTAGGGCCTGTAGCAATAGGACAAGGGGAAACAGCTTTAAACTAAAAAAGGGTCCACTTAGATTAGATATTCGGAAGAAATTTTACTGTGAGAGTGAAGAGGTACTGGAACAGGTTGCCCAGAGAAGCTACAGATGGAAGTGTTCCAAGGCCAGGCTGGATGGGGCTTTGAGCAACCTGGTGTAGAGGAAGGTGTCCCTGCCTGTGGCAGCTGGGTCAGAACTAGAGGGATCTTTTGAGGTCCCTTCCAACGCAAACCATTCTATGATTCACTGAAGTGTTGACGGGCCAACTATTAACTCTGTGCATTTCACACTGGTTTCTATGACTTGATCCCACCCAGAAAGAAGAGTTCCCAGGACGCCATTCCTTCCCCAAGGAAGGAATGATTTACCATCATATATATTCTTCACATGATCTCATCAGTCATGTACCCTTTGTAAGAACAGAGGATTCACCAGGCAACTCTGAGCCATGCTCACGCTGTTTAAGTATCCTCACTGCAGAGCATTAGCCTCTGTTCTTCTGAAGACCCATTAACTCAAGTCTTAAGTTTCACCTGCTTGCAATTCAGGAGCAATGACTTACACACAGCTCCAAGCTGCAATGTGCACATGGCATTACAGTTGACAGCTTTAAGTGCTACTCACAAAAAACATAATCACAAAGAAAACAAATCCAAAATCCACACAATAAAACGTAAATTGGTCACTAAAGTGCAGTAGTTGAATGATTCTATAATTAGCAAGCAAAACTCAAGTTCTCAGAATTTGTTTTTCAAAATCTTCGAAAAACAAGGAGGGGTGTGTGTTGTACATCAATCAGAAGTTCATGTTTAAGCAAATAAGCATAGGTTAATAAGTCTTAAAAAGTTTCCTACCTGGGAAAGGCTGGGAGATTATCTGATTTTTCACAACAATATGAGGAATTTGTGACTTAATTTGAACAGCTTCTCGTGACAGCTGGGCAAAAATTTCTTTACATAAAAGAACATTCTGTGCAGTCTCCAACTTCGTCTGCCAGTGTGGAGAACCTGGAAAACATGTATCAAACCTTTGCAGAAGGACAGAGTAAAGAGAAGCTACCGTTTCGTTTGGATACTGCGCAGTAGCTATGAGTAATTGCTAAGATAAGGTTGTCAGTATCTTCTATCCAAATTGAGTATTTTCAGATTTTTATCTCAGTTAAGCAAGCACTTTAAGACAACACTAATGCATTTTACTCTAATCTTACATATATGTGTATTGTGAATTGCAACTCCCTTCTGGAACTGTCTATTACATTACCAGGCCTTTTATGAACTCTGCTTATGAACCTCTGCTTCTTAAGTTGCAATTTACTTTCAGTGATACTTCTAGCTTTATTAAATTCACTCTACAATGATCCACCAAATGATATTAAGTTCACATATGTGCTTTCATGGGATTTATGGGCCAAAAATTCTTGGAATACTCTGGTCTGAGTAAGCACACAAGCTCTGTACTGTACCCTGAATACCATATGAAACATCTACATAGTACAGCATGCTGTCTCTGTTCAAGACAGCTCAAGCACCTGCGTCACAGACCACTGCAAAATAAAATCCTGCCAGTTCTTTTCAACCCTGAAGAGTAAAGGATGATTTTTTAATCCCAAAGGTTTACAGCCTCACATACTAGCACATATCAAATGAATCACTCTACTATGTGCCAGGTGAGCTGATGATAGTTAATGCACATACTGCCAGCAGCTTCAGATCCAGAGAAAACACAGGAGTCACGCAATCAAGTGATGCATTTTGGGCAAAGTTAAGACTGAACAGTCAGTCATTCAGCTTAACTGAACTAACGGGATACAACTGGCTGAAACACAATACCTTGGTTTACTTTCAGTTATGTGCTCAAACTTTTAA
This sequence comes from Falco cherrug, assembly GCF_023634085.1. NCBI lineage: Eukaryota > Metazoa > Chordata > Aves > Falconiformes > Falconidae > Falco > Falco cherrug. The sequence goes on along the minus strand of NC_073698.1, from coordinate 12,191,149 downwards.
TGACTAACAAAAGGCACTCCAGAACACTTATAAATAAAATCCTAGTAATTTTGTTTCAGAAACCAAGTGAGCACATATCAAAAAAACGAAGGAGCATACTTTGAAAGCACCGTGTTTCCAAAGCCCAAGCAGCATCTAAACAGAAAATTTCAGTTTAAATAATAATATTCCTGCTCACTTTCCAGCTATTAGCTAAAATTTTCAAATAAATCATCATATACAAACCCATTTCTTGAGAACGTGCTCAAAAAACAACATATAGCTACTTATACCTGGTTTTGATTTTGGCATGGGTCTTTTAAAGAGATTGACTGTCCCAAGGTCACCAATGTCTGGAGCTTGTTTCTGAATAGAAACCTAGGTGAAAAGAGGTGAAATTATTTGATAATTATTCTTTGTTGCAAGCACACAAATAAACCAAAACCCACACTACATTATCAGAGTTTCTCTGGCTTACCTTGATATAGGCTGACCCCTCTAAATCACTTGGAATTTGAACATCCAAAGGACAGTAATCCTCAGGTATCTTTTTATCCAGGTCAATGTCAGTGTTCTTTATCACCTCAAATGTGCCATGATGAAGAAAAAGGGAGCCTAAGAAAGGAAGCACAAACATACTACATATAAAGCATCGTCTCCAAATAATGAAGCTTATACATCTGTTCTGGAAGAATATGTATTTCTAAGTCTCCAAACCTCCCTAGCTGTGTTTGACTCAAATTTCTTAATGACTTCTTCAGGTAAATTATAAAGTGCATTTCAGCACATCAGCATCTCCGTCCTTGTAGTGGGTTTGCGTGGCAAGGTTCTGGTAGCGGAGGGGTTCTGTGAGAAGCTGTTGGAAGCTTCCCCTGTGTCTGACAGACCCAATGCCAGCCAGCTCCAAGACAGACCTGCCCTGGCTGAGATCGAGCCCATCAGCAACAGTGGTAGTGCCTCTGGGATAGCATATTTAAGAAGGGGATTAAAAAAAAAAAAAAAAGTCTGCACAACACAAAATTGCAGCGGAAGAGAGGAGTGAGAGTATGGGAGAGCAGCAGCCCTGCAGACCCCCTGATCAGTGCAGAAGGAAGGCCAGGACACGGTCCAGGCGCCGGAGCAGAGATTCCCCAGCAGCCCATGGTGAAGACCATGGTGAGGCAGGCTATCCACCTGCAGCCTGTGGATGACCCCATGCTGGAGCAGGTTTGCTGGCAGAACTTGTGACCCCACGAGGGACCCATGATGGAGCAGTTAATGAAAGAACTGCAGCCTCCGGGAAGGACTCACGTTGGAGAAGTTTATGGAGAAGTCTCCCATGGGAGGGACCCCACGCTGGAGCAGGGGCAGAGTGTGAGGAGGAAGGAGCAGCAGAGACAGCGTGTGATGCGCTGACTGCAGCCCCATTCCCCGTACCCCTGCGCCACTCAGAGGGAGGAGGCAGAGAAATCAGGAGCGAAGCTGAGCCCTAGAAGAAGGGAGGGGTAGGGGGAAGGGGTTTTTAAGTTTTGATTTTTAGTTCTTATTATCCTACTCTGATTTGCATGGTGATAAATTAACTTCCCAAGTCAAGTCTGGTTTGCCTGTGACAGTAACTGCTGAGTGATCTTTCTGTCCTTATCTCAACCCACAAGTTACATTTTCTCTCCCCATGCAGTTGAGGAGGGGAGTCATGAGAGTGGCTTTGGTGGGTACCTGGCATGCAGCCAAGCTCAAACCACCACAGTCCTCCAACGTGTGTTTCAAAATGGTGTCAGTAGATTCAGTAGATGCAGGGAAAAAGCTAAAAAAAAAAATATAATTATTTAAAACAAGACAAAAATTTAACTGCCTGAAGTTTTGCAAGCAAGTAGCTTAAGGGGCAGCATCCTTATGGATTTAAAGGAACACTGATGATGTTTGGCTTACAGTCTTAAAACTATGACAAAGTTCTGTCTGTAATAAACAACCATACAGCCAACCATTCAGGTGGGACTGATAAAAGCAGATGCCCACATCTGTCCTAGCTGCATTTTTACATTCAGGGCATGGTTCGTCTAGTTTAGGATGCATCATCCAAAGAGAGATGTATTTTGGGTTACAGCTACAGCTTCTTCATGAACAAAAGATGAATAACCCTAAACTTGGCCTTCCTCTCCTTCACTGATGACAAAAGGAGCCCAATATAACCAGTTCAAATGCCTGCTTTGTATCTGTCTTGTGAGATTCCGTATTCGCTTTTTCACTCTGCAATTGACTCTAGCTCTGGGCTGGCTATCCTCTCTTACTGTAATCCATGAAATAATGCATATTCTTAGTATCGTTTCTCACAAGTATAGGAATAACAGGTATAATAAATCTAAGACTACGCTCTTTAGTCATATGGTTTTGTTTTAGATAACTCTCTGCTCCTCAAAGGACTAAGATGCAATGATCCTTATGAGTCCCTTCCAACTTGAGATATTCTACAATTCTATGATCTTCACTCAGTGGAAAATGCAACACACTCCTCAATTTTCTTTTAAATGTTTACAGCTCAAGTGTAGAGAAAAGACAGAGATTTACAAGGTCTACCTGTCAACTGATCAACTACACTGTCAATGCCAAATAGTTTCTGTAAAGCAATCTTTACTAGAATCCTACACAGTCCTGTCTCATAATTACAATAAACTTTTATTAAAGTATATTAACTATTAGAGATCTTCCATCTGTTTCTCCAGTTACAAAAAAAATAAAAATCATATAAATATCCATTCTTGAGAAAAACAAGACCCAGCTGTTTACCTGCACTTCTGTAGCTCAGATCACCAAGAATTTTGTCTCCCACTTTCCTCAGCTTCCAGTGTTGCCTCAATCTTAGCAGTTCAGAGTTGAAGTCTCTTTGTCGCTTATTTTCCTGGTTTTCTGCAACCGATTTGGATAATCTTTCTGCACCTTTCAAGAGGATTTGAGCTGCTCCAGCTAATGACTTCTTTTTTGAAATCAACTGTAGAAACTGAGGATTCTAATAACAAAGAGAAAAAGCTACTTGCATCTTAATTCTTCAAATAGTTCGTATTAATGGAAACTAATTGTCACTGACTACTAACTTGGTTTTGCTGGATGTTTAGTAACTTATTTAGAATTACTTTCAAACCAGCACTATAGCCAAAAGTAGCATTTTAACTTACAGCCTCAGTAAAGAGGCCTTTGAAATCAGCCTGACCTCCCATCCTCAGCCTTACCCATAAAGCACTGTACCAGCACATCACAAGGAATATTTTACTAAATCTTCTATGTATCATAAGCAAAGAAATCCAATGAAATAAATCTTTAGCATCAAGATGTACAAACTACAGAAACAGGCACAATATACCTGTTTTTGAGGGAGCGGATCCTGCACAACTGGATCTAGAGTCATGAACTTTTTATCCTTCACAATGCTAAGAACATCATACAGCACACACATCTCAGTCAAGGCACTTCTTAAGTTGTTCCTCACTGAATCCCAAGGCCAGAGGGATGGCTGAAATTTTACCAACCCTAAAAATGAAATTTAAAAAAGGAAAGCAAAGGATTATAAAGAAATACAGTGTAAGGCTCATTCTTAAACCACAGGGAGGCCATCGCAGCATGAAGGACAACGTAACTGCAGGACAGCTGGATCCGTCCTTTCCCAACTCTACCGCTGCAGTTTGCTGGGGCTCCATCCCGAGTGTCCCGGCCCGACCCGCGGCCAGCCCTGGGGATCCACAGGGAAGGCAGGGCAGGGCAGGGCAGGCCCGAGCGCCTGCGGAGCTGCAGGCTTGCGTCGGCCGCAGCCCGGCTGGGGAGCCCAGGCCCGAGGCCGGGCCGCCTGACAGGGCGCCGCGAGCCCGCCGCCCCTCACCTTCCTCATCCTCCGCCTCGCCCGGCTCGGCCCAGGCGCGGCCCGCCGAACCCGGCTCGTCCTCCTCGGAGCCGGAGCCCTGGCTGAAGTCGATGCGCTGCGCCAGGCGCGCCAGGTTCTGGGACATGGAGAGCGGCTGCAGGTAGGTCTCGCTGCCATCCAGCCCCACCTCCTGCACCTGCTTCTCGCACGCCGACTCGATGCTGATGCGCACCGCCGGCACGCCCGCCATCTTGGTGCGACCTCCGACCGCGGCTGCCGCCCGCCTGCGCGACCCCCGCGCCAACTACGGGTGCCGGGCGGGGGCGGGGCCGACGCTGGGCGGGGCCGGCGCGGCTGCCGCGATTGGCTGCCGCTGCCGCCTTCCTTCGCCCTCTGCCGTCGCAGGCAAACCCCGGCCCGGGTTACACCTGCGAGCTGGCTCCGAGCTGCTGCCGTTTTCTACGGCGTCATTTTTGACCAGAAGTCAGCTTAACGCCCCGTCCTAAACATAAATTCGGACCAGCTACAACCACGCAGGAAGCTGAACCAAATAGCGGGGGAAAAAAAACCCAACAAAACAACCCACAATTAATAATACTGCAATGAAATTACCGTTTGAACCGAGCCGTAACGATGTCAATTACACGCACGCTCCCAATTTGTCCCTTTCACAAAAGCAAGAAGCCAGCAGTCGCCTGCTCTCACGTTTATTCTTGACTCTGATAAATGCACATAATTCAAAGCGTTATAAAAATCAGCATGTGTATTTTAGAAAGATTAAAAAGCCTTCCACACAGCCTCTGGGTTTCAGTCTCTGCCGACCAGGTGTGTCTCCGGGGGCCTGTCAATGCGGAAGAGCAGCTCGGCGGGCAGCAGGTAGCCCAGGTACTGCACGCTGTCGGGGCTGGTGTCCTGGTGGTAGTGCCCTCCTTCCCCGTGGGGGCTGAAACAGTGGGTGTGCTCCACACGCAAGTCAAAGCCCTGTCACCAGAGAAAGGTCCATCAAGACGTTTTCATGTGAATGGTGTTTAAAAGTCCTGGGGTGGTCTCTCCTAGAGAGCCTGCTCCAACCATGAAGCACTGAAAATACGCAAGACGCTTGTGACACTAGTAACGCAAAACGAGGAACTGCACAAGGCTTTGCTGTAGGACATCAGAGAGAAAAGAATCCAGTAACCCTGACAGCCCCCAACTTTTGCTGCCAGTCTTGGAGATTTCCTTTTTGTTTGTTTTTTTTCTTCCCTCCCTTCTCTCCATTGGGATTAAGTAAAGCAGTCACACCAAGGAACCCATATGGGAAATCAGAACCCCTTTGCACTGAATGACACAGAGCCATGTGATAAAGTGACTATCGCTCTACTTCAATTTTGAGAGCCAGCTTAGATGAAAATGGGAAGAACAACTAATAAAAGAACAAACAGCATACTAAACTGTAAGATTGCCCTCACCAGTTTTATATATTGTAGAAGCATAGAATCATGGAATGGTTTGGGTTGGAAGAGACCATTAAAGATTATCTAATTGCAACCCTCCCTGCCATGGGCAGGGACATCTTCAACTAGACAGGTTGCTCAAAGCCCCATCCAGCCTGGCCTTGAACACTTCCAGGGATGAAGCATCTGCTTCTCTGGACAATGTGTCAGTGTCTCCCTACCCTCATCGTAAAAAAATTTTTCCTTGTATCTAGTCTGAATCTCCCCTCTTTCAGTTTAAAAACATCCCCCCATGTCCTATTGCTACAGGCCCGACTAAAAAGTCTGTCCCCATCTTTCTCATAAGCCCCTTTTAAGTATTGAAAGGCTGCTATAAGGTCTCCCTGGAGCCTTCTCTTCTCCAGGCTGAACAACCCCAACTGTCTCAGCCTGTCCTCACAGGAGAGGTGCTCCAGCCTCTGATCATCTTTGTGGACTCCTCCTCTGGACCCACTCCAACAGGTCCATGTCTTTCTTGGGGCCCCAGAGCTGCACGCAACACTCCACGTGGGATCTCACAAGGGGGACAATCACCTTCCCTGACCTGCTGGCCATGCTTCTTTTGATGCAGCCCAGGATACAACTGGTTTTCTGGGCTGCAAGAGGATACTGTTGAGTAATGCCATGGCATTTGAATGCCATTTTCTACTGCTGTCTCTGTAGTGACCTCAAACTTCTCCACAACCATAGGCTTAGCTGAGTGCTGTTGAGCTTGCAGTGGGTACAGATGGGAGTAACCCAGCTGCATCCACTACACAAGTTGCATTGGTGCTGAGTGGAGCAGCTGTTGATGGCTGTGTGTTCAGAGTACCCGCTAGTTGATTGTGGGAAGATGCACACAATTTAGCCATAGGTCAAAGGCTGCCACGTAACAACCAATGAAGTCACACCCTTGAACATATCCAAGCCTACAGCATGTCTCATTTAACTGAAAAATGTTTTTTGTAAAACCTATGACTATACTTTTGTTTATAAAAGAGTCATTTTCATCCACGGTTTCCTGGTTACTTTTAAATAAATGATCTTCCTAATGATGAATATCCTAATGGCTTTTTAAACCAGATTGGTTTTTATCCTGAACTGTTTGCCGTTGAATTTAGTGCTTGTGAAAGATGCTAGATAACTTTCTAGCATGAGGCTTTGCAGACTTTAATTTGCATTGGCAATTATGAGACACATGCTTCACATACTTCGACACAGCATTAGCAGAGACAGTTCTTAGGAAAGTGAACTACATGAACACAGGGCTGAACAAGTTTCTATGCTCTGGACATTTCTCCTGGTGTGACCAGAACTGAATGCAAACTATGCTGTTGGGTTTGGCACACACTTGCACACTGGAATTGGAACTGAACCGTTAAGTTCAATCCACTACAAACAGCCACTAGGTTTCAGAACAGATTGACCTAGCCTCAGTTCAAGCCACCAACAGAAATAAGAAGCTTCTATTTCATTATACCACCTCTGGAAGAGTTTAACACAATATATACAAACACCTGTTTTTAAAAAGAAAACCACATCCAAGACAACATTTATTACCTCTCCGTTTACACTTAGAAATGAGAAAGAGACTCACTGGATCTCTGGAAACTATTACTGGCTGACAAATCAGTGGAGCTTTCATTTCAAAGAATTTGAGCCAGTTATTCACATCCTCGTCAGTGTTCAGAGTACAGGCAGAAAATTCTGGAGGCTAAAGCAAAAGTAAATTGTATAAGTGAAAGGAAGACACTTGTACCAAGATACTTTTTCTCTAGCAGTTTTCCTTCACTTTTCCCCTTCCCACTATTCTGTTCACATTTCTTCTTGACTAAGAGAAGCTCACCAGTGCCCATTACTGTGTTACTGCCAGAAACAGAAGCGACCAGAATATTGATTCTTTCATTGCACAAGTAGTGGGAGAACTACTGAAGTGAGGGTTCTCCTTTTGGTACATTTTAGAAGCTCAGTTATTTTTGAAAAGTCTATTGCTTCTGATAAGTATCATCTCAGTTCGTGTATTTAATTTCAATTCATTTTACAATAGTTCTACAGCTCTTTAGCTGCTCATGGATTTCAAAAGAAAGGATCAAGGCCAAGTAATACAGCATCACTAGTTTTGTAACGTCAGTTTTGTAATGTTTGTTGTAATGTAATGTAAAAAAAATAAAAGCTTTTTAATACACGGCTTATCCTAAACAATTTATACATGCATTTAAAAATACAAAACAAAGTCAAGGCACTAAGATGTTACACCCTGATTTATACTTCTGTTTCCAGAAGGACGAAGAAACTTGTATGAATTGAGAACAACATACCATAATGTGAATCTTTGCTTTCCCCTTCTGAATGATAAATGTACCACCCATCCCAACCGGCTTTTCTCCATAGCGCTTCTCTAAAATTTGTCTCAGACAAGACACAAAGTTGAGTTCCCCAGTTCTTCCATTGGCTTTCACTTCAATGACCTAGAGAATAAAGTTAATTTGTTATTGCTGTCTCCCACTCCAACAGTCTGCAAAGGTCTGTGAAAGCTTCTCTGAAATTCTTCCAAGCTTCCAAGTAATCCAAGATTACTTTTTGAAAATGTGAGTTTCCCTGCAAGTGCTGCTCCACTTGCACCCTTCCACTACCTGACCAACTCTCTTTCCTGACTTTTTGTTGTGCTGGCTTTGCCTGTGAAGGCTGCTGGGCAGCAAGTAATTTACTAATACATGAGACAATGGTACAAGCAACACCTTTCTGTCCACCAGCTGGCTTCCACTCTGTTACAAAGAAATTGCTGGAAGTAGAGAAGGTTGCTCGGTTTCCACGCAGTAGTAGGTATTTGACTGCTCTGCCAACACCTCTTTGTGCTAGCTGTGTTAGGGGAAGAACGACAAAAAATTAGACAAGTGCCCAGACCTGATTTACACAAGTACATTGTACAACTGTTATGTTAAATCACAGCTAGTTTGGACTGCATTTGGATGGATGAAGTATGATGGCAAAGTTTTAGTAAACTAATATTTATCCCTCAAAAATTCAAATGCCTCTCTGTCTCCACCAATTCTTCCCTTCATTTGACAGCATCAGCTCCTTATGTTTGGATATTTCTTTCATGGAATCACTACTTTACTATTACCACAGAAAACTGACAGGAGAACATTGAAACATGAGTTTCCCCTCAGCCACAAAGCTCTACAAGCAAAGTCACCTTTGATCCAAGTACGTACCTTACCAGGTTGGCCCTCACTGGCGTAAAGGTTGGCCAACAGCCCAAACTCACAGTCAGTGTATTTACTGCTGTACTTCTCAAGAAGGCACCCTTTATCTGCAGGATTTATCTGAGCAATGTAGCTCCCATTTACAGCAGGCTTTTTTTCACTCTTAGTTTGAACAATAGGGATAAGCTAAGAAAAAGAACATGGAAGAATAAGTCAAGTAACTCGATAAGAACATGTAAGAGTCAGTCAAGAAAATGTAAGAGTCAGTCAAATGAACAGAACTCCCATAAGAGCAATTTAAGCTTTGGGCCATGATCCCAAGAAATAATCACCTTCATCACACAGCTCTGACTCTCAGGATGAGGTCTGTACCGGTAAGAAAAATGCACTAATATTGTAATGTAATTGAAAAGTCCAGAAAACAGTTCTACTTTTTCTGGACAGTTAAATTTAACATTATGTGAAGATGAGTGCTAGTGTTAACTCAAAAACGAAAACCAGAAGAAAAAGTCCAACCATTGAGATCTTAGGCCTGCATGCAAGTATTGGAATTTTATGCGATACTTTCTCAGTGTACAGTAACAACCATTATTAAAGCGGCCCAAATTTAATGCTGAGATGGACTATCTCACCTGCCAATAAATGCATCAAAAGGAGATGGCAAGACCAGAGGTTTATGCTTGAAAAGACTCTGACTAACCAAACTACTCCACAGGCAGTATTTTTTGTCTCCTGCTTCTCCTGCAGATGATCATTTTGTATGTGGCACCTTTAAAATTTACAATTGTAAAACAAAGCTATCCAAGAGGGCAAAAGACAGGGAGTATTTAAAAGGCTTTTACCAGTAACTTTGACAAGTATTTCTAAATCTTGTCGTCAAAAGCTCTGGTCAGGTCTTTGTCAATCAGTTACAAAAAAATCAGGTTTCTTGCACGCTTCAAAGCAATCACATGCTTCCTGGAGAATGAAAAGTTAAAAATTAATCTTTATTTTCTCAATAGTATGTGGATGACCCTCACCTGAACTCCTTCTAATGTGTTTTATGTGCTTTTGGCATGAACGGTGTTTCTTAAATATTTCGTTGCAAATGCAAAATACCCAGCATACTGCTCTACCATTATGATCCTTGCGTGATTCACCGAGAACCATCACACTTATTTACTGACCTCAGCATTTACTCCAAGAATCTTAGATGAAGCAGCTCCAGCTCCAAGAATGAAAGCTCCAGGAAGCTCTATATCTTTTGCAACTTTATTTAGATCATAAACCTGCAAAAGAGAAACAATCCTTTGATTTTGGTGTGGTGCTCCGATTAAGAATTGTCATTCTGTTCACTGTAACCTCTGGACGCATTTAATTCACAATGCCTTCCTTAGTATTTTAGATAATTCGGTTGGACACAGTTTCTGAACAATACAACATTTAGTAGTAACTAACTGGGTACAAGTCCACTTGTTTTCTAAAAAGTAGAGATGGGCTATATGTTCCCCTGCCATTTTACCCCAAAACTGAATTACTGTTCTTACTGAAATTTATATTTGTGTAAAATGAAAAATGGAACAGAATATCATGTAGATACAGATGCAAGTGCAGCATCAGAAAGGAGGCATGGTATTTTTTGGGAAAAGACAGTAATATGAATCCAGTGTTGGCCTGACAATGCAAATACAGACAGTTTTTACAAAAAAGCCTGGTTGTGTCTTGAAACCACAGGCATGCAGCAAGCCATATGGTAACACGCAGACAAGTCCTTTGTTTAGTAGTTCCTTCCACTGCTCCTGTCACAGATGATGCGTTTCCAAAACTATCTTATAGCCCAGGGGAGGAGAAGATGAACCATCAACCATGATGTGCTATTTTTGCTACAATGTGTAAGATTTTGTGACATAGTCTATGTTTAACAGATGTCAAAATCAACCTCACAAAATACTAAAAAGTAAGTCTGTTTTACAAGTGGAATGTTATACTGTCCATCAGTCCTCAGTTTTGTTTAGACTTCAACAATGCTTTTATTTTGACAAATGTATTAATCTCCACAGCTACAGGAAAAACTCACTTTTTCTTTCTGTACAGTAGGTATGAGGTAAGGAACACCTCCCACATCTGCTATTCTAGGTTTTCCGCAAATTCCTGGAAGAATAGAGCCAGTTAGCTTAGTAAAATATTTTTTCCTAATAATCTTAAAATGAGCATGCAGTCTAACCGGTTCCTCAAACTTCTAACACCCTGAGAATACTATTTTCCTAGCATGCTTACAAAAAAAGTGGTGCGCTATTAAGAAATACAAGGACAGTAAGCTCTAAAATGATTCACGTAAGGATTTAATGCTAGGCAACGTGTTGCAAAATTAACATACTCTAAGCACAAAAATATATTACAGAGGGCAACAACCACCATTTGCCAGTTCTCCAGTAAGATGCCCTTGCCACAAAGTGGATACCCTCACTGGGACTCCATTTGCAAAATTTCAGCAAAACTGGATGTCCAAGTCTCAGGACAAGTATTTTAAAAAGGGATGAACCACCTTCTGGAGGTGTTTCTTTCACTACGTTGATGACAGAGGGAACTCAGATGAGCACAAGATGACATATCTGTCTTCCAGACAGTTGATGTCAAAGAAGATTAATCCCACTCAGAGTAAGACAGTCTCACTTCACTGACAAATGTGAATGGCAAGAATTTAAAATTAATGGAAACACAACTCCTTAGGTTCAGATAGTGACTGGCATGGATCTAAAAAATTTCTCCTTCTGGAAGGTAACAAATTAATTTCAAAACCTCTTCAGTACACTAAATAAAGCTTGTGAAATAAGTGAGTATTGCAATCATAGGTTAAGAAAAAAAAATGACAAGTACTTGTAATGACTTGTCCTTGTTCACACACTGACTAGGAAGCAAATCCAGAAATAACATGTAGCTCTCCTCTCATGCTTATTCTTTACCTGAAAAACAATTCAAGCTCTCCCAACATCTTTGGAAGATCAAAACCAAGTAGGGTCAGGTAGAAAGAACTGGAGAAGTCTTAGTGGAAGACAGGAACGCTAGGTTACCTTTAGCAGGAAAGTTGAAGGGTTCCTGAGTCAGATCAGGACAGTCTACAACAGAGACTTGAGCATCAGCAAAGTTTTCTTTAAGCCCTTTCTGCAAAACTATAATAAAAAACAATGGCAGAGTCATTGACAACAAAAACGTACCAAGAGTTTGACAAGTTACTAACAACAATAAATATACCTGTTTAGGCTTTATTTCAGCAAGACACATTAAAGGACTTAAGCTTACTCTAACTCTATTCAAATGTTACTGTCTTTAGGCACTTGTTTCCTGAGGTAGAACAAAAGCTTGTTCAGATAATTGTTTGCTACCACATTAATTAAGAATTCTAAAAAACTTTTAACTGAAATACAATAACTAACTTCTCCTGGTGCTACTAGGAGCAGCTCAATGTGAAGTAACATGGGTAAACTTAAACCACATTCAGCAGTGTCTTTACTTCACAAGAGCAGACAATTATAGTCATGGTCAAATAAGCAAGAGCAAAGGAGGAAGTAAGTTCTAGCTGAAGTGACAATCAGTTCTTTAAATATATTAACTAGACTGTTTGCAATAGCTTGATTATAATCTCAAATTCTCTCTGCTGTCTGGAAATTTCTGTTATCACAGGATATTGCCCATCATGTTTAAGTTCACGTGGAGATTTTCTGGCGAGTGCCACCATCAGTACAAGACAGGTAATGAATGGCGCTGATGACAATGAACAGTCCCAAATCTAAACTTCTGGGTTTACTTCATATCAATGTTTTTAGGCTTAGAACCTACAAAGTCACTCAAACAAGGATTCTGACTTACACAAGTGGACTGTTTGGAAACAACTTCCAAATCTTAATTGAGTGTGGGATTGCCTTCACATACACTTCTTTAAATACGGTGTTAAAAGGTCCAAGTTCTTTCATGCCTGGGCGTCTGCTTTAACAGATGTCTCAAAATAAGGAACAGAAAATCCAGCCTGCGATCTCAAATCAGGCAGTTCCTTATTCACTCATAAGACTTCCCTGTGCCTTTGTTTCCTCCAATCAGGACTTCAGCCATACCTTACTTCTTGGGAGCAGATTTACCAAGCTGTTGACCACAAGGGTCAGTAGAAGGCATTTGGCAGGTTTCTAAATCTCCCTCAGTACCTTCTGGCAAGTGAAAAAGGACAATAAAAAGACAGCCCTCAAATTATGCTCAAAAGCTGAACAGCAAAAAAAAATAATTCACAGCTTACAGGAGGTCCTCAGGACAGATGGGGGGAAAAGAAGAAAAAATTCTGCTTCATACTATTTTTTCTGCTACTGTTTTAAGCTGTTCTACTGCAAGTACCTGCTGTTCTCTGCACAGCCCACAGGTCTACAGCAGTGCTGGCCTATTGGCCCAGCCCAAAAGCTACTGAGAACCACCTGGGGTACTGCTGGGACTACAATTCCTTAAAGCATGGAGATGTCAAACTGATAGAGACTTGGGAGGCTGACAGACTGAACTTGAGGACCTCTCTGAAAGCAAAAAAAGCTTTAGTACATCTGCTGCAGGAGACAGACTACCCGAAGGAATAACACCTTTCTACGAGGGCAAGGAAAGAAGCTCATGAGGTGAGTTGGACCAAATCCTGTCCAACCTTAACCATTCTGTTATTCTGAGCACGTTTGGTGAAGGCTTTGGAAACAAACTAAATAAAATGTTTCCTGCAGCCTGGTTCTAAGGCAATCACCAAAAGAGGACCCGACTACATTCAAGCAAGAGGACTTGCTATACTGCATCTTGTCAGCTGTGTTTTGAGTAGTCCTGAAAAAGAAAGGAATACTGGAGGGTAGAGGACAGACAATCCTGTATGTGTAAGTAAGTCAGTCTGTAATTGTCACACTTTCACAATCTGTGCACAAATCTGCAGATGCAGCAGACAGTTTTAAAGGATTTAAGAGTCTCTGTGCTAAATATTACTGGGATTTGGGGAAGGAGTCATTGTTTGCTTTAAGGAAATAATAGCACATAGAAAGATAGTGCTTTTCTTTACATCTCAGTGTGTTAAGAGCATGAACATTCTGCATGTACTAGCTGTAGAAAGGTTTTGATAAGAGCTTTAAGATTAAGTTTGAAGAGTACATTATAAGTTTGTAAAAAGTTACACACTGTGTGACTTACCCCCAGCAAGCTCCTCCAGACTTGGAACGTGAAAAGCAAACCTTTCAACTTTGGCCATTTCCTAATCAGTGCTGATTTCTTCTGTTAAGAAATTACAATATGCCGCACTGTAGGAGCAACTGATCTGTCAACAAGGGTAACAGTTTAACAATTAAAACAGACTGTTTTCAATATGTTACTTATTTTTCAGTTTCACTCCAGAATACATAAACAACAGTAGAATTGTAGTTCTGCCATCAAAGGAAAGACTAACAGCTTCAATATTTATGTTACTTTTCTTACGTGCTTTGGAAGATGTCCGTCAGCTCTACAGCTGGCTCAGATCATTACATATGATAGTCCTTCAAGCTTACAACTGGGTGTAGGCAAAACACACTCTATGCTGTTCAAAGGACAGGTCAGGAGATTTATCTGCCCTTTGTAAGCCTGGAGTCGTAATTTATTTTTGCAAGAAAACTGCTTTTCTGAGCACATGAGCAGCCTCTTCAGGTCTTCCCTACCTTAATATTTACTTTTCCAGCATTTGTTATGGTGGACTTTCAACCTCAACTGTGACATTGTGTCCAACTGAGTCTGGGCATGTTTCCCCTTCCAGAGGGGAACAGGCTAGCAGCAAAACAGAAAACAGCAGCAGCAAATTCTGCAGTATCAGGCTCTGTATGGGTACGGAGCCTGTAACAAAAAGGTTTTGTTTGAACGTAAGTTTAAGAACCCCTTTGCAAACAAAATATATTTCAGTCAGCCTTGCAACAGCAAACTGCTACTAGAGCAAACCACTAGCTCAGGGCAGAAACAGCTAATCATACACTACCTATAAATTAGCCACAGCAATCATTAACTGCTTACGCACATGCTTGCTGCACACAGCAGAAAAAGAAAATGGGTCCCACTTATCCAGATGTCAGGCTTTGGAAGAAAACGCCAAAAAACCCAATTACAATCCCAGACCTGACAGAGCTTTTGTTAGGAAGGACAGTGATGTAAGCTAGCTGTTTATGTATACTTTCAGCTTCTATTTTTAAAAAATGTTAGCTTTTATGATTGTCAAAATTTGTAACTGTCATTATACCATCAGCCTCTTGAGTCTGCATAAAGGAAAATAAAACCCAGTGGAAAAAAGAGTCAGGAGATTATAGCAGTCACCTAACTGAAGTCTTTAAGCTCAGAGTTCAGCCACCCCAAATTACTGCTGTCAGCAAGCTGCAAAGAAAGGCAGAAAGCTACCCATGTATAGTAATTCTCATCTTAGTTGTTCTTATACATCTCCACAGGTGACTCCCTCCCTCCTCTGGCTGTGGAAAGGAAAGTAACAGGCTGGATTTTATGCCTCTGGTAGAAGCCTGCTGTCAGATGGCGTGAATCATACCCCAAGACTTTAAGTGTGCACCCAACACAAGAGAGCATGTAACTAGTCTGAGCAAGAAGGTAAGAAGATGGCTTTGGCAGCATTGTTTTAGATGATCCTCATCTCCTCAAGAACATTTTGCCACCTCTGGAGGGAGGCTGTGCCATCACTCAAGACACCAGTTGAAAAAGTCCTGAAACAGGCTTGAGAAGGCAGGCTAGAACTGCTGTTGTGCAAAAGGTAGAGGCAAGACTCGGACACAGATAAACAAGCAGGCTCAGATATAGGCCATCATCACCTGCTGTTTAAAGGACAGTAGTCAGCTCCCCACAATCAAGAAAGGAGGGAAAGGCTGTGGGTAAAGCATGATGTACCATAATAAACCTGATCTGCTTACTGGACAGTAGTCCTTACCAGGAAGGACACAAAAGAGAACTAGATCCCTGAGTCACCACTGCAAGCATTCACAGGGGATCCGGTGTGGTTTGGGAGAGGAGAACCTGCAAGGAGACAACAGACAATTAAGGTCCATCATGGAGGGATGGAGTGACATTGGATTACTACAGACTTTCAAAGAAAGAACACAAATGCTAAAGGGACAATAAGACTGTTAGACCTGAGACAATGCAACAGGAATGGGGGAAACAACATCTGAAAGACTTTCAAAGTGTAACTTTTTGAAGTGGGAAGGAAACACCAGAGAGAGCAGTCAAAGGACAGGAAAATGCATATGAAATGGGAACCTTGATCTTAATGGGGGTGGGTGGTGGGTTGTCCAGTATCAAAACCTGAACCAAGACTAGTTTGGGGGGTAAAAGCCAGAAAGGAGAGGTTATAGGCAGTCTAATGAGTCGGGGGGGAGAAATACCAGGGAAACATTGAAGCTGGCAGTCAGTGAGAGAAAAAATTAGCGATGACACCAAGAAGAGCTAAACATTTACAGATGCACCCGGAGCGGTTGTGTTCCTCGACTGGGGTGATGCACGGCGATCCCGTATGCGGCAGGGGTCGGCTGCGGGCCGGCGGGGGCTGCCGAGCGGCTGGGATGTGGGGAAGAGCCGGGCACGAACAGCAGCGGGGCGGGAGCGGGGTCTGCGGGGCGCTGCCCGCCGGGAAGAGGCAGCGAAAAGCGCTGGAGCGAAGAAACACTTAAAGCTGTCCCGGCACCCGGCGGGGCTGCCAGAGGAAGCAGGGGGTACTCGGGCCGCAGCCGCCCGCTCGGGGAGCCTGGGCGGCAGCGGGGCGGAGCGGCAGGGCAGCGGTAGGGAGAGGCCGGCCGCTGCAGCGCGCAGCTCCTGGCGGCCCCGCACCGAGCGGGAAGCCCCGCCGGGGAGCCGGCTGAAGGGACAGACGGCCGGGAGCTGCCCCGCGCTGCCCGATCCTGCAAAAGCGCCGACGGACGATCCCCGGCCGCCGCTAGCGCCAGACCGCACGTACCTGCGCCGCCGTCCGGGCTGCGCGGCGGCACCGCCCGCCCCCGCCGAGGGCCGGCCCCGGGCACCACCCCCCGCCCCCCCCCCCGCATGGCGATGACGCCGGCACCGGGCCGCGAGCCTCCCTCCCGTCGGACCGTGCGGCTCTCGCGAGAGCCCGGCGCTACTTAACCCGTCGGGCGGCCATTTCGCGCCTTTTGGGGCGGAGAGGCGTGAGGCGGCGGGCGCTGAGGTGAGTGCGCGTTCGGTATCCGCCGCCATCCCGCCGCTGGGGTGGCAGGAATGAGGGGGGAAGAGTCGTGGTGGTGTCTGTTTGGTTGTGCCCCCTCTCCGACCGACCGCTCGGGGAGCCCATCTGCAGGGAAGGGCCCAGGACAGGCTGGCGGCCCGGGCCGGCCGGCCGCGGCTGGGTTTGCCCTCGGGAATGGCCTGTGTGGCGGCACTGCGTGAGGGCATCCTCGGGAGCGCTGCCGGTGGGGTGTTCCCCGGCCTGCGGTAATTTTGTGGGTGCCCACCAACAAAATGTCTCTTGTGCCGCCGGCCCCAGCGCAGCCGAGGTCGGTGCGGGGGGAAGGCGAGCGGTATGTTTGCCGCCTGTCAGCCAGGGGTAGATGTTGGCGAAGTAATCGATGGCTCTTTGGGAGGAAAGAACCCCGTATAAAATAACCGGCCAGTAAGATGTTGGTTGTTTTTCTTTTTAAGGGATAAGAGGTGTTATCCCTTAAACAGCTGCAGATGCTGAACAGCTAATGGTAAGTACCAGCCACAGCTTGTGTTGAGTGCCGTTATTTCATGTATTCCTGCTTTGATGTCAGGCTGTTCTGCTTCTGGGCATTGTGTTTGTCGGGCCTTGGTTGTGAATAATGAGAAACGTTAAAGAGGAGGACAAGATAGTTGGCATTGGGAGCATGAAACTATTTGTCTAGATGAACTTGTCCTTGCTTGGACAGACTTAGCCAGAGAAGTTAGTGCTGTAGTTAAGATAAGGAGGTACACTGGGTAGAATGGCTTTTGTGGTTTGGACAACCACCTTGAAGACAGACAAGGTAAAAAGCTCAACGTAGAGGAAGACTTTGAGCCTTCGTCTTCAAGACCCTCAATGAAGACCACCAGGAGACAGTGCACAGGCCCAAGGAGTGGCTGTGTTGTGGGAAATGTTCCACCTCTTCCCAGAAATCTTACAACTGTGTATGTCCTTTCCATGAATATGTATATTTATGCTATATAAATTCCTAGTAAAGTGCTGAGTGGGTGTGCATGTTAGGAGGAGTGCACCCAGCAGTGAATAAACAAATACCTGCCTAATAGTCGCTTTGGCTATTGAGTTAGAGCTTTCCCAGCATCAGGTGAACTGATGTTAGTGGTGTGCTCACAGTTTGTCAAGGGTATAGGTGCAAGCTGCTGTCAGAAATCGCCATTCATAGAACCATAGAATTGTTTAGGTTGGGGAAGACCTGTAAGATCATTGAGTCCATCTGTTAACTCGGCACTACCCAGTCCACACAGACTAAACAGTGTCCCTCAACGCCACATCTACATGTTTTAAATACCTCCAGGGATGGTGATTCAGCTACCTCCCTGGGCAGCCTGTTCCAATGCTTGACAGCCCTTTTTTGTGAAAAAATATTTCCTAGTAGCCACTCTAAACCTTCTCTGGTATGACTTGAGGCCATTTCCTCTTGTCCTATCTCTTCTTACTTGGGAGAAGAGACCAGCACACACCTTGCTACGGTCTCCTTTCAGGTAGCTGTAGAGAGTGGTAAGGTTTCCCCTTCTTTTCTCCAGGCTAAACCACCCCAGATCCCTCAGCTGCTCCTCATAAGACTTGTGCTCTAGACCCTTCACCAGCTTTGTTGCCCTTTGCTAAATGGTGTGCAACTACATTTGAAATACTAATGGGTGTGGTGATGGGTTTGTGAAGCAGTAAAAAGCACATTAAAATTACAAAGGTACAGATCTACAGGGCTAGTAAACTAACAAGCAGGTAAAATAACGAGGCTATTACATAGGAAGGACAGCTTTCTCTGCTGTGTGTTTCAGTCCCTTTGCGCAGACTTGGGACAGCTGAAGGGGTGGATTGGGTTTTCTTGCAGGGTCAACTGAACATAAACATTTTGTGGGACTGGTTGCCATGTTGATTGATAATAAATGAACAAAGGCTTCATTGATTGTCAGGGCAGGAGGCTTTAGGTCTCATATAGCTAGCAAAAGAACAGAAGAAAGATGCGGTTACTTCTCTGGCAACACTGTTACATTAGTTTAAAAATGTAAACAACAGTGAATTTTTGTATGACTTAAAACTGAAATATACTTGCAAGTATAAGCTGTTGTCTATACTTATGTGTACTTATTTAAGGGAAGACTTATCTCTAGTAGGGAGAGTGTTAAAACATTCAGAACTCATCTCTACAAGTTTCTGAACAATCTGATGTAACTTTGAAGTTAGCTTTGCGTGACTAGGAACTGGACCAAAAGAGCTGTAAAAATCCCTTCTGGCCTAAATTATGCTATGAATGTCTTGAGAGAAGTCAGTGCAATGTAACTGTTACTCTGAAGGTTAGTATATTTGCTTGTGGTTCATAGGAAAACCTATGCTGAAGTTTGCTTAAGATTGTTCTTGTAAATTTACCCTATTATGTGGAGTGGTGAAAGGCTTGTTGCCTGATTAACATAGGATTATCTTCAATTTGTCTTGAATTCTTACTGATTTTTAGGGCAAACTGAAACATGACCAATATGGATGAATCCTAGGCTTCTGGCTCTGATTATCCTGATGGCCAAGAGCTAATACACAGCAGAAAGAACTGTATAAGGTATATGCATGGGAAACAAATATCAGAATGGAGCGTTCATGTTCAAGGCAGAAAAACACTGCTCCTGAGGAGTCTTCAGATGAGCTTAACAGTATATGCAAGCCATCAGCTGCTTCAGCTGAGATTGTACTAGACAGCAGCGATGCAGAAATGTGAGTTTTTATCTCTAGCTTAGAATTTTTCATGTGCAGTACCTGTGATATATCATAAAACTATATAGTCCCTGGAAATTTGAGTGTTTTTTTTTCTTCTTCAGTGATCTCTCCACTGCTAGTGGTAGTGAGTACCATCCTAAGTGCTCCATTGCACCTTCAAAGCAAAAAAAGAGATCTCGGTCTTCAAGGCAACAAACTGAATCTGTTGCAGGAGCACCTGAAAATGAAAGCTCTTCAGATTCTTCTGTGTCCCCTCAAAGTCCAGTAAGATCATTGGAAACTTCCAAGAAGCAGGAGTCAAAACTCAATTTGAAAGCCATTTTTGCCTATCACTTCAGGGGAAAGAAGTTTAAGGCTGCTGCACACCAGAAATTCTGGCGTAGCTCGAGGAAGAAGAAGAAGAAGAAGAAAAAGCATGAGGGCACCCAGATGCGTACAGGGAGGCCACCACTGACAGCCTCACCTCAAGAACAAAGGAGGCGGCTTCTAGACAGAGGTTTTCGATTCCCCTTTGTTGAAAAACATTATGGGAAGAAAGATATTCCCTTAAAGATGGTTCTTGGCTATGAGGTGAGTCTTCTACTTTGTGGGATAATTGTATTTTATTTTGTATATTAAAAATAGTGGCTTTAAATTGGCTATATTGTGCTTCCATCTGGTGTGCTACAGTAAAATAGTGAAATAGTTTTTATTTCTGTTAAACAGGACACTTTGTTGTAAGTTTTAAGACAAACACAGCTAGAATACAGGTGCCAATATAATACTACAATTCAGTTCATAATAAAATGCTTTGGAGTTGTATTTTTAAGACCTCACCTGATGTATTTTTTTTCTTTAGCAAGCAGCTACAAAGGGATATTTCCAGTACATTGAAGTCCTTAAATATGAAGAACATCTTAAAAAAGCTTTAGGAGCCCTTCAGGCTAGTGAAGACTTGGAAAGAGAATGTCTGTTGGTACGGAAACACAAATATTTAGATGATGAAGGCCCCATCTCCCCAATTGAGGAGACAAAGTAAGTTCTTTGGTTTTAGGTGGTATAAAACTTGTTTTCTTGTTCTTAACTGACAAATACATTTGTGTGTATACAGGTAGATGCAGGACACCCCACCCCCTAGCCTGTTTGCTGGCATGGTGAGGGCGTCAATGCTACTTAAGTTGCAGATCCATGCTAACTCCATCCCAGCCAGACCAGTATAGTTTGCTGCTCTTACAGTTGAGGAATTCAGGAGGTGTAGTACAGTTGCTTGTAGTAGCATATGGTACTGTGACAGTTGTAGGTATATGGAGTTCAGTTCCATTCCTGTCCTTTTAACCTATGTCAACATTGTGTAATCTAAATGTGAATATCTGCTCCTGAAAGTGTTATTTTGGGAACAAAACACTCTGCAACTTAGGCAGCTGTGCTTGTAAATGTAACTTGGAACTTGTTATAGAGGGAGGTGTTTTTAATCTGGAGACAGATCGTTGCTTCAAGTGATTTGTACTAGCTCATTAAAATGATGTGGTAGAATTTTTTTCAAAAAGATAATTCCTGAAATTAGTTCCTCTATAGTTTCCAAATAAAGTGGGGTGTTTTATGACAAAGGCGAAAGGCTTGGTTTTTTGCATTTTCTTTTTACTTTATTAAGCATTGAAGTATCATCTTAGGTCTTTGTTTATGGGCAAACAGTTAACTTGCATGCAATAAAGGGATCAGTAAATCAGCAAGAATACTTAATGTAAATATATTCAGCACCTTAAAACTAAAAGCCTAAAAGACAGCGTAAAGGTATAAAGCTGTCTTTCAGCTACTGTTCACTTCAGTAGTCACACACACTACTAACTTCTGTGAATTGAAGTATTGGGGAGAGCCTGTAAAATGAGTAACAATAATTAGTTTGTTTGCTTAGAGCAGGAGAAACAAAGTTCTGTAGGGTAAATGCAAGTTGGCTCATCCAGACACTAAATTCTTTTTATGAAATGAGCACTGGAAGACTTTCTGGGTTTTGGAACCAGTCCTGCCCGTGCCACTTGTTAAACCCGTAGTACTAATATGATTTAATCTCTTTCTAGGGAGTCCTTTCTATCTTGAGAAACCTGTGGATGATAGTGGAAGTGCATTTCATACTTGTGTTTTATGGCAGTACGGAGATAATATTTCTGTTACAATATCGGGAGGAAACCTGTATTTTCTGGGTAGCTAAGGCCTACCCTCTTACTTTGATTGTGTTCTGCTTGTTTTCTAACTTGCTGGGTTTGTAGCTTGTTTGCCTGTGTAATCCTAAACATCTCAATACTACTATTGTCTGTTTCTAAATTTTTGTTCTGCTGCTGAGCTCTGCTCTGCCCTGCCAGCATTGCTAGTTAGGATGGTAATTCTGCTGTTGGAAATGTTATCATTTGAGAACAACCTTAAGTAGAAGTAGTATTATCTTACACCTACAAGTGGTAGCACTTCCATAGATGTTAAGAGAAACCAGAGGTTGTGGTAGGAGAATACTTAACATGTTTTAGGCTACTTTAAAAAGTACAGAGCTTGATTTGGATTCTTACATTTCAGTGATGATGATGATGCTAACAGCTTGAATTCTGATAATCAAGAAGACCTTGATGCCAGAGTAGTGGTGAGTACTATTCCTTAACTTCAGAAGCTCTCTAACCTTATTTCTCTTTGGAGGTTAAAGAATTGGTAGATAACATGTATACGAGTACTGAATTCTTGAGCTTGGATCTAGAGTTACCTGTGATACCTGTGAATCCTGATCTGTAATGCAAAGGAAGTTGTTTTGACGATTCACACTTTCATCTTTGAAGTAATGCTGGACTGCATAGGATTTCTGGAGTTCTCTGAATTCTTAGTTTGCAAAGTTACTACTAAAATCTTAGGTTTTAAGTTTCTTAGAATTCAATTTGTGAATACTTCAGTCTTCCATTTTTCTCTAGGAGAACAGCTCTTTCATTATAAGCAGCAAAATTCCCCAAAAGAAAAAAACCAAAGGCAAAAATCAACTGAAGTGATTGAAATACAGGAGGAAGAAGATGATGCTGCAGAGAACTCTGGGCTTCTGCAAGGGTCACCTTGGTGAACAGAAAACTAACAAGTGAGGTGGCAGTGATCACTCCTCAGATAACCTTTTTCATGGCCTACTTGGTTATAAAACGTTGGTCTGAAGTTGATGTTGAGGTGCCAACCAAGCAACCTAGTCAGATTTTGTTTAAGGTGAGTATATTGGGCTCGTGTCTGAGACAGTTAAAAAACAAAAACAACCTAAAAGGTGTCTTCTGTGTTGTCCTGTACCCCAGAGTATGACATCCTTTATCAGCCATTGAATCATCTGACTGAAATGCAGCTTGAATTCTTGTAACCATGGATCACTGAATTTATGTCATTAAAAATAGGGAAGCAAGTTCCAAATACTGTAACGTAGCACCAGCGCAGTATAGAAAAGTATGCAGTTGCATACATACCTGTACATGCTCAAGTTTTAGAGGACAATTTGGATGCCTTTTGGCTGGCTGACTTTTTTGTGAGTGGTACTTGAGAGATTATTTTTTCTTTGGCTTAAGGAAGCGCAGATTATGCTTTCAATTATTTTGAGAGCTAAATAAGGATTGAAAACAGAATTGAAGATAATGCAAATAGAGTGCCAACAGTAAAAATGCAAAAGCTGTTAGTCAGTTTAGACAAAAGTCTATTGCAGAATGTGGTTAACACATTGGAACGATGACAAAACGTGTATGATTGAGGTTGCCTGTTTATTCCATGCAGAAGAATTTCTTCAAAAAAGAAACTCTCTGCTCCTGATTCTAATACAATAACCTGAACTGTAGCAGCACAGTGAATCTTGGATTAAAATACTCCTTTTTTTTCCCCTCTTGGCCTGCTCTGTCCAGAATGGGTTTTGATGTGGACATGATTAAGCAGAAGATGAAAGCTCTATGATAGTACTTAACTAGCATTGCCCCAACTGCAAGTACCTTTCTAAAAGGTGCTTTAGACAGTTGCAAACATGACTGGTGAATGTTTAGAAATGTTCTGAATACAGCTGACTCCTAGATGACGAGGTTGTCTTGGAAGCAGTAGAAATAAAACATTGTTTGAAGTTTACTTGGAAATCAACAAGATTTAAAAACCAAAAGGTGATCTTGATACTGAATGAATTCACTTTAGGATAGAATAAGCCTTGTAGTTAAAGTATAATGAATATGAGAAATATATTCTAATGAAATTAATAGTTGCACAACAAAAGCTGCTATGAAACCCTCTGTACAACCCTGTACCAAGGCTAAGAACTTATATTTACTCAAAAATGTAGGTATAGTAATTAGGTCATGTAACCATAGTCTGAAAGAAATAATGAAATAACTGATCAAAGAAGGAGTCTGTTTCTCTTTCTTTAACTTTCTCTAACAAGGGGCCTGCTTATAAGTTAACTAGAGGGAGCAATTAAAAGAAACAAGCGGAAGAAACAGATGGTCGACAAGGACATAAATTAGCTCAGACCAATAAGAACCCTGCAAACTGGCAAGATCATCACATACCAGACAAAAGGTGAAAAGTACACCATGAGGAAGACCTGTGGCCTTCCTCCCAAAGACCCCACTGCCCATGTCCTGAAGACCCTAGCAGCACAAAGGACTGATAAGCTAATTAACATATGAAGTGAGAGTAGGTGGGATTAGGTAATGAATATGTATATGGATTAATTGAATATTCATTGTTTTGTTGTATGAATATAAGATAATTAGTTACTTTAAACATGCACATTAGGCAGAAGGATCCCCCGTGCATCCAGCGCTGCCAATAAAGGATACTCAGTCACTAAGAAATTTTGACTTTGTTGTTTAAATCAATCTGCATCACTCAAATACCCTTAATAACCAAATTGCTGTCAGCAACAAACTAATAGCTGTCCAGCAGGTAAAAGTAGTCTGTGCCGAACAGGGGTGTTACCAGAAAAAAGACTTGCTGTCTACTGGTTTAATTTCCTTCAAAATATAATTTGACAGTCTGAGATTGACAGTAGGTGCTCAGTAATGAGAGGTTGCATTGCTTATATGCTTGAATTAAGGTCCCCATCTTTGTAAAGGAAGCTTGAATTTTCCCAGTTGCAACTTGATAGCTCTAGGGAGTAAGACTGAAAAGACTGCTTTTCAGTAGTTGAAGATCGTTTAATACTGGTCCAAAATTAATGGCTAAATGTAACTCTTTTAGGCATCTACCTGAGAAATACTCTGGCTTGAAAGACTCATCCTGGATCTAGGAGTGAGGTTCTTGCTTGGTAAGGCATAGTGAGGTGGTATGGGGAGTCCTGCTCATTCTGCAGTTCATGTGATGAATTTTTCTGTTCAACTGCTGAGTGACTCAGAAATGAACTAAATTTCAATTCTGATTAGAACTGGATAAATACAAATGAAAATCAAGCTTATTACATACAGCTGTGAAACTGATCGCTGAAACCTAGATTTTGGCTTTAGGAATCATCAGTTATGTGACCATATCTGATCATTCTTACTCCTTTGCTTTTTGTCTTCTAGTTTATGTTGCTTTTGGAAGATGAAGTACCCACTCTTCTTTTGATGGGCAAGGTAAGCTGTTACTTGGTATTCAGTTGTGTTTTCAGGTAGCTTTCTTGCTTTACTTAACAAAATGTTTTGAAAAAACCGTATTCCATAGTTCAGGCGAATACATTACAATGTTCCACAGCTGTGCAACATTTCTGTGTGACTCTTCCAAGGTATTGAATTCAGTGCAACATGAGCTCTTTTATCAGTCTGACCAGACTTGGAGCCTGTAAGCTCTGCTTGAATAAAAACTGAATTCTTTAATACCTGCATATTAAAGTGCAGGGTTTTCTTAGAAGTTTATATATAGAAATACTTTGTTTTTACCTGATGTTGAATGCTGCAGGGCAACTTCATCTGTCTAATTTGGTTTGGACACTACCTGGGATCTTGCCGCTGAAGATGTTGGAGAACCTACTGTACACTTAATCTCCTGATGGTGCTCCACACATGCTTTCTCTACTGGGTTGTATCATGCAGCTGCAGCCTTCTGATCACTTCCCTGTGGTAAAATTTCACCTTAATGTAGGTCACATGCAAGAACAGGGGGGATGACAGAAACAGGCTGTGGTAGTCTTGTATGTCTGTATGGCTAAAGCTGTGGAACTTGTTACTGTAGGATGTTGCCAAGTTTGTGTGGCTTCTGGACAGTCTGGGAAATGGCATGGAAGAAAACACAGTGTAAGATTACTGGACAGGAAAATGTTTGCTATGGGAAGCTCTGAGCTAAAGCTGGACAAGTAATGAAACCTTACAAGAACATACTTAAGAGGACAGAAGCTGGGCATCTTACTTGGCTATTGCTGTACTAAGGGTATTGGACTAGATAAGCTTGACGTGGCATAAATTGTTTTTACAACAGCGTATTGGATTTCTTGCCAGTTACCTTAGTCCAAACTATACCTCTCTAAAAATACAAAACCTCATAGTAGAAGGTGACAGTTATTAATGGTAAGTGTATAGTAAACTGAAAAAACTTCAAATGCTGTTTCAAAAATAGTGGGAAAATGAAAGCTGATGGCATTCAATCTGTTGCAGCACGTGTTCAGTTTTTGTCTGTTGCTGTAGACAAAAACCTGGAACCTAGTGCTTAGAAAAAACCCTTCTTTTGCAACCCACAGCTGATAAACATATTAGTTGTGTTACTTATATGAAGGGACAATATTTGCATGTATTCAAACAGCAGTTCATTCAGATAATGATGAATCTGGGTCATGAGTTTCATGTTCACATTTGTGGAAGTGTAGTTCAGTTATGTCTGTTTCTTTCCAGACTTTGCAGATGAGTGTACCAACAGCTCTGGAGCTGTAACTTTTTGAATGCTTGAATTCATATGGCCGTTTAGCCTTCTGATGTACCAATCTGTTGTTTCAGTGGAACATGTTAGCAGAAGAGGTAAGCTTTGTGTTTCTTCTGAACCTCAGCAAAGAGTATTAGACTCTTTCAGGCGAGTACTTTTTTTACAGCAAGTAATCAAACTAATTTCTCTACTGTATGGTATCTGCACTCAGCGGTGTCTTCCTGATGGGGTGTTCAAAACCCAGTGCTACAGTATTTCAGCAGCTGGCATCCTTGGTTTTCATGCAGTTGGGCTGGTTAAACCTGGTATTCTTGTTGAAACAAGCAGATTGAAAGTTTCTTCTTGGGAAGCTTGTCAAATACAACACTGAAGAACTATTAGGGGATAAAAGTATAGCTAAATCAATGAAGTTGTTACAAAATATTTCTTCTTAAAGGGGCGTTCCTGTGATGTCTGTCTGGAACATAGTGGAAAGCCTCTGCTTAAAGGTAAGTATTAAGGAAATGGTTTTTTTTTTCTAGGTGGAGGTAGTTGGATGAGGATCATGAAAGCTAAAGTCTTAGTGTTTTGGTTCCCTTCTTACAAAGAAGCAGTATTTCATTTTGAAATAAATCCCAAGTACTAGATGGCATCTGGTGATGTTTCTTCTAAAGTTAACTGGCTGGTCTTTGAAACCAGAAGCTATTGTACAGACATTTTGAGGAGTTGTTATGCCATGTTGGTCAGCAAAAAGACACAACTTGCAGTGTGTCCGAATTGAAAAAACGTGGCTAGAAGAGTAACAGGTTCTGCTTTCCTCGCTGTAAAGTTAGTTGCAGTGGTGACAATGAGACCTGTAACAGGTTTTTACTTAGTGGGACAATCAAAATGCAGCTACTTTACTGTGAAATCCCAAGAATTAGCTTGTTTTGATGTTTTTGGATTCTGCATCCTGCCTACTAAAGGAAGGAGAATTAGCAGGTAGGAGAAGAACACTTGCAGTGTTGAATTCTTGTAGATGGTTTATTAGAGCATATTTGTAAGCTGTCTTAAAATAGTATGTCATGCGTGTTCTGCGAGGTAACTCCCTTGTACCTTCTGTGCCACAGTGCTCCCGGTTTGTTAAATTGCAGATATATTTTGTTCGTAGTTGTGTCACAGACTGGGCTGTGGCTCCGATTTCAAAAGAAATGCTTAGGTTTGGCATTAGCATTTAGACAGTGTAACTGGACTACAGAGTGCCTGCTTCATATTGAGTATAGAAGTAAAAAGTACCTAAGTCTTAGTAAATTACTAAGATATTGAAGAAACTTGGAACTGTTACTCAGATGCAACAATTTACTTATTTTTAGGAAATCCACGATGGTCCAGTCTGAGCTAGCATCTTGGTAAGCTCATGTGAGAGATTGTTTTTTTAACCCTTGGCCTGTTGCAGGTTAGCTGTTTTTAACTTGGTGGGCTGGTTATATTGCTGTTTTTTTCTTACTGAGAAGGTGAAGTGTTGCTTCAGAAAACACAAGAGCTTATCTTTCCCCAAACTTGAGAATTATGTGAGAAAATTGTTGTGATGATTGGCAAAATGTTCAACTGCTCTGAAGAGAGTGAGTGAGAATGGCCTTTCTGAACAAACCTACTACACAAGTGTCCTTTTCATGACATCCTCATTTTGGGCATCTGAGTATTTAACACGCAGCATTTTGTGTCAGGGAGCAAAGATTATGATTATGTGACTTTCTTTTGAAAATATAACAGGAAATTAAGAACAGCTGTTGTATTAAATAATATTCAGACATTATAGTAGCTTTAAGTGTGATTCCAAACAGCTGTCAGGAATGCCTGTGGTGGTGAAGTACTGCTCTAGGTTCTGCTGGTTTGTATGCATGTACATGTCAGATTGTAACCTTATCTCACTTTTCCAGGTGGTGTGTAATCGGAGGAGATGAGAGAAGAAATGCAGGATGCCATTTCACAGAAATCTGAAGCCCCTTCTAGGGTTAGTATGACACCTGAGGTTCTGCATATTCCTTATGATTGAAGGGCTCTGGCTTTCAGTGGCTGGAAGTCTGTATCAAATCAGGCTTTTACTGACCTGAGGTGGGTTTCAGGGACTTGTTTCAACACTACGTTACTACACTATGTTACTGTATTTTAATGCAGCGTTCACTCCTAAGTGAAGAATTTATTTTAACTTTCATTTATCCAAAGAAGAGTCATTTGAATTTCTCAGTCAAATTTCCCACAAATGTTAACTGTATCATTTACCCTCCTCCTCCCCTCAAATGTCTTGAAACAAGTTGAAAAGACACTTAGCAGGATTTGTATGAGAGACTTTTCCAGTCTGCTTGATTTTTCTCTGTTGTGTTAATTTAATTTATAGTGCCAGAAATGTTGAGGTCTATCCCGATAGGATCTCTTCTGTAGGTTCATGTCGTTGGAAATGCCTCACAGAATAAACTTGTGGTTTCACTTTACCCATTGAACTACCAGTTAGCTCTGTGGGGTAAAACTGCAAGACAAATACAGCATCCTAAGAACTGTAGTAATGAGTTGTGTTCTCCTTTAGGTACAGACTTACGCTTTTGATACAAGTGAAAAACAAATTAATTCAATTGGAAAAGCTTGGTAAGAGTCAAGAATGGTGTGTTCTGGGCCTTCAGGTGTCACTAACATGTTGAATTACATGGCTTGAACTTACTCTTCAGCCAGGTTTTTGTGTAGATACCCGATTTCTAACACTGTTTCTTGTGATTTGAGTTTTCTGGATGGTTCAAAACAAGCCTATTCCCCCTTTGATCAGAAAGGAGTGATTATTCTTGTTTTGGTGGCTGTAGGTAAGAAGAGACAGCACTATGGTGTCTGTCTCAACTTGAAGTAATTTCACAAACATGCTGCATTTCTGTTGTGTCAAGAGATGCTTGAGAGAGTTTTCATACTGAGCAGCAGTATTTGGTTTAATATCTTTAAATCTGGGTGTTAAAGAGTTAATTTTTGAGCAGCCCAGCCAGTATACTACTATATGCTTAAAATTCCTGGCTTCTGTTCTGTAGAATCCAGGGTCTGAAGTAAAACAAGCAAAATACTCTGGAAGAAGTATAAATCCTTCATGGTAGGAATATATAAAAACTTAAAGAACTGTTGCTGTTCATATTGGTGAAATTCACAGAGCCTGATTTCCCTCTTAGTTGCATGGCAGCTTTTGTGAAATGAAGAATACGTCGGTGTAGCTTATCTCTAGACACTGACCGGTGCATGCAAAACGCTTGAATGTTAACATGAGCGGTTGTGGGTGAAGAAACTCCTGCAGCTGTTGCACTGTATGGTATCTGCACCCAGCAGCATTCTCCTGATGGGATGTTCAAAAACCAGTGCTACAGGAGGTTCAGCATTTGGCATCGTTGGTTTTCATTCTGCCGTGTCTGCTAGACCTGGTATTTTTGCTGATACAGTTTTTGTCCTCTCCTGGGATATGAGCGTACTTGGGTTTTGTTTTTCATGTTCCAGTTTGAGAACTGGATACTGGCCTTGGGAACTCGGCGAGTGCGTTCAGTTTTCTGTTTTTAGCAGGTGCTCTGGGATACAGAGCAAAGGGAACCTTGCTGTGTTAGGAGGGTGAGCTGTGGAAGATAACAGCCTGTTTTGACAGGTAAGCATAGAGTTATTAGTTCAGATGGTTTTGTGCTACTGCACGGTTTGTGTGTTAACTTGGTATGACTTTAGAAGGTTGAAACCTCAGTAAACTGTTCTAGAGAAGTATGGAAATGGTTGTCTGGTAGCAAGAGACGACTGAAATGACCGCCCCAGATTTTGGCAGCATCAGAGCAGGTTGCTTATCTGAGTCACTCATGAGTGTGTGTGTATACTTCAGATGGATATTGCAGTTGTGCAGCAATTTGTAGTACTAGTTTCTAAATAGGATTGCTGTTGGTTGTGAGGGATTCTGCTGTACTTGGAACTTTCAACAGATTTTAGGCTTGTTGGTGTACAGCCTGGCTTATGTATTGGCAGCATTGAGCGGTCTCTAATGAGAAAGGATGGGCTACTTGAATATTCAAGTTCCAGATGTAAGTTGCTGGTAACAGCAGTAAGAGGAGAGTATCTGGTCATTACCAAGGCTGCTAGGATCCTACTGTTTCTGGTGAGCTGTGGACGTGACCGTAAAGCAAGTCCATCAGACTCTTGAATTGCCACATGATGTGGCACGAAGTCTGCTGGGAATATGGCTTTAACCTCTGTCACACAGCTCTCCCCTCTGCTGTTCAGGTAAGAGCAGGTTGCTGCTGAGGCAACTGTCCTTGGGCACCTCCAACACTTAAGTTACAGAGGAACAAAAGTTCTCGTTAGAGCCGTTGTAACTTGGCAGAAGCTGTGTGGAGGCGATAGTTCTGCACACAAGCAAAAAGGGGAGACAGAAGGCTGCACCGTGCAATTTATATCCAACTTGTGTGGTGTTAACTCTTTACTTAACGCTAACCAAACCTGACTCTTTAACCCATAGTGTCTGCTACCAAATCACCCCGTGTCAGAGGGCTGAGAACCACCACGCGAGTGCCACCAAAGCAAGTCCGGAGGTGAGAGCGCTTGGCAAAATTGCTGATAATAAAGAAATTCAAGGTCACTTCAAAGAGGGTTTGCATGGCTAAAAACCCAGCAGCTCTTAACGCGGTGACCACATATTGAAATCCTCTGCAGGATGCCGTGGACACTTGGTGTGTGCTATGGTCTATTTATGAGGAGATACACCTCACGTAGTAAGCCTCTCAGAGTGAAAAAGGAATTTTATCCTACTGCACTCACAGTTTTTGAGATGCTGGCGTGCGGGAAGTGGGCTGCTCAGTTCCATTCTGAAACCATTTACTGTTGCTGCATGTGAAGTTGGAGAGCAGGTTGATACAGCTGTGGCATATAACCGTTGGTGCTTGGGTGGCCCGAGAAGGACAAGGAAGCTGGTGAAGGCTGGGGGTACTACTGGGGGTGTTTAGCCTGGAGAAGGGGAGGCTCAGGGGGGACCTTATTGCTCTCTACAGCTACCTCAGAGGAGGCTGTAGCAAGGTGGGTGTCAGTTTATTTCTTCCAAGTAACAAGTGACAGGACAAGAGGAAGTTTCCTCATGTTGCTCCAGGGGAGGCTGGATTGGAGATCAGGAAAAACGTCTTTCCTGAAAGGGTGGTGAAGTGTTACAGTGGCTGCCTGGAGAGGCACTGGAGTCACCGTCCCTGGAGTTTAAACTGGTGGCTTAAAAGCCACCAAGCTGTGGTGCGTAGGGATGTGATGTAGTGGTGGCCTTGGCAGTGCTAGGTTGACTGTCTTTTCCAACAACAATTCTGTGATTCCATTTCCCTTGGCAGTGTGATACATTCCTCTATCTGTGTGGAAATCTTCAGGAGTGGATAATCCTGCAGCAGCTGGGGGAGGGAGGGAGGAAGTGCAGGGTGGGAGGGCTGGGGGGACTGTGAGTAGTTAGAGGAAACTATTATAATGCTTGGGGCGGCTGGCATTGGAAATTGTGCTTTTACCCCTTAACGTTTCAGTAAGGGGTGGATGTGCACGTTTCCTGTGTTACTTGCTTTATAGCAGCACCATGTTCTGGAATAAAATTGGTTAGGCTAGAGGAAGAGATGTTAGGCTGGCTCTGAGGGAGATGGCAGCGTTCAAATGGCTTTTGAGCAACAACGGTGCTAATAGATGCGTTTCCCCTCTCAGGTCCTGGTGTGATGTTGCTGCAGGTCTGCTGCAAGGAACTGCACAGCAGTTTCAAAGAACCTCACCTAGAGTGTTTATTGCAGTAATAAGGAATTAAACATTAATTCTGATTTCCCTTACTGCTTTGTAAGTCGAAGTGGTGCATGGTGTTTGGAAACCAGAAGCAGAGGGAGCCTTTGCCCTTCCGCATCCAGCTGTGACCTGCCTGCGCTGCCCGCTTGGTGTTGCAGAAGAGCTAACTGAGTGTATCAACTTGTAATTTCACTGGAAAAAAGCTTTATCCAGCCATTTTAACTCACTCACTGTCACTGAACTCCACTGCACTAAAACTGGAGAAGGTCATGGCATCACGGCATTTCAATAAAACTGATGTGTGAAAGCTGCAGCCTGGGCTGGTTTCCTGTCGCTACACTGAAAGCAAACCCAGGTAGGGTGAGTAAATGACAGCAGCTGGTCAGCTGGGGCTTGCTTGCAGCAAAGCATCAGCCTGATCTCTTCCCTTTGGACTGTGTTATGGGAAAGGAACAAAAATATTCAGGAACAAGAGAATAAGCCTGAGCAGCCCTTGCCAGCCCACTACACTGAAGATGAGACAGACTCTACATACTGTACTGCTAATCTTTGATCGCAAAAAGCTTCCACCTCACCTAACTCCAGGCAAGGACAAGGTGGTTTGGCTTATACTCTCTACTGAGGCTGGGGGGAACAAATTACTTCAGCTGCTGCTGTAAATGCAGCTGCACCACTGACTGAAAAACAATCTGTGTAAACAAGCCTGAATTGGTAGGTAATTTTGCTCATCAAAATTTTTTTTTGTACAACTTTGCATTTTAAAAAGGAACAGATTAAATGGCCCAGCTCTTCCACCTGCTGCTAACAAAATTCAGCTTTTTAGCAAAAGCTGAGCTTTGAATTTGTCCTGATGTAATTACTTAGCTCCCAAACAAGAGCTCAGGCAGCTTGGATAAAAAAACATTTGGATGTAACAGCAGTATAAGGCTTTTATTATCTTCCTGCCTTCAGGTGCTTTAGGATGTACCTCTTGACTGCAGGAACTCACACTTCCTACTCCTGAATCACAATGCAAAGAACAGTTAAGAGATGTCAAACTTTTATTTGAAAATATTTACAGATGTACATTACAAGAGTCAGTATGATCTCCCTTTAAAACACTACTGCCCATCAAGACAGGCTTTTCACAGGGCTGGTCTACACAAACTGCTGCTGTAATGTTCTCAATAGAGTACAGGGCTCAGTCTTCTGCTAGTCATGGTGCTTTCCAACTTTTCTTGGCCCGCAGTTTTTCCAGCATTTTCTGCAAATAAAATAAACTGTGAGACTACAGTAGCACAGCTTGAGGGCTTACACTAAAAGCAGCCGAGGTGCTGCTTGGGCGGGCAGCACCTGAACATCCCCTGCAGGGCAAGTCTGGACGGTGGGGCAGCGAGTGTGGTTGCTGCAGTGATCCCACAGGCTGCAGGGGAAGGTGTGCTTAATTTTCTGTTAACTATGACATCAGTAAGACAGGCTAGAAGGACCAGCAATTTATTCTACCACAGAGAATCTGTCAGGATTATGCAGCGTTTCCTTCCCTCCAGTTGTCTGCAGCCCAGCAGAGGGCAGGGAGAACAAACAGTTCAAGTCTCTTGTCCAACCCCCTCTGCCACAGGAACTGCAAGGAAGCCCAGACAGGATTTCTTGCAAGCCCAGAGTTCAGGTTGTGCTCAGCCAGGCAGAATCTTAAGCTACCCAGAGCAGGCAAACCAGCCAGAGACAGCCCCGCAAGAACAGCCTTATAATGGGAATTCAGTCAGTACGGACTAACAAAACACCCTGCCCTTCATTTGCCAAGGAGATGTTTATCACCTGGAGTCCTGAACAGCCTTTTTGTTCAACCTCCAGACACGCATTTTAGAGAAAGTTTCCGCTCAGCTATAGCGCTGACAAGGAAATTCTTCAGTAGATGCATGGTTTGATGGTCTCCATCTCAGTCTGATTAGAAGCGCAGTGAAATCATGAGAACTAACCAGGTAGGGCCACACTGTAGCAGACATTACCTTTTGAAACTCTTTAGCCTTTTCTCTGTTTTTAGTGTAAGTTTCTTGCCTTGTTTTTTCTTCCTTTCTGATTTTTACTTCTGCAAGTTGATTATGAAGTCTGTTAAAATAACAGGGGGGAAAAAAATCATGTATTGGGAGGAAGTGGCAAAGCTGGAATAAGTTAACAAGCATAAGGATTTATACTGTGGCAATGGTTAGAAATTAAAGAATTAAGTTAAGAAATTAAGAAAGGAATTCCAGTAATCTAGAATCACTGCACCCAACAGACACCCCGCTCAGGAGCTGTCCTTGCTGCACGCTACCATTAATTAAGTGCCCAAGTGCAATTGTGAACTTTGCTTCAAATTTAATCTAATTTCATGCATTAACTGGCACAGCTGCCTTAGCATGATGAAATGAGCAGGCTGCCAGTCAATGTTTCTGCCAGCTGTGCCAGGGCATTTCCCAGCAGGTACCTGTATCAAACACACTTGGCTTCTCTCTCCTGGCTGTTTTGTGTTAAAAGCAGCACTAGAGGCCAGCTGGAAGGCCACAGACTGCTCTGACTGACCAGTAGCTTCCAAAAGACAGAGGAAGGAACCACTGGTTTTTTATTCCAAACATCTCCCAGTTGCGTTCATGCAATACCTTGAAGTACGCTGGTGCATTTCAGTTTCTCCAGACTTCCTGTCCTCTGGAGAAGATACTTTCACTTCTCCTACTTTCTTCAACTGATTGGCAACTGTATCAGTTTTTCCTAATTACATTAAAAAAAAAAAAAAAGCTCTAGTCCAACTAAGTCAAAAGCATAGAGAGGTTTTCAAAGGTTTTTAAATGACGTGACAAAAGAAAGAAGCTAGCAGAATGGACACAGTGGAGATGATGTCTTGCGTTTACAAACCCATCCTCTGTCTCACTCATCAGGCCGCTGCCTGTACTTCAAGCCAGCCAACTTCCCGCTCCCCATCAACAGACACTAGAAATGCATCAGTTGGCTTAATACGGTGGTTCTTTGATAAACAGCTGTTATTTGCAGAGACACCTTATGGCTACAAACATGCAGGCAGGCTGAAAATACAAAGAGGACCCATGCGGGACTTCCCAACACTGAAGAGGTAGCTAGACAGCAGGGAAATAAGCTCCCTGCCTCCCTCAGAAAACAAATTCAAGAATATCCTCAGCCTGCAATAGCAAAGATGCAACAGATATGAAATGTATTCCTCAATACTAAACAGCAACTAAAAGGACACCTAATTCTATGTCTTGCCCCCAGATAAACCTACCAAAGATAAGACAGGACTCTTTTTGCTGCCTTAACTTCTCAGACTTTCCCCTTTGAAACTGTCTGGCTTCTGGCTTTTCATTTTCTCTTTCTTTATTTTTTATTTCTTCTACTCTTTTCAGAGATTTCTGGATAAAGTTCTGCTTTTTTTTAAAAAAAGATTCTTGCAAACTTCCGGGTGTAGCCGCAAACTCCAGCAGCATCACTGTGAAAGAAAATGGAAAGTCTTGAACATTTCTCGCTTTCAGCAATGACCAACATCACCTGTAGCCCTGTAGCAAGTCATGCATTTTGAGGTGTTCCTCCTAAAACACTGAGCTTGACTACTTTTGTAAATCAGCTAGGAAAATGGCAGTGTGAATGAGTAGTCGTGCAAAACAAACAGCAATTCCGACCTATTAACTGTAACCATGTCTGCCAAGCCAAATCCTGTGACAAATACTGCATCGAAAGCATCTCGATGGCTCAGAACATATCAAAGACTTGAGAAGTCCCTAATGCAGTTAAGTTCTGTCAATTCGTGTCTTTCATCTTACTGCTGTTCATCTTGGACAAATAAAAATACTCCCGATGTTTTACTGACATTCCACTCTTATCATCAGAACAGGAAAAAATAAAAGACATTCTTTGCCTACAGAGCTTGGGGACGAACAGGAAATCAAGAACAAATGAAGGTGCATAAGCTGTGTGACAACAAACCACAAAGACACCACAGAATTTTTCAAAATTAACTAGTTGCAACACAAAAAACCCCAAACAGCGTGTTGTAGATACTATGAACTTTCATGAAAGATACCCTGGCATAGGAAGAGACATAGATAGATAATGACTTCCTTGTCAATAAGACACATGTTAAACCCGGGGTCAAACGCACTACAAACCAAGCCTGAACGGCAAGTTGCGCTTGCCGAAGGAGAGGTAAATTCTATTTATGATTTTATTCCTGCAGATAAGAGACCTTCTCTCTCTCTCAAGTTCAGTACATCAAAGTTACACATAATTACCTGCAGTCTGATGTGATGGAAAGTGACTGGCATTGGGACTCTGAGCTCTGGCAGAACTGTCGGGCCTTACGAACACGGAAGAATCTGCATCTGGATTGAGTGGTAAAAATTCTCTCTCCTGTTTCAAAAGGAGTCAGTGATTGGAAATGCTTAAAATATACCACAAATTTGACTGAAGTACGAGCACTGTACCCCAAGCACTGACCCAATGCAAATAAAAGACATACTCTTTCACCTTTATAGCAGATGCAAGAAAAACATCAAAAGTGGATCTTGGTAATAAATACTAAAAAGATACTTTCTAAAGACATCTTAAGACTTAAAGAAAAAAAATAATAATCCATTAAAGACCTTTTGGCCATCATTTTTCAATTGCTTGTTCATAGTACCGGGCTGCATAATTTCATCTCAATGGACATGTTTTTCTTTCCTCCTGTCCTCCCTAGTTCTCCCCCATCACTTACTGCTCTCCCTCTTGCCCCTGTTCCCAGCTGGGAGGCAACAGCCACTGCACAAGTACAGCCTCCAGCTGCCAACCTCCACCTTACCCACAGTTCAATTACATTGTAAAAGACCCATCCTTAGGCACTTTTAGGATCTTCTCTAGATGCCTCCTGCAATTGAAGCATGATTTTGTCCACTCCGTTCATCTAACGGACACACCTGACTTGGTTCTACATTATTGCTTCAGCACCCAAACTATTCTCTCATTACAAACCCGTTCCTGTACAATTTACAGCCTTTGTTTTATATAAGCAAACACCAAAAAGCACACCACAGGCAAATTAAGCATGGCAGTATGACAAGCTGATGGTACTTTCCCCATAAACCTCAAACCGCTGCGTGGGCCTGGTGTAGCTCCATCCACTAGGTAGAGGATTTTTAGTTCGTAGCTTTTGTTTTGTCCCACCCACTCCTCTCATTCATAACTAACGGGATACAATTTAGTCTTGCAAACACCAGCAAGATGGTTCCGTTTTTCAGCAAAAATCTTCCTGAACTGTATCTATACTGATGTGACAAGGTAGTGATTTTCATGGATAGCCCAAATTTATGATTATTAGATCTGTCTGGCAAATGTAACATCCAACTATGACAACACACAAGCAATTACTAAGCTCAGATAACCCTAACATTCTCTTGTGTTGCAACGGTGGATTAACTGCTCAGTGGGGCTTCTCCTTATTAAGACTAAGTTAGTGTCACAGCACTAGCAAACTACCCGGCTGCAACAAGGCTTTTACCATCCCATACCAGGTTAACTTCAGTAAGTAGTTCCTGAGCCTTGCCCCAGCACAGCCACCAGTCCCCCACAAGGTTTGAGAAGTCTATCTACTGTGTGAGCTGTTTCTTCATCATCTTCAGGCCAGTCCACCCTGCTTCTTGCCTCTGCTGCATCCAGAGTCTTCCTTCTCCAGCTCCACTTCCAGCCAGCCTCTCCTCATCCGGGCCCCCTCCTCTGAGGGCCTCTCCTTGTCTCTCCTACATCTGGACCACTCACTCTCCTCCCTCTACTTCTTCTGGATCTCTTCACCTGGTGCTCCTCTTCCATCCCCCTTAGAGCTACTTAACTACTTAGCAGGAACCAGCCACAGCTGCACCTTACCCACATCAGCCACCCCACCGCCCCTGAAGCCAGCCCACAGCTGTATATTATCAATGATAATTAACCTGCTTCATTCCTCCGTAATTCCTCTACAAGTTAGAATCAGAATTACATTACATAATAAAGACTCACCTCAGCAAAAACATTACATTCAGACTGGTCCACACATGCTGGGTTACTGGGTTTATCTTCCTTAATTTTCTCTTGGTTAGTATGTTCAATGTCTGATTCTGCAATACTGATGTCATTTGAGCTTATCAGAGTGAGTTCAGGTTCTTCCATAATACCATGCCCTGACTCAGTCTCCTAGAACACAAATTACACAAGACATCAGTGTAAAAAAGAAAAAAAAAAATTACTATTTCCAGCAACAGCTGTTATCTTGTTAGAAAGAGGAGGCTCATTCAACATGTAGAAGAAAGAAAATATGCCCCCAAGCAATAAATGAAATACAGAAAGAGCACTTTGCCTGAGGTGGTGATGTATGCAAATCCTGGAAGCAAAGTCCAATGCGAAGTATTTTACATACCAGTATCAAAAAACCCCAAACAAATAAGCCAAAGCAACCAAACAACAACAAGGCCTCCACCTCTCCTCCACTCACCTCAAGTTTAAATTACTTAGTTCTAGGGCAAACTTTTTTTTAAAAAAAAAAAATAAATTAAAAGCTACACAACACTATTTTCTTAAGTTTGCATATGCTTTTGGCCAAATTATTCTTCAGGCTTCTAAATGGGAACAGTGGCTGTTCAGTTAAGTAACCGCGCCACATGATACAGATGCATATGCTGTACTAACTGATGCCAAGAGAGGGAGACGCAATGGAGATGCTGTAGCTCCTCCAACAACTGTGGGAACTCCAGCTCATTTTAGCTCCTGCTAATTATTTCAGTGCCATGATCTGAAAGCAGCAGTAGGGCAGAAGCCCAGGAAAAATGCAAGTCTTAAACTAGAACTGTAAAATCAGTATTTGCTAAGCTTCCAGATATTATGGGTCCAAAATAACTTGGTACAACAACAGCAACAACAAAAAAAACCAACCAAAAGAGCCTGCACAAATTACTGCTTTTGGAAATTTGGTTTACTCACCCAGACCGGAATATAACATGAGCTTCTGGGCACAGAATTAAAATGTTTTTCATGTCTTTCCAGGAAAGAACCATTCTGTTGTACAACAGCCTGTAAATGGATGTCTGAGTCTTCCACGTTGGCTTCCCTAGGAACCCTCAAAGATTTTTGTACTTCTGAAAAGCTTTGATCTGCCTCCTTTATATTTGTATTGCGCTGAGACTCCAGCTCCACAGCTTTATTTGCTTCATGTACATGAACTGGTTTTTCAGGAAGCTTCACATACTTCTTATCAAATGCCTCCGCAGGTAATTTTTCAGAAGAGACAGCCTCTTTCAGTAAGTGTTGAGGGAAAGTTTCACCCCCTGTAACTGGTGTGGTATTTAGCTGATAAAATGATTTTTGCCCTTCCAATGGATTCAGACTTCCATTTTGGAGATCTTTCATTGAACACTGGAGATTAATACATTCCATATTTCTTGCCAGTTCTTCATATTCTCTGGCAGATGAAATATAGTCCTCATTTCCCCATTTTTTAATTCCAGGGCTTTGTTCAAAAGGTCTCTGTAACATAGCATTAAGGTCCACTGGCTGATCAGCATTCTGACAGTGATCACTTAAAGCAGGTTCTACTTGCAGGGGGTGAAAAGATTCTTCAGATCCTGTTTCAAAAATTATCAAGAGTCAAAATTCTAGCTAACACAACAGAATTTCAACTTTTAGAAGTCCTTCCATAATGAGACCAGTAATGTACTGTAAGAAGTCTAGTAAATACGAAAAAACATTTACAAAAAGTCTGCTAAGTTTCTTCAAATATAATACCATTAATATTACAAAATGATTCCTTCATGGTATACAAAACAACTTAAACAACGCTTTTTGCTGCTGCTTAGAATATGTTTAGGGACAGATTTCATGATGGTGCTGATGTAACTGCATTGAGAGTCAACAGATTTTACAATTTATACTCTGTAAATGGAAGTCCTTTGAGTGTCTTTTGGCTTTCCAACAAAATCTCTAAAACAGGAAGAAAACCATCCTAAACACCATTACGTGGGCAGAACCTATTCAAAGTAGAAGAAAACATCCCAATTGGAATGAGGCTTGCTGTTTCTGCAAGTTACAATATCGCACCCTGAATTATGTTTCCCTTAGGATCTACACATACAAATCAAGACGGTATTTTTTTTTTTTTCCAGAAGAGGCTGCGAAAAAAAAGAGATGAGGTATCAACTTTTTAAATACTGGGGAGGCATTTCAGCAGTACAGCACATGCCAACCACAGGGTTATTTTTTTAAAAAAATACGTATCTGACCTACACAGACTGCAGCACCATGCTACCCATTAGACAGGAACATACCACATAAACTTTTAACTGTTTCCTTTAAAAACTTTTTTGCATTCTTTGACACCTACAAAATACCTAGTTTTACATGTATAAAGAGCGTTGCCTCCTGATAAATAGCTGTTACTGGGAGGAAGAGTTACACTGTGATACCAATAGCAAATTCTCCAATGATGGACTTACATACCAACCCTACCTTGAACTGACAAACCAAACTATTTTTTACTTGCTTAGCCTGTTGCTTATGTTATTTTCCCCTCCCTTTTAAAGCACAACAATAATTGGCTTGGGATTATAAAAACACTTGAAAGAAGGGGAGATACTGCAGTTACATTTAAAGCACAAAGATTGCTTCTATAAGCAATTTAGAAACAGAATGTTTTGAAGTTAGAAGGGAGCTTCCTAAATCCTATTGGCTGTGACCACAGGTAGTCTTAAAGTGTAAGCCTCTTCTGGCATTTTTTATTACTTTTTTTTTTTTTTTGTACCAGCATCTGCCAGCTGAAGAGAAAGAAAAGCTTAATAAAGCAGTTGCTTGCAGCTTTAAACATGAATAGTGTGTGTTTCCAAAAGTTCTATGTATATATATATACACACACACATGCAAATAACAAAGATAATTGACCAGGAACATTTACATTAGAAATGCATCTATTACTTAAAATGCTGTGCTGTGTTTCCTGTTATTGTTTAGCTTTCTGTTGGAACACCTTAAAACACTGGAACACTGGATTCTTGCTAAGTAAGAGCTTCAGACATATTTAATCACTGCTAGCTGCACTTGGAATTTCAGGTTGGTCCTTTTCTTTAGAATATATGCAATAGCAAGTTAATTTGAATTCAACTGCAAAACATTAAAAAAATACTTTTCCTGCTGTAAGCTGCAGTTAATGCTGCTAAAAAATCACAAACTTCTAATCTACTAAATCAATTACTACACTAATCTAAAAGTTCATTCCTTTCTCTCTCTCTTCCCTCCCCCCTTTATTTTGTAGGGCAATTCTGTACTTACACAAAACACCACAGCATGCAGTACACAATGATTATTGGTGTGACTTAACAGTAGAAAAGGAAAATTCAGTGGTTTCTTAGAGGGCACAACATATAAAAGACAAATTAGTAAGATCAAAGAGCTTCTAACACATACCTCAAAATTTTAATCACATTTTGGAACTTCCTTAATTTCCTCAAATGTACAAAATGATGGATATGCATGAACAAATATTTGGAAAGATATTTAAACTTACAGTTTCAGCCAGACTTGGTATTTCTTCACTAACATCATACTTACTGCACAAGGAATAAGTAACATGATATCGATTACAGTGACCTGACTATGCAGGTCTGCTTTTGTATTAAAGCCATAAGTATTAAGGAAATTAAGAACTTCACAAAATTTAGGAGTTCTACCCATTACAGGCAGTGGAGAAGACCGTGTGTAAGAGAGCAGCAGCAGAGTTAAGACATTTCAAAGTAGGACTGATAGAAAAGCGAAGAGTTCCTTCCCAGTTTCAACACAGCAAACCTAACTTAAGGGCTAGTATTTACACACTGGCAAGAGGTTGATTTTGAAAGCTTTGATCTGACTATACCATACGTACCAGAAGTAACGTTTTCTTTAACAAACTCTTCTTCTGATGCAATGTTGTTTGGCCCGTTTGTTCCAAGACTAGGAGGCACACTGCTGCTTTGAATAGTCAAACCAGAGTTTCCCGCTTCTAGAAACGCAGACATGTCTTGACTTTTTGTTGAGAATTTTGAAGTCTAGTGGCAGAAAAAAAAAATCCCAAGATTCATTTTCTCAGAAATATGAAGGATAAAAAGTTAAAGGTAACACTTGATTTTTGGATCACATTTCTGCTACAACCAGCAAAAAGCCTCCAGTTCTATGTATATCAAAAATTATTTTTGTGTTTCTTAGGGATTATACGTTTAAGTCTTACAGAAATCTTAAGCTGAAGTATTTCTTCCAGCAGAGTTTTTCTATATTACCTTGCTAAATTCTCTTCTGTCTTGTGAAATTCTGCATTGAGAATGGGATGATGAAGTATCAAAGTCAAGACCTGGTTCCAAAGGCTGAAAGAGCTGGCGATGGAGGTTCGGAGAAGATGTCTCAGTTTCAGGCAAATCAAGTTCAGCTGCTAGAGCTGTAAGAAAAGAGGTTATTTAAAAAAAAACAACACCAACCTCCATCAAAAAAACCAAGGGACATGTCACACCTTGCTTCTATATCCAGTAAATAAAGCATACAGAATTCTGCAGGTATACAAATACTAGCTTGTTAATAAAAAAAATTAATATAATCTGTACTGCATCCAACTCTTTCAATGTGACACAATGCAGGTACAAAAAGCAGCAAGAAAGTGCTACACTGATGCCTTTTTATATTTTTTTTTTCAGTGACAAGCTGAAGTCCATAAGCATCCTGTTTGGCAGTTATGAGAATGCATTATAAGTAGCATGGCTTCCCAGTACAAAAGACACAATGACACAGTGGAGCAAGTGCAATGAAGAGCCACAGGGATGATCAGAGGAAGGATGAAGCACATGATGTTCAACAAGAAGCTAAAAAACTGAGTTTGTTCAATCTTAAGAAAAGGCTTGGGGATGTGGGGGAAGGGGCACAGAAATCTGTCTACTACATCCTAAGCGACAGTATAGAGAAGATGCAGTCAATCTTCTTGAATATGCTCAGTGAAAGAAAAAGAAAACGGACCCAAGATGCAACACAGGAAATTCTGGTTTGATATAATAAAATACTAAAATAAAAAAGAAGAAAGTTGTCAAAAGGTTGTCCAGGGCTGTCTGGAGTCTTTGTCCTTGGAGATATTTAGAACTTTCCTGGACAAGGCCTTAAAGAACCTGGTCTAAGTTGGCTCTGCTGTGAGCTGGAAGGAGAATCTGGACCACGTAACTAGAAGTCCTTCTTGGCCTAGATTAATCTATGATTCTAGGTTTTCAAACATTCCAAGAGAAAGCAGTTCAAATTAAAATACTAGCATTATCTTCATGTTAGCTAATAAAGATGTTCTTAT
Source organism: Falco cherrug (assembly GCF_023634085.1). NCBI lineage: Eukaryota > Metazoa > Chordata > Aves > Falconiformes > Falconidae > Falco > Falco cherrug. Next base: position 12,147,858 of record NC_073698.1, on the reverse strand, counting down.
TTTCATGAATTATTACATTTTTCTAGAGAGCGTAGAACTCCCACCAGTCTGTTAACCAGTGTTTTATCAACTGTGTAATCCTATGTGATTAATAAAGTATTATATATTACTGTCTCTACCTTCCTGAAACAAAAGTTGTGCATTAACAAGTGATTAAATTGTCACAGGTAACAAACAGCCTAAGCACGGTAGCGGGAAGCTGTGCAAAACTAGACTACGATCAGATAGATACCTGACTAGACTATTACTTTTTTTTCCGCTACACTATGCTACGTGAGCATATATATAAAGCAAAGCATGAAGAACATCAAAGCATCAAAGTTCTCCCATGTAGAATCCCTACGGACTTTAAAATGTAAGCTGAATATAAATAACACAGATTAACACATAGCAACTCCTCCTCATTCCATAGGATGAGAGCACAGCACAAAAACGCTTTAAAACGGCAACTACCTTGGAAGCGCGTATTGTCCTCCTTGGAGTCAGAATTCAAGTCTCCAGTACGTTTTCCCAAGACACGTTGCATCTGACTTTTTTTGTATAGGTAAAGCTCTCCTTCAGGCAACCGAGCTTCAGATGCTCCAGACAAATTCCCCTGCCTCTGCTGCAAGGCAAAAGGCAGTGAGGACTTCCAAGGGCGGCTTGATGTTTCTCTCAAAATTCGATCTTCCGCGCTATCAGAAGACAATCCTGAAGTAGTAAGCTAGATGTTCACAGTTTTGCATATAAACCACTTGCATTAAGTCATCTGAAAAGCCACTGCTTAATATTCTGAAATATTCATAGACCTCTGCGTTTTGTTTCTTTAATTGTCTCCTGTCAATGCTCCCACAAACTGTACCACAAATCTCCACAAATTCAAGTTAATAATATCTAATTAGGTGGTAGTCAGTACAGCTTAGCACTTTTAGAGTATGCAGACTTAAGAAATACCGACACAATAAAATCTGAGAACAATTAATACTATTATTTTATGCTAGCTAGCATATTTCTATCTCCTATCACATTTAAAGGTGTCAATCCTTTAATGTGGTTTTGAGTATCTTTATGACATCATGCAACAGTTTTATTCATGCTTAAATAGAAACTGCTTAATAGTAAAACAAGAAATCTGAGGGAATCAAGGCAACTAAAATCACGTTCCTAGCTAGTGCACCAACCCCCTTTGTCTATGTGCTGACAGAAGAATTGCACACAGCCATCAGAAAAGGTCGTTATTAAGTACCAAGTGTACAGCAAAGACACAGCTAGACTTGAAAAATTCATTCATGCTGCTGAGTAATCAAGCACCTTGGCAACCCCTTTTTCCACAACTAATAAACAACAGAAAAGCTACAAACAAATGATCTTAGAATTTGCTTTTGTTTATGTCAATAAACCACATATTTGTCATGTGAGTTATGAAGTTTATTACTCAAAGTAACACCAGTTTAGAACATTAAGGTTAAAATGAGCCACTGAAATCTCAGGCTGTAAAAACTGTAGTCTTCAAAAATTATTTTATAAATATGGAATAACTCACACATGTTGTTTATAAAATCAGATACGTGTCAGATTAACACAATATGAAGCCTTAAAGTAAATAAATCCATAGGTCACTACATCATCACTTTCAAACTCACTTCCCATGTTCACAAGTGATAATATCAGTATATAAAGGAGCAACTGTGTATTATTGTAAAGGAATATTTTTTTTATTTTACGAAAAGCTAACAAGATCAAGAGGCAGACTGCACGCAAAAAAGGACATAACCGTATTTCCGAGAACACTATTAAAAATTAATCTGGCATTCAAATGACATTTTCACAAATAAGTTACTAAGAATTACTATGCGACAAGCACATACTGGAACAATTCTCTTAATAGCAAAACAACAATCACAGCTCTGTAACAATCTACGATATACATTGATTAGAAAGCTTTTTCCAGTGTATCATTTGCGGATCAGTTTTTTAAAAAAACTCTGCCACTTGAAAAACGCTAGTGTTACGGTTGCTTAAATACTCAAAATATCTTTTGCCAAAAAAGATGTGTTAAGGTTTATATAAATTATAATTTATATAAATTATTATAGAAGTTTAAAAATCATAAGCATTCTAGTTCCACTCAACTTTATAAGGCATATTAATAATTCCTAAGTGAAGTTCCACAGTAGCCTATTTCAGAGGAACAAAAGTCCAGTAAGTTAGACCCATTCTGCTATAAAGAGAATACACAATTTTCTTTTCACAGTAACAACAAAATCCAAACACTTACCGGTGTCCACAGGGCCTACATCCAACGTTTCACTAGTCAAAAAGCTTCCAGTGGAAATTGTTGACGATAAGTCACAGGGTATTCCTTGCATGAAAGCCTCTGAACCTAAGCTCATGGCTACTACTTTAGAAAGCACTTCCTAGAATGAAACAACGTGCCTGTTACCGTGTATTCAGCCGTCCACAAGCAGGGCTTTAAACCCACGCGCTTTATTCTGAGCTCAGTTCAAGTGTAGAAGCCTTCACGTTTTGCAGAGTCAGGCTAATACAGATCATCATCGCCCAGTAGAAAACATCCACACCCAGCGTCCCATTCACCCCCCAACAGCCCCCTCCCCTCAACACACACACGCACGTGCACACACACACACACACACACACTATTATAAAGCCTCTCAGAACTGCATACAAATCATGACACCTGGAAGATCATTTTATCCTCCCGTGGTCAGATTTGGCTATTTCTCATCACAGACCCACTTCAGTAAATTGTAGATCTCAGAGGAATATATATGCAATACATGAAAACTCAAAGTACTTGCAATATTGAGCCATTTGCATATAAGAGATGGGCTTAAAAATTTCATTCTACAAAACTAACCTAAAAATATACAAAATACCCTAAAATATTATTTTTCTTAATTTTGAGGTAAGGTCTACAAAGCCATGAAATAGAGAACAAGGGTTCTTGTACTTCCAAATTTTGAAGAATAGATGAAAACGTTTCTTCCCAAACTCTGAATTAAAACATGCACTAAGAAAATAAGACAAAAATCTAAGAAACCCTTCCCTTACGTTTTTCATTATATACTATGTTATATATTTAACGTACACATATAAACCACGTACATTTAATTTTATATACAGGTTATACACTGCATTTTTTAAATACTATTTTTATCTCCTGATAAAACAATGGGTTATTTGGGCACGGGAAAAGCAGAGGATATCATTGGCGTTGATTTTGGCAAGGCTTTTGACACCGTCTCTCACAACATTCTTGTATTTTGGTTTGGATGTCACAACCTGGATAGATGGACAATGAGATGGGTAAAAAACTGGCTGGATAATCAGGCTCAGAGGACGGTGATTAAAGGGATTACTCTACCTGGAGGTAAGGAACAAGTGGAGTACCACAGGGCTCTGTCCTAGGACCTGTTCTCTTTAACACCTTTGGCAATGACCCAGAGGAGGCGACACCATACTTTTATCAAGTTTGCAGGTAACATTAAGCGGTGTGGCTGACATCCAGAAGGACCTTATGAGGCTGGGCCTACAGGAACGTTATGAAACTCAGCAAGAGCAAATGCCAAGTCCAGTACCTGGGAGGGAAGAACCCCCTGCACCAGTCTGAGCTGGGGCCTGCCTGGGGAGCAGCCCTGTGAAGAAGGATGCAGCAGTCTCAGCAGACAGTGTAAGCCCACAGTGCTCCCTGGCAGCAAAGGGGGGCAACAGCATCATGCGCCGTATGAACAGGAACACAGCCAGCAGATCCCTCACAGCGATCACCTCTTTTTACATGCTGCTGGTTATACTGCTGTGTCTAGAATACTGCACCCAGTATTCACCCCCCAATACGAGGCAGAAAGATTTCATCACAAAATAACAAGTAATGTTATGTGATTATTTCGGTATGACTAACCATATTATCAAGTCTGAACGATGATCCAGAATGTGTTGTAACTCCCTCTCCAGCAGCAAGAACCGGTGAATCTTGAGCCACTTGAGAATCCTGGGACTGGGCTGGACACAAACGTAATAGAAGCAGTAAGGAATAGCAAGCAGCTTTTGAGTTCATCATTAGCAACATTTTTTTTAACACCAGATGGCACCAATACTCCACTGCTGCTGTCCTCATTATTGGAGCACTGATTTTGCCCATCCTTTCCACTTTCTTCTCACCTGCAACGTACTTTCTACTCCACTGTACCACAAATTTAATTGGCAACCAGTGGTTCTCCTTGACCAGCCTTCCTAAAATTTCTAACTAGGATGACTGCTCTCTGCAGAGTGTGCAGGAAGAGCTAGAAATTCATGCTTTGGCTTTGCAGAACAAAACATGGCTCTTTTAATTGGGGGGGGGGAGGAGGGAATCTTTGCCCTCTACCATTACAATGGTTACAAAGAAAAGCACATTCTGAGTAGATCAGAGAAATCAGAAAACACTGAATTACTGAACTATAACTATGGAACTGAATCACCTTTGCCATAATGTTCTTACACATAAAAATAAGATCAGTATCTGTGCAAAATAAGCACCACAGCAGCACCAAAAAAATGCAATTTCTGAACTCAGTGCTGACAAGCACCTCCAAAGTCTGGCAATTCTAAGATTGTAAATTAACTGCCAGACAACTCTAAAATAAGTACTCTTATTTCCAGTACTAATGTTCAAGAAAGAAGTGCTAAATATCAAACTGAAATTAAGCACTAAAAGTGATGTAGATGTTTTCTCCCAGTTCTACAAGGGCTGCTAGTGACAGAGATGTTACAAGTCCCCAGCATTTTTAAGACTCCATACTTCAACAGATCTCGTAACGTTTTGTGAACCCTAACACCAGTTTGTACTTTGTACTTTGTGCCTTGTATAAGCTGAAACTCAATTTCTTACTAGAAGATGGAGTCTAATTGTTCTGTTTTCCCTATTATACAAAAAAAGGCGGGGGGAGAGGTTTCCTCCATGAGGCAACATCAGTGAAGTATCTATATGACGTGATACTTATGTATCTCAATAAACATCAAACATTTTGAAACTCATTTTTGGGGAGACAGGGGGATAAAATCTAAGGTCTCCTACAGCCATTATCATCCAGTAGCTACCTGGGAGAAAGTACAAAACATGAAATACATCTCAAATTTAAATTTTTATATTTATCTCAATTAATTAAGAATAGGTTAACTTATCTTTTAATTTACTATGTTATTACATTAAATGCTAATTGACCTCAAAATAAAGGGTAAATAAATTCTCAGATGGCTTCTTTTCCCTCCACACTCACAAATTGTCCAGAAACTTCTAGCAGGCTTGATCCTGCTAGTCATCACACTTTGATTGGTAACCAAACAAAGCCATTGGCAATAGAATTGACAAATAGTATGAAGAGTGAAGAATGGTAAAGAAACGCAGTAGCACTGCAGTAGTAAAAATTACCTCCTCCTCCTGTAAAGGTGCATCTGTTAAACAACACTGTTTCAATATAGATAAAATTATAAATCTAAGAGCACATATGACTGGTTTGTGATCCCTCTTCTACAAGTATATGACAAAGGTCTTCAGATTCACAGGAAAGATAACTTTTAAAGTTTGAGTAGAACAACGGGGCAACAAGCTCCTTGGTTGGATGTGGCAGTAGTGTGACTGAGTCTACACACACTGCAGAAGTCTGGTCCTCTGCTTTGGAGCAGAATAGAGGAGACAGAGGATCCTGAAAACGAGCATGGCCTTGAAAATTCCTTGAATCAGCATGAAAACTGCAATCATATCATCTCTTGATATTTAAATATCTCCATAGGAGAAAAAATGCAAAATACAAAAGATTTCTAAATTCAAAGAAAAAAAATAACAAGAAGCAGTAGCTAGAAATGGCTGTCAAGACATTCAGAAACTGGAAACAGACCATTCATTTTATAATTTGATTTAAAAATAAATGCTGGAACAAGCTACCAAAGAATTCTCCATTTCCAGATACTTCTACATCAAGATTAGATATTCTTCTGAAATAAATTATTTTATTTTCTAAAGGATATTAGCATGACAGGTAGTAATTTAGGATACATATGAGACAAGATTAAAGCATTTAATACTCTCTTGTATAGAAACTCTATGGAGAGCTATCCTGGTTTTGGCTGGGATAGTTAATTTTCTTCCTAGAAGATGGTACTGTGCTATTTTTTGGATTTAATATGAGAATAATGTTGATAACACACTGATGGTTTAGCTGTTGCCAAGTAGTGCTTACTCTAAGTCAAGGACTTTTCAGTTTCGCGCGCTCTGCCAGTGAGCAGGTGCACAAGAAGCCGGGAGGGAGCAGAGCCAGGACACTGACCCGAGCTAGCCAAGGGGATATTCCATACATAGAACGTCATGCTCAGTATGTAAACTGGGGGGGTTGGCTGGGGGGGGCTGATCCCTGCTGGGGGACCGGCTGGGCATCGGTCAGCAGCTGGTCAGCAACTGTATTGCGCATCACTTGTTTTGCTTGGGATTTAGTCCTCTCTTTTTTTTACCCCCCTATTCATCATTATTATTATTATTATTTCAATTAAACTGTTCTTATCTCGACCCACAGGTTTTACCTTCTTCCAGTTCTCCTCCCATCCCACCAGGGGCAGGGGGGAGTGGGCGAGTGGCTGCATGGTGCTTAGTTGCTGGCTGGGGTTAAACCATGACAACAACAACGCTACAGATGTTCCATTACTATACTGTAATAACCTGCATTGCTCTTGTGATATTAATACAAGGGATGAACAGTAGCAATTTCATGCTATAAACCACATCTAATTAAAAATTCAACATGCTCACATCTCATGAATTTATTACATTAATATCCTTTAAAAACTGTATTTGGTGACTCATAAAGGAGAGTTTTTCGTTCTTCTCTCGTCCCATCAAAACAAAAGTGCAAGGTTCTTGTTCCTCACAGCTTCCTGACATTGACATGGGACTTTCATGTGTTAACCTCCTGGCCACCACATTGTGACAACAAGTTTGTATTTAAAAACTGAGTCTGTAATATCCAGAATGCTTTTTTTTAGTCCCCCAACAGAAGCTGCAGTAAAATAGCAGCAATTATTTTGGGGTGCAATTTGAAAGACAAAAGACTGAACAACAAAGCCCTCAGTGAAGATAACATAAACACAGTCCAAATCCAATCATGTAGACAAAACAAAACAAACAAACAAAAAATTGTACTCCATGCTGGTTTGCCAAATTCATGATGGACAAGATGATCTGTTACAATAATGCATTATGGACAAATATTTGGGATTACTAAAAATAAATTGAAAACTTAGGTTAGCTTAGATCACACAAAAAATAATCATGCTTGGAATAATACCTCTGTATAGGGTGGCAAAACATGAAGATAATCACATTTGGAACACTGCTCAAGGGGACCCATTAAATATTACAATGAATAAAGAGAAATAAGGCTATTGATATGTAATGAAGGAGAACTGTGAAGCAGATGTATGTATCAAATCTAGTCGCTATTCTCAGGCTGACTTCCTAAGGTGATGAGGTTTATGACATCAAACTGCCTGTCTCATCTGTAGGGTTACCCTCCAATTCCATATTAACAACTTGCATTGCATTAGCTCATTTTAACCAAATTGTATTGGGAAGAAAAAAAAATAAAAAAATGACGAGTGTTCAAAGTTCCTAACTCATCTTGTCATACATCAGTGGCAAGGTAGAGAGTAATCGAAATCTTAGCCTCACTCGTGGCACTTAGTACAACATCACTTTTAACAGTTACCTGTTCTCTCTGGCTGCCAGCCAGCTTGTAACCACTCCACACTGAGCACAGGGATTCATCCTCCCCTAACCAGAAGCAGTCTTTAAGACCCATTTTATGCTCAGACATGCCTGCCTCTAAATTTGAGAGGATTGTTTTTCTTCTTGTAATAATTGGAAGACAGATATACAGCTAATTATAGAAATAATAAAAAAAACAACAACAAAAAAACCACGAAGGAAACCCCCAAACAGTAATTGCCTGTTAGCCAGAGACAAATCTCATATCAAAGAAAACTCATCTTTGTTGGTAAAGTACCCATGCAGATTTACCCAGTTTCTTTCTAAGAACCTGTGTAACTTCTACCTTTTTATCTTTAATGCTTTATTGTGAAAGAGCATGTGAGCAGTGATTAATAGGATTTGTGCACACCTAGTGTTCTGTAACCTGGAAAGAGTACAACTCATAAGTTGTAAAGGTTTACCTTATTTGAGCAAAAGGTAGAAACCACCAAGAACATAACTTCTAAGAAGGTGGTCAAAGATCACACATGCAAAGCACTCATTTGCTCTCACCTTTAGAGATACAATTACATCCTGAAAGCATAGGAAAACTGCAAACATGTTCTGGTTAGAATCAAGTAGCAAAAAAGTTTTCAGAAAAAAATTAAATAAAAAATTATCAAAGCTACTATCATAAGTAACAATTTAAAATGCACCTTACATTTCCCCTTCAGAAACTTTATATTTAATTGTAGATTTTCTTGATGAAGATACTACATTAGTTACCAAAAGTGTCAGAGTGCTTCACAGCCTCCAAATTACAAAGGTACCGTTGGCAGTTTTGGTTTTTCATCTGCTCAAGAGGACAATCCTCTTAAATACATAATCACAGAAAGCTTTGCTTTTTTTTTTTTTTTTAAAAAAAAGACGTTCACATAAAGTTTCCCAACCCTCTTACATAAACCATTGCACTGTTCACACATAATACTCACTAATGTAAAAGTACACTACACTAAGATATTTTATATTAATTTGGAAATGGCCGATCTAGAAACGCTTCTACAACTTAAGACAGAAAAATACAAGTCTTTTCCTTAAATATTTTTTAAAAAGAAAAAATTAGTCAGTGATAATTTTAAACATATGTATGTTTCAAAAAGAGTACTCTGAGAATTAAAGGAAGCAGTTGAAAGAAAATGAGCTTATGTGTACTTATTCAAAACTTTAAGTCCTAGTAAATCCTCATTGAATTGAAAAGGAGGCGTTCAAAAGAAACTAAATGAAAAATTATCTTAAGATTTGGGGCAGTAGTGAAATTTCTAGCAAAACCAGGAGTATAGCTGTACTACTCATAACGACGTACGCAAAAGGCAGCAAAGTTGCTGAAAACTCCTCTGCAGCTCTAGCAATTTATTTATTTTAGATGGATACTGAAAACTGTACTGGACCATGAGATGCTGTCATCTTATAAGCTTCAGATTCCTTTTGTCAATGTTTTGCAAACTTTGTGTAACAGTTCCCAGCAAGTCAGGCATAGAATTTCTCAATTACAGTGACAATAAATTCCATTTCAATATGCAGGAAATTTGAAGAGAAGCAAGTGCACTACAATTGAAAATACTGGAGCCTTTGAGTTAAAATTATTCCAAGACTGGAGAGACAAGCTAAATTTGTATAGGCAGGGAAAAAACAGTGGGAAATAAAACCCCTGACATCCACATGTTAGTCCAATCTCTTGAAAAACATTTTAATAACCCACTTCCTTTGTTTACCTATGACTAGTCACCTTTATCCTTTTATAAAGCCAGTCAAGCCGCCCATAAAACACTGAGTAGGTTTCAACAACCTTGTAACAAAATTAATTTGGACATATTTGCAAACCACTTTATAACAAAATCAATTTTTTTTTTTGATAACCAAAACAACCTGGTTTAATTTATGGAATTGGACTTTGTCACGTATGGACACAGTCTACCCTCAAAGGTGTGATTCTCCAAGTTCTTCACAGATGAACAGAAAAGATCAGAATTCAAGTAATCCTTACATTATTGCACTGTTTTTATTTGTCACAACTAACAGCTGATTCTTTCAAAGTTGTTTCTTTGAGCTAAGGATGATACACAGCCTTCTACTTTTTGTCTCAACTGTATTTTTAAGCAATTTCTTATATACACTGATCTTTCAGTGGACATCTACATTAGCACGTTAACACTCCAGAGTTCTTTTTAAACCTTAATTTCCTTTGCGTCAATACAAGGAATCACTGGGTACTAAATCAGGCACACCACTGGTTTGGTCAAAACAGGTTCCCACCTGATGAAGCTGCAAACCTGAACACCCCACAGTCTGGGCAGAAAGTACTTCCCTCGGAAGGAAGACCCACTTGTGGCTTTCTGCAGCAGTTTGCTCCCTATGCAAGCACGGGATTCTGTTGATAACAGCAGGGCAAGCGGGTAACACAAAAGAAGTTTCTTTACAGACAATTCTACAAGGTACAGATACAAAGCACATGCCTGGGATGAGAAAGTGTTGACTAGCAATGAAGTTTCCTGTAGTGTGGGCTTTTGCTACTAGAATGGTAATGGATCACAAAAAAAAAAAAAGATAAAAACTCAGTCATTCTGATACACACACTCCACACTTCAAATCAAACAATATTTAAATAACACTGCATGTTCTTTAACAAATCAGGTCAAATTACAAATAAATAGTAAAATCTGCAGTGCTGAATAGTATTCCCATAACTCCTCAACAGGAAAGGATTTGCTCACCTGAATCACAGGAATTTTCAGCAGTCATCATCAGCACTTCATTTAGTAATCTACTTGACTGCCTACTTTGGGGTGGACTTCTGTTAGATTCTCGTTCCTCGTTTGTTATGCTCAAAGGTGATGTGCCTTCTTCATGAAGAGCAGGACTGTAATGTTTCACATGTGCAAACTCCCCAACAGTCAAAACTGAAGAAGACTCTCCACCAACAGAATCTGTTTTATCTGAATTTAAAACATTTGTAATCAGTTTAGGTGTAAGAATGCAGTGTTTTGCACTTCATGAAAGGCATTAAGATGCACGTTCTATCCTACAGAATTAACCTGCTGAATTTGTACAGTGCTGCATTTTAATAAAGTTACACGTCAAACCTTTGCATTACACAGTCTATGGATTATACAGGTTTAAAGAGGTCATAGACTTCTCAAAAAATAATTCCAAACTCCACTGAAGTATTTCTTCCAAAAAAATTCAAATTATTTGTTCCACATTGCAAATCCACCAAAAAAACTGTCAGTAATTTTTTCAAATCCAGAGGCAATACAATTTCTCTGCTCTGGCTTAAAGATTTTCTTTTCTCCCCAGCCCACCCCACACAACAACCCTTTTTGGCCACACAATCCAATAAAAAACTCAAGTTCAACTTTTAATTACCTATCATGACCAATGGTTAGAAAATATAGGAATAAATCATCTGTAGGTCATAATGGGATTACACAACAAATGAGTATTCCCTACTCTCAAAAAATTTTTATGAGATGGTATGTATTTTGATTGTTAATCTTTTTTTAAATTAAGATATGTAACACTAAGCTAAGTGCTTCTGAGAATATAACTATATTCTTCAATCAAAGCCTTCACCAACTTGTTTTCTAATCAAGATACCAAATTAGTCCAACGAGAATTATTCTGCATAAACAGATGCTGACTAGCATTAACTACTTTAATTAAAAAATGTCCCATATAATCTGTTTCATTATTTTGCTCAAGACGAATGCTGGCCTGACAGGCCTGTAATTATTCAGATTGTTCTGCTTATCTCTTTTAAAAACACAGGCACAGTATTAAAACTTATGTAAAATATGCATTAAATTTTAGCTATGAAGAGACTACAAAAAAATTAAATGTTTACACTTACAAAACATTAAGTTTGTTGTACCTGTTAATGTTCTTTACAGAGAATTACAAAGTATTGCATGCAGACTGTAACAAACACACTTAGAAAATAACTGCATTATGTAGTTGCACTCTGAAATTTTTTAGTGTTTTGTGATTGAAAAAACCCTAAAAAGATGGTCAAAAGTTTCTGTAGAAACTTGGTACTAGCTCCTTATTTAAAAGATTTCACATTCACTTTCTCAGTATGCTCAAAAGCTAAGCCTTTGAACACTATCCATGAACTCTGATGGTTCTCTTTACAATTATTGTACAATTGTCTATTAACACAAAACCTGGCCAACAGAAAAACCAACAGGGAACTTAAGTCATGAAATTACAGTGAATTTTGTTTTCTTGTTGAGATTGTGTTTTGATTATATTTCTCTAGACAGACATTAACAGGATAAGCTTTTCTCAGCTACGACTCAGTGTGCTAGTATATAGATTATACCTTAAAAAAATGCAATAGCATCAGCTAGTATTTTATTATCAACCATCTCAAAGACTCTTCAGGAAAGATTAATTTGCTCCAATCTGCATTTCTTAGGAATGGCAGCATTGTGTATTTTATATCCATAAATATATTTATTTTACCTGCAAAAGATAAGTTGCAACTCTTTGGTGTGTCTGCCTCTGGTATAACACTAAGTTCATGTTGCTCCAGATCAAGTCCTAATTTCACTTTTGCCACAGGTGGTTTGGAAGATCTCCATTTCTGTTCTCCACAGAGAACTTTTTCAGACTGTTCTGTAATACCAAGTTTTACATGTTGAAATAACATATATATAATCAAATTAACTTGGGGAGATGGAAGAGAACTCCATCTCAACTGCAAAATGAGAAAAATTCTAATGAAAAATACTACACAACCTTACCAGTGTGCTCAGCTGGACCGACGCACTGTGAAATCATTTCACTTCCATAAAATTTATTCCTGCCACAATTCTCTTGCTGGTAGTTTTCAGAGACTTGAACAAAGTCAGTCCTATTAATCCAGCCAGGCTTTCGTGCCTCTGTAACTTCTTCATTTGTACAGATATGTCTCACCTGAGAAAGTGGGGAGAGGGGAGAGCAACTGTATGTAAGATTATATCTATACTCATTTATCAAGTTTAGGCAACAGTTAATTTTCTAAGATAGCTTGTTTAAAAAAAAAAAAAAAGGGAGGGGCAAGGCAAAAAGAACTTCTTTAGAAACTAAAAAATAAATTTGGATTTTTCTTCTGTTACCCAGAAACAAGCAAAATTACAAGTCAAGAGCGCAGCTGCCAAACCAATTTCCTAACAGGTAGACAAACTTTTAAAAACGATCTATTCAAAATGCTTACAATATCCTCTGAGGTACTGCTTATGTATTTTTAACACAAGAGCTGTTTTACACATACAGCTGCATTTCTAGAGCTGAAGACTATACCTGCAGATATTTCAAACATAACTATTTCAATAGGCATTATGTTCGAAGACCAAGCACAGAAGTTCATGCTAGTTCTGTTAGACTGAACAAAATGGCACTCTGGGGGCTTACAGGAAAGAACTACCGATTACAAATCGCAAATCCTAATTAAAATTTTCATTATGGTAAATCACCTAATACTATCAACGCCCTGTGGGATACTTTGCTAACTGGTAGCGTTCACTCTTAAGTTTGATCACCTACTGGATGATGCACCATGTAAAGCGTTTATAAAGCTCACCTGCTTGTTCAGAAACGCTTTTAAAGCCTCTTGCTGTCTCTGCATCTGTTCCTTCAATTTATCTTGCTTCTCTAAAAGTAGTTGTTCTTGTATTTTTTGTCTAGAAAGAAGAGCTTCTCTTTGGGCATCCAGTTGCTCTTGCAATTCTTTCAAATACTTTTGCTGAGCTTGTATGCTTTCTGATGAGGCCAACACTTTGTCCCTCAAATTCAATATACCAGCATAATTTAACAAAGATGCATCTCCTGGTTTTGGTATCAAGAATTCATCACCACCCTGGGCTTTAGATTGTTCATGAGATAAAGTCATGGGTTCAGAAAGATCAAGGGGGTCTTCAAGGCTTGTTTTGATGGCACTGTCTGCAGGTCCCTGCTGATACGCCAAGGAATCAGCTGAGGCTGCCTGACCTAGATGAGATTCCTTTGTTGCTGGCGTGAGGGGTGTCTTAAGTGGATGCTCTTCTCCAGTTTCTGTCTCTGTTTGATGGTTAGATATCTGAGATGACTCTTTAAAGCGCACTGCTTCTGAAGGATCAGAGGAGACTTCTGCAGGCAAAACAAATCTAACTCGTTGTACGTGTGCTTCTGGTTGCACTCTTACTGCAGTGACATCCTTCATGACTAACCCTGACGATAAGTGGAACTGAGATGGTTCTCCGACGTGATTATTAGAGGTTTCCAACACTCCTACTTGTTCCTGTGAAGGACAGCCACGTGGCAAGCGAAAATCTCCATGCTTCAATTTTGATGCTTCTAAAAACTGCACATGTCTGCCAGGACAAATGTTGTGCATTTGCTCTTCATGTTTCTGTGAAGATGGTTTTTCCGAAATACACAATGTTCCTGAAAACACAGGTGGCAACCATGCATACTTCTGTGCGTGAACTTTTTCAGATGACTGGTGCTGTGTTAGTTGCACTCCTTGCCTCTGCAGAAGTGGTTCTGAGACAGGCTTTAAATTAATTGATTTTGTTTTCACAGAGCTCAGAGGTGTTGCGGAAGTAGACAAGTATCTTTGCTTCAATTTATTCTGATACTCCTGTAGCCGCCTTCTAGCTTCTTCAATGGTCTGTTTGTGCAGCCTGAACAGAACAAAAACATGAAAGTTTCCAGAGTGGTGCAAAGGTAAACATCAAGTTCAATAACCAAAGCAATGCAAATTATTTTGAAACAGGCAACTAAGACTTCCATTTCATAAAGGAATTTACCTATTTTGCTGTAGAAGGCGTTGTTGATAATTACGAATCATCTGTAAATGGCTGTCTTCTCTGGGACTCCTGGTTTCTGACACAGTAGAGTTTCCAGTCTAATCAAAGTAAGATAATTTTAAGTGCACATATACAAGTAACTCGCAGAAAACTATTAAAGCAACAACCTTAAGCTGTATGTTCTTCCTCCTAAGTTCACAGAAGCCACTCTAGACCACCATTTGAAGTCTGTGAGATTTCAGCCTGAAGCAATGAGCTAAAGCAGTTTCTGGAACAGATGGCCTACAGTTACAGTCTCTTTTGGCAAGTTGAGCACACACCATCAAAGTCAATGGTGCTTACAGCAGCTTAGCTCAAAGAGGTAAATGTACCCACAGTAGCAGACTCAGGGAGCAATGATCCAGCAGAGTTGCATTTTCAAGGCACTCAGATTCTCAGAAGAGCAAAGGTTGTGCAAATGATTCAAGATTTTAAAAAAAGAATATTTTCCTTCAACAGCCTCAATAAATTCCTGTTTTAGATTTAGACAGACAAAAAAGTAGAGGTGGGTTTTTTCTCCCACCCCCCAGGATTTTTTTTTCCTTCTTTAAAAAGGATGCATGCACATGCATAATCATATGACTTCAATCAGATTTCACTCACAGGTATTTTAAACAGACATGCTGTCCCTGGGACTATGCAAAGACAATCCAATATTCAAAAGTCCAGTGACATCACATGAGATACAAGCTTCTACATTAGACAAAAGGAAGTTTTTATATGTACAAACTTCTGATTCATAGCCTAAGGAGTAAAAATTGATTCTCTTGATTGATATAATTTAAAATTGGCAAATGGTGTTCTTGATTTTTACAATAATAAGAATAATTAAAAAACTAAACACAATTTTCTGCAATTCTTCACCTCATGCTCCACTTTGTTCTGTTGATCTGTAGAAGGAAAACTGTGGCTTTGTACCGGCTGACCTTGCTCTTCCTCCTCTTTTTTTCTCTTAGCCTCCTCCAAACAAGTTTGTATTTGGATCTTCAGAAGATGAGCCTCCAAACATGCTCTCTCTTCTTCAATTTGCTTAAGCAAGGCCAGCTGTTCCTGTTTCTGTCGCTCTATTTGCTCATTCTATTGAGAAGAAAAATGAGGGTGAATCTCCAGAACTGAATGACAAAAAAAAAAAAAAAAAAAAAAAAAAAAAAAATCAAAGACACCTCATACACACCATCACACACAAAACTTTGTTCTGACTTACAGCAGAAATTCTCATTTGTGACAGGCATTTCCAAATTGTAACAGGCCTTTAAAAATAAAAAACAGTTTCAAAGTTCACACAAATAATTTTGTTTCACTGGCTAAATATTTCTAATAGTGCCTGAATCCATTTACTATTACACTATTACCTGTTCTCAAATTAACAAAATGCATAAAATCAGAAATCAACCATTATATACAGTAACATTTTCCAGAGGCTGCAGAAGAAGTTATTTTCTTAAATTGAATTCAGAAATCTGCTTTGCATTTTATACAGCTTTTCATCACGAGCTCAACACATTCAAATTCAAGCCTTACAAAACTTCTGAAATAGCTAATATATAACCACTTTAAGAGCACTCCATAAATCTCTGAAGTGGTTTGTTTATTTTTATTCTCTTTCCATGCACCTATCAGCTACAAATCACTTTGCTACATGTATAGCAAAAGCATATATACTTTTAGAATGGGAGTGAAGAAAAATTTCAAAGTACTGGCAAACATGAAGTGGACAACAGCCTTTAATGAGACAGTCTGAATAGGAATGTCAGGAGGGATTGTCAGGAAAAGCAACCCCCAGAAAAAACTAAAACTGAGATCAGTTAATGTGAACATCACAATATATACACCTGTTCAGGGGCAAAGTGGGAAAAAATTAGTGTTACAGAAAGTAACCACACTCTCACAGAGCATGTGCTGCTTTTTTTTTTTGTCCCCTAAAACAATACTGTTTTGTCAAATTTTTGTTTCCCAGATTTCTGAACTTCATAATTGAAGGCTGCACTAAGACCCAAATTTCAACTTCTTTTTTTTAAATGGATAAACTACCACATAATAGCTGGTAGGTCTCTAAGGATACAACAAAAATGAAAATTTAGTGAAACATATACACAATACATATAATGAAATAACACACCAAGTTATTATTTTCTATATTTAATAAATGTAGCATTGCCATACATACAAAGGACTTTCTGCATTTGTTCCCTATTTAGTTAAAATAAACAAACCGAACTAAACCACCAAAACCCAGAATCCTCAAGGTTTGTAAGCTTTTCCTGTCACCCTAAACACAGTCCCACAGACCTTCCTATGTTATTACACAGGGTTAGTAAAGTTTTTGCAGAGTTGTGTATTGTTGACTACATTCTCCCTGAAGCAAAAGGTATTAATCTACAATTGGAATTCTATTTAATCATAGGGTGGCATCCCTTGCCTATAGCACGTGAAGAAACTAGGTTTTTCTGCTCTATTCTAAATTCCAACTAAGGCTTAGTAATTTTTAAAAAGTTAATACACAGAAGCTAAGTATGGGAAAAGTTTAATGGTTACAAGCATGTTAAGAGAGTCTATAGTTGCTGTATAACCTCAAGCATTTTAAAGTCTGCTTTAAATAATTTTTTTATTGCTTTTTTACACTATACCTGAGATAGGAATAAGTACACAAACTTACCCACTTTTGTCTCGCCTCTTCCATTCTAATTTTAGCTGCTTGTTCTTGAGGATGGATTAGAATTGAATCTTCAGCTTCAACTGTATTTTCCAACATTTTCACACAGTCTAAAATATACACATTATGTAAAGGTAACTGCAGTCAGAAAGAGCCTTAGATCTTCTTTACATCTTGCTTTACAGTTTCCCAATCACTCTAAACAAAATGCCTAAGTTGCTCTTGAAACTTAGCTCCATAAGCTCGAAAATCAGGTTTTTGTATTATTTAAGCCTTTAATGACTCTGTATCATGTGTCTTTTTTGAATGGTTGTAATGGTCCAGCTGCAATGGGACTGAAGATTGCTTCTACCCAGATTACTTGGTAGCCTAACAGCAAGACCATCCTGAGGAACAGAAAGTTACACATTAACCTCTGGAAACAAAGAGTCTAAGACTGGCACTCTCTGGGCAAATGACCTAACATTTAGCTACTGCACAAAAAGCAAGTCTTCATCCTGTACTATCAGCTTCAAACAGCAATGCATTTTCCCCAAAGGCATGTCTTCACTCATGCTGCACTCTCCAATCCCCAAGCATTATGCTGATGTATGCATGTACACAACTGAACTAAACCGCTTAATCTTGTTTAAAAAAACAAGCATCCTGCGAAAGCAAAAAGAAAAAAAAACAACAACTAAACAAACCACAAAAAAGCTGCAACTTGATCACTTCAATACTTCAGAAATCCCACTTAGCATACAAGGTAACCAACTTCAGCGCTACCATAACCAAAAAAAGGTTAGTAATGGCAAGTAACCCCAAAATGATTCGGCTACCAAACAAAACAGAACACCTAATTGCTATGAATTCCAGTTTTACAAAGAGGCTTTTCAAAATGGTGCCCTGGAAGCAGAAACGCCTGCCCATGATTTCAGACACATGAGCTCACTGTTGCCTTGTGTATTTCCAGCTGTGAATCTGAGGCACATGGCTTTTCCAGTTCAACAGGTACAGAACTTCAATGCCCAATTTTGCACGGAGAATTCTACTCCTGAAGGCAAGCACCTATTAAAGCATGGCAACACCAAGTGTGACAAAATTTGGCTGTGATATAAAAGATAGAAAGGTATTTTGGACATCTTTTCTCCACAAGATCTTAATGGGCAAGTTGGACCCAAGACAAAAACTCTTATTTGTGGATTTCAGCAAATCCACAGTGCACTGTGGGCAAAGATAGGAGAACTGTACCTTCTGGCAACATGACGTAACACCACCACTGAAAACAGTTTTGGTACAGTCTACCCTTACAAGTCTTTTTGCTCCTATACAACAGATTATGATGCAAGTATGTATTACATACCTTTGGCTTCACATACTGTATTTTTCTGTTGCTCATAGTTACGTTCTAAATCACATAACTGTCTCTCTTCACTAGCAATTGTGCCTGATTCAATAGTCTCAATTTCACTTTGAATCTCTTTCTCACTTTTTGATGTCCACTCCTCTTTTTGGCTTCTAATCTTGTTCAGCAACTTCTTTAAGGCAAGTTTTGATTGAGGTTGGCAAGTTCTTGCTTCTTCATCATCTACAAAGAATATATAAAGAGTTTGAGGTAATGAATATCTTCACATTGTAAACACAAAACCCCCTGGTTTTTTTCATTGCTTACACACTTGGACAAATAGCTCAGGTATATTACCAAGTTTTAAAAGCTTAACAGTATTTTTCTCTTACCTGCAAGACAAAGGCAGTAATTTGTGTCTGCATGCTATAAGAGGAGGGCTAAAGCTAGTTGTAGTGTTTCACAACCAGACTACCAGACTGTAACATTGCAGAAATAAGCAGTACTATCACCCTTCCCATCTGTATGTTTCTGCCCTCTCCTTTGTATTAGCACTGGCAACACAATGCATCACAGACCAAAAAACGGATTGTGCCAGCAAGCGGATGTGGCAGATATGTTCACTAATATCCTTCTTGTTTGCATCACGTTATCCTGTATATGCCACAAGTGACGAGTACCACACACACAACTGTTGCAGCCTGCTCTACAATACAGAACTCAGTCACAAACCTGAACATAAAGGACACACAATAAGTAGACTTTCATACAGAGTCAAGCTTTAACTTTGAAACAGTTCCAAACTCAAAATGAAAAATATGAGTTCATATAACAGCATTATCCAATAATTTACACTAATTATGGCTACTAAACGCTATAGCTCTTACAACAACTAAAAATTATTCTCAATATACTAATGAACTGAAGCACGTTTTCATTTTTAAATTCATAACCATTAGAGTATTATCATCCATGATAAACATCATAAGCCACTTGATATTAAAATATTTCACAGGGATTAAGGAATTTTAGTACTTAAATTAACTTCAGTATTTACTAAAATGTCTTATTTGATATATTACACTAAATACACTATAAGACCAGAAAGTTTAAGTTAAATGTAAAGTCTAAAAGCTTTACTTCCTGATTCACTAGGGACCTCCTCTTCTATCATCTGTGCCGATACTTGTCGAGTACCACAAGCAGATTCTGGTTGAGTGTCACAAGCAGATTCTTGTTCCAAAGAGATATCAAGATCATTATCTTTAGATCTATCAGAAGGGGCTGGCAAAGGTTGTGGCTCAAACTGCAAAATCAGGCCTCCTTGCATTTCTGTTTAAAAGACAACAACTACATAAAATGACCAATTCAAATAAAAAGCAAACAACACTGCAAGACTACACTCATCATACAAATCCCCAAGAGGTTCAAATATCAATAGCTTGTTTTACAACAGATTTAAACCAACTATTGTTTTTTTTTCCAACACACGATTCAAAATTGTATAGATCATTAGCTATCAATTCAGAAATGCTACAGGGTTTTCCACTAGAACATGCTGTCTTTCAGAATATAAGATAATGTGATAAAAGGCACATCTTTACACAAAAAAGCAGCACAGGAACAGCAAGACACAGGATCCCAAAAACTGCAGGAAAGAGAGGCACCCTGACCTGGCTGTTCACAGGGCTGCTACAGGAGAGCTACTGACGACAGGGTCAAGGTGTGAAATCCTAGAAGATGCAGTCCACAGTTCTCCCACATCACCTTCCCGACACCTTACAGTGGTGTGGGATGTGTGGGAAGATAATCTTGGGATTGTATGCTTATTACAGATATTTAGGGGAGGAACAAAAGACAGGGAAAGGAAAGGATCAAGTTGGTCTGGGGAGGAACAAGTGTGAGAAAAAATATAAGAATAAGGGGATAAAATGGGCCAGTCAGAACACTTGACTGACTGTGCACTGTGCCTGACAGTCTGCCCTGTCTTCTCACTAAATTCAATTTCTAGCTGTTTTCCTGGGTGAGGAACCCTCTGTTTTGTATGCATGTGTATGTACACATATGTAAGGGCCATCAACTGCAGTGGGGACCAAAAGTCACAGGGGCACCTGTGTCCAGAGTGCTACCAACTGCAGTGACCAGAATGAGCGCATACTACACGGGTACGAGTATCAGCATGCAGTGGCTAGAAAATTGCAAGCCAGACTAGAGATCAAGAATGATAAGAGGCTTAGGAGCTAGGTGTCAAGGAGTTAAACAACTGAGCTGGATACCAGAGAGATCAGGAGATCTGCAAGTTGCCTACTAGAGGCATGAGATCCAAGCATCCAAGCCAGCTACAGGGGAGACCATGGGGTCCCAGGGTCAATTAAGAAATGCCAGCACACATGCATGCATCTCAGAGCTAAATGCAGACAAGAGGATCCAAGGTCAGTTACTGGGTAGATTGAGTAATGTCAGTTACCACTGTGATCAAAGCATGTGCATGTCTGTGCATACATTCACATACCCAACTGGGTCTGTGTAGCAACAACTGGAGCAGAGCAGCAGGCCTTGGGGGTTCACATGTCCAGAAGCCAGCAACTGGGGAGACTAAGGATCGAGGGGCAGCTGCTAGGTACAGTGAGTCTAAAGCCACTTACTGAGTGGTCCATAGCACATCTTTGAGCACACGTGGCCATGCGAGGTAACTGGAACACTACAGGGTCCAGGATGAGTTACTGGGTAGACCAGGTGTCCAAGACCTGTTACTGTGGGATGCACAGTGTAATGAGTGGAGACCTGGGATGCAGGGGACAACTACTGCGTAGACCAAGTGTCTAAGATCAAGTGCTGGAGGGATCCGTATTGTATATATGGACATATATGCCACTAACACACCTGCCTCCTGACCAGCCAGGGCACCAAATAGGATGAGGCCATTTGTGCTGTTTGTGCTTAATGAGCATGCTGTTTTTCTGTGCTGGCCTGTGCGGCCAGCTGTGTGCCTGTGTACTGAAAGCCTGTTTGTGTGTGTGCCTACTGTGAATACACACACAGCCTTGCTGCCAGCTGGACCTGGGAACGGGCAGCTGCAGCAGCCTTTCCTCTACTGGCCTAACAGATTCAGCAACCTCCAACAAATTACTTACTCTTGTCTTCACTGTACATATCCTCAAATGCAAACTCCAATTCTCTCTGCCATTCTTCTTTTAGTTCCTTGCGTTTGTATGCTGGCAGAAAAAGCTGAGGTGGCATCTGTGCTACAATCTGTCTTCTGTGCATCCGATCCATATTCTGCATCTGCTCAAGTTCTTTCAGTAGCCTCTCCCTCTCCTTCCAGCACAACAAAGGGATAACACAAGCATTTCATGTTCACATTCAGACAGCCATGTCAAGTCTGATAAAATACTTCCATTTGGTTACCATGAAGTTTGTTTAATCCTTAATGTTTAAAGTTAAATTTTATTCTAGGGAGAAGATGCTTCCTCAGGTGAAGACTGTGACCTTTAAACACCAGTCATCAATACTACCTAGAAGATCTGATGTTAAATAACATCTGACTGTACTCCTGTAAGCAACCTTTCCTCAACAGAATTTAATCTTCTGTTTTGCAAGGTAAATGAGTACTTCCGTTGGCAAGTTAACTTTTGTTAGTATATAATTCAGCAATTCCTACTTTTTAAGACATGAACTAAATACTCTTGGCACACTACAATTGTATATGAAAGCTGTTTAAATAACAGCTTTATTTGAAGTTTGGTTGGTTTTTTTTTCCTGTTAACTTAAGAAGCATCAGTAACATCTCCATAGTTCCCCTTTTAGTTAGGTTACTCATACAATGCCAATCATCTCTCAACTAAAAACCAGGAAGCTTTTGCTATTTCAAGCCTCCAAAGATACTTGTAAAGGTAACAGATAGTAAGACAAATTTTAGAGCATACTTCTAAGTATTTACCAATAGTTCAGTTTTTACTTCTTAAAGGAAACAATTTCAGTATTTCCAGACTTAAGCAGTAACAGAACCTGAGTCTTTAGGTAAAAACTTTGAAAAGGTTTAAAAAATAAAACAAAAACACTCTGCTGCCTTCTTCATAATGAATGCATTTTTTTTTTTTTAGTTTGAAGGACAGAATAATCAACTCCAACTAAAAGCTGATGTAGAAAAGTAGAGCTCATCACCCATTAAAAAAATTCAGCTTGATTACTACCAGCTGGTTAATAGCTGGTCAAACATTAAGATAACAAGAATTAATGGACGTTCCTTCATTCTCCCTCCTTCCAGATAGCCAAAATAAGCAGACAAGAGTTTAACGTTTTTAAAACACATTCTGAAAACTTCATTTAGTCCACCAATTTTCCTCCTGTAACTGTAATTCTTTTACTAATCACCTGCCTCTAACTTACTTAACACTGGTCATTTTGACATTTAAAACAGGCACAACTACTTGGCCTACCTGAGCCAAATGCACCTTCTTCAAGGCATGACTTCCTCTGAGATGTGCCTTTTCAAGCTGCTCTCTTCTCTCCCTCTCTGCCTCTCTGTGTAGTTCCTCCAAACGTTTTCCTTCTTCTTCAGCTGCTAACCGAGCATCTGGCTGGCAGTCAATCAACAGTTTAGTCCATGAATTTCTTTGTGGTAGTTTAAAGCATATGTAACAATAAATAAACGAGTAATTCTGCAGCACAAGCACTTTAAAAAAGACAAACAATGCCAATGAACACCCTTGAAGATTTACAATTTTTAGTTGCAAGCAGGACCAAACTAGTTTTTTACTTTTGAAAAAAAAAAATTAAAACCCATCTATTCACATATTCCCTAAGTGTGGGTATCAAAATGTTATAGTTTCAAGCTGTACATAGGACAGACATTTGTATGATTTATTTGTTATAGCAGAGTGGTTATTTTTCGTACAAAGTAAAATGAACAATATAGCCAATATTACAGATTGACTACTTTTACCCTCATGATATTGTTTTAAACCTGGGGGAGGGGGAATCCAGAAGCATTTTCATTCTCATTTGGGAAACCAGAAACAATCTGCAATTTTTAAATAAGAAAAATCTTACTAACACATGAAAATTAAAAAATAAGTAAAAAAAATAAATTTAAAAAATCATTGCACATAAGCAAGGCTATAAGGATTAACATTTTGGAATTTTCCATGACAAAGCTAAGCAAACCACATTATCTCCCTCTTATTGTTTTGGCCTAGTCCTTCAAATGTTAAGAAAACCTAAAACTTCAGGCATGAAGTATTCATTCATGCACTGAAGAAAATCATTCACAAAAACAAATTTATTGATATTTTCTAATCTATAAGAGGTTGATCCAGAACAGGAAGGAACTTAGACTGTGGTTTCACAGCACCAATAAACCAAACTGTTGTTCAGTTCACTTTTCAATAGCATTACCTTAATTAAAAAATTGCCTCTAAAGTTAAGCTCTTGCTCCATCTCTCACTTTTCAGGGTCCTTCCCTTCTTCTGATCTGACTTTGGTCTTTGTCTGAGTGTACTGTAAACTGGAGTAAACTTTGACATTTGGCAAAAATCTATCCATAGTTCTTTTTCCCAAATTAAGACATCTGCCATTTGGCAAGCTGAAGCCATTGACTCCGTGAACAGATGAACACAAAGACACGAACACGAGATAAAGACTGAGAATACATAGCTAAAAAGGAGGGAAAAGAAAAAAGCAGGGCAATGGCAAGTATTAATTCAGCATAGGCCACAAATTTGTGTCTCCTGATGTTATGCCAGGGGTCTGTTCACGCAGGACTGTCAGGTGTGATCCCACAAGTGACTGAGCCCATGTCAGGCCTCACAAGTTTACCCATCTACGATTCCAAGACATGCAATGGCTGCTTTATGCAAATTTGTATTTTTAAACAAGTTAAAGAAAACTGAATTGCTAATATCCAGAACACTGCACGCAACATAAAGATAGATATATGGATGCAGTACCACAAACACTTGGAGATAATCACCTGATCACCATTCACCTCTCTGTCCACGTAAGGCTGGCAAATATGGTAACGTGTAACAGAAAAGTTGTCAGCACTATAGGGCTTCACTGCAGAATTCTTTTTCACTTCAAAATTCTAGGAAGAAAAGTACACATACAGCTGTATCGCAGTATCTCTACCAAAGCAAACAGAACACAAGTGATGTGTATACTTAAATTAGTATTAAAAGAAAGCCACTTTCCCCAAATTCTCTCCTGAAAATATTGTTTAAAACTTTACATGCATTTAATAATTAATATCAGCACAATGCAGATCTAGAGGACTTAACAACTGAGAGCATCCAACAGCCTATGGCAACCTCCTCCACACAAACTGACATTCATCAAGAGCTCTACCTTTTTTGTGTGTGTGTGTGTGTGTGTTTCTAAAGCATTACCTTAATTAAAAGTACTTGAGTTTAATGTACTAATACAATTGCCACTTATAACAGCTGCCACTCACCTGAAAGCAGGGCAACCACAGATCTACAATATAATTATACCCAACAGCAAAATAACACTTCTCAAGTACAGACTTTCTTCATGAAACTCAGAACCATTACATCCAATTTAGTAGTTGACCATTTTCCATAACTTAACTGAAAAGTGTCTATACATATAATGCCAAGTATTTATTTTTTTAAAAAAGTTTTGGGTACACTACCACATTTCCTCTTGTCTGAAAGAGTCTGCACACTGAGCAACCAGACCCTCCCTCTTCTTTAGCTCACCCTGATGTTCTCAGTTGCAAGGTAGCCAGGTTAGGTAACTCAGTATTCTGTAGGACCTGCCTTTGTACTTCTAACATCTCCTCCACTAATTTTCTCTCAGCTTCCTCTTCTCTAAGCTTTCTCCTAAGAAACGATTCTTACGCACATTAACTAAACCAGCAAGTTTCACAGCCCAAGCAGTTTAAAACTAGCATGACTGTAAACAAATGCACATACACAAAGAGCAGCATTAATCTCAGGAATACCTTAAACTTATCTGTACGCAAGATGAGGCATAGAAAATTTCAGTACTGATTCTCTCTTGCTATTTTATAAAGACGGTAGAAAAAGTCATCTTTAAATTAAAATCCTATGATATGAACTAGTTCTAGCCTTACCAACAGAACTTCAGTAATTTATGGTTCTTAAGCAAATGCATGTTATGCTAGTAGGAAGAAAAAAACAAACATAAATACAAATAAAAGCATGCCATCAAGAATTTAACTTTTATTTGTACATAATGCTGGTTAAAAATTGCTAACTTTCTTAATAAATCATAATTGTAACAGATAAACATTAACCAAAATGCTTGCAGATACCAATTATAGCTCTGAAAACAGACAAGTCCCATGCCTAAACCTCATTAGCCAGATCACTGTTTGACCTACAGTTTGTTACTTTCAGAATGTATAATTAAACTTCAGTCTGCTGAATCATTTAAAAAAGAAAGTAAAACAAATCAGTAATTAATAGTTCCATGTAATCAACCACATGTCCAGAATTTTATTCAAAAGCTGTGAAGATGTAAGAATTATTTTGAAGGCTACAGCTAATGTCAAAAGCAATTTAGGTTGAAAAAAATACTTGCAACTTGGTTACACCACATGGTGGAACCATGGAAGTTAAGAATCCACCCCTACTTCCATCAAGAGTTTTGTAATTCCCACTTCCTCTACTTTTTTAGGAAAGGTAAAAAAAAAAAATACTTCTATACTAAAATCTGGCAAAACTGGAGCAGCAATGTATCATGAAATGAAAAAAAAAGAACAACCAACAACTCTACAAGTGTTATGAATTCTCAAGAAGAGTATAGTAACATTTTTAGGTTGTACTTCTATTACATAAAAATCTTACAGATCATATAAAAAATTAAGTTCAGAAGAACTCTGTGACGCTTGTCAATAAAATGGTGGTTACAGTTTCACTTCAATTAAGTAACTTAACAGTTGGTCTAATTAAATAAGGCCTCAATGCCTAAGCCATCCTTCTGAGAATTAAATTTGATTATGACAATGTATCTAGAGTAAAAACTTTTTTTTTGTAACTGGGTAAAGTAACAGTAACAGCAGTACCTCCAGAGAATGTTTCTTACATTCTAAGTAATCCTGCAATGAACAGCACAACACTGCCCTAGCTCCGTTTTATGAAATTTTATTCAATTGTTGTTGCAACAGAGCGCCAGATTATGATTATAGTTGTTTCATAAGCTCTCTATGTAAATTGATTCAAGAAAATAAGCATGCTTATGCAGATGACCTTGTAATTTACAGGTTTTAAAGTTAAGCAATTCAAATTCAGTGCCTTTTGAGTAAGGCATTTGCAAGACAAATCCCCAGATTCCTGTCCCCAACCCACCCCTTAAACTGACAGTTAACATCGTTTGTCTCCTCCCTTTATACAGGACTAGGAATAAGCCACACTTCTAATCATCTCTGATCTTTCAATTACTTAGGATTTACTCCATGCAGTACATGGCACTCAGTTACTCTTCCAAGAAAACAACTTTATTCTTCACCCTGTGGCCCTTCCACCAACACAGACCTGACAAAAGGTTTAGATATGAAAATTAGGGAAAAGTCTCCAAATCAGCTAGTTTCTACATGGATCAAATTGACACACTGTGCTATATTTAAACAATGCAATCTCTTTCCTCAACAAAAATCAAACGTCTGTAGAACTGTTGATTCAATTTGCCATTATCAAAGCATGAACTTCTTAAAAGAAACAAACCCCTCTTACTATAGAAGATTCAGATGTTTGCAAACTCTGCTAAAACCAGCTAAAATCATGTTTGCTGAAAAGGTGAGTAAAGGACATCTGTTCAGGGGTAGAAAAGCATTAAACTGCAGAATTTTAGGAAAGGAAGTTATGATTCTGCAATACTTCAAGGTACTGACCCAGACCTGTCATCCAACATAATGGCAAATGCAATTGTACCAGAATCTGGGGAAACCTGAACAAAGTCTTCTTGCTTGCCCTGGTGAAAAAAGACTGAAGTATAAGAAGGAAATTCTGCACTTGTAAAATGGAAAGAGAGATGCATTACTGAGGTTATTAGATGAATAGTCTTACATAGTACTGTGTTGTTTTAGCTGCTATATCATCTACAGATATGCACGTTAACTGCAGCTGACTTTTGGTCACAAATTGTAAACTTGGTGTGTTGGGGTTTTTTTTTTGATGGAAAGCAACACACAACACATCCTAAACAGTCACCAGAAAACAATGCTGCAACCTCTCATGCTTTTCCAACAATGCTAAACTGAGCAACACAAGCATCTGAAAACCAGGAAATGAAGAGTCAAAGTTTTAACTGGCAGACTTCATCTGCTGTACAGCAGATACTGGGAACATGTCATGTGGAACAATGTAAAGCAGAAGAGCAGCATGAAAGACTGAATTTACCTGAACTGTATCATACAGGACCTTCTCTAATCTGTTCTAAATTCCCATATTGCATATACTTCACCAGAAATAAACCCAAACTTTACCATTCCCTTAAAACACTTGCTTTAGTTCTCACACTCATAGTCAATTTCCGAAAGAAAACCCTTGGGCAGCCAGCAAGGAGACCTACAGAGATGCATGTGCTAAGGGAAACAAATGAAGTATACAGGCACACCTTCTCCTAGTAATTCTGAAAACTGTTAAGGGTCAAACCTTATTCAGTTTTCCAGATACACCAGCACCAAAACCCTACCATATAACACACTATCCTGTACATAACATGATGGATGTAGCTGGGAAAAGCTTTGGTAACTTCACTGGCTCTGAGAGGGACTGGTATACTTTAATCCTTTCTTTTCTTCTCAGTGGTCTGAATATCCCTGACAGTCTGAAAGGGCACAACACAAAAGGCAAGTTGAAACTCTGCATTAATGAAGTTACATTAAAATCAAATTTTCTGAAAGCTAATTCCAAAGTAAAAATGCACATAATGTTCTTCCTGCAGTTCAGATCCGCAATCCTACTTCTATACCTATGCAGAATCTCTCTGAAATCAAAGCAGCATGACGAGATAAAGTCATCATCCCCCCAGAAAGGGTACAGTATAGAACTGAAAACAAGGGTTTTATCTACTTTCCTCCCAAACAGCCTTAAGTACTGGTTTCCTATCAAAATTCAACAGACTGCCCTACATTTAGTATTCCCAACAAGAAATTGGGAAAAAAACCAAACAAAACAAAAAACCCTGCACAGCTAAAAAAGGTAGTACTACATTACAGAACTAAAAAAAAATATGTTACTACTGCAACATTATGACAGAAGGCTGAGGTGGTGCATACATGCTGAGAAAGATTACTGTAGTTTAATACCACAGTGGCTATTAAATGAAAATGAGATCACGATAAATTTTAAGACACATTAACCACAAAAATATCATCTCAGATGACAAGAAACAAAATCCACATGTAACAAGTGCTCAGAAATAAACAAATACCAAAGTTTAGTAGTAAAAAGTCTGCAAACACATAATTCCATTAATTTTCTTTATTTTTGCTGAACCATTCCCTTACAGTATGCAAACAGCAATTTCAGATATCCCGTTGTCCTGGTTTCAACTGGGATGGAGTTAATTACCTTCTTAGGTGCTAGTACAATGTTGTGTTTTGGCTTTGATGTGAGAACAATGTTGATAAGGCACTGATATTTTTAGTTGCTGCTAGGCGATATTTATACTCAGGCAAGAACTTTTCAGTTTCTCAGGCTTTGTCAGCAAAAAGGCTGGAGGGGCACAAGGAACTGGAAGGAGACACAGCCAGGACAGCTAATCCAAACTAGCCAAAGGGGCATTCCACACCATGGGGCGCAGTGCTTGGTATATATACCCGGGGGGCTGGCCAGGGCGGGCGGATCATTGCGCCGGGACTGGCTGGGCATCGGTCAGCAGGTGGTGAGTAGTTGCATTGTGTATCATGTTTATTTCTTCCTTTCTCTCTGGATTTTATTCTCACCCCTTCTCCCTTTTCATTATAACTGTTATTGTCATCACTGTTATTATTGTCCTTTCATTTTTATTCTGTTTCAATTCCTGAATTGTTCTTACTTCACCCCTCAAGTGTTACATTCCTTTCCCACTCTCCTCCCCAACCCACTGGGTGAGGGGGAAAGTGAGTGAGCGGCTGTGTGGTGCTTAATTACCAGATAGGGTTAAACCATGACACCTGTTGCAAGGAGACAGACCAATAAATAAATAATTACATTATATTGTACCCTGAAATTGTGATCACTACCATGCCATGGATACATACCTCAAGAGGACGTGGTGGAGGAGGTGGCAAGCTTGCAACTTTGGCTGCTCTTTGTCTTTCCACTTCCAGAGCATGTTTACGTGCATTTGTTCGTCTTGGGCAAAAACACAGAAACGAACAAAAAATGTGTTGCCCCCCCCAAAACAAACAAACCAACCAAGCAACCAAAACCACCAAAAACCAAAACACATACAAAAGAGAAAATTAAAATTCTTCAAGCAACAATGACAGCACTGTGCAAAATAAAAGGCAAACCTAAAAATAAACAGATTCAGATGTACCCTAATTAAATGTTTGGGATGTAGGGATGGACAAAGCACACTGAAAAGCCAACAGAACTTATGCTGGAAGGAAGCACTTGGAAGTACTGCAAAAATGTTAATATATACAAGCTTCTAAAGAACAAAGCAGAATCCCCACTTTTCATTAAAGTTTTCAGAAAGCACTGTATCACTTTAACATATTTTAATTGCTCAAGTGTGGACAAAACTAAGTATTTAATCAACAGGTCTCAGCTCTACTCAAGCACATCCCCAAGAGTACACAGTTCATTTTTCATGCCAGGCCAGGTTTGGTCCAATCTGCTTAAAATAATAAAAAAACCCAACTAAACAAACAAAACCACTAAGAAGGAAGATCATGGCAAATGCAATAGGTCGTCTCATCAAGAGGGTAACTCTCCATCACGAACTGGCCTAAGAACATTTAATTTCTTATGTCACTGAATAGCTTTCAGCCAACAATCTAGACTCTAGAGAATATAGAGATGAAAAGCCCCCCACTCACTGAAAGTCTGTAAGGTCAGGTCATATACTTGACTTTTTTTCCTTAATTTTAAAACTACAGTTCTTACCAAAATCTGCAAGCTTTGTCCATGAGCATTAATGCTCTAACCCATAAAATTTCAAGATTAAAAGAGCTCCAAGCAAGAAGCATCAAGATTTTTTGTCTTTCACCTTTTGACATTGTGAAATACATTCTATGCTTAATAAAACTAGATAACTATTGCATACCGGGCTTGCTCATGAAGTAATTTTTCTTTTTGGTACTTCTGCTCTTTCAGGGCTTTCCTATGTCTCTTCTCTGCTCTTCGTTTCCTTTCCTCTGCTTGCTTTGCCAGAGCTTCTAAGTTAGGTTCCTTAACAATAAAATATTTCAAGTACTTAATAGAGGATTTTACTCACTTCTCACACTACCAGTGTGATATTTCAAATTAAGTACTCCTGGTAAGAATCACAAGCTCAAAATTACTTTCGTCTGGATTAGAGTAAAACCACTTTAAGTAGTAACTTCTCCTTCTCTGCCATCTTTATTCTCTTCTTCTCTACCACCAACAGCAGCAAACTTACCCCATTCCTCAGCCATCGTAACGAAATATTGGTGTGGAAACTTTAGCTTCTCTCTGCACCTCTTTGATAAAGAGGGAAATATAAGTATACTGACAGATTTTAGCAAATGCTGACTAAACTGTACAGAGAAAGCATGTTACTGCTTTTCAGTCATTAATTACAACAAACATGTATCAACAGAAACATTTCTTTGCAATTCTCTGTTCTTATGGCAGTAGTACCACAGTTTTCCACAAACTCATCCATCCTAGCATCAGAAAGGACTTCACAAAGAAGTTGATTTAGAGACACTGAGATACAGAAAAGTATAATGATATTTTACTTGGGTTAAAAAGTCTGACTGATTCAGGAAGTAAGCTAGTTTGCAAAATTCATGCAAGAAATCTCTGGCACTGCTGATTTCTAAAAACCTGATTCAGAGTCAAACCTATGGAAAATTTCAACCCAACAACCTCAATGTTTTCTCAAAGAGAGCTTAGACAAGTTACCGGATTTTAAAGAAAGTGAAAATAGTTTATAGGTGCAAAATTAAGAAATGATACCAGTTTTCAGTCTAGGGAAAGGCTTTGGAAGCCCTTGCCAAAAGTTTCCAAGTCACCAGAACACCCAAAGTGGAAAAAAACCCACATAACAAAAAAAACCCCAAACAAGAGTTAAGTATTTTCTTAACCATACAAAAGATACTGGTACATGGTAGAGAAAAAAAAGTTACTATATTACTGGCATACTTGAGACAATGATTCACCATGTGCAATTTAGTCAAGTACAGACATACACTATCATTTATGTGTACAATCTAACATAAACAAAAATAAGAATAACTTCAAGAGTTTGCACAGCAGAAGCCTTAGCACACGGGCCTGCCAGACCACTTAACCCTAGCCTTGTGGAAGGATACCTGCAAAAAAGTACATAAACATTTTTAAGAAGTTTCCATTCTTAAAAACCTGTTGGTTTAGGTATTAGGACTGCAAGACCAAGAATATTAAAAAAATCCAACATCTTGGTACTTCTAGAACATCAAGAATTTATCTGACAAGAATATTAATAAGTTCCACTCACATTCTCCTTGGCTTGTCGGTGACCTTCACCAATTGCTCTTAAGCTTGATAAATAGAGTTTTTCTAGGGCTTTCATCTTTTGATCCTGTGCTTTCTGCCATTCAGCTCTCAATGCCTCCTCTAGTTGATGCAGTTGTTCTTCTCTTTTCTGCTTTACTTTCTGTCTTATCTGCAAGGCGATGTACTTCTGTTGCTCTCTAACCTGTAGAAATAGCATTTAGGTTTTGTCAGCAACTTAAAAAAGCACAGTATTTTTTGCAGCAAATCTTTCCACAACATACACTATCCTCCCTTCAGCTTTCCATCTCATCTACTTTTCCAATACCAATCTGTCCAGAAACTACTTTACAGTTGCTGTTACCTTTTTTCAAAAATTAATATATTAACTAATAAATTTAATGTTAGTTAAATGTTTTAGTTAAATGTTTCAGTTAAAGTCCAAATAGCAACATACAACTGATAAACAAACTGCAAACATTGCTTGGAAACATAGAACCATTTAAGCTGGAAAAGATTCCAAGATCGATGAGTCCAACTGTTAACTCAGGACTGACAAGTCCACCACTAAACCATGTCCCTAAGCACTGAATCTGTGCGGTTTTTTGAACACCTCCAGGGATGGTGTTCCCTGGGCAGCTTGTTCCAGTGCTTGGCAACCCTTTCAGTGAAGCCATTTTTACTACTATCCAATTTAAAACTCCCCTAGCATAACTTGAGGCCATTTCCTCTTGTCCTATCACTTGTTATCTGGGAGAAGAAGATCTATCACCTGCCTACAACCTCCTTTTCATTCCTATTACAACGCAACATGGTTCAAAGAAAATCAGCAACTATAATGATAATTGAAAGTCTGCTTACTAAGTTTGTCTTCCACTTTGTCTGAGAGAAGTAAAATTCTCTTCACTGAAAGGGAAAACATATCAAGAAAAAAGCCTAAAAGGGGTCAAAGATGAATGTCTTTGAAGATAATGTATTTTTTGAAGATGTGAAAGACTCGACGAGCTTGTGTAGGACAAAGCAAAGGAAGGCCAAGAAAACAATAAGAGAAATGGAGAAATAGCCCTGTCGTCTAACAGCAGGACAGCAGAACAGAAATAGAACACGAGTGATCAACAGACATGTTCTGAAGAATACAAAGGTACTCTGCTCAGGCATTCTAAAAGGAGCAGTACTTAAAACCTTTAGAGCTATGACACATTGTAGCAATTCAGTTCATCTAGTGGAAGGCTGATTACCTATTACCAGCAGCTGCCTTTTTCTTCTGCCTGATCACTGTGAAGACACCTGCAACACTGTAAGAGGTATGAATGCTTACACTAGTGACACATCAGCAAGAGAAAGAAAACTGCACATTCACAGCCAAATAAAAATGGTAGATACTGTGAAGCTGGCAGGGAAGAAGAGATTCTGCAACCGATGCGAAAGGGAATCTAACAAACAGCGAAGGTACCGCAAGCAAAATATGCACTTAGCAGTAAATAAACAGGAGAAAAGGAAAATAATTCATAAACTAAATAGAATATACAATATGGGGGGGGGGGGGGAGGGGGGAGAGGAAGAGCGGCTGGAAAGCTGCCTGGTGGAAAAGGACCTGGGGGTGCTGGTTGACAGCTGGCTGGGCATGAGCCAGGAGTGTGCCCAGGTGGCCAAGACAGCCAACAGCATCCTGGCTTGTATCCAAAACAGGGAGCCCAGCAGGACAGCGGCAGTGATTGTCCTCCTGTACTTGGCACCAGTGAGGCTGCACCTCAAATAATGGGTTCAGTTTTGGGTCCCTTACTACAAGAAGGACACTGAAGTGCTGGAGTGTGTCCAAAGAAGGGCAACAAATCTGGTGAAGGGTCTAGAGCACAAGTCTTTTGAGGAGCAGCTGAGGGAACTGGGGTTGTTTAGCATGGAGAGGAAGAGGCTCAGGGGCGACCTCATTGCTGTCTACAACTACCTGAAAGGGGGTTACAGCAAGGTGGGGGTCGAGTTGGTCTCTTCTCTCAAGTAACAAGAGATAGGACAAGAGCAAACGGCCTCAAGTTGTGCCAGGGGAGGTCTAGATTGGTTATTAGGAAAATGTCTTCACAGAAAGGGCTGCCAAGCATTTGAACAGGCTGGCCAGGGAAGGGCCTGAGTCACTGTCTCTGGAGGTATTTAAAAAACACATAGATGTGGTGCTTTGGGGCACAGTTGTGGACTGGGCAGTGCTGGGTTAATGGTTGGACCCAATGATCTTAAAGGTCTTTTCCAACCTAAACAATTCTACAATTCTATAATATTATGACCCTGAAATTTAGCTTACATGAAATAAATCTTACAGTTATGTTTCCTAAATTATTTGTTACATCATTAAATGAAATACACAACATGCAGAAATACAGGCATACTTGTTGTAGCCTCAGTTTTCTTCTTCTTTCATACTCTTCTTTCAGAAACATGGTTTCTTCATTAGGACTAAGCCTCAATTTCCCAGCTTTTTCAACTTTCCTCTTCATCTTTGGAATGCTGAATAATCAACTTCTATAAAAACATGAAAAACAGAAATTGTGCATAAATTACATAGGTAAGCCATCTATAAAAAACAGATATTGCCATAATCGTACAAATCTGTCATTGTATCTAGGAGTGTGAGCTACAATTGTTCACATCAGAGCCAATGCCAATGTTGTTGAGTACAACTGAGACAGTCTTTGTCAGTCATAAAATGTACTGCTTTTGAACTATTACGCTATGTAGTAAACCCTGCAACAGTATTACATTCATATTCTACACCATGGAACAGACATGTCTGCCAAGTGAATACTGAACACCATTCCACTCCTGAGAAGATAAAAAAACCCTAAAACTTATTAAAAACTACACCACACAGTAAAGCAGACTGGTCACTTAGATTTATACTGAAACATTCTCATAACAGTTTTAAGATACTGAGTTTGTTAACATTTTGTACTGTAGTCCAAGGTTTTCTGCCTTGAAGACTGCGAAACTCCAACAGTCTGCATGCCAAGCATCTCACTAGAATGCTAAACTTGCTCACCGACAATTTTTTATTCAAGTTTTCTTAAACAGTCATTTC
Source organism: Falco cherrug (assembly GCF_023634085.1). Lineage (NCBI taxonomy): Eukaryota > Metazoa > Chordata > Aves > Falconiformes > Falconidae > Falco > Falco cherrug. The sequence goes on along the minus strand of NC_073698.1, from coordinate 12,112,597 downwards.
AAATGATATTTCCCTGTAGATTTCACTGTGGAACCAGGATCTGCTAGTTCTACAGATTGCTTCCCATTTTCCTCGCTATTGTAATTTTCTTCTGCACAGCAAGAATTTTTCAGCTGTCCTTTTTAAAAACTCCTGCAAGTATTTATTTGATCTTTAAATAATTATGTCCTTGATAAGTGTCCCAAAACCAACCAACAAAGACTTTCAAAAGCCACCGTTTAGTTATAAAAGTCAAAAGCTTATTACTAGTGAACAGTCCACACAGCACAAACAATTTAACCAGCATGTTACACCCGGGAAGATTTCTTTTCAGTATTGTAAATAATAATAAAAAAAATTAACAAAACTCTAAAGAAATCAGGTGGGGTGTAAAAACGAAATAATTATCTATAAGATACTTTTGATACAAGGTTATTAAGCAAATGAATCCCAAGCTCATTACAGGATAAGCAGGGACATAACATATATTCCTGCTAGTCTTCCCTTATTTGGCTGATGAGGTACAAAACATAAGTTTATCAATACACGTAATTAAGGAGCAAGTTACTACACCCCCACTATCCCCCCTCCCCAAAAAAAAAAAAAGTTTAGAGAATGAACAATACAAAATTCAACTCTAACACTTCAAGGGTAACAGCTAAAGTAGATAACGCAAACATCAGAGTAAATCGGTCAATGTTTATACAGATTCAGTTACAGTACAAAGCAATCAGTAAATACACGATAGCTAAAGCTATGCCAGCCTTCCCCGGGAGCGCCACGCTACAGAGGTCCCTGTAAGCAACGTTAACACCTCTCCCGATCTCCTGCCCCGGAAAGCCAGCCAAACGCACCTCTCCAGAGCCGGAAAGAGAAGCAGCAGAGGTAAAAGGTAAGGAGCAGGGCAGCGCCCCGGCCGGGGCTCAGACCTGAGGCGGCGGCTCGGGGGCGCTAAGGGGGCCGGCGCACGCAGGAGCACACGCAAGCCCTCAGGGAGAGCCCCGCCGCCAGCGAGCTCTACCCAGAGGGCCCCGGGCCCGCTCGGGCCGCTCCCGCTCAGCCACCGGAGGAGCCACGGCCACTGCAATTCGACGAGCCCGAGCTGAGGAGAGACGATGCGGAGGGAAGGAGAAGGAAAAGCGCGCCCAGGGAAGGGACGCGGAGGGCGCGGCCGCCCACACCTACCCGCCGCTCCTCCCGCCGCCAACGGGCCCTCGCGGCCGCCGTCCCACCAATGGCTGCCCCCCCGCCCCCCGCGCGTCACCGTCACCGCTCGCTCCCAGCGGCCAATCACCGCCGGCGCAGCGGGAAACCGAGGGCCACGGCGGGACGCGCCCCCTGCGCATGCGGGACACCGCCCTTACCGCCGCCCCGCCCCACGCGCCAGCCGTACGGAAGCGCGCATGCGCCACCGCGCCGCCCTCCCCCCGCCCCCCCGTGCGACTGAGCCCCGCCCCTGCCGCCGGGCGACCAATGGGAGCTGCGGGCAGCCGCGCCCGGCCCAAGGCGGCGCGTACAAAACGGTGGCTGCGGTTGGTTTTCTTTTCTGAGCCCTTCGTTCTCGGTTGGTCCCTGCTCAAGGGCTGGTTTGTATGGGCTTAGCGTTTTGTGTGCTTAATCATATAACCTCAGTATATATTTGAAGGCATTTATTATTAGGGTTTTCTTGCAGCGCTATATCAGTTGGCCCCAGTCAGGGTTTTGAGGCACTGAAGCTCCTGTGGGATGAGTATTGGCTAAACTAGGAATGGTGAGGGAGTAGAGCAAAACTCAGCACTGCTAGTTTAATCTCTATGTAGCCTTCTTGTTCAGAGTTTTTTGGATGTGTGGTATCTGTACAAGGAGTGAATTTAGACTGACAGTACCCTAGACCTGCAGTGCTGTTCTGCCCACCTTCCAGGCTTGCATGTGGCTGCTAAAGCTGCTTCCACAATGAGTGGATCTGTGCTGCTATCTCAACATCATAACCAGTGCTGACCTCTTTTATAAATCTTTTTTTTTTAACTAATGTCTGCTCCTTGTAAGTCTGATGCAATACTTGTGTTTTTCCTTGCTTTCATCCTCATGTTTTGGTTTTCTTTCTAAAAGGGACCATTTATCATATTCTGTGAGACTTGCAGCAGTTGGGATTTAAAAGTGCAGTCATCTGATATCTTTGATTTATGAGAAACAAAAAACCCGAGCAAAAACTTGTTATTCATGTTCAGAGAAACAATTCTGCTGCAAATATGGTTGAAGCAAGAACAGCTGCACTGGACTATTTCTTTGCATTGAGTATGTTCCCAGGGTCCAAGCTGCTGCTGCAGAAATGGAAGAAATGCTTGTGACTTAACTGATCAGGCACAAATGAGATGACTGGTTGTCTTGTGCTGAAACATGAGGGGCAGTTTTTTCTAGAAAAAGGAAAAAATTATTTTGTACTAGGAAGTCACAGTAACCCACATGCCCCACAGGACTGAAACCTGGAGGGCTGAGATTACTTGGTAAAAATTAGTATGTGCATGCAGATGCATGGCTGCACAAGAAATATACTAAAAAATACAGAACTGCAAAACAAAAGACATGAGCATAGGAAGACCAGGTAACACAGCAGCTGAATGTGCTTACTTCCATACCTTTGGCATTTTGCTGCTAAACTGCTTTCTTATTCAGACTTGCTTTCTGTCAGATGCTTGCAACTTGCTGCAAACTGCTGATGGTAATAGCTGATACCAAGTTAATACCTGACTGTACATTAAAGACACCCAGATGTTTTGCAATATGCATATTGAATAAATTAAATTTGAGCAGTGCACTTCTAAATGTGTTTTCCAGTCTCCTTATTGGATTTTTTTTGTCCTTCAGCGTTTTCATTATGGCAGTGCTCTCCACAATAACATCTCTTCTAAATAGCTTTATCCTGCAGGTCAACAGGTAAAAAAAAAAAAAAATTAAGACAGTCTATTAAGAGAGTAATTGAGATTATAGATTTTTAGAATCCTCTACTTATAAAATGTGAAAGAGGTCAAATATATGCTCCTCAATTATACTACTGGAAAAAAAGAGATTACGAAACCTACACGTGCTGGGTAAGAATTTTGTTTCAAGGGTGTTTTCTAGTCAGTGTATTGCAGAATTATTTCTGAAAAGGGGGATTTAGCAGTCATTTTAATATTGTAATATTTTCTAATTTTTGTTCTACCTGTTTGAATTACAGTATTACAGGCCTGCATTAATTCTTTCCCCTGTGAAGTAGATGGTATTCCTTTTATAAAAGGTGAAGAGTGATACAGCAGTATCAGCGTATCTAGCCAGGCATATATAAACCTAGAGATAATGGCTCCCCTGTGCTTCAATTACCGGTCCTGTTTCTCCTGGGGGAAAAGAATGGTACTTGGGGGAGTTATCTACAAATTCCCAAGACAGCTGGGGGGAAATCTGAATTTCTTTTCAGGAATTGAATGTTTTCTATCCGTAAAAAATATCTTGCAGTGTGAATCTACATGAAAACACAGATTTAAAAGAAATCATTTTTGTTTCATGTGTTTGAAGTTGAAGAGGGGCTGTGTGACACTGAAGTCACACGTTGCTGAGACAGCCTGCAGTGCACGGTCGGGAGCTCAGATCACAGTACAGGCCTTCTGCTGTCCCAGACAATGGCTTTTGAGAGTGGGGCTGTCCACACTTGCCTATCACAGAGGATGTTTATTCTATCAGCAGATGAACCACTGCAAGAGATGTTGGCACAGGCACATTGCCTTGGTGTGCTCTGTGGGACCATTTAGTCTGAAAATAAGATTAGTGAGGCTGGAATTGCCTCTGTGTGCTCTAGGAGGAAAGATTCCCTGACTTGTAGGCAGGTTAAGCAGACCAGCACATGCAACCTATACCTTACTGCCACACAGGAGCACTTGCTCCTTTCTTCATTAGAAATTCTTAACTGGCCACTCATGTCTCTCACTTGCACAAGGAAAGGATGACCTTGCAGGCTTTTCTGCATCTTCAGCAGAGAAGCACTGGTTTTATAGGTTTTCTGAGATCCAGTAATGGAACAGTACAACCACCTGACAGCTCACCCTTGCGCAGGACTGCACACCCTGCATGAATTAAGTATTCTCCTTGAAAACCACTGAAGGAAGAGCTTTAAAGAAAGTGTCATATTCCGATAGTAACACCCCCATCCCGAGTCCTCTAACATCTCATTAGACAGTAACGCAGTTTGCTGTTTCTTGTCTCCTTCTTGCTGATTACTGAAGTATTGGAATGAAATGAGAACTTCTCTCAGTTTGAATTGGCTTTTTTCTGCATTCAGTATTCCTGAATGTCACATACCACATTATCATATGGTCTTAAATGTTTCACTATGGTTCATTTTGTTTTGATCTGTGATTACTTATCCCATGCTGTTTTATCTCTTTCAGCACCTGACACCAGACATCTAATTATCATGACCACCAGGAACTAACAGGATGTGGTTTTACAAAGATTTGTAATCTTCCAGTTCATACAGTCTCAAAACTGTAAAGTGTTTTTTTAAAGTAGTTTGCATTAAGTGTGTTTTTCACATGTAAGCTTTGCAAACATAGATGGAGTTTCCTAAAAAGGAAAAAAGGCTAATCTTTATTTTTGGGACTGACTAATCTGGTATGGTCAGTGTGTGTAAGTACAGCATATAATAGCCTCTGCCTGAGACTGATTTGGAGATAAATTTTCTTGACATATGTGGAAGGGTAGCTTTTGTTATTATACCCTGTGTCATGTAATAGAAGCCTGCAAAGCTATGCTTTCCAGTACCAAGGCAACTATATCCAGAGCTGTGCCTGTACGAATTCTCAATGTGCAGATTCTATTTATAAAAAGATGGTTAAAAAAAATGAAGTAAAATATGAGGCATAAAAAGCTATGTAGCTGGTAAAAAGATAATTACATGTAATTCAATTAAATGCAATGTGCATCCTAAAATTATTGTCATGGAAAGACAAAGAAATGGCTGTAAATTCAACTCTGATTTTATATATAAATGGTGTTGTCTTACAGAAAAAAACCCGCATGCTTTTCTATGACATTGGTCCAGAAGCTCTTATTATGGAACCAACAGCAGCCTTACGCAATGCCCATTCTCTATCATGAATGCCCCTGGGACTTCACCCAGCATCCTTAGCTCAGTTTAATGGTTTGGGTCTCCAGAAAACAACCAGCCTTGGGATGGTAAGAGCAGCACCAAGTGCTTAAGAATTTCCTATTCATGCATGAACTATGGTGCTGTGTAAGGTCATTTTAAAACGGGCTCTCAAAAAAAAGAACTCTCCCAAAGCTTGAGGCCAACAGAACTGAGCTGGATTCAGGGTTTTACAGACAAAAAGCAGCCTTGTGTAGCTATACTGCTGCATGTCCTCAGAACTAGCCTGCTTTGCTACTTGGTGATTCCAGTGTATGCAGAATTCTAAAATTCTTGTTCAGCCTTCTAAAACATATTGGAACCATACATAGAATTTTCTCCTATTGTTTTAATATGCATAGTAACTATGAGCACAAATAGGCCAATTATGCTCAGTTCAGTGAGTTTACAGCTGGTCTTCGCCAGCTTTCCTCAAAGACTGTGCCATATCTTGTTTGGCTAACCTTCCTTTGTTTCTTCTTGTAATATCAACTTTTATTCAATTGCAGAAACTATACTGAACATTACTCGCTTTATTGCAGGTAGTTTCAGCAGGAAATAGAATGGTGCTAGATTTTCTGGTATTTTCTTTAAATAAAAGACTCTATTCCAGCAAGATCTCTTAAATGACTTAAATTTTTACCTTGTAGAAAAGGACCTCCTTATGTGATTAAAAATGCTTTCTTAAGTTCAGTCCTACATTAGTAGTAAGCATTGTGTGTTCAGCACGTAGTACAGATGAAACTGGGAGAAAACAAGGTGGTTTTTTTCTAATGTTAAAATAATTACTTTTTCTCCAACCTAAATTGGTGGCTTCTTTTGTACTATTTGCCTCCTCCTTTTGATTGCTTATGTTTATTACATTGTATACAAGAGGTGTTGGAAGTTTTCACAAGTTTCAATTTCCCTCAGATGTGCATCCAAATGCCATGCTGTAAGCAATAAAATTAATGTAAGAACACTGTGAAGAGTAAGACTGAAGCTTAAGGCTTTGAGTCTAGACATCGCCAAAGAAGAGGTTAAAGGTTCTGGATGAAATCATAAATAGTCAGGTACTGTCAAATTAATGACTCATTCAATCACAGAATCTCAAAATTTCTTTTGTTGTCTTAATAGTCATTTATACATAAAGCAACTAAAAACGTGTGCTAGAGACTCCCCTTCCTTACTGCTGGCTTCTGCCATCTCTCTGGCAACTTCTATGGTGCGCAACATACAGGATAAGATATAGAAGGCAGGTGCCCTCTCAGTACAGGTCATTGTCCTTGGGTATCTGTTATAATATCTTAATGGTGTTTATGAAATACCAGCAAAATGTTCACAGTATAAAAGAGTGGATCCTGGTTTGATCAAGACCTTCACATTCTAAATCAAACAGACTATATGATCACAGACCTGTGATATACCAAATTACACTTCAACCACAAATTAGCTTTGATGTTTTCTTTAGAAGAAAAACTGATTATGTAGATGGAGTCATTAAAAGGCTTTATGGAGGAAATACGTTTCAAAGAGAACCTTACAAAAGGAACTGATGGTGAAGAAAAATGTACAAGGAGTGAGAATGAATTTGCATCAAGAGGATGAACTTTGAAAAGCTGCAGAGTGAACAAACATGTTTAGAAGCAAGCAGTGAACATGGAGCAGTGATATAGTGGTTCTTGCTGCTCCCATTTTACTCCCTTTAACAGAAAAGTGTCTCTCTACAACCATGGAGAATTTTTGTCATAATTTTGCTAAAAATTATAGCCACCAAGAAGGGGTGAAAGAACAAGGGTCTTTAGTGACTGCAGAGAAGTAAACTTACAGTCAGGTCTGAGAGATGAAAATGTGGAAAGGAAGCTGTTTAATGACTTAGATGCTAGTTTGGTAAACTGGACTCTGAGCTTCAGTTTTCTGCAAGACCGTAGATTTTTTGTGTGTGTGACCTTGGCTTAGTCTTTTGGGGATTGATCTGATAAATGGAGCTAAGTCCCAGGATCTTGATCCTGAAAAGCCTTGCTAAGCTACTAAAGTCTAGAAGAAGTTAACATTTTTTAATCCTAAACATCCCTGAGCTCTAGATTTGCTGACCTTTACATGCTCAAGCTGTTCTAATGCTGACAGGACTGAATGGCTCAGAATCTAAACCTGAACAAAATTCAGGAATTACATTTTTTTCAATATACGTCAACATCTAGTGTACTCAAAGTACATGCAACACAACAGCGGCACAGGTTTCTGCACAAAACACACTACTATTTTATTTTGTGATTCAAGAGAAGTGGCAAGTGGAGACCAGGCTTCCTGTTTTCCGTACTTTTGTCTGAACAGCCTGATTAGAGTCATCTGCTCAGTCTCTCCATGGCCAAATTAATAGTCAATTATGTTCTGCACAGTAGCATGGCTTTGCAGGAAGAGGGAGATGATATGATCTTCCTAGAAAGAGCTATGCCTGGTGGCTAGAACATCCCTGTGGGAGTTGACTCTGACTTGCACGTTGAAGGAACATTGAATCTTTCCCACTTCCTCCACAAGTGCTGTGACCACCAAAATGCTGTTAAGTTGATGCAGTTCCTACCGCCTGCTCCTGTTGGGGGTGGGGAAAATTTGCCCAGCTTTTTATTTTTTTAAATGGGGGTTCCTATATTTAGTAAAGGTTTGAGGCTAAAGATATGTTTCCTGAAAAGCATATCCTTACAGGTCTGAGAAGTGGAATTCAAGACGTACTCCTTTTCTCAGTGTTTCCTACAAGCTAGGGCTAGATAGCTGCACCTTTGACTTTAAGTAGTTCCCTAGTGCTGTGCTCATCCTTAGGTCATACTTCGAGGTTCCAGTAAAGCCCAGGAGATGTACGCATCAGTATAAGTCTACATCAGCCCTAAAATTGGAGGTGTCTTTGTTTCAGATACTCAAGTAATACCGAAGTCAGTAAAGGGGACAGCAGTGGTAGTGGAGAAAGACATGGACAGCAGTATCATTTGCCCCAGTTATGTCCTTGGTAAAGCAAAAATATTTTTTCCCCACTGACCCAACAAAATTGCCTTAATTTGCTTCCTTGGGTGATCAGTGCTTATCTGGAGTTTTATCACTGTCCTTTTTAGAGGATAATTTAATTGTTTTACATTTATAGAGGCAAGGTAATAGCCTTAAATTTACATAGAGCTAATTTCTTTCTTTGTGAGTGGGTTCTGCAGGATGCGAGCAATTAAGCTGCTGTGGGAGGATACAGGAAACATGATTAATGGATCAAAGAGACACCATCTAAGGGAAATGGGTATAATACCAAGGGAGATAATGCTCCATTTCATAATAGTTATGCAAATATGCCAAATGTTGGAGAATTCAATTATTATTTGACAAATGGATTTTCTGTGATGCAGAGTAAACACTTACAGGGGAAAAATAAAGCTCTATTGCACATTATCTGTTAGCTTCCTCTCACGCAGGCTAGGTTGGCTGGTCAGGCATCTCATTCAACTGCAGGTGGCAAAGAACAGCTAGGCACGAATCAGTGCCAGACAGTGATACTATTTGGATGAAAAAGATTGACCAAGGTTAAATTCTATGCACACAAGGCCAATCAGCGCTTGTCAATGTGCTCAGTCCTTTTGGTCTATTGCTCAGTCCTCAGCTAAAAGTTAAATTTTATTCCATGTAAATGAAAAGTGGTTTAAGAATGAAGGAAACAGAATTTGACAACATTTATGTTCTTGATTTTCTTTTTTCACTTTTCTCATCTGTAAAAGCAACATTAGTAGAAAAAACAATGATCAAGTAAGAACAGAATGCCTGTGCTAGTGGAAGACACTGGGCTGTGACTCAAAAAACCTGAGCCTTAGTTACCCAAGCTTAAAATGAGGTTAATATTAATGACATATAAAGGCAATAACTCATTTGGATTCTGTAGTGATGGGAGATGCACAAATGTTTAGATTTACCGAAAACATAATTTTCTTGTTTGTTTGCTAGCTTCCATACTGGTTATGGTATTTTAATCTCTATTCTAAAATACTCTGTTCCCTTACTAACACAATTTAACATGAGGTTTTGTTCTGAGAAATCCTGATCTAGAGAAGGAAGGCATTTGAGAAGCATATTGAAGCATATTGAAGAGTTTCTGACCGTACAGACTGGGCACTGAGCTAACAAAATGCGGCAAGAGTTATGGAGCTAAAGCTGTAAGTATGAAACTCAAGTTTGTCCTTTAGTTGCAACTGTGCTATAGCTCGGTATCAGGACTATACCTGTATGCACACCCACAGCCCATAAGTCCTTAATTCCCTGGGTGGTCTAGGAGCTCCCCAACTAGTCATCTGCATCTATGACTTAGACTAATATGAAACAGTGGAGCAACTTGAGATAAGGCAATTGACTGGACTTCCAGCCACCTTCACAACTAAAAATTTGAGTTTCACAGAAGCTCTCCAGGCAGGAATTTTGGACAGTTCTAGAAATTTCTTCAGACAGCTCCTGATGTCTCAATATCAGTTTATATGCTTAAGTGTGTTGGGTGGAGAATCCAATCAATAGACCCCCTTACATGGTTCCTGCTGCAGAATTGACCAAACTTTACACAGACATTTGCAAATAAGCAGTAGAAACTGTTCCTATGTATAAACAAACAGTTACATAGGACCTTTGTACGTACTTAATGACAGTTAGGAGACGTTTTGTACGTAGTTTAAGATAACCTGTAGGAATGGATCATATATGTGCTGGAGTGCTCACATAGTACCACAGGCCAGTTAGATTATCTAAGAATTGAGCAAAACAGTGGTTTAAGAAGCTGGATCACATGATACAGTTAAAATGCTTTGCAAGGACCCCTTGCAATGGCAAGTCCCATTGCCATCTCAACAACAACCAACCCTCTTGTTTGAGATATCTAATTCACCATGCGAGCATCATTCTAGGCCAGTATCTCTAGAAGCTATTTCTTTGTAGCCAGCACTCAGTGTCTGTGCAACACAAATCCTTGCCTGTTAGGACATACCATGCCTTGCAGCCAGGAGGAGTTCTAGGGACATTCCTTCAGGTGCATAGAGACTAGAGGTTGGCAAGTATTTAATAAATTAATCTTCACAATCCTGTGATCCTCAGAAAACCTGCTCCTGGAGATGGCATGCTTCTACTTGGAAGCTCTCCCAATGCTTCAAATGAGACTTCTGTTTATTGCTCCTTTCTGTGAAGGTAGGTCCCTACCCTGTGAAAACAGAAGTCCACCATGATGCAACCAGGCATGACAAAATGAGCTATAAACTTGTATTTATTAGGACTGTATTTTTTTCAGTGTAAAGCATGACAGACAAGTTACCCTATTTAAAAGTCATTCTATGGTTGCTTCTGCAGTGCTGTTGCTTAGTGGTCAAAGCAGTTACCCAGGGCAGTGGAGATCTGGGATTGATCCTTAGCCTGCAAATGCTTTGTCTCAGGCTAGGAAGGTCTCTTTGGGGCATGCACTTGGCTGCCGTGCATCCAGGAATGAGGCTGGAAAGAAAGAAGACAGGGCGGTGCCAGGGTCTGGAGGTATGGAGAGAAAGGTGAGGGGACCTGGAAGTTGGGCAAAGACTGAATTCTTCTCTTCTGTACTCTGAACTATCAGTGCATTTTATATTAGGTAACCATGAGATGAACATTCAAAGCTAAAGAAGGAGTTGAGACCTCAGGTTAGGCTTGTCCTTCAGCCATTACATTACTCTAGAAAGAATGAGCCATGCTCGGTTAGGCCACTACAGTGGGGGGAAGGTTCTGCGCTGTCTATCTTAAGCAGACAAAAGCTCCAAAGTCCAGGAAAAGAAAAGTGCTCAGACACATGTTATCCTCAGGATTTCATACCGAGCAGCCACCAAGCCCTTGTGTGGCATTCTGGGCTACCCTCAGAAATGTCTAATTATTTTCTTTGAGAATATGGAGCTTACATACATAATTTCAGTTCTTTGATTCACCCTGCTGAGACCAGACCTTGTGATACCTGTAAGAAGCGCATGAATAGGCACTCTGGATCTCATCCTCGCATCATTTAAGCATGCATTTTCCCTTTGTTTTTGACTGCAGGGGAGGACATGAGCCCTATTTTCTACTTGCAAGTCATGTGTTAATTCATTTTGATTCACAGAATGACAGAACGGTCAGGGTTGTAAGGGACCTCTGGAGATCATCTTGTGCAACCCCTGCTAAAGCAGGGTCACCCAGAGCAGGCTGCACAGGATCATGTCCAGGTGGGTTCTGAATGTCTCCAGAGAAGGAGACCCCACAGCATCTCTGGGCAGCCTGTGCCAGGGCTCTGTCACCCTCAAGCTAACAAAGTTCTTCCTCATATTCACATGGAACTTGTTGCGTTGCAGTTTGTGCCTGTTGCCCCTTGTCCTGTCACTGGGCTCCACTGAAAAGAGCCTGGCCCTGTCCTCCTGACACTCGCCCTTAAGGTATTTGCAGACATCGATGAGATCCCCCCTCAGCCATCTCTTCTCCAGGCTGAACAGCCCCAGCTCTCCCAGCCTTCCCTCATCAGGGAGATGCTCCAGTCCCCTCATCATCTCTGTAGGACCCTGCTGGCCCCTCCCCAGTAGCTCCCAGTCTCTGTGGAGCTGGGGAGCCCAGCACTGGCCCCAGCACTCCAGGTGCGGCCCCACCAGGGCAGAGCAGAGGGGGAGGACCCCCTCCCTCGACCTGCTGGCCACCACGCTCCTCCTGGTGCCCCCCAGGGTCCCACTGGCCCCTTGGCCACAGGGCACACCGCTGGCCCACGGGCACCTTGCTGCCCACCAGCACTCCCGGGCCCTTCCCCGCAGAGCTGCCCCCCAGCAGGTCACCCCCAGCCCCTGCTGGTGCCTGGGGCTGTCCCTCCCCAGGGGCAGGACCCTGCTCTGGCCTTTGCTGAAGGTCACTCGGTCCCTCTCCGCCAGCTCTCCGGCCTGCCCAGGCCTCGCTGGATGGCAGCGCAGCCCCTGGGGCACCAGCCGCCCCTCCCAGTGGGGTGTCACCAGCACACGTGCCGAGGGGACACTGTCCCCTCATCCAGGTCACTGATGAATAAGTGGAACAAGGACCGGACCCAGCGCTGACCCCTGGGCACACGGCGAGCTCCCAGCCCCCAGCTCGGCCCCGCAGCACCGACCCCAGCCCCCGAGCTCTGCCGTCCGGGCAGCTCTCAGCCCCCCACTGCTCCCCTGACCCCCGGCCCGAGCCTGCCTGGGGTGCTGTGGGAGACGGTGCCAAAAGCCGGGTGGAGGTCAAGGTGGACACATCCACCATGCTCCCCTCACCTCCCCGGCCAGTCATCCCATCGTAGAAGACAATCAGGTTGGTCAGGCATGATTTCCCATTGGTGAAACCATGATGACTGCTCCTGATGACCTTCTTTTCCTCCACATGCTTTGAGATGACCTCCAGGATGAGCTGTTCCATCACCTTTCCAGGGATGGGGGTGAGGCTGACCGGCCCGTAGTTTCCTGGCTCCTCCTCCTCGTCCTTTTTGAAGACTGGAGTGGCACTGGCTTTCCTCCAGTCCTCAGGCACCTCTCCTGTCCTCCATGACCTTCCAAAGATGATGGAGGGTGACTTGGCAATAACATCTGCCAGCTCCCTCAGGGGCACATCCTATCAGGGCCCATGGATTTGTGGGTGTCAGGTTTGCTTAAGTGATCTCTAACGTGATCCTCCTTGACCAAGGGAAAGTCTTCCTTTCTGCAGACTTTCCCTTTTGCCTCCAGGGTCTGGGAAACCTCAGGGTCGGCCTGGGCAGTGAAGCCTGAAGCAAACAAGGCATTCAGTAACTCTGCCTTCTCAGTGTCCTTTGTCACCAGGGCACCCACCTCATTCAGCAGTGGGCCCATGTTTTGCCTAGTCATCCTTGTACTGCTGATGTATTTGAAGAAGCCCTTGTTGTCCCTGACCTCCCTTGCCAGATTTAATTCCAAACAGATCTCAGCCTTCCTTCTCACCTCCCTGCATGTTCTGACAATATCCCTATATTCTTTCCAAGTGGCCTGTCCCTTTTTTACACATCCTGTAAACTTCCTTCTTCTGTTTGAGTTTTGCCAGAAGCTCCTTGCTCCTCCATTCAGGCCTCCTAGACCTTTGCTTGATTTCTTCACTTTAGTCAAGTTACAAGATCTTAAGAAAATACTCATCTCTTCTACTAAGCCATCTATTTAAATCAGAGATAATAAAATAAACATTAATATTTTCCTGAGTTTATTATTTCTTTTAACAAGCAATTTTGCTGTGGTCTTTGAGTTACCGCCTTCAGTAGATGACTTCCCTGTTGTTAGGGCTGATTCTATCTCAAAATATATTAATCTAACCCACATGTATACTTTAGTTAAGTGTATCTTGGCAGACATCCACCACTGGAATCAGGGCTGAACACCACAGAGTATTTTTCTAATTGGACATGAAATTCATAGTTTTATCATATGATTCTTTGCTATACAGTGTGTCCAATTAGATTTAATGAGCTCATTTTCAGGACAAGTTGGCCAGCCAGTGCTATTGCTAATTTACAGAGGCTACAGAAAAATTACTTGATTAATTTATTTCCTAAATTAAAACCTTACAGTAAATATTGTTACTTCTTTTCCTTTCAGCACATGAATATACAAAATACTAATTTTGGAAATAAAATGCTTTCCCAGTGTGTAAATTACAATGATTGTTGTAATATCTTTGGGTTTTCTTGCAAATGTTTTGGCAACAAAGATAAGTCTAGCATATTCTTATATTATGTTAATAAAACTAAGCTAAGTATCATGATGACTGAGGAACCAGGAGCAATGTAGCTATCATAGCATGAACTGAACAAGCCAGCTTGAAATCCTGTGTAAATACTTGACAGCTGGTGCCCAAGCTACTCCAGCTATGCTGCCAGCTCAAGAGTTCAGTGGAAAAACATTCTTGGTTAATACAGAACTGTTTTAATAATGTTTTTCTCCGGAAAAATTATCTCACTAGACACAATCACACTGGCTAGGACAGAAGGAAGCTTTAACCATTACTGTCTGAATTCACTAGACCTTACAAGCCACACAAACCTGAGCTGGTGCACGCTGCATAGCTGTGTACTACAGACCTAATTCAAGAGATCATAGTTGAACCCCGGAAAGATTAGAGCGTGGAAAATAACACCATTTTAAAGAAGGACTTCATCTGGGCCTCCTTGTCACTGCAGCACTAGCAGAGGGGCTAACAAAGCAGACTGGTAAATTGTCAGTTGAGGATGCAATGCAAAATGTCTGTGTTAAAACACATTTAAGAAGAGTGGTATTTGGAAACAAAGAGATCCAAACACTTGAGAGAGTCATTCACAAGGAAGGATTCTCTAACAAGCTGATGCTATTTTATGTGGTACCCTTCTGCCTTCTACCTCTCATCTAATGTCAGTGGATAGATGACGGGAGCCGGTAGGCTAAGGTTCTCTTTTCAAATGCCAGTGAAGGGATGGGAGAAGCTCCATGGGATGGCTGCTGCTGGAAATGGCAGTCCCACTCCCATTTTTTTCTGCCCTGCATTCAGCTGCGTGGCTTCCTCCCACCTTGTTCACCAGCTGATCTGTTTCGGCAAGGCACTTGTCCTAGCAGGATCACTTCCCATAGCCGCAAAATGGGAATAACATACCGCTTTTTGAAAAATGCATTGAGAACTACCAGTGTGAAGCTCAGAACAGGAGCAGAAATTATTGTTATTCCATTATTATTTGCCTCTACTTACACTGTGACAGTGTCCCAGGCCATGATCACTTCATAAACCACTAGTTCTGAGTTACTAAGAATTAAACAGTCACATTTCTGTTTGCATTGGATAGACATATACTAAGGCTTTCATGCCTGGTATCCTTGCTACTTCTTACAGAGATGTTTCTCATTTATATACAGAAATAATGAGACAGAAAAATGTTAAACGGATTGCCTGAAAGCTGAAGATCACTTCTGGCAATAATTATTTATCTGTCCACCATTTTGTCTGTGTATATTTTATTCTCTCTTAGTGTGTATATACAACAAATTACTTAGCAGAATCAAAGCTGCTTATTTGAAACTTACAATGCTGTCTTTTGACCTGTATACAAACAAGCAGTGTAGTGGAGGACATACGCACATTTTACACTTAGTAATCTTTTGGTGTTAATTTATTTACATGCATCTGGTTGCTTTCTTAATAGAACAGACCAGTCTTCCTTCCCTAATGAAAGTAGTAATGGGAAAATTGTTTTGAGATGTTCTAATGAAAGCCAATATATTATGATGTGTTTTTAGCAGAGTTGGTTAAGCACTATTACCTTGTGTGTTAACTGTTTCTTTCACCTGTACAGTAAAAATTTTGCACTAATAATGACAATGTATTAGCATTTTAGAAAGTGAAGAGTCAACGTTAACTAAACATCCCTGCCATATCCCCTGAGAGAGGAGAATGTCATTAACCTCTTTTACAGACGAGGAAACAACATTGGATTAGCATTGTAAGTCCATCGACTTATGTGGAGTTATTCCAGCTTTACACCAGTAGAAATACGTCCTCAAAAGAATAAGCCATTTGCTTATGGTTATCCAGTCACAATGCTGCACACTCAGGATTAGAAACTGAAGACATCCATGTTTCCTTTGCTGTTATAATAAGACTTTCTACTGAAATAGCATCTATAAAACTTTAGCTAGGATAATTAAAAAAAAAAAAAAGCAAGCACTACCACAGATTCTTACATTGTTCTCCCACTTGTGTCTAGAAATAATTGCTGTGTCTAGAAAGGTCTGCATCCTATGGAAATAAATGAACAAGAATAAATTATTTTTGATGAACTTCTACTTACCCAGAAATGTGAGTGTTTTTCTGGGTAAATTTAATAGCAGAGAAGAATAATGGGCTTCCAAAGATTGCCAATGAGCAAAGAATGTAAGTTAAAAGCCTTTTTATATGCAAATACTTCATTATGTTTGGGGGTTTTCTTCTCTTTTTTTCTCATTTTTTTGAATGCAAAAGCACAATGGGACATCCGTTATTTCAATTTACATATGAATTCCCAGAATTCACTTTCCACTTACAGTTATTCCAGAGTCCTGGTGGTACCTGTCAGCATTTGAGGTCTGGAGTAAAGCGGGAGTCTGCTGACTTCTCTGGACTGAGTGCTCTGCCCAAATTAGGGGTCTACACTATTTTTGCAAAAACAGAAAATCTTTTTGCATGATATGTGTTCATTCCCAATTAAGTGGTGGCAACAGGATTATTTCTCAAGCAGTATGACTTGAAAACTCAAATACAACTATCATGTCTCCCAGTTAAATTATTTCTAAAATATCCATTATAAAAATGCTTAGCTGTCAGTTATAGTATACTCACTGCAGGTCTGGGAACTAGAGCTGAAATTCAGCCTTACACAGAGGATCAGTACCAAGCTTCATGCGTAAGCCCCACTCAAAACAAAGGTAAAGTCCCACTCATTAATCTCGTTACTCTGAGTGGCCCTTACGCACTGGCCAGTGTCCCCTTAACCATGGCTGAGCAGTACCCTAAGAATTCAAATTTCTTCTTGGAATCAGGTTAGAAGGTAACTGTAGCTAAATCTTGAGTATTCCAGGTGAAATAATACCAGATCTGCAGAATGAAAAACTGCTTTCTGGGTCAGAAACCAACACAGGGGCCAAATTTCATGAACCAATTCAGTGATATTACCAACCTACACAGATGCAAATTCGTATGGAATCTGGCCTGCTGAAATTAAAGCTAATATTCCAATGGGGTTTGATATTCTCCTGAAAATTTAAAATATTTAAATATTTTAAATCTGAAAATCTAAATAGGAAATAAAATATTTATTTCTTCAAAAATTGTTTTTCATGTGAGACGCCTTCCAAAGGTAAGAGCATAAGAACACCAATTATGTAAAAGTCTTTGCAAGACCAACTTTGAGCCAGCAAACTAAACCCATTTTAGCAGAACTCTAGAGACTGTAGTCCATTTCCAAAAATTTGCAGATATAAGAATCAGAGGTTGAGAAAACATTACTAATCTCAAAAATCAAAGGTAGCATTTTAAAAAGTACTGAGATGCTTCAGAGGTTTTTATCTGTCTCACATGGCAGCACTTGGATGCATGAGAGATGCTGGCAAGTCTAAGATTTTGTGTGGAAAACCTTTCCTTTGTGAACAGTAGTAACAACCTTCCTGTACAATAAATTAGAAAGCCTATGGATTTCCTCATTCTTGGACTGTATTACCAAATGGCCATGAAGGTGAATTCTATTTCATTGGCTGATATTTGCTTATTTAAGGTAAGGCATAATCAAGGTAAGGCATATTCACCTTTGTTTTTAATTAATTGCACTAGTAAAACACAATGGGGGTTAGATGCTAAAAGCAGAGATAATGACAGACATTGTCTATAGGGAAAAATCTATGATTTACATGTGCATGTATAGTCTTATGTGGGGGGGATGCATCCCCATCCCACTCTGTTCCTTCACTGCCTTCTCCCCCACACGTGTCACAGTCACAGGTGAGAGGCTATTCTTTTTCAGGGTCAGTGTATCACCAGATCCGCAGCAAATAACTTACCCTGGCGATAAATTCACCCACATTTAAAGCACTCGGCCTCCTGTTAAGTTTGCTTCCTAGTGAAAAAGTTAAGGCCCTGAAACCAAGGAAGATGTTGTAAGTACCTTAGATACTTAGTTGGACAAAAGAGGCTTCGGATGGTTGTAAAATAAGGTATGGGTGTAAAGTAAGGGGGCACTCAGATAATCTCATGGTAGACAACTCAGTCTTGAGAATGGATACACATGACAAGAGAATGACAAGAACAGCTTCTTAGTCTACTAAAATAGTCTAATGATCCCAGAACTGAGTTTGCGCAGAAGTAAATGTCAATCAGTGGGCACAGTGAAGAAGACTACAAGCGTTCATCTGAAGACCCCGATGACCACACAAAGACCATCAGGGAAGATGACTGCACATATGGACCAGACATTTGCATATGTTAATGAGCTCCAGGGAGTCTCACGTATATGTAAATGAGTTTTCAGAAATCTTGTGATTATGTATAACTTTATGGTACATAGTCTTTAAAAGTTTGCCAGATTGTTGGAGCAGTCATGGTGGAGCTATCCCCAGTGCTGCCCCAGCGCTGCAAGAAAGAATGCCTTGTTTAATAACAGTCCACTGTTATTAAGTTTAATTATATTGGACTCCTTACACAGCTCCACCGAACTTCCCACTAGTAAGGTTAGAAAGCAAGGGAGTTTGGATACTGCCGATCTTTGTATCACTAGCAGAGGCCTGTTGTAACATAAAATGGTGAGTCAATCTGGGATATGACAGGCTCAAGCCTGTGTTTAACTGAGAGCACAGGCTTTCCATTCCTTCAGAATTGCACTCTTAGTTGTCCTTGCAGCTTTCAAAAGCATGGACCAGAGGAAAATGCATGCTGCCATGCTGAGCAAACTCACAGGATCTACCTTACAAGTTCCTTACAAAACAAAATCTAAAGTGCTGTAAGATGGCACTTTGCACATGTACTGCAGCAGTGGCCAAATGAACACGCACATATTTATCCCTGCAAACATGGTCCCTATCTCCTATACCTCACCATTTATGCAAAATCTATTTTGACAACAAAACATGGCTAGAAGCTTGAAACACTTCTACGATAAAGTACTGCTCCCAGTTCAAAACCTTTCACGTCCCCTCTCCTCAGAGAGGCCTGTGGCTGTGCTATTCCACAGACCTTTTTTCTGGACTTGGACAGACCAAAGACTGCTCCAACTCCTGCAGTCAACGGGAACAACTCCAGTTGACTGCAGTCAGATTGGTTCAGGCCCTTAATCTCCCTGAACGTATTTCTACTCAAACAAGCAGGAGACATTGATACTACCAGAGGAAAGCAGGGTGACACAAATCTATTTCCAAACAAAAGAGATTTACAGGCCAGTTGGAATTACAGCACATTTATTTTCTTTAAAGTTAATGAGCAGCATGATCCAATAACAATTGTATCTTATGCTTTTCATAAAGCTCTTAAGGCATTTCATAATCAATTAACAGCTCAAGCACATCATCATTACAGAACATTTTGCAATAATCCATTAGGAATTAATGTAGAGTGAGCTTTCCATCGTAGCTAAACAAACCGCTACACAGCTAGGATCCACGCCAAGCAGACAGGCTTTGAATTTTCTAATGAAGATTATACATTCCCTGCAAGCATATTGCCAGGACTTTCTATTCACCTCCTCCCCACCACCTGCAAATTTTTTTATGTTTAGCCATTTCTCTGTACTCTGCTGAGATTAATAAAATCCACGCTTCTGTGCTGCATTACCTTTAATCCAGATATTTAGGACAAGATGGATCACAGAAAATGCAATATAGAGTAGTTATACTCCTGGATTGAAAACCAGTCCCTAGAGTGACTTCATGTATTTCTGGTCTTTCTTAACAGCTCTGTGAGTCAGACTCCCGAATACACTTTTGCTGCCTGTTCTTAAACCTTACTGCTCCTTCTATTTTTTCCAGTTAATAATTCTGGACATATCCCTACTTCCTCACATCAAACACAGCAAAGAGGGAGAGAGCATCTATGTAGTTTCTTCCAGGCTGTTGTCAGACCTAGCAATTAGGTGCCTGGCTCTCTCCGGTATTTTAGGGCAGCAGTAATGCAACCAGGCTCCTTGTGTTACCAGGGATAATGTCTGGATCTAAAACTCAGGCTTGCACCTAAACGGCTCCCTCGCCTGACAATAGGAGGCTATTCCCTCTCCACCTAAGGTGTCTTTGGCTGCCCACACTCATCTGCCCGGCAACAGTTTGCCCTTCCCTAGCTGCAGCAGCAGTCTAGCGTAAGCATCCTGCCCTGAGATCTGCAGCAGGAACTTACAGTGTGATTTGCAAGGAAAAAAAGAGCTGCTTTTTCAAAGATTAAAACTCCTTTAGATGTCTGACACTTGGCCCCCATGCTGACAGCATCACACAGGATGTAACTTTTAAGCCTTTTAAGGGAGAAATTGTTTTTGTTTTACAAAGGCAGCACACAGTCTATTATTAATCTCTTGCATGAGAGACATGGCAGTTTCCCCACTGTTATGCCAGACAATATGGTTTGATTGCTTCTGCCTCCTGTCAAGACTCTAACTGGAAATGTGTAATATGAAATGAAGTTTAGCAAAACAGATAAGGATGTGCTGGGGTAGTTAAAACAATACTGGGATAATTAAGGATTGGTATCTATACTAGAAACAAAATAAGCCCACTGTCTGGATTGTTTGATTAACACTGCAGAATTGTAAGGCTAGCGGTGACACATACTCTGCACGAAGTGGAAGGAGAAACTCCATCTTAAACCAGGAAAGTTTGACAATAAATGGTGCACACTGGGAATATTTGATTTATTTAAAGGTTTTCAGGAAAGATTCTTTTCCAAGCAGAAAGAGGAATAGAAAATGGTTCTTGCAGCAGCTATAGCAGCAAGTTATATAGTGAGAGACCACTTTGATCTTTTTGCTAACACATACTGCATTGTTATTATGCAGTTATACCTGTGGCAAATGTAGCAATAATGAAGGAGACTGAAAGCCAGTGGCAGAAAAAGCTAGCAGCAACTGACTATGTAAAACATGAGGAATTCCTCCTGTGCATGCCACATTTTTTTAAAAAAAGCCAAGAGCTCCTTTCCCTGCACCAAGAAATGATGTAGTACTGCCTAGAAGAGCAGTGCTGAACCATGTATCGCTCTCATTAATGCTGTATCAAGGAACTTAAAAAACCCAACCTGCTTTGCTCCAGAAGCACCAGAATCCGAGCAGTGGAGTGAAGCTTACTGCTAGGTATCTGACCCGTAACTCTTGTTCTTTTGAACCTCTTCTAGAGATTACACTTGCCCTTGGTACCCTGTAACCTTGGAAGGACTGGTCCCCTCATGTGTCCAGCTGCACTTCTTTGGCTATCAGAGAGTCATTAATGCCTGAGTCTTTAATTCTATGTTTACAAAGCAACGATACCTCTTCTTTGGAGAAGAAATGTAGTCTGTGCACAACTGCCAAGTTACACCCATAGCTGTGCGGTGTATGCTGTGCATGTGGGAAAAGGGGAAAGGGAGGAACCATAGATTCCCTTTGCCTTCAAATGGGATATATGGCCAATAAAGGAAACAAAATCTCATTCAAAAAGATCAGAGGAAAGTGAATGAAACAATTCCCTCCAAAAGATATATTGCCTCTTTTTCTTTTCCCTCCTGCTAATCATGCCTTGTCTTGTACACAGTCATCATCTCTCTTTTCCATGAGGGAGATATTCATGCAGTGTAGCCTTGCTCAAACTGAGAATATTCTTACTTTATTTCCCAAAGTGAATGTATCAATTGAACCAACCCATCAACTGGAAATTGCTGTGTGCAAGCCAAACCCAGCTTTCTGTGTTGTCAACTGAATGATGCACATTGCTGACAAGCTTGACAAAACAGGCCATTTCACAGTTGTGAGCTGCAGAGTGATCGAGCAGATGTAGATTTCCAGCAGCATGCCTTCCTAAAGAGCTACTGCTTCGCATTCCCCTCATGACACAGCAAGCGTTAGGGACACTCTACCCTCATTCCTTCAGAATGAGAAAAACCCCACCCCATACTGCAGTGATTATTTCTAAATAATGATTAACACCAGAGGAAGGCATTAATATCAGCAGTGGGCTTGTGACTAGTGTACTGCGAGGAGGATGCTTAGATTATGTTCAAGGCTAAGCTCTGCTGGGCCTGCTGGATGCTCCTGATAAGTGTTTATCTAACAGCTTGCTGATAAGGATCCGAGTTTGAATGCAGCCCAGGACACAAGTGCCCCCGTTGCTTCTTTTCCCTTAAAGGTTTGAGTTTGTTTTCCCATGAAAGTGCCATAACGTCCAAGCTACAGAGCACTCTGAATGCCTCTCTTGCCCACCTCTGCTGAAGCTGTTCCACTCTGCCTAGAATAATTAATATTCACAGGGACCTGAGAGAGTATGGCTTATAACTTGGTGATTAAGGTTGGCATATAGAGAGAGGATGGGGTTTCTTGCCTGTTCTCCAGAGAGTATATAAATTTTAATTTACTAAGTATGTGATTGAAAATTTAAGATGAATTCTAGGCAGGCAATGCACAACGACATAGGCTTAAATTTGGTCATAACACTACTCAGAGATGAACTGCTGGGGTAAAGGAGCATCTTCTGCAATGTGCATCACAATTGGATTCTGACACCTTCTGAAATGACTTCAAGTTGTGATCAGTCCAACACTCCATGGTAATCCACATTTTTGTTGGCTCAAATGCAACCACACAGGTGTAGTGCAGTGGAGTAACTTCCTCTACGACTACAGTAGAAGAAATCAGGAAGCTACATGCTTCTTGGATGCACAGAGGGTTGTTCAATCATTTAAATCAGCTCCCGTTACATTGCTGGGCAGCAATGTCAGAATATAGCAAGCTTCAGTAAGTCTCTAAGATGAAGTGAAACCTACTTCAAGTTGCTGGGGTTTCTTTTGTAATGATCTTGACACATAACACTTTGCAAAAATGACTGATTCAATCTTCAGAAATTAGAAGATTCCCGTTGATTTCAGAGGATCACAGAAATTACTCACACCAAACCAGCAGTCTTCACCTTTAAGAATCAGTGATAAACTAGACCAGTCACACTTTTTAATCTAAAGAATTTTCTTTGGAAATACCATTTCTGCAGAAGTGGGATTTTATGTGAAACTATCAATTGAAAACAATTTGTATTAGGAAACAGTGAAAATCTTCCTCTTTCAGTATTCTTCAAATGAGAAATGTTTAACTCCAACACTGTTCACCACTGAGTGATGAAGCTCATGTAAAAGGAATGGAAATAAACCCAAAATATTTGGAACAGATTAAGGTAAACCACAGGAACTCATCTAAAATTAATTTATTTTTATTTAACAATTTAACGGAGACAATTCTCATGCCACTCATCTCCCTGTCTGTCAAAAAAAGGAGATGCTTTTGTCCCACTTGGCATAAGGAAAACTTCTGTCCTGCTGGGAATAAAAAGAGCTCATTTCAACATTTTCACAGACTTAAAAATATATTTCCCAACCAACTGTATCAAATAGACTACTGTGTCTCAGAGCTGTAAATACAGTTTGCAGATCTTGCACCTGGCTTTTGTTTAGAGTGATGGTAAGGCATCCGTATAGGTAAGTCAAGTTTTCCATGACAACAGTGTGTACTGCTACATTTCTAGCTAGTGGTGGTTCTTGAAAACACAAGAATAAGAGAATACGGAAAGGGAACCTTACAGAAAAAAACAGCAAGAAACTGAAGAGGCAGAATTAGGTAATGCATAGAATAGCTGAGCTTGTTCAAGTAGGTAATTGTATTAGTATTGACTCAGTGTAACCATCTCTCTTTCATAAACGAATGCTTTGCATGACTGGTTTTCTATGTGTATACATGCATTGGATTTTTTTCTTGTTATTGAATTTCATAGGAAAAAAACCCAACTACATAGGTGGAGGTGAAGAGAACTAATCCCTAATATTTTATACAAGAGGAAATACGCAACCTACATAGCAGTGAATCCAAATGTAACTAGAGATTATTTGAACTGCTAGGGTGCATAATCATGCTTATCTGCACTGGAAAAAGATCCAAAACCAGAACTCCAAAACTGAAGCCATCACAAACATACTATTGCAAATAGCCCCACCTCTGACTGCGAGCTCCCATGTTCCAGTTTCAAAACAGAATTTCACGTCCACCTTACCTTTGTGGGATTGCTTCTGTAACCCCAGCTCAAGCTGAGTGGCACCGACTCATGAAAGTTATTAGACTGCAGGAGAAAGGGTAAGAGTATCTACCCCCTTCACTTCTCACGACACCGCAAAAAAAAAAAAAAAAAAAAAAAAAAAAGCAAGCAATATATATATCTTTGCATTATAAATATAAAACCTTGGGGGAAAGAAAAGAAAGGTTATGAACTCGGCCTCTGGGATCCACAGGACTGAACTGATAAGAACATCCACAGATATAATATTAGATATTTTATCCACGCAGACAATGTGGAAAAAGACTTTGGAACTGAGCCCAGAAAGAACTGCTGATACAAGACAAGCGTTCCTTATGCTTCTCCTAAAATCCCAAAGTCTGATATTAATAAATGAAAAGGTTTTTAGGCTGGAATTAAACTTGCATAGTTTTATGAGGGACAGGTTCAATTTGCATGAGAATATAACCCTCAGACTCTGCCCAAGTTCTTGAGACGTGGTAGTTGGGAAGGTCTTTACAGTCAAGTTACAAACTTCCTTTCAGTAGCAGGTAAACAGGAACCAAAAATTCTCTTTTTGTCCTGTTATATATGAAAATGTCTTAGAGTGACACCAGTAGTGATACTAGTGCAACCAGCGGATCTACAGCCAGAATCTACCCCACTCCTCCATCCAACTGTAAGCACGATCCCCTGACCCCTCCCTCCTGACGTAAACACATACATCCACTTTACAGTCCAAGCCTGACTGACCTCTCTTCCTAGGCCCCAAGCTGGCTCGTGAACAAGACATCCCTGCCAGCCAGTCTGAAATCTTTACCCTCTCTAGCCACCAGCCCATTCAGTCCAACATCTCACTTTCGATGGTTTTCATGGAGGAAAAGATAAATAACAGTAAAAAGTCCAGTTCTGCCCAGGCAAGTGAGGGTAATAAGGAAAAGAAAACTTCCTAATTGCTTCAGGGAATCATCTGAAGTCCTGAGAAACGAGATTTACTTACAAACGTTGGCCTAATACAGAACTGCAAGTCCTATGAGCAAAGCAAGGACCATGGACACAGTTCTGCTCACTATGCCATGACCCATGAAGGAAGGAAATGCTTCACAGATTCATAGTTCCCGAGACCACAAAGAACTGCCATGTGTCCAGCCCATAACCTCAGCACACAGGCTGTAAATTTCTTCCAGACAATTAATGCATATTTTTTAAAAAAGATATTAACTCCTACTTTTAAAAATCCTAAGTTATAATGATCTACCGGTTCCTTGTTAAGGCACCCTACTGTTTAATTATTTGCACAGATTGCATTATATTTCAAGGTTGAATGTATCCCATTCTGACTTAAAGCTTTTGGATTTTGCAATGTCATCAAATGTGAAGGCCCATCACAAAGAATTATAGTGACATCTATGTCAAAAAAGCACAGGACCCATCCCTCTGCTACACATGCTAAGCACAAAGCTGGATAATACTGCTGTGTGATTTTCTAATGTTATCTGGGGATACCTACGCTCCCTTTAATCATATTATTTAACTTCCAGTCACTGTAAGGTGATCATCAGGGAAGCAGGAGGAAGCAGAAGGCTCTGTTATGTGCCAGAAAGAATAAAGAACATGCTGTAAACAGTATCTACGTGCCAAATGCTACTGGATCTTTTCAACAGATCATTGAGCAGTCAACAGCTCTGGTCTGGAATTAGGCTGGCTGTTTAAAGTCCACAACTGAATCAGCCATTTGGATATATGGCTGCCATGATTTAGGACAAATATATAAGAGCCCACCGCACTAGTATGTTTATATACATTAGGGAGGCAAATTATCTGCTGCAAGTCACGGAACTGCACATTAACTTTTAAAACGAAAAGCTTTTTACACTTAAGTTTCTCCAAAACATTTTGTCCTCTAACACTGACGATAACATCAACAGCAACAGAAGTAGTTGATGGCTGGTGTGAGAATCTTAAAGGAAGTGTCAGTAAGTGTTTGCCAGTTAAGTATATTTTTATGTCAAGAAGAAAAAATAGAAAATGTCAAACTATACCTAAAAGTAACTACCCATGTGTAAGCTAATAGAACTAATTTGCATTTGATTCTTTGAAAGTCTCATCTCTTCCTTTAAATAGTCAACTTCCTTCAGTTCCTGAAAGATCACTAAGAGTTGAAAGCATTCGGTAACTTGCAGGAAGTTGCTCAGCACTGCACCATGGTGTTTACAGTGCAGATTTTGAAAGTCTGGCTGGTACCACATGTTCTTTAGAGAGAAAGACATCCCAAAGCAAAGAAAATCTTTTCTCAAGCATACATCTTCAGGGATTCACCGTAAGGTCATATAACTGTTAATATATTTATGATGATTGAATGTGAAAATGTTATATGTAGACATCAACTTTCAAAATGGTTGTGATTTAGAGAGCTGCAGGTGTTGCTTTTGTAAATTTCATATAGCTCACTGCCAAAAGAGGAGACAGCAAGAAAAATTATACGCAGATCTACTAAAGCATTTATATCAATAGCCTGTACTGAAGAAAGCTTTGTCAATGCCTGTGACTTATCTTTCCACTTCTGTAAAACATGGTACAGATGTAGCTGTCTAATCTGACTTTTAGTCACAATATTTAGTTACCCAAAAGATAAAGTATAATGTAAAACTATACATTTCTCCTCTTTCAGTCTTTCTCAGCTATGGAACTGTGAGCCTTTGAAAGCAGATGACATACTCAATTATTATCAAATAAAGTTTTTATCTGTCATTTGATCACTTGTGACAGTGAATGAAAAGTAGAAAGACTACACATGCACTACAGAATTAGCCTGAAAACCATACTAGTTATTGTAGTGTATCCAAAATACAAAATGTAAATTACCTGTCAGAAGTTTCTGAATAATATTTTTATGGTTTCCAGATAAGATCAGCCAAAGTTCTGGTGGACACATTTTGCAATATCTTGCAGAATATTACACATCATGTCCTGCTGAAAAGGGAACTTTGAAGTCCAAGAGTCCTGCTGTAAACTGGAGTTCTAGGAAAAAAGGATAGTGTCTTTGTGTGTTTCAGTCTTAGCGTCAAATGTTCATAGATCAGAATTTCTCCTTTTGTAAATCAATATAATTTCACTGACTTCAATGGAGCTATGCCAAGTTAGTAGCAGCAGATGAATCCAGTCTTTTGTTTTCTACCACAATTCACATTTTCTTCTAAAGGTTATTTTAGGATCTACACTGAGTAAACCACTATGATTGTGAAACTGTTATCCAAAGTTCAGAAAAAAAATAAAGAGCTCTGCAGGATGCTGACAGTGCAAAACACTTCTTTTACCTTGTCAATATGGACTGGCTTTCTGTTTGAAGAACGTACCTGATTGTTTGTAAAGTCAGAAGAAAGCAGTGTCATAATTTACTCTGACTTTCTGTATATATAGAGGTCATCACAATTTCTGGGCTCAATTCTTGTGTGAACTAGAGCAATTTTTTAAGGAAAGCATCCTGCCACAATTTAGACATGACTAGTATTGAAACTTTTCGAGACAAACTGGATGTATATGACTATCCCTCTTTATTTGCTTGCATGTTTTTAATCTAATTCTTAGTGTGAATATGTTGAGCTTCAACTTTAATCTGGGAGCCTGAAGAGTCTGTTCCTGAAATCTTGTTCCCCACATAGGTACTTCCAGGTCACAGCTGATTCGCTTCTTAAAGCATCTCTCTGACACACGTGTTCTACCACAGTTAGATTGAGCTCCAAAGGTCTCCTCTGCAGAAGAGAAAGCGTACTATAGCCTCTGGGACAGTTCAGTGAGTAACATCTATCATGAAGTCATCTCCAAGAATACAGATTAAGAGCCAGGTGGATTTCTCATTTTTCAGAGACTATCAAACTATGTTCAGACAGTAATAACTAATGGTCGCTTGTGTTCTGAGGTAGCTGCTGAAAGGCATTAGTTATCCATCACCTCAGGTACCATTATTACCAGGACAAAAAATTTCTGGGCCTTATCTTTCAGTACTGAAATTACTCAGAGTTTGTCTTTGACCTCACTGGCAACAACGAAGTCTCATAAGATGGAATTAATTTCACCCTGCTTTAAATGTCTAAATCCGATCTACTTCCTGTGTACTTCTTATAGTCATAAAAGATAAATAGGCACTTCCATGGCACATCCCTCCCATCCCGAAGCTGACAGATGAATGTCACCTAGCTTGAGTGTTTCAGGTAACTGTACGGGAGATGTCCATGTTAAATCTCTCTATTTAACATGACAGAAAGAAGACTGTGATGATGTGATTCAAGGGGAGGTCCCACAAGAGTATGGTATGAACAGAGAACAAGGAAAACAACAGACCAGAGTAAATCTGGGGAAACTGTGGAACGGAAAAGAAATCAAAGGCAGGCAAAGGAGCTCTTGAGAGGTAAAAAGGACATCAGTAAAACCCTGAGGTGGAGCTGCACAGAGGTGGGAAGTATTTGCAGTAGGAGTGCTGTGGCTCTGATACCCTTCGGAGAAAAAGAAGTCCAGAGCTGTCTGTGAGAGTCTATGTAAACCACAAATCCAAAGAGCCTTGGCAAGCAACGTTTGTTTATTATTATCAGGAAATATTTTGCCAGTTGGGAAAAATATTGTCTGGAAGATTTTGCCACTGTAAGTTCTCAAAGAAGGAAAAAATTCTCCAGGGAAAGGTCCTTGTAGCGTATATGTATACACACCCGTACGATTACATTTTGTATTTGAACTTTGTAACTACCCACCACAGTTACTGCACTTCAATTACTATTTATGTATGATTTTTTTTCCCTTTCTCTCCATACATACACATATGTAAAAACATATGTATATATTAAAAGACTAAGCTGCTACTGTCACAGAAGCAGGATACAACAAAAGGATAAAATACTGAATTTGGTAATAGAACTTCCCATCCTTTTACAGTACCACATAAAAAAAATCTATAAATTCTGAGCAGGTTTAAGGGGTGATTACTGCACACTGATAGCTCAACCCCAAAAGACTTTTTTTCTAGATTAAAACTAAAATAATAAAGATTATAATATAATCCTGGCAGATTTTTACACCTACACCTAAAGGATGTGCAGGTTTATTAAAGAACACTGCAATGTCTTAAAACGTGAACTGAACCTTTTACTGAGCTGTACTGCAGACTCCACTGCTGCAATCAATACTCCAAACAGCCCTATTTTTCTTGGACAAAAAACATACATATATCTGACATTTGAGGAAGCCAGGTCAATAAATCAATAGCTAAACAAAAATGCACTTAATCATATCTATTCTGGACAGATGCAGATTGGAAAATCCTGCATGGCTCACGTATTGCCTTCTGCTTAAAGCTCAGAAATGAATCTGTTTTTCCTAAATGGCAATGTCCTGTTCCTAGAGCATTGCTGAAGCTAGAGTGATTACAGTAGCAATTAACTGTGTGCCAGCCAGCATTAGACAGTTATATTGCTCAAACTTAAGTTCAGGTATAGTTTGTTGTTAGAGTACTTTAGCATAAACAGGTAACTTAATAACAAACAAATTACATACTTTGTAAATGTGGTTTTGGCTGGAGTAGAGTTAATTTTCTTCATAGTAGTGAATATGGAGCTATGTTTTGGATTCATGCTGAAAACAATGTTGATAATTTAGGGATGTTTTAGTTACTGCTGAGCAGTGCTTACACAGGGTCAAGCCCTTTTCTGCTCTGTACCCCACTCCAGCAGTGGGGAGGCTGGGGTAGCACAGGGAGTTGGGAGGGGACGTGGCCAGGACAGTTGACCCCCACTGACCAAAGGGATGTTCCATACCATATGACTCAGCATATAAAGCTGGGGGAAGAAGAAGGAAGGGGGGACGTGCGGAGCAATAGCATTTGTCTTCCTAAGTCCCTGTTCTATGTGACGGAGCCCAGCTGTCCTGGGGATGGCTGAGCACATGCCTGCCCATGGGAAGCTGGGAATGAATTCCTTGCTTTGTCTTGTTTGTGTGTGCATCTTTTACTTTACCTATGAAACTGTCTTTATCTCAACCCATGAGTTTTCTCACTTTTACTCTTCCAGTTCCCTCTCCCACCCCGCTGTGGGGCGAGTGAGTGAGCGGCTGCATGGGGCTTAGTCACCGTCTGGGGTTAAACCATGACAGTAAGTGTAACAGCTTTACTGGAATACGCAGCAAAGATTCACATATTCGCTTTAACCTTAAATCCTCTGGGCTGCATTTTCTTACCTAGAGTCAGCCCAAGGAGGAACTTAATGTATATACATACTTTACCTCTCCTTAATGGTTTTAAGCGGTGACCATTATAAGACATTTCTCACGGTGTAGCAGGTGATCATTAAACGTACATAATAGCTGTACTAAATGAGTATCGACAGCTCTAATGCCAAAAATTTCTATGTTCAAAGGTACGTTTGTGCACAGAATGGCTGCTATGCTTAAATGTGCTCCTTTACTTGACATTACTTCATAAAGCCCTTTGAGATAACCACAGTGCAAGAGATGTTTTAGAAAAACACAATTTTATTTCTTGTCTGCTTTAGCCCTAAGCGGTTCAGCATTATTTGAACATCAGCAACAGCACTTCTTTACGACTTCAAAGTCAGATTCTAACCTCAAATTGGCAGTGCACCTCGAGATTAAAAATCTGCCTGGCGCTGGAAGAAAAGGATGTTTTCAGCAGAAAGAGGAGCAATAGGAGGTAACAACACGACAGCCTAATATGACTCAATTAGAAGGCATATTAAGGTTACACTAAGGTGCCTGACAGGAATGCTCCTAGAGGAAACGCTTTAAGGGTGAGGAAAAGGACGACACCATTAAGCTTTAGGAAGAGTTTCGTAGCTGTTATTAACCTGGAAGAAGGGTGAGATTCTTCCCAACTGACCTTTTCAGCAAAAACCGTGGTGTCAGGCTCTCTGCAACCATGAAGCCCAGGTAGTATCTTTTATTTTCAACGTACGTAATCCTGAAAAGAAGAAAATGCAAATAGGAGTCTGAGGTCTTTCATTTTTTTACCAGTTACAGCTACTGCCGGTTTAGCAACACGGCGAGAGGGCTCCTCTCGGGAGGGGAGCGTGGTGGTGGAGCCGGCCCGAACCAGGGCCCCGGGGGGCGGCTCAGGTGCTCCGGGGTCCCGCCGGTAACAGCGAGGAGGGCCGGGGGCAGGGGGGTCCCTCGGCACCCCCAGCCCTCCTGCTGTCCCCAGCCGGCCCCCGGCCCTGCAGGATGTGGAGACCCCTCTCCCTTTTCATTTCAGGCCCATTATCGCAGAGTTTGATCAACTCAACAAGCGCTGCCAGCCTGCGGATAGGCAAGAAGGCGACGGCTTGTGGTGATTTCACCTGTTCTGGCGTCCTCCTTGCTCGCTCGCCAATAAACGCCACACTGCGCGGCTGGGAGCAACGCCCCCCGTCAGGGCGCTGCGCTGGGGCCGCCTGCGCGCCCCCTGCGCGGCCGAGGGGCTCCGGGCCGGGTGTCACTCACCCAACTTCGCGGCCACCTGGGGGTTCCCCTCGGGCGGGCGCTGCCGGCCCCCTGCGGACCGCCAGCTGCCGCCGCGGCCGGGCCCCTCAGCCCCCTCAGGGAGCTGCCCGCCGCCAGAGCGGGGCGGGCCGGGTCCCCCCGGCGGCGGCAGCGCAGCCGCGGCTGCGGGGGGACCGGGGCGAGGCTCGGGGGCAGCGGGTCCCTCGGCGTGCGGCAGAGGGCGCCCCGCGTTCCGCCAGAGCGGGGCCGGGAGGAGCCTCCGGCGCGGCGCGGCCGGGGAGGGAGCTGCCACGTCCTCTGCGCCGAGCGGCGAGGGAAGGCAGCCCGCGCCGCGGCCCCACGTGTGGCGGAGCGGGGAACTTGCCGGCGGCCGGCTTGGGCTCTGCCCGTCTCCCGCCGCTGCCCGTCCCTGCCCGTCCCTCGGGTGAGCGCAACTCCAAGTAAGGGCTGCGCGGCGGCCCGCTCCCGCCCGCTGTCCCGGGGGAGGCCGGCGGGGCGGCGGGAGCGGGCGGCGGCGGGCTGGAGGCGCGGGGAAAGGGGTGGCGCGGAGCGCGGAGGGGGCGCGGGTCGAGCCCGCGGTAGCCCCGGGGGAGCCGCGGGGCAGCGGGCTCGGCTCCCGGGCGAGCCAACTTCCTGCGGACTTTGGCTCCGAGCGCTCCTTCCCGGGGCACTGGCAGTGCTCCGGCGGCCGGGGCGCCGCGGTGGGAACCGGAAAGTTTTACAAGCCGGTGTGCGGGCCGGCTGCCGCGGCGGAGCGCTGGCAGGCGAGCGTGGCTCGGCAGCGGGCGGGCGGGAGCCGCCGCCGCCGCCTCGGCGCGTGTGGCGAAGGGGGCGGCGGGCGGCTCGGGGCGCCCTCCCGGCGTCTCTCCGTGGGGGGGCCTGGCCCGGCCCGGCTGGCGGGCGGCCCCGGGCCCTGAGGCGCAGCCGGCGGGGGCAGAGACCCGGGCCCCGGCGCCGCGGGCGGGAGCTCAGGTGTGCCACGGCGCGGCGGGGCGGGCGGCGGGGCGGGCGGCGCGCCGCCGGGCCCCCCAGAAGCGCTGCCGGGAGATTCGTGAGGAAAATAACTCTCCCAAAGACTCGCAAAGACTTTGAGGTTTCATGGGTTTGCGCTTCCCCCCCCCCCCCCCCGATTTCGGTTTCCCAGTCGCGAGTACAATTGTGCTGGGAAACGACCGAGACGTGTGGTTAAGCAGCCTATTGGGGAAAAAATAATCTTAGGAAAGCATTAAAAGGTGACCCAGGAAAAAAAAAAATCAAGATAATCTGCTCTGAATGTAAAAATGTGGCTGTTCTCTCTTTTTTTTGAAAGCGTCGTGCCTTCATTTGTGTGTGTTTTGTCTGTGCAGTGTGCTGACCTGCGTTCGGTCTGTAGTTTCTTGGTTCTTTTTATTGTTCGTTACCTAAAAAAAAAAATTAAAAATTCTGTTGTGTTTCTAAACCGGTTATGATTCAAACCTCCTGTTAAAGCAGTAGAGAAAATAGATGTTCTTGTGTTGCAGAGATTTCCATTCCAGGGTACTGGTCCTGCCTGCAATTTGTGTGAGCTTTTTTTATCTGTCCGTGTGGTTCCACTCCGGGCTGAGACCTCCTGAGGTTTCCGTGTTTCAATTTTTAAAATTTGATTGTCGGTTATTTTTAACTTTGTTAAAAATTTCCTCTTTTAAATGAACCAGAAGTCTTGTAGGAATTCCCTGATGCCCAGTTAAAAAAAAAAAAAAAAGTGAAATGAGTTTCTCATTAGTACATCTTTAATAACTTTTTGCTCTCCCTCTCTCTCTTAACTGCCTTTTAGTGGTGTATTTATAACATACCGACCTCCTAGATTGAAGTTGAGAAGACAGCTGATTTTAGATAGTTCTCAACCTTTGTAGGTAGAAATTTCACTGATCTTTGTCAGATACATGAACTGCTCCTTGTCACAGCAGTTTTAGCTGCTGTTCTCCCTCATGCTTTGTGGGAAACCTAGAAAGGACATCTCCCAACGGTTTTGGGTGCAGCTGTCAAACACCCCTTACAGCGTGGGAAACTCTGGGAACTGCCTGTTTCTTTAGTGCTTTTTTTCAGCGTGGGCTTGCACAGGTCTCTTACTTCTGCTCCTTGAGGGTGTTGGCAGAGCTGCGGGATGATACAGAAGAGCATGGATGGCACTGGCAGGCTTAGATAAAGACACGTCATTTACAGAGCTGGGCATCTTCAGACGTTGCCAGGGTGGACATCGGAAAGCCCTCCTTCTAGGGAGTCCTTAGCATGCCTAACACCCTTCCAGAATGGGATTGGTGTTCACAGACCGATAGCACTGCTTTGCTTTTTGCAGTGGCCGCATGCCCACACCTCCTCTCTATGGAATACCACCTGAGCTTTGAAGCGACTCCAGAGCATCAGGCTTGGGTGGAAATTGCCCTGTGTGAGGTGTCAGCCCTCGGTCATGCTCCCTAGCTGACCACTGGTTCATTGCTGCTTTTTTGGAGGGGTGTGTCTAACAGTGAGAGAGTGGACTGTATGCTCACTGGTCACTGTTCTATGCTATATATATATCACCATATGCTAGCAAAATAATCTCAGTGGCTTTTTTTTTTTAAAAAAGGTAATTGTGGTTTTCCATGCATTAATTAGACAGTGATAGCTTTTGCAGATAGCTTTTAGACAGATAGCTTTTGCATATATGTAAGATATACACACCGATTAGGTGATATGAGCTGGCTTATGGAACGGTAGACGGGTTATACACTAAATCTTGTGGCCATGGCACTTAATGTGTAACGTAATGAATGCAGTTTCCCTGTTTGTTTTTGGTTCAAGTTTTCCTCCTTCAGTATCTTTCTCCCTTGCCTGTTACTTCGAAGCCCAGCAGGGCTTGTCCCGATGGTGTGTGCACTACCAAGAAGCAGTGGTGTAGAGGAGCTGAAAGAATTTCCCCGTGCCACAGGAGACCTGCCCTGATTCAGCAGGTAGCACTGCTGTCATGGGGACTGCACTCAAGAGAGAGGTACATTGATCTTTTACAGTGATGTCAGGCTTTGAGGGAACTGAGCACTAATTCTTTCTGCTGAATTGGGCTCGTTTTTGCTTTTACTGTTACAGCTGTGACCCAGCTACTCCCAAAGCCCTTTGAGAATGGATCTAGCATCTCTTTTTGGTCCATGTGTTCCAGAATACAATTATCTCTGTCTCTGTACTAGTCTCTCCGTCATGCACCGCAAGAAGCGTCTATGGGTGGATTAATGTCCATGATGTCCAAAAGTGATTTGTGTTGCATGCCAATCTCAATTTCTGGTTTTTGACTAATTATGGAAATCCTGTCATTCTTGGAGAAAAGTCCCGCAAAGAGATCTTGGCTGTTGTCTTCTCTGGAAATATCCGCTAAGGCTGATTGCTGTAGTGTGCCACCAGAGCAACGGCAGCACTGCTCTGTAAGACCACAAGTTCTGTAGCCAGGTGGCCTTTTTTTTTCACAAGGTAAGAGATCTGAGGGGTCTTCATGATTGTGCTGTTCTGTGTTGCTCCTGTTTTGTTTTGTGTTTTTAATTACTGCAGTGTCAGCTTTCCAGTAAGTGCTCTGTAAAGCTGAGAAGTTACCTTCCTTTCTGCCCATTATGGGAAAGAGTTACGTTGACAGATGTGGGCTCTGTGAGGATTTGCTGAGCTCTTAATCCTGTTTGTGGCTAATAGGCCATGCTAATGTGGAAGAGCATCTCTTTCAGTATATAAAGGTCTTAACTGCTTGCTACCTTAGGGAAATGTGCTATTAAAATGCTTTAATTGTCTTAGCAGTAGTGGTAGGGCATGAGGTTGTGGATGTAAAACTCTGCCTCCTGCCACTTTTTTTTTTTTTTTGAGAGAGATGTTACTGTTAAAGACAAACCCTAAAGTAATTGCTGTGGACAATACAGGAAGTAGACTTTGTGTGTTGAAGGTGGCATACAGCCAGAGATCAGAGATTTGTGAGCCCATTAGGCACCCATGTAACTTGAGGGGATGAGAATGTGTGATAATATTCTTTTTCTTGTCTTTCATCCTACTCCATCCTGCTTCGTTTGATTTCTTCTACACCATTTTTAGTTGCAAAGTAGTCACATTCTCTCTTTAAAATGCGAGCTCTGTGCTTTTAGATGTCAATGTGCCTGGAAGTTTCTGTCCACTTTTTGTCATTAGAAGTCTTGTAGAATTTCTTGAAGCATATGGCATGCCCTAATCAAATTATTTGGTATTAAAGTTCTGGAAGTATAAGCATGATTTTGAGTGTATTAGCAACTTGGCAGAGACATTTCTGTCTAGTCTGTCAGTATGCTGGTCAAAACTTACTCTAAGTAAGTAGTGTGCCATGATAGGACTTTCCCTTGCAGTTTCATGTGAGTGTAGAAAACACTGCTTTCCACCCTGTATAATTAATGTATGCTATTTAAGCAGCTACTTTGTTGAAGATGAGGGCTATATTCTTGGGATCAAAGGAGTTACATTGTGTAGTTTGCCGGTGAGATTCTAAAAAGCTTCAGATCAAAGTTCATGTTTGCTAATAAGAATATTGAAGGCATGTGCAAGATAGGGACCTTAGTTCCATGTTAACAAAGTGTTTATTGGGGGATGTTAATCAAACCAGAATGGGCTGGGTTTGTAGATGGAAGACAGAGGGTAAGTGAATTGTGACATTGACGCAGTATGCAAGACACTTGATTTTTAGGTTTCTCTTGAGCAGAGGTTGCTAACGTTGCCGAAATACTTGTATTTCCCCCTTTATATCAAGTACTGTCTGTAACAGCTGCAAGGGAAGGCTGCTTCTGTGATCATGATGTATTCTTTCTGTAATTGGCTTATAAAAATTAGACGCAATAATAGGGAACCTCAGTGAAAGTGTCAGTTTTGAGGAATTCTTTTTTTTCCTTATACATGTGGTAACAGTCATGCTGGGCTTTTCTCAGGCCTTTGCAGGTGCCTGGGGACTTCCTGAGGTAAAGGGACTTAGAAGAGGAGTCTGCCTGCCTGCAGGGTGGGTGGATTCTGGCCCACTCGGGTGGGTATTGACTTTCTGCATTATGGCCCAAGGTCGGAGGAGACGAGTGTACCAGGTTTTGTGAAACGGCCAGATGTGGCGGTAGCAGGAATGCTGAAACTCATTATAGGACTTAGCAATGCCTGTGAACCAGGCTAGAATGTGAGCTCGTGACTGGTGCCTTAAGCCTTAGTGCCAGCTAGCCTCTTATCTGCTCCCTTTCATGATTTTTATTTTATCTTGTTTGGATTGCACATGTTTTCCATTAGGCTTTTTCTAATGATCCTTTTCTTTGCACTATAGTTATCTGTATTTTTCTTTCCTTTTTACCCCCAGCTGTTCTTTTTGAGTTTGTCTGATACTTATTTTTTTTTTATTATTGCTTATTTAGATTTTTCTTCTTTGGTGCCCCCCCACGTTGTTTACATTTGGTGTTTTATTCATCTTCTTATATTTTTCCTCTTTTAACTTTTACCCTTGGAGGAACCAGTTTTACTCTTGGAGACCAGCCCTTTCTTATTGATTGCCAGCTGCTTTTATTGAAACTAATTTGCATTCTCTGCTCTTATTGTGCTAGACAGAGGACTAGTGATTTTGAGTAAAGCTCTTTCCCCAAAGGCTTTACTCAGAAATTGTCTCTGTATTTCACAAGAAGAGTGGAAAATAAAGAGCAGCATCAGCGCAAAAGCTGCTTCTGCCTAAACCAATGTGTTTGTGTCTTTGTCACATGAAGAGTAGAAATGTGGCCTGCCCTGCTGCAGGCACAAATGACTTCTCCAAGCTGAAATGAGCTGGTGCAGTGAAGGGAGTGCAGAATGATGTGGCCTTGTATTTACTTATGTGGGCACCCCTTAGACTCTGGCAGTAACACACCCAATCCATTTTGATTGGAATTGTGTATTGCCTTGGTACTTTTGTTTACAAGCACTTCTGTAGCTGTGGTTTTCCGGTTTTTGGGTGTTTTGTGGCCATAGGCAGCTCTAAAAAATTTATTAAGAGTAAAGATGTACTACGCTTAAAGAGTTGAAGAGCTGTGGCTTTGTGATGGTAAACTTGGAAAAAAAATTGGAGCAGATGCCGGGGGGGGGGGGGGGGGGGGCTTTAATGTTTGAAGTACTGTCTGCCTTCACATATGCTGTTCGATAAGGGTCTTTAATAAGGCTCCTTGAGCTCTATAATTGCTAAACATAAAAACCCCCTTGTGTTCAGGCCATGCTGATTTTGGGCTTTGTATCATGCTAGAGGTATGGATAAGTTATGATTTGGATGTACCAAACCTCAGGGTGTATATCCATCTCCTTCTCAGGCTTCTCAGACTGCTTTCTGTTTATAAATTGGTCTCACTGCTTTTTCACAGTTTGGTGTTGTTTGATACCTTGGCTTTGTTTGTATATTTGGAAAGGAGTTCTCTGACCATGGTGCAGTGTTTAGTATCAGGTCTGGAGAGGAGGTGTGTATAAATCTGTTATTAAAACTCACTGCTTTGCCTCAATGCGTTTGTTCCTAGCATAGCTGCTTACTGGTAGTTTGATGTCAATAGTGTCTTACATTTTATATAGCATCATTGCATCGTGAAAGATCTTGTGCTTGACTTTGACACACAACTAGAAGGATGACAAAAAACAAAAAAAAAGGAATAGTTTAGGTGAAGCTGCAGAATATGGCTTTTAGCTGTAAAAGTGCACCCTCAAACATAGCTTAGGTACATGGCTGTCATGATACAAATAAGATTCAAGATCCCAGAGCCTTTTATTAGGCCTTTCTGGTGCCAGCATAAAAGGCGGCTCTGAGCCTGCATGCACCCATGCCACAAAAAGGTTCAAGGAATTCACCTGTAGTTGGTGGTTTTTGCAGAGTTAAGTCTGTTAGAAACCAGTACACCTGCTGTGCTGTGTCTTGCCACCACCCCCACCATCACAGTGCAGCCCACTTTGGATGGGAGAGCATACAGTTAAACTCCAGCATCATTGGGGACAGAAACTAAAGGATAAACATCCGTCCTAAGTGGCTTGAAGGGTTTAGGTGGCGATACAGCATAGCATCAGAAAAACACCAGTTTACTGAATTGATAACTGTTTAAAGGAGTGGTTTGTAGTTGTGCTATTATGATCTATGAAGTATGTTTGAAGGCTTGGAGACTTTGGAGTTACTTGTGATGAAGGACTTTAGCATGGAGGAAAGGGTTGCGGGTCAACTTCTTTGCCTAAATGTTTGGTTTTGATACTGTTATTCAGAAGTCTTGATGCTGAATTAAGATGATTTCAGTCTGCAGAGCAAGCCTTAGCCAGTTTCCCTCCATTGTTCAAATCTTTCCCATAGTGGTGAGAGAAATACTTAACAGCATAGGAAACGGTGTCTGTACAAGTAGGATTTGCTCTGAAGTGTGATTGCCTGAACTGTTTCTAAGTCTTTTATGTTTCTAGAAGTTGAAGCGGATTGATTTCTTTCTGTTGGTATATTATTTAGCATGTTAACTCACTGTACTGTGATCTCCAGGAAACAGGCTGGTTTGTTTTTTTTTTTTAAATGACATTATAAATTGGGGAAGAGAAAGGGAAATATTTGTATACAATCATTTAATTGTTTATTCCATGTCTTCCAGCTACAGCACTGCCTTCCTGAGTGGGAGAAAGTGAGACCTTTCTGTTCTGTGTCCAAACAGAACAAAATGCGGAAATTAATGGTAGAAGTAGGCATGAGAATCCTTTTGCATTTTCAAATCCTTGCCTTTGTTAAATAACGGGATAAGTTATTACTATTGAGCATGATGATTTTTTTAAAAAGGAAAGTTACTAAATTTAGTGTGTACTTAAGGGGGAGCAAGAGGAGATTCAAACACCCTAAAAAACCTCTAGGAGTAAAACTTTGGAGCAAATTTAGTAAGAAGCAGAAATATTCAAGTTGGTCTGTATGTCTTAACATTGATCTCTTCCTGGACTAATTATGCCCCTTGTAACACAGATGGGGTGGAGCTATAGAATGCCTTGCAGACTGACCTACACGCCTCTGGCCACGCTCTCAATTAAGACAGGAGTTGGATCTTCTCTGTAAGCCTTCTAGCTTTGTTATTGCAGTGCTGGGCTCAATTTAAAATGCAGTGCTGAGAGACTGGCCTTTTTTAGCTTAGGCACAGCACCAGTCTAATCATCACAGCTTTGGAACTGGAGCTGGTTTGCATCTTGTCTCTGAACAGAAGTGAGGTAGGTTGGGTCTGCTTGTGGTATACACCACCCCATCATGCCCCATGACTAGTTCTGGTAAATCAAAGCTGTTTTTCATGTTCCTTTCCTCATCCTCTGTATGTGTTCCTGAGATGCCCAGCTTCCAGTGGGAGGTTTGTCACAGCTATCCTTTGTGACTTTGAAAAACTTCAGTGGGGCTTTGGGAGGAATGGTGGTGTTATTTGGGGTGGTTTGGGTTTTTTTGTGGTGGTGGTGTTATTTGGTTTGGGGTTTTTGGAAGAAGGTACCTGTGCACTTGATGCTTAAACTTTTAATATCTGGATGTGTTTTCTTGATAAAGATTAGTTTTCCAGTGCTTCTCACAATGCTAAAAAGAACCCACTGGCCCCTGAAGCTTTTCTGCTTAATGCACTTCCTTGACCTTTTCAACCACATTGTGCTTTTGCAAGGCTATTAACCTGGATATTTTACATATCCCATGTTGCCGAACTAAATGACGGTTTTGGGGTTTTGAGAGGTACAAGCTTTGATGATAAATGCACATTTTTTCCCTGTGTAACTTCATCTTTATAGTCTGTGCTTGGCACTCCTGAAGGAGAAATTCAGTGCGAAGAGAGAGATCTTCTGACAGTTTCGGCGTTAGAAACCTTAGAAGTTCAGGAGAGGAAGAATTAAAGGAAAAAGTTGCTGTGTGCAGAGCCTGAAGAATTAACATTAGTCCCTTTTTCATACACTGTAAGCAAAGAGGTGACTGGAGGAAGAAATCTTTCCCATGGTACTAGCAGAGAAGCAGAGACAGTTTGAGAGCCAGCTAAGGCCCCACAAGCAGCAGAAGCCTATTACACTGCAGGAACTTTCTGAGCTGTGATCATTGTTCTAAAACACGGTTTAAGAAACAGTCAACAAAACATGTTTTCCAGGGCTTGAAAAGACTTCCAGTTGGTGATTCTTCTTCATCTGTAAGCTTCAAAAGTATTTGATACTTCTGAATTGCATTATATGGGGATTATTTTTAAGCTTAACCATATTTTAATCAAAAAGAGGCATCGTGGCAGGGTAGTCCACATTTCAGGTTTGCTGAACAATGAAAACTATCTGGATAAACGACTGAAAACTTTGTTATATGGTGTTTATTTGCTGGTGTCTTTTGTACCAAATTGTAATTGTTGATTTTTATTTTTGTGTGTGTGAAGTGAATGGGTATTATTTTTTTCTGAATATTTTCATTCTGTGAATGTTTTTATTCATTGTGTGAAAATAATATGCTGTGTTACTAAAAATACAGACAATTTAGGTTGTAGGCATATATTGTGATGTCATTGTTTTTTTTCCTTTACAGTAGCTGCTTGAAGGTTTGTTAAGCTTGAGAAGGGATATAGTTGCTTTCCAAAATAAGTACTATTCATGAAAGTTTATTTCAAGTTACCTACAGGAGAGTGAACGTGCAAGGAGGGAGTATAAAATGTTTTCTTTGGAACATACCTTTGCTAAGTATATTTTTTAAGGTTGCTAATCTGTTTCCTGCCTAGGAAACCAAGGAAGTCAAAGAGAGAAGGAGATTATGGACAGATCTGTTACTTCATTGTGGCTTTTCTATCACTTCCATCTCCTACGCAGTTACAAGCTCTGCAGGAAAGGGATATGCAACTTCAGTTGAAAACTTTCAGGTTTCCTGTTTCTCTGAGCAAGCTAGTTTCTGGCTGAGCCAGTTAACTTTTACTGCTGGGCCATCTCTCTGTATTTTCCCTTGTCCTGGAAAATTTGTGGTCTCCGCTGTTCTGACCACCCTGGATAATTGGAGAACCCTTCCGTCTAGACTCACAATACCAGCAGTGTAGCAGCATCAGCTATGTGCAAGTCCCTTTGAATTCTCCTGTCAGTTGTATTTCTTGTGAATAAAGTGTTGCTGTTACAGAATTCCAGGGAGCCCTGAATATAAACGTATCAATTATGTGTCAACACAAACAGCATCTGTCGTTGAAATTGGGTATCATTTATTTGGCATCAGCATAGCAAAGATCTGGCTGACAGCCAGAGTAAAATATTTCAGCAGAAACTGCTGCAACAGGAGCCATCTCTGAAGTAATTCTCTGAAATTCAGGTGCTCTAACATCAGCTTCTAATAAATTCCTGACTTTAGGGACCTTAAGCAAAAAGGCTTTCAGCTTCCACATTTTTGTCTGCTTTTATTTCTTTTTAATGTCCAAATTTTTTTTTGTTGTTCCTGCTCTCTGAAGAGATACATACAAGGTTCTGGGATGTATATATCCTGTGATTTAATATCCTTTTTCGGTTTTATATTTCATATTACAACACTTGTTTACGTAAAAATTCCAAATGAATGCAATCAGTGATGGATTCTTTGGGGAAACTTTGCTTAACTGTGAAAGAGGCAAGGTTTTCAAAATAGCAGAATAAGAAATTATATCCCCTTTCTCATAAAATATATGTAGGTTTTTGGTTCATTTTTTGATATGTTTAATCTTTTTTTCCCTTCTGATTAACTTAGTCTCTCTAATCTTCCTCACTTAGGCCTTATCTAGGTAAGTTTCACATTTCCAGAGTAATTTCAGAAAGTTAGGAGACCTTGAGTCCATATGACACTCCATTTGTCACGGGCATAATTGCCATGGTTCAGTAAATATTTTAGAGTACATGTGGGCAATCGGAAGCTCAGATCACTTTGCTTTTATGAATGATCCTTATCATACTTGAAGGAGATAAAGAAGCAACTCTTCTGTTTAATGGTATAGCTTGTCATAGTCAGCTGGTTGATTCCAATACCTTTTTAAAAATTAAAATGGGAAGATGAGAGTTGAAAAGCAGCAAGATCTGGGGTCATGTAACATATCCAAGTGTTTACCGTGTCCGTTCACTGACTAGACTCTGAACAGTCCCCATCATTTCATCAAATTAAAGTTTTTCACTTGTGCGGTAAAGAAACTTCTTTCTAGGAGAGTGTTAAGAACAATACAGAGGTAAAAGTAGTTGGGAGAAAATATGCATTGGATTTTCAGTGCTGGGAGAAAAGCTTGTAGAATAAGATGAATTGTGGGTTTTTTAAGGGGTTTGGTTTTTTTGGTGTTTTTTGTTTTGTTGTTGTTTTTTTTTGTTTTGTGTTGTTTTCCCCTGAGGTTTGAAGTCCTGTGAAGTTCAGTTTCTCAGAGGGGAGAGAACAGTGAAAGGGAGGGAAGTCTGTCATATTGTTTGCATTTTAAATGGGTTGCTTTCTGTTTGGGTAGAAAAGAAATAGTAAATTTGGATTAACCCTTGACTTCATACTCTCAAATCACAAATTTAGAGTTAAGTAATGAAACCTCTTTAGGAAAGCAAATGCTACCTTTACCAAGCTCAGTATAGTCAAGAGGTCAGCTTTGTTGCTGCTCTGGCATAGCTTGAATTTAATGATTAACCTCATAGTGACTGTTCGTGTAACTTCTGGCTTTCTGTCCGGTATTTTATATAAGCATAAGCCAAGATGGTAACAGAATGCTGTAGTAGAGTGTATGTGCTATTTGGGGAAAAATCTCTTTCCAAATCCTATATGCAGTATGCATCAGCCCCAGTGAAACCAAGAGAAGCCCGTTAAGGAATCCGATTAGCTGTCTGCTCTCTAGATGAGTTAAAATCTCTGTCCAGTGTGGTAATCAGTGATGTCTAACTGGTAGCTTATCTGGTAATAGTGCTGTCGCCTTTTATACAGGTGCCTTCTCTTGCAGTTCTGCCAGGCAAGTGTATTCATTTCAGCCACGTATACCATTGAGCGTTGAAGTGATAGCCTGTAATAAATTTTAAAATCCTCTTCAGTGCTGAACCTGGCACTGTCTTGTTCTGTTGTGTCGCCCTTCCATTCAGCAGATTTCCTTGTGAGATCTTGAAGTGTCATGTAAGCAGTACGTACAAGAGGAGGGAGAGTACGCTTCGTGTGAAAGCAGCACTGAAAAGTGCAGCATTAGGTTCAAAGCGAAGTATTGTCAGGTGCTAGTCAGTGTGCCTGCTCCAGCAGTAATCATCTCTGTAATTTTCTGCAGGTTAAAAAAAAAAAAAATTATATAATTTTGGGAAGTAAATACGGAAAAGCTTTCAAAAGTAGCTTTAGTTAATGTAATAGCCTGTAAAGTCTGAATTTTTCTTGTTAAAATGGGGAATGTGAGGAAAAGCAATTCTAATGCCAGCAGGTTTTGACGTATTTGTCTCCATAAAATATGGATCTGCTATCCGTTCCATATCCATAGATGTTCATGTCCATGGAGAGGCCTGGATGAAATCTGTGGAGCACTGTAGCAGCAACTGAGGCAAGTTGCCAGGTGAGAACTGAACTTCTCAGCAGCTCTTGCCACATGT
The DNA here is from genome assembly GCF_023634085.1 of Falco cherrug. Lineage (NCBI taxonomy): Eukaryota > Metazoa > Chordata > Aves > Falconiformes > Falconidae > Falco > Falco cherrug. Next base: position 12,068,767 of record NC_073698.1, on the reverse strand, counting down.
ACGCAGTCCTGTATCTTTTGAAGGGGTCTTCGGTTGGTGGTTGTTGCTTCCCATTAGTGTGTGTTCATCTTCCATCTTTCCTTTCACTTGAAGGAGGTGAATTTTGACCGCAGCTGTCCTAATGGTTGGGGTTTTTTAATGCTGTACACTTACTGCTCTTGGGTTCCATCATGTTACTGTGATCTTAATTAGTGCTTTCCACCTTTTTTTTTTGTATTTCATTCTAAACTTACTATTCTGAAATATATTAATAGTGTGTCAATAGAGGTTTATGAACAACTTTGACCTGTTGCTAGCACCCCTAGTTGATTGATACTTTACTGTGCCCTCAAGAAAAATAAGATGGTACATGTGGTACAGTACAGTAGATAAAAGGCTGTGCTTCTCCCTTCCCCTCTTCAAAAATCTCCTTTGTGATTTTAGTTCTAGTTTCAAGGCTCAGTTCATTCCTGGGAAAAAAAAATCTCACTTCTCTGTTGGACAGAGGGGTAAGCAATGGTTGATGGCCTGTATCATAGGAGAAGTAGATCTAGATATCTTCTGATATCTCTAGCCCTTTGTAGGAAAAAGATGGTTCTCGGAGTCCTGTGGAGGTCATGTGTCCTGTCCTTGTCTCCAAATGCACAGAATGTGCTTGTTGATTCTCTTGATTTTTGGAGAGCCCATGGTCTACAGTGCATTACACTTGGCTTGATGCAGAACATTTAGGTTCTGGGCATGTTAGCAAGAAGCTCTGTTAAACCACTGCCTGGTTTTCTGTACAGATATTTGGTTTATTTGCCTCTCTGTTGAACTTCCATCCCTTTTCTTAGTCATCCCTCTTCCTCCCAGTTCAAATTATTGCCAGTTTTTGAGGAAAATAACATTTTCCTTTTCCTTTACATTTGCATCAGAAATTCAAAGGACGGAATGCCCCTTCACCACTCTTAGGAGTGAAGTGCTATTTTATAGTACCTTCAGATTAAATATTTGGGTTGCTGAATCTACTTCTGGCACCAGAGCTCTTGTATTGAGGAAAAGCCCATTTGGAGCAGTGTTTGCAAACCCGTTTCAGTACATCTTGCTATTACCAAGTTGTTACTGCAACCTTGTATAAGTCAGTCTCCATCCACTTAACTCCAGGACAACTTTGATGATTAATATTTATATAAAAGCTTTCATGTTTCCACAGTGAAACTGTCTCACTCTCAAAAGGAAAGGTGGCTTTTTCCCTGTTGATTCAGTGCAAAAAATCTTGCAAGGGCTTTCAGCAGCACTGCATCTGAGACAGGCATCAGCAGAAAAACTAGGGTCATCTGTAATCTGGTATTTCATTTTGTGAAATTGCCTACTCTGAGAGAAATAAAACATTTACATGTATATTAACCAGTGTTTGCCAGCTCTTGGAATAAAGCCAGTTCTCCCAGGGCCAAACAAATGCTCTGAGTGAATGAGTAATAATCTGCTATTGTCACTCCTAATTTATGGATGGGTAGATAGAGCAATGTTTGCCATTTTTAAGTTGTCCTGTTGGCTTGAAAGACTAAAAATCATGATTAGCTATTGGCTTGGAGTATGTATAGCATGTCTGTTTATAGCTGATTTACTCAATATAGTAAGTTGCTACCGCAGAAGTTCAAGACCTCCCCACATGATAAAAAGTAATTGTGGAAGAGGATGAGAACACATGAAGGTTGCAGATGTTTTGGGGCAATAATTTGGAAGCTGCAGCCAGAGGCTGAAAAAGGTATATGGCTCTTTCTTAAATGACATGCAAGGTCCCTGTGCCTCATTTATTTTTTGAGGAAGTCAGTCATCAACTCTCTCATGCTAGTACAAAGTTAAAAATGTGTGGATTCTGGAGATAATGGCTGTATTGAACTTTTGTTGTTGATAAGGGGAGGGCATAATACTGAGTAACTTACAGTGATGTTTTTCTGTGTTGCTGAGCCTTTTCATTTGTTTAATTTTTCAACAAACGCAGTTAAAAACAGTTTTGAAAACTTCTATGCAGTTATGAGCATGCTTGTGAAGTTAATAACAGTCTTGGCAAGACTGGGATGAATAAAAACAGCAGCAAGACTTTCTTCTCTTGGGAAAGATGTGTGCTTTTAATGGGAGCACTTAAAATCCTACCCCTGTAAAGCCCATGTTAAATACTGCAGAGAGGCAAATAGCACAGCATTGCTCTGGAGTAGGAGTCTGAGACATCAAGAATCAGCCTTGAGATGCAATTGTCCTCAGAATGTCCTGTGGAGTCTTTATGAGATCTCCTTGCCGGTTGTGGAGGAGTGTGCTATACCACACCTAAATACACAGGTAGGAGATGGATGAGAAGTACGAACCTCACTTGTCAGGCACTACGAGTAAATAAACACAGTGCAGAGGTGAGACCGATCATTGATGCCTGTCCTCTCGGATGGATTGACTCTTCCATCAACTTCTTTCAGTCTCAGTCTTTATTTCACTTCCATGCAGCTTTTCTTCTGTGCAATGTTTTCTCTTCCCTTTTGTTTAACTTTTCTTACTCACTAAGGGGGCTTTCCTACTCTTTCCATCTGAGCTTCATTATCTCGCTCACCTACTTGTGCTGCATCACAATTATTTTTTTTTTTTCTTTTCCCCCGCTGCATTAAAATTCCTGTTTGTGATCTTGGTAAATGAAATAACAGCAAGAGCGGTTGGTGTTGATGTAGATACCAGGATGTCCACAGCCCAGGATGCAGCCATTAATATTCTGTCCGTAAGCTGTGGAAGACAGACTCTGAAGAGATGCCTAAGGACATGGTTCGTCAGCCCCTCTGAAAGGTCAGACACAGGACTTAACTTCCGTACAGTGCAGCCTTAGCTGTCACCTGGTGTTCACAGGCACTTTGATTAGATTAAAAACTAATATATCTCTGTTTTGAGAGAAGGTCAAATAATACGTGATCCAAACTCTATGTCTACTGGATCATGGGCAGGCACCTTTAAACAGCCATTCCTTGCACACCCACGGTTCCCAAACGGTCTGTGGGCCCCAGCACTGACTTGACTTCCACTGTTACAGGTTCAGGGTACAATTTGAAGTGGTTTGATTGTTCAGTGCCTGCTGTTGCACTGACAAGAAGGATCTACTAAATACACAAGAAGACATAACTATCAAATGTGGCTGATGTGAACAATGAAGGAAGAGCCGGTCAGCAGCATCTTAATAAAAATGGGCGGTGGGGGGAGAACCAACCACCACAAAACCAAAAGCCCCCCCTGCCCCAAAGACAAAAAAAACCACAAAGACAAAAAAAACCCAAACACAACTAACCCGCCCACTCCCTTGGAGCAATGTTTCTCGAAATTGCTCTAAAATATGAAACTATTAAGATTAATCTGAATTAATCTATACAAAGTAAGAAGGATACCTGCTTAGATCTCAGCAGCAGCAGGTGCTTGCAGTATTATAAATAGAAAGCAATACAAATTGAGGTGCTTATTAAATTTGCCTTTATGATGCTTTGAAGAATTGCAGTGGAGCAGACAAGAAAAATTACCAGAGGCTCTGGAATAGAAGGGTGACTTAAATAGCTGTGCTAAGGAAACGGAACATAAACTAGAATAAGTGATAGACTAGTTCAAAAAAAGGTTATCCAACAGTGATTTGTCTCTAGCATGGAGAGGTAGGTTGGGAGCTTTGGAGGGATGTGATTGAACAGGTGAGGGCTTAATTTCTTAGGTCAGTTTTACTATAGTATTGAATTTTAACGTCTTTTCCAAGAGATTGCACTGTAATCCTTTCTAGCACTTAACTTTCCTCAAGTTTTTCCTTGTTTCCCTTTCCCCCTTCCCATAGCTGACAAAAACTAATTCTGCAGGAAACGTTCATGTTTAGGAAATGGACTTGTTCAGAATTTTTGCTGCCTTTTCGAGTAAGGCACTGGTGAGGATCCCGTATGTCGTTCAGCATTTTCTAAAATTCTTGAAACATTCCTCACAGTGTTTCAAGGCCTCCACAGAGAGGTGGCTGATCAGACTAGCTAACAAGTTGTCGAGTAAACCAGATCGGGGCAGCAGGCTCAACTGGCAGAGAGACTATGAATCAAAATCTGCAATGTTTTCTCTTTAATGAGATACTCAAATTGATTTAATTTGGCAGGGAGCATACCAAGAAATGATAGCATGGGAAAACTGGTGCTTTGAGGAGCAGTGAGGTGCCCTGCATTAGATCCGAGATCCTGCTTCCTGATGTAGTGAAGCACAAACATGCTGCTTGGTGGAGAGGAGGTCTGTGGTGGCACAGTGTCACTGCTGCACTCTTTTTATCTCAATTGCTGTCTTGGAAAATGCAGGGAATACAAACAATGTAGGCGTCTAGGTTAGAAATGGTGATAATGCACGTGCATGCGCAGAACAAGTGGAGTCATCACAGTGAAGGGGAAAGGGAACGTGTGTAGGCAACAGGACTCCTGGCATCCATGCCCAGATCTCCTTGGCACTGCACGCATGGGCTTACATGAGCTGATGTTGCTTATATGCCATACCAAGCATTTAATACTAGTTTACCAGTGGTTAGGAATTTGGTTGCATCCATATACTTAGGACTTGCACAAAAAGATGACTTGGGCAGTGCACGAGCATGACTACCCTTGGAAAAGTTTGGGTCTGTTCAGCAGGGAATGAAGCTGGTATCTTGTGCTAATCTTATTGGGGTTAATGCATGGTTGTAGATCATTGGTGACCCTCTGAGAGTGCTGTGGATATCGCAGATTGCTTTAAAAACAACCCGAGTGGAAGAGGAGGCTGTACAGGAATAAATGAGAAGGGAGAATATAAACACTGCTACAGAGGGGGATGTAATGTTTTGGTCTTGGTAAATGCTTTAAAAGAAGGTCACTTGTACTTTACGGTGGTTGAGCTATGGTACCAGTTGATAGCTGTTTGCTGAACGTTGTAGAGGAACTTTTGAGACGTCCTTCTTCAACTGCCAGGGCTTGCTCATAGCAGACTTCATTACACACATGGCTCCGTAGCGTTTGCTTTTGCTTCTGAGTTTTTGAGCTGGTGGAAAGTCCTGATGGTTGGACTGTAAATAGGAGCGCATGAATAGGTGGTGCAAGAACCAGTGTTGCAGAACTGATTAGGCAAAACAGGCCTATGTTTAGAGGGTGGCTTTGCTGGGAAACTCAGACTGTGCAAAACTTTTTTTTCTTTCTGACTCTGTAATTTTATTAAGTCTTAATTAAACTTTCTGCATTTAAATTAGTTTATATTAATGTGACACTGTCTTATTATGTGTATATTGACAGACACTAACAGGGATTTGATCAGCCTAATCCAGCTGTATGTAATTATGTGCCTTCTCCTTACATAATTGCAAACAGAGTCTATCAATCATGGCAGGAAAGCCTGCTGCTTTATTATATTGTGGGATTGTTTAGTGAAATGTAATAAGACTTCAGGTTTAAGCTGGGGAGTGAACAGAATGAGATTTTAATGAGAGCAGTGATAGGAAGAAGAAATTCCCCACCCATCCTGTGTCGCAAGTCTCAGTTTTTATCTTCCCTTCCCCCCAAAAAAAGGTGTCCGGATTGCATTGTTAACATGTTGATGTTGTGAACGTTTCTGTAATTTGAAAGGAATTTGGGAAGGGTACAGATTTCTGGCTGCCTGAGAAAGAGATCTAGCCTAAACCTGTGGTGCTGTTCTGATCTAAAGTGGAGGTTTTTATTTCACTTATTGATAACTTGATTACCCAGATCAAATGAGAGCGTGTAGAAGGCAACAGTCGTGGGAATGAAACCTGTCAAACAGCAGCACTGCATAAGCTCTGAAATACCTGCCCTGCTTGGAAATCAAGTAAGGGAGTAACACAGGCACCCACTTCAACGATTCTATTTGGGTTGATTTCTGCGTGATTTAGTTGCTCTCCGGTGTCATGCTGTCCTCCCCTGGCACGTGTACAGGCAGGGAGAGGCAGGCATGGTGCCAGCAGTCTTTCCTCAGCCTCCTACTGGAAAACTATGTGTGCCAAGGAAAGCTTGAAAAAACAGAACTTCAGACAAGTCCTGAAGGGGGTGAGTTTGCAATCTGAACCCCTCGTTCAGCATGCTCTGGCATTATATCCAGCTTGCTTTAAATCTGTGAATACCTCCAAGTTACTTGATAAAATAAAATGTAAGTGCCACTGTCAGTGCAGTGCATTCAGTTTTCCCCTGCAGGGCTGTCTTGGGAGTTTCTGGAGTCCAGGTACGGATCCATCTTGCTTTTGCCTATGGCAGCTATTTCTGTATCAAGCTGGAAAGAGGGAGATTTCTCTTGCCCTCTGAAGAAGGACTGTTTCACAAATAGTTTGAGTCCAGCATATAAAGATTGTCTTGCAGTCAGAAGCTACACATGTTGTTTCTAATGTTGCCTTGGTACTTGGGAGCTGTTCTTTCAGCTTTTCTCTTCTGCCGGTCCCCCTCTCCACTGCGCACACATGTATGCATGCACCCCTGCTGCCCTAGGCTTATCCCTTGCCTTTGTGGCTGGTTTTTGGTTTTTTGGGTTTTTTTGGTTTTTTTTTTTAGTTTTAGATTTAGCAATCTGTTCTTGCTGTCGGCATGGATTTTTAGTCTGCCAAGCTTTAGCCTGGACTGAATTTTCAGTGCCAAAGTTTTAATGACAGTAGAATTATAATGAAAAACAGTGACAGTCTCTCAACTCTCCTGTTTGCATTACAAAACTGTAACATCAGGCCTCGGACTTGCTGGCGTTCTGCCTGGCGTGTATCTTGGGGATGTGTCTCAAACACGTTTATAGTGATGCTGTCTCATGGAGTGACTGTATTGGGAACCCAGTAGTTTGCACGGGAGAAGTAACAACCAGCACCCATGCTGGATCATAGGAAAAGTGTGTTTCCCATCTAGGCCATCATCTGCTCAGAGGGTGAGTGCTGCTACCCTCTGGTGACAGTTCAGCTTGTGGTGCGGGTTAGCAGCAACTGTCCTGGTCTTGATGGGCTTGTAACCCTGTTGCAGCTGTACTGGAAAACAGAAATGTTATTTTCATGCCAGATTCCTATTGCTGCATCTTCTTGTGGATGCAGAATGTTTGGAATTGGTCTGGGAAAGCAGCACATAAATTCTGAGGAGCTCTGACACCAGTGACTCCTTTATTTTTATTTATGTATTTAGTGTTGATATTTAGAAACTGACTGAATTTCTGTAAATACACTGGAAAGAGAAATGTTTTGTATCCAAAGGAGTCTTGTCAGAAACAGCCGAGAAAATGACTTATAAAGAAAACAGCTGAGCAAACATGTAAGATCAAGTCATGTGCTAGGTGTTGTGGTTTACTGCATTTATGCACAAGATCATCTGTTGCTATATAGATGGAGAATGGCAAGCTCTTCTTTTACAGCCTCCCCTAGGAATTGAATTCATGCAATAACAGAAATTACGTGTTTGTTTTTTATGTGTTTTCAGTAAACAATAGTTGTATTTCTTCATTGGACTGCCTGTTACAAAAGTTGGCTTGATGCTGGTTCTTTTATCTACAAAGAAAAATACAGTTTATTTATCCACCTGTTCATGGACCAAGAAGACTTGCCTTTTTATTTATTTTGTTCTGTTTCTTTGCTGCATTCAGGGCAGATAGGACTGCACTGCAATGCCGTATGCGCCAAAAATACCGTCACCTCATCTCTGTTTAACAATGCCTTCCCAGATGCAGAGATCCGTGGCTTTTTGTTTCTAATACAGATTACTTGCTATATCCAAGCCCTCAGAATTGTGAAAATCGTATTGAAATAGCTTTCTGCTTTGGCGGCCTTGTTCTCTCTGACTTTCTGGCAGCATTCAGTGCTGGCTTTCATTTTCCAAATGCTGAGAGTAGTTTGGAGACTCTCAAAGCTACATTTACAGTAAATGTGATGTTGCAGTCATGATGGGTCAATTCAGATTTAGGTCTGTAATTTGGAAAAAAAGCCACCACCCCTCACTAAAAAATAATGTTAAACTGACTTCAAGCAGAATCTTAATAGTTCCATATTGTTATGTGTGTAATAAAAGCTTTTACCCTTGAAAACAGGTTTGGTTTGATTTGCTAATTATAATTCCTTGCTACAGTCAAATAGACTGAGGTAAATTTTTATGATATTAAGAATTGGCCTCATGCTGTAACATGAAAATCCATTTTTCACAGAACAAAAAAAAAATTCTCTTAATGCTTTTCTTCATTTTTAGCACACTGAAATCGTGACAGGTAGTATCACTGAATCAGAAGATCTCAGATTTGGCATTTCAAGCATTATCTTCAGCTGTGCATCAATTCTGCTGTGTAACTTTTGTTTAAAAGTAACGAGTTGGGTGACCCAGAGCATTTGACAGTTCAGAAGCTGAAGCTGTTTGTGTGGCTGTTCTGCACAGTCCTTGCTGCCTTTGCTTGCTCTTGTTCCCTTAGGGGGATGGCTTGTACAAATGAAAAGTTTCTTTTTTTAAGCAGGTGACAATCATTTCTCTGTTGCACAGAGCTGTGTTTCGGTACCAAAAAGGAACTGTCCTGCAACTGGAATATTTGCTTCATCATGGGGCTGATTTTATGTTGCTGAAAGTGGGTTGGCTGGGGAAGGTGCAACTGGGATTAAATTGTTTTGTTAATCCTCTGGGCAGGCTTGCTCTTTAGGGTTCAGCTTTCTTAGTCAAATTGGCAAATCTCTGCTCTATCCATGTATGTCACCCACACAAGTGAACATTTTGCTCCTTTAGAGCCTGTCAAATAATGAAGATTATTTTTTTTTTAAACTCTCATTTTACATTTAGTGTTTAAAAAGGAGTATAATAATTTTACTTGAATGTGATGGAAATAGTGTTGGACAAGGAGCTGCATAAAACCAGTTACAATCAAGTTTTTTTTTGTTTTAAATCTTTTTTTAAAAGTTCCCTCCTTGGAGCTGGGTTTGCAAGGCATTAGGTGTGTGATGTCAGATGCAAACACAGGAGCAGGGTTAGCTTCTGTCTCAGTGTGGGAGTTGGGTGTGAACCGGTCAAAGTGCTCTTGCAAAGCCTACCCAGGTGGCAGCCACCCGAAGGGATGAAGGTGTTCTTCAGAGTTGTTATTTTTCTCTCTTACGCTTGCCAAAACTGAAACACAAGGCAAAAAACAAGGGACAGTGCTGGACCTGGATGGATGGAAAGTCTGCGTCTGGAATGGAGGTCTCTGGAGACCCCATCTAGAGCTTGGTGCGCAAATATTCCTGTTTGTAAATCTCTCCCAAGCTCCTGCTGAAATGCTTTTTTAAATTCCCATTTAGCTGCATTTCTAAGCTGGCCAAATCATCTTCGAAATTTTGTGACCTTGCTGATGCCACTGTAGCAATGGACATACCTTAGAGCTGCAGGAAAGAAAATTCCCCATCCAAAATGTGGTATTTCACCTTGAGGTATCAGTTACGGAGTAACGATAAAACAACATAAATCTGTGTTCCATGGGGTCGCCTGAAACAAGTCTTGGCCTTTATTAAATAGTGCCCGGGGTTTTGTGCAACAGCATTACGTGCAGTTCAATCATATATTAAAAAATCCCAAAACATTTGCATGGTTTCAAAGGTAGGAAATAATGTGTATCTGTTGCGTAGACCTCACTTTAATTAAGGGTAGAAGTAAGAAAGAAATTACTTCAGCCAGCTTGTCAGTCCTGGTCTCCCCATGCTGGCTGGGGCAGCGTGTCAGGTTTCCTTCTGCATCGTCAGGAGCTGCCATTTCCTTGTGGTGGTCACTGGTTCAGCAGCAGTGAAGATGAAGTTGCGAAGGTAAGGGAGGATTAAAGCCTCATGTGTGGGAGAGCCTGCACAGCTGCTCCTGGCTGCCCAGAGCCGCTGTGTCCATCCTGCTGGGACCATGCAAGCACGGTGCTCTGTGCCGTGGCCTGGGGTTTTGGCAGCACTGCAGGGAATGATCCAGCTTCACTGGTGGGAAGGCCGGGGAGTGCTCCTGTTCTAACAACCACGCAGTGCTGAGCAGAGGTTCCCTACTAGCCAGGCTTCCTCTTGCCCCTGGGTCCTCGCCACCTCCTCGTTTCATCTCAGATTTGACTCTTCTTCAGCCTCCGTACAGCAGCTCTGCATGCAGTATCCTAAAATAATCAGCCCAGTAGCAAAAACTGATGGGGTTTAGTTTCTCTTGACTCTGCTGATGTGTCCTGATGATTGGGAACCACTGGTTTGGGGGCTCAAGTAATCTGAAAGGTATTGTCGGCATAGGTGTCTTGTGTCCTTTTCCCTACTGCTGGTAGGCAATTTGAATACAGTATGTCCTGACTGCTGGTTTGTTGTTTGGTTTTGTTTTTAATGTCTCAGTAACATTATCCATGGCCCTAGGTGAAAATTTAAATGATACAAATTAATTCTTGTCAGATTGTTTGTTTGAATTTGAAGATGTTTTGCTGTTGCAGAAATGTTACAGTGTCAGTAGCCAAGATCATGAAGCCAGGTTAATCTAAATTGGCTCGCAAACACTTGTAATTTTGGGTTCGGAGAAAAATTACGCAGTTTAACCTGGCTAATACATTCATGCTGTAAGGTTGCTGATAATAAGTTCTTTAGACATCTAGACGTGCGGTTACACTAAGTGCCGATAAACCAAATCTTTTGTGCATGTGTTGCATGGAGAAGGAGATGCAGAATTGCAATACTTGGAAAGTACTGGGGTAGCCGGAGTCAAGGCTGCTGTTCCTGGCTCCCAGGAATAGCCATGTGTGGTGTGAGGAGCTTTTAATTGCAGATTACTAATGGTCAGGATTAATTTTACGAAAAAGAGGAGATGCAGGACTGCCACAAATTCAGGCTGGAAGACTGTTGATACGTTTTGAAGGATACCAGTCCCCACAAGTTCCTTCTGGTACAAAATGATCCCTGCTTAACCGTAGCTGACTTGCTTTAAGATGCTGGCAAATGCTTCAGCATTGGTATGAGTGACTTCATCAGGTCTGCTGATTTATGCTTTGGGTTTTGAGGTTAGCTCTGCAAAAACAGTTCAGAGTAACTTAACCGAGAAGGTAGAATGAAGAGCACTTTATATATAAAAAGCAATTTGGATGGTGGGCAAGGAGGAATGTAATTGCTGTAGACGTCGAGCCAGGGTACTAAGTTTGTGAACTTTTATTATGCTGAAGAATGAAGTTTTTAGATTTGTCTTCAGTAGCTTGAACTTTTCAAGCAGAACAAAACATTTAAACCTTAGCTTTTTTCAGTGTCAGAGTGAAGAGGTGAGCTCTGTGAAATGGGTGGTTTAAACAAATATGCCAAGTCAACCCTCATTTTCTTGACTTGGCAACTGAGATGGTTTCTTTCTAGCCAGCAGATTCCCACTTCTGGGGGATACTTTGCTGTAGTGAACTTAAAAATAATCTCATCACCCCATGCTAGTTTGTCCTTCTGATAACGACTTGCCTTGAGATGTTTTAAATGGGCAGTGCTAACTGGAGTGTTAATTACACCCATCCTAATGCTATGTTATTTCCTTCCCCTCTTTGAGTTCAGCCTTCCCAGCGCATGAGCAGGGTGAGCCGGCTGAAGGACGTAGCTCCATAACGTGAGACAATTTGTTTCCACGGGCCGTGCACCCCTTGGGGAACGAGACCCTGACGTTGTGATGCCGGCCCTGCACTGACTTGCTGTACTTCATGTGTCTGTTTAGTCCTTTCTGTAATTGTCCGTAGTCACCTGCCTGCAGTGAAGCCTGTGGGTGGCTGGTAAGAGGTTTGGTGGTGGAAAGGGATAGCTGTGGCGCTCCTATCTGCTCGCACACCGTGGGCTGTAGAATTTCATCTTGTGCAACTGAGCACTGTTTTTTGAAGTGCTGTTTCATACCAGCATGAACACAGCAGCATGCACAACATCCCAGACCTTTCCTGGGGGCGAGTGTTGTCTCCTGCAGCAACTGTCTAATACTGGCAGTCGTGTCTGGGCCCCTAGCGGCAGCGGGAGCCTGGCAGCTACTTGCTGCCTCTGTTTTATGGTTCGGTTAAGATGAACCCTAAGGCTCATCTTTCTGAAAACTGTGGGCCAGTTTCTGTGCAAGTCCATCTCTGCCAGTAGCAAAGCTGAGTAACCCAATCTACTGGACACATATTTCGAGATTGATGCCAGGTTCCCAAACTGGGGAGCATCAGCTTGCAATTCAAGTGGCGCTGACATTTGCGGGAAGGCTTTCTGTTCTAAGCCGTCAGATGTTAGCTAGTGTATGTAATTAACTTGGTATAATTTTGCTTCAGAATGAAATATTCATTCAAAAGAGACTTAAAAACCCATCCTGATGTTTTTAATGTCTGTGTAGCAAGTGATGCTGTGTAGAGCAAGGCATACATTTAGTGTAAGAGAGATTGGTTTCATGGCAACTCCTGTTTGTTACTATGGTACGCAGAAAGTCCCAAAAGCTTTTACTGCCCATCACTTCTTGGGTCTTGTGAGTTATCTGGATACAAAACCTACTGACGCACATTAACAGTGGAGACAGAAAATAATACGAAAATACTAGGGCCTGAAACGCCTTGGGTTTCATATTATCCCAAACGGCAAATGTAAAACTTTATTTTGCATAGTCATTTTTCCAGGGTTTGGTAATAAAGCTTGTAACCAGAGCAGGAAGAGATTTCTTTTACCCCTGAGGAAATTCAAGAGTTAGAGAAGTGAGAAACAACAAAACCAAGCCAGAAACCCGTAGTTTGCGGAAAGTGGAATACCAAAGTCTCTCTCCTGAATCAATAAGAGAGCTGAGGATTTGCTGAGGAGGAGTTGGGAAGTTTAGAAGTGAAGCAGCCCCTTTGGATTAAAAGGCTGGAACAGTGTGCTGGGTGTAGTTGCTCCATCCATTTCCTGTTTACCTCCCTATAATGAAGTTCACTGACCACTTCTGGTCTCTCTACATCTGATATATACTTTGGTTTTAATGCTGCAGCTTGTAGAAGGAAATGGTTCTTTGTGAGACTTGAACTTCATCGTTTCTTCTTTTGAAAATCATCCCAAGCACCAAAATTTTCCTTTTGTGCTTTGTCAAAACCCAAATGAAGTGTCTGCCTCAGAATGCACGTTGAATTTGCAAAGTTTTTGATCAGAAGAAACAACTGCTTGAAACGTCTGTGTGCAGGGGATGCAGAATTGGTGAATCCAGCTGAACACTGAGATTCTGTCATGCTTGACAGGGTGGGTTGTTTGTTTGTTTGGTTTGGTGGTGTGTTTTGGTGGTTTTTTTTTTTATTATTGTGTGCAGGAAGGACCATGTAAAGACAGGAATACTGACCCATTCATTTGCTGTTGGTTTCCCAGTGCCACATGGTTGCTCTTATAGTCTGGTCACTTCCATAATTTCAAGTTAGCAGAGTTATTGCCTATTTTACCCTCCTTGATGCAGTATCTCACCAACCTCATTGGCTGGATGAAATTCACAGCAGGCAGGTTGCTGCTGTTGTTGAGAAAGGATGAAAACTCCTTTGTAGTTGCACATAATCTACAGGTGAGGATTCTTGTTCTGTACATGAGCATTTTAGTTTGGTTTTGCTTCTGTGGTCAGGCTGACAAAGAAGGTTGAGTGCTAACACCAAGAGAAAGCATCCCACTTTCAGTGAAAACCTCTTTATTTAAAAAAAAAAGTAGTTGTGAGACAACTTGTAGCATTGACCAGAGATGATACATCAAGAAGAAAGTGAACTGAGCCAGCTTTGCAGCTTTGCTTGTTGACACGTGCTCCTCACCTACAGCAGCATGCTAAATCATCTTTATATTTTGATATAAAGAAGAGGGAAAGAAAAGAGGGGGTTATGTTAACCCACTAATTTCTACATACATGTATGTTAGAGAGCAATGGAAAAACATCAGTTCATCATTCACTTTTGACACCACTCAGTATTTGACACCAGTAATTGTTACCCTCCAAATTTGTGTCTAGATACATCTGGCCTGTATCTGGCTATTGTGCTGCTGCAGAAATGGGGGACATGACAAGGAGGAGTATAGCCAGACAGCTGGCACCCTCCCTCCCCCGTCACAGTCAGTGAATTACACAGCTGTAGGCAGCTTAGGGGCAAAAAACCTTAGGGTATGGAAATATTAAGCACCTACTAATTCTCCTTACTTCTCTCCTCAGGCTTTCATATTGTGCGGTGGTTTTGTTAATCTCACTTTCTAGATACTTCTGCTTTTAAAAATTGGTCTGGTAGATGCTGCAGAGCAACTACCTTATTAATGACTGCTTGTCTACACCAGTGATTTGTAAGCGGGCTGGTTATCGCTTGGGTTCTTTTTCTTATAAAAACGATAGCTGTAATAAGAGCGACAGCACTGAGTCATGTTATGATTTAGACTTTGTTCTATGGCAGCAAACCCAGAAGTGTTAAGCAGCTCTTTCCCCACATTTCTTCCTGTTAGAATATTCTTTATTCTAATGAATAACTGGCGTGGATGATAAAAGCTTAATGCTTTTCCTTACGGCAGGGTGCGTGCTTTGCTTGCCCTTCCTCGTTCTGCAGGTTTGTGGGAGCCACGGACCTTCAGCTGGGAGCCTGCTGCTGTTACAGGGAGGGGCAGCCGGTACTCTTCTGTTGACACAAGAATAATTCATATTATTTTCGTTAAGTCTTTAGCTGTGTTATCTTGTTTGCCTTGGAGGATAAAACGTCTGGTGCTGGGCTTTGCTTCTGGCTTAACAGAGTGCAAGTTCAGTGCTCTTGGACAAACACACACCCCGTGATGAACTGCTGTAGTTTTTATGGGGAAAGTGTTATTGATGAGCTGAGCGAGCGCACTGTGATTCCGTTCCCTTGAAATTGCTGCACAGGTACTGGTGCCTGTTGGATAAAAGATTTCCCAAGTGGAGCTGCAAATGGTTTTAATAACTGGAATATGTGTAGAACTTGCTCAAAAGAATTGTTTTTTTCCTTCTCTTGCAGTTTCTTGCACAGCCAACCACCTGAAGGAGGAGGAATTCTTCAACCCCTTGTTTCAAAAGATCTGGGACTATTTTCTGCTGTTCAGCTCCCTTGTTCCCCCATTTTGGCAAACAAAAGATCCTAAGAGGAGAATGAGGCAGCTAAGAGGAAAACCCAAAAAAGAGACCTCCAAAGATAAAAAGGAGAGAAAACAGGCGATGCAAGAGGCTCGGCAACAAATCACCACAGTGGTGCTTCCCACCCTGGCTGTTGTAGTACTGCTGATTGTTGTTTTTGTTTATGTAGCGACTCGTCCAAATACAACTGAATGATGCAGCTTTGCAGACTTTCTAGCTTTGGGGTATTACTGATTTTATCAAGAGCCAAAAGGAACTCTCTGCCACTCTTTCAGTACTTTACAAAGGAACTTGCTGGTATTTTCAGTCTTTCTCTTGGTTAGGGTCCTGCAGATTCTCTTTAGGAATGTAACATAAAACGTATTGCTGAATGTGCCAGTACGTTTTATGGTTCAGTTCATGTGCCTTTCAGACTTTTAAAATGGTGTTTTTCTTAAATCTGTTTGAAGCTATATATTGTAAAAGGAAATCTTGTTCGGCTATAAATTTGTAAAAAATCTGCTTTCAGCTTTTATCACTGTTATAGATAATGTTGCTCCCATGAGCTCTTGTATGTCTTATTTCAGAACTTCCAAAGAAGTACATTTCTTCTTTGTACTTAATGTCATATGAAGTGCTTTGATTCATAAAGGATATATTTATTTTTTGAATAAAAGAGAGAAGTCTTACTTGGAATCTTCAAATTATTTTGCAAAAAATGTGACTTATTGTGAAAGCCTACGTTGTGTAATATTTTTTTCATTAAACGCTATATAGTTCACTCAAAAAGAACTTCTGTTGCTGTGAGATGCCAACGTGCAAAGTGAATACTTCAGGATCTGCTGGAAGGAGTCTTACAGAAGTTGGGAAGGGAGATTCTACCAGTTTATGGTGAAATAACAAACTGCATAAACACAGATAGTTGTTTATCTGAATGTTAAATATTTAAATCTGTATAAGTGGCAATAAAAAGGTGATTTTGGATACAGCCCTTGATTTTTTTAATTATTTTTTTAAGAAAGGAAAAGTGCCATGAGTATAACATTGGTCTCTAACCCGTTTGCTGAAGTGAGCTGCTGTCCTTGTGACACCCCCCCTTTTCCCCCTCACTTAAAGCAAGCTGTGAGCACAGCTCTGCCAGTTTTATTCTAGGAAATCAAGCAATAAATTCTGATCAAAATACTTCAATAATACTGTATTCTTCCACAGGCCTTTCTCATCCAAATATTTTAAGGCGCTCAGTAAGTAGTAACCTTCCAGAAGACTTGGGGGAGGGAATTTGAGAATTCTTGACTGCTGCTTAAATACAGGCCAGGCAAGGAAGAATGTGGTGGTGCAGTGCAGTGAAGCACAGCAAGAAGTACTTCTGTGCCGAAAGTCAAAGACCCCTCGAGTCTTTGCTTCACGTGCTGTCTTGCGGCACAGGGATGGTCCCAGTGAACGCAATGGGACTGTTCATACACGTGCCATTGAAAGTCTGCTTCCTGCAGGAACCTCCTGTGCAGAATGGTACTGCCAGCCACAGCCGTCTGGCAAAAAGCCAATTTAGGCAAGGAAATGCGATTCCTGCAGCCTTCGCCCTAAGGTGTGTCCTTCCCTGTGGGGCGAAGCTATGGCCAGCTATGAACAAACCCAGTTCAGAACAAGGCAGGGACCCAAGGATGCTGAGGTGGCCGCAGCTCATGACGCTTGCTGTGCCACTGCTGTCAGTAGTGCCTAGAATTAAACTGGCCCTGCAGACTAAGATGTTTTTGAAACACAAAATTTGCTAAAAGGAAGTCTGGATGAACTGTTCGGCTGTGTTCCCGCCTGCCTGCCCCACCCCCGGCATCATAGTTGGGATATATGCAAATAGACTGCACAGACAAGATGGTCATGGTGGTATGCCCAGAAGAGTGTTTACTCACCGGGTGACCAGCGGGAGGTCGGCGGTGGAGCTCCTGTGCTCCCCGAGCCGTGTACCGAGACCGAAAACTACCTGTGCTTTGGTACTCAGAGCCGCTGCCTTCGACTGGGGAGATCTGAAATGATGCCTCTATAAAAGCAATCGCTTAGTCTGTCTCATCTCCCAGCTGCTTCTGGTCTCCTAGGCACAAAATCCTTTTTGTCCTGTTTTTATTTTATCCTCAGCCAGGGATGGCTGCCATGGAGCTCTGATGGTTTGCCCCTTTTTGAAGGGTGTTCAGCTTGAATAAAGTTAGTGCCCGAGGAAGTGAACAAAAGTGTGTGTAGTTTAAATGTGTGTCTTCTGCAGAATTCCTGGGCATCTTGAATGGAAGCAAAATTTCTGCTAACTTTTTCCATAGATACCTCATCATCATCTTTCTCTTCCGTAGATTTTTAACCAAGGTTTTCCTGTCCCTGCTCATTCTGTGGTACTTTCTGATGACTCTAACAAAGTCCGTGTGACTTCTCCATCTCTGGGTAGCAGGTTTATTTCAGTCCCTTCACCTGCAGGGCCTTTTTGTCAGCCCAAGCAATAATTCTATAATTCGGAGAGCCTTCCTTGAAACTGTTCACAGTCCTTATGTGATTTTTACCACCCTTCATTTTCTGCAAGAGTTGAGTCTGTGACACATAAGACCAATTAACAGCTGATAACCACTACAGGGGTAAAAAGTCAGTTGGGTTACGTAATATTTAAGATTACTTCTCTAATGAGATGTTTCATTTCTGCTGCTTTTTCTTATGCCCTCTCTGTCTCTTGTCATCTGCAAATTCTTCAAGTCACAATAATAATCTTTTTGGAGCCAAATGTTTCTTAATATGAACCTATAGCTTAATGCTAATAAGAGACATTGTGTATTTCATTTCCCTGAAATGTGCAATTTTACTGAGTGCTAATTGAGAGGAAAATAGTGTTACACATTCTGAATTGTTCCTTATGCAGAAGCTAGAATTGATTTCACAGTTTGACTCTTAAAAAAATAAAAGAATATATTTTTCTCTAGTAAACAAGTCAGATTCTGACATTTTCTACCAAATTCCCTATTACTAGTATTGGGTGTGAGAATGCACATTTGGGAAAATGGTATGAAGCCTCTGTAGACAGAAACTGTCAAAAATCACTGGGAAATAATCGGGAAGTAAATTTATGGCAGTTGCCCAAATGTCAACTCCTGTGAACTTCTCAGCCAAAGGTGTAACTGTGTCTCTGGTTTTAGAATTGTATGTATTACTCAGACTGTCAGTTGCCTTCAAAAATGTTTTAGAAACAGGGTTTCAAACCTTTTCCCAGCATACAGTAGCTTGTGGGCAAAATTGAATGATTTATTACAAGCATTTTACCAGAAAACTCACGCTGAGATACTTCTTCAGCAGCGTCTTATGATAGGGTTTCCAAGAGTGCTCATTATCAGGTGAAGTCATTAAAAACCTGCCATTGCCTTCTGATAAATCAAGTTATGGAAGCCATTTTTTAAAACTGATTTTTCAAAGCATAAATCAAATCCAAGCCAAATACTTAAAGATCAAGGTTTGAATAGAGCTCTATAAATGTCTTTGAAGTTCTAACAAAATAAAGGAATCGTGTGAATTATTCTTGCAATGGGTGAATGCCCGTCCGTGTTCTACACAGCCCCAGCTCCCCAAAACCAAGTGAGAGAAGCCAGTGAAGCTGCCCGTGGTCTGAAGGAAGAACTACACATTCTCAGAGCTCAGAAAAATTTGCTCTTGGTTTTCTGTTTCAATCCATCTCCAAGAAAACGTTTACTTCTTCACATTCTGATGTTCAGAAAACAGCACTTTGAAATACGTACGGCAGAGAACATGCACTGTTCTTTTTTTTCAGACTATTTCTGTTTGCTGTCTGGCTGGGTATGTGTACAGGTTTGAACGCTCCTGTAGCTCTGGAAGATGTGAACTGGAGCCTGCACTGTGATTTGCTGGTTTGGACCTGCAACAGAGAGGTGTTTTCTTACCAGAATTTCTTACCAGGGCAGGTAGTTCCAGTTCACACACCGTGCACCAGCAAAGTCCTGATATCCACATCCCAGCCGAGTGTCTTCATCATTCATCATCACTGCCCACGGAGCTGTTAGCTGATGTCTTCTGTGCGCCACCTTCATTTGGTTGAAAAGTTTGAACCAAAAAAATATCTTGTTGCAGTGCTAATGTAGGATTACCAAGGGCCAGGACTTCTGTAGGATTTCTTGCTCCATCTGGGATAGCACAAGGATTCATATCAAGTAAAGTAAATCCTACATCTGTCACAGGAAATTGAGTGCCAGGATGGTTTAGGCAAGCAAACATGGTCTGGTCAGGTACCTGGGCAAACACATTCTTGATAATCTGTTTCAAAGCCCGTAGCAGTTTGGTTAAGAGTAGATTAGAGGAACAAAGTGATCAGTTTGTTGGTTTAGGAAGGGACGCTGGAGCACAGTGTATCAGTGCGGAGGGGCATTGCTCAATCCACTAGTGGAAACATAGATGCAGTACGTTACACTGCAGCCTATTTATGGTTTGAGGGTGTCCATGGGATTAAATAGTAACTCCAACACCGTGAACTTTGAGACCTGCACCCTGCAGTGAGGAAAAAACAACACACAGTTCCCACATTGGTTTGGCCAATTCAAATGAGCTCTGCTATGAACAATCTTTAACATAGCATTTTCTCAGCAGACCGCTGTGTCTGAGAATAAAAGAAACCTTCCCTAGCACAAGGCAGTTGGCGTAAAATCTGGTGGATAGCTATTTTGCATATAATTAAATGGAAAAAAAAAAGTGATTGTGAATGATATCATTGGCTATTGTAGGTTGTAAAGCCCGATGGGAATGTAATCCCATTATCCATATGATACAGGCCAAGGACTTCCCCCCCACCCCCCACCCCCCACCCCCACCCCGTGCCCACTGCCTCCTTCCAGCTGTTTGATCTCTGCGTGACCCATGGGCAGAAAGCAGCAGGTCTGGATGCAGTTCAGCACATACCTGAGCTGTCTGTGTAAATAAACCGCTGATGACTGGTACGACATACCATAGATGTAAAATCACCTGGGCCTCATCTCATTAAGCAGTCTCTGTTGATGACTTCTTTCTCATTCCCACTGGTGGTGGTTAGTCCACTTTTGAATTATTAAGTGGCGGCAGACTTGATTCTGTGCGCTATTGTACCACTGTTAAGTTAGGAATTATAATCAGTTATAACATGATAAAGCCAGAACAGTGAGGCTGGGGGGTTAGACGTTTTCTGTAGTATCTGTCGAAGCAGAGATTTGTTAGCCTTTGACTGGGTAAGCTAAAGCCATTGTTGAAGTCTACCCATTGGAAAAGCAAGAAAGCTGTGCCTGTGATTTTTCATAGCGTTTGTCCATTTTTGTGTTCATTTGGCACTGTGTTTTGCTGCTACTGTTTGCATTCCGCTCTGCATGGTTCAGAGTCCTCACTGCCTGACACTCTCCCATTCTTTTACTCCTGCATTTCCCATACAAAAAAGAAGACAGTAAGAAATGGTAGGAATAAAATGCACTAAATACCCAACTGTCACGTGAGCCACTTCTAAATGTTTCTGTTCAGATGCTGTTGTTTCCCTGACAGCACCATCAAAGTTCTGGGAAGTGAATTAGACACAATGGTCTGGCAGCTCTTATGCCACCAACTATTTCAAAATTGTATCTCGATGAAACACGTTGGCAACTGTGTGAACATGACCTCTGTTTTTCTTCAGTGAAAAAAGCTGGTGGCAGCCTGAACCATTGTTCTTTTTATTTAAAACAAGTCTTTCAACTGGGAGCCAAAAAAACTCCTTTTCTGTAAAGCTTTGAAAAATCATAAAAGAAGTCCAGCAGCTTACAACAATTTTCCATTGTCCAGGTAATCACAAAGTAGAATAGAAATTTTCTGTGTGTTTTGGGTAATCTGTAGCTCTTGACCATTGCACCTTGTCCTGTCAAATGAACTTAGAATTAATAATACTTTTTTTTTTCATTTTTATAGGTGCTTTCAGATATTAATAGCCTTGGACCCTTCTGATTATTCATTTTTTGACAATATACATGCACCTCCAGTCCCGGTTCATAAGGTATATAATTTCTCAGTCTTTATTATTTCTGCTGTCCATCATAATTCCAAGTAACTTGAAATGCGGTACATGTTGTACAAACTATTTTTGGCACAACATCAGGAATATGTATCTTCCTTCAGAAACCTCTCACCAGTTCAGTCAAATTTCTCCCTACTTATTTCTGGTATTCAGAACCAGCAGTGTGGCTCCCACTGTACTCTGGCAGCAGTGGGCTCGATTAAATTGGGGATTGTCAGATGGACAACTTTTGCTGATTTTGGCTAGCAAAGAGAAGCGTGACCTTTCAGGTAAGTATGTGTTAAAAAAATGGCACTTTGATCCATACTGTCTCAGTACATTTGTGGCATAATATGCTCTGAGCAGGAAGCAACAGTAAACAAGTAGGCTGTTCAGACACAGGTACTTTGCAGCTTTCAGTGCTTTTCACGGGGCGTATATCATACGGTGTTACACAAAAGTCAGGCTGAAACTCACTCTGTTATTTCATTGGCCAAAGTTAATAAATAGCTTGACCAGATCTTACAAAGCTTTAGAAAAAAAAATCTTAAATAATTTTTTGATAATTTCATTCATTTATTCTGTATCATCACACAGACCTGTATCATGAGATGGATCCTCAGGCCTGGACTGGACTCAGACACATTTGTTTCTTTGAAGATCTGGAGCATACTGTCTTGTTGAATGTTTAAATCTTGCAGTGGTAAAAAAATCTGGCTAACTGAATAATATCCCATATTTTTTTTTCTTTTGCCCTTCTGAAAGTCAACATTTTGCTGTCTTTTTGCTTCTACAGCTCTTTCCCAGCTTAAAATTTAGCTTCATTTCCAGAGGTTCCTAAATTTCTTCATTAGTTCTTTTAAAATTCCCAGATGCATCTCCCCTTAAGTTGAGGATGTATATATATTTAGTTTGTTCTGATGTCCTTCCATTATCTTTTCATTCAGTCCTCGTTCCTCCAGCTGAGTCTAGTAATTTTCCTGAATTTTCCTGTAAAAGGTTCTTTGATGGCCTCATTTTCACTACTCATTTTATTGCAAACCAAGCCAAACTGGTATTTAAAATCTTGGTATTTTGTGTAAGTGTGATGTAGTGTATTTTGTCTTAATGGAAATATAGCTTCCAAAAACAATTTACATTTTTGCTATGGTCTTGAATATTAATGAGACTTCTTTTATTCACAAACTGGAGCTGTTTGGCAGTCTGGTATTATTTTTATCCAGATTTTTCCAGGAAGTTGGCAACAGTATATGCTGGAAAGCAGTTCTTCAGTATCTCTTTCACTGAAATTGGTGGTTCATCAACACTGTCTGTAATTTCTGTTTCGCTTGCACAGCAATAGAATTCAGTATGAATTGCAAATAAAAGGAATCTCAACATTATGCAGTTTTTCAGCACATGAAGTTGAATTAACTCTGCTGAGTTTTATAATGGATCCTCTGTTGTGGAAAAATATAAAGAATTTAGGCCCTTACCTAGGACTGATCACAAGCTGTCTGAAGTTAAAGGTTCTTTACCTTGCTCCAATGCAGCTAAAGTATGAGCCAACGTAGTATCAAAACATCAATACCAAAACAGATGCTTTTGAAGACAGGATTTAAAAATTGCAGATTATTAATGTAACACACATAAAGCACCTGAGATCAGGCTCTGCCCCACCTGAAGTGTATAGGTCTGGTAAAAGGGGCAATATGGGTGGTTTCAAAATAGGTGCTTTGTCTATTTGTGTTCCTTTCCCAGACTTGCATGGCTTAGAATGTAAGAAAGAAAGAGCTCAAATGTTCTCATTTCAAGAGTCCCAAGGGCTATTTCTATAGCCAAGATTAACCAGAGCATAGATAAGCTCTTTGTGCGAGGAGCTATGACATGGCTAAAGGCCCCTATTATTCCTGTTCTGTGCAATCTAGAGAATTTCTCTTGGCTGATTATGTTTTCAAGGGAATAATTCCACTTATTAGCCCTCTGTACATCACAGAATTGAAAGTACGTCACTAAAATAGACAGGTTGGTTTTGCATAGTTCAATTGTGTGCAGCACAGACTCTGTTACAGCACTGTAAAAAAAAATATTTTGTAATATAGTCATGTTACAACATACCTAAATCTGAAGGGTAATGATTATCTTACTGAATCCTTGGTGTTAAAAATACATGCTATTGGCAATATGCCTAAATACATTAAGCAGCTGGTTGCAGATTTTAGTTCTAAGAAACTCATGGGTGATTACTTGGTTTTATTTTCTTAATTGTGTAACTGGCTTAAGTATGCCTGCTTTGCTGTATCCTGGTATATTTTTTTAGAGTATTTTCAGAATGTCTTTGCAGTTCTTCAAGGTGCAAATTTAAACGTTCTTCAAACTGTCTTGTATGTTTCTCTTCCTCTTGAAGGAACTTTTCTGTTGTTGCAAGGAAGGACATCTCAGGGAGAGACTGAGCAATGAATAGAAAATCATGGTTAGTAAAAACCAGCAAGTACTATGTGTTTGCATTATCAAATTTTAGATTTGAAAAACATCTTAACCTGTAGCAGCTACTAACACTATGATGCTTTATATGTCTCCAAGAAAACATGAATTTGGGCACACATTTTTAAAGGCATTCAGATGCCTAAATGACATAATGTGAACCTGATCTTTAAATACCTGTGATATTCACAGCATTAGCATGTAGATTTTCCATTAAAACTTTAAATATCCCAATAGACAGAGCTAAGCTGCTTCAGAACCTCAAAAATCTTTGGATCAGCTAGAGGTTATGTTAGTCACTTGTATGATTTAAACAAGGACAGAAGACAATAATCTGGTTTTTGGAATTACAGAATATAACTAGTGTTGGATACTGCTGATTGCCTAGTATAATTTTAGCTGTCTGCTTCTGTGATATGATGCTTTCTGAGGAAAGCAAGAACACCTATGCTCATTTCTGTACTATCAACTTCAAGCCCTGACATTGTGGAGAACGTACTAAATTTTATTTGCTGCAAGTAGTTCACTGAAAAATCTTCTTCCCATTTAACAAGTGTTTAGTAGACTGAGACATAAACCATTCCAAAATCGGTCTTAAAATGGTTGCCATGGGATGTGGAGTTGTATAAAGTAAAGGACATAAGCGAGTCTCTGCTGGAACAAGCTCTAAATTTTTAAGCAGCAATTTTTGTTAATTCTTTTGCTAATACTTAAGATGCATTCATTGGAATGTCTTTATTAAAAGAAAGAAAAATTTTTTCTTTGCCTAAAGATATTATGCTTGTTTAAATAAATTCCATGGTTATTTTTATAAATACAATTTTATGACATGAATTTTTGAGTCGACTGAGAAAAAGAACTTAGTATAGAAGCTGTAATACTGAGTAAGAGAAAGATAATTTTCTGTCTTTATATGATCATATATTGAGAAAGATGATTGACATTTACTATCTTAATTAAACCATATGTTAAATAGTTTTAATAACTGATTGAGTTATTAGCCTAGAATCTCTGGTTTTGTTTTTCCTAGAATGTAAAAAGGAGAGTTAATCTGTCAGTACATCAAATAGGAATGGCTTCAAATGATTTAAATATTCAAATGTTTTGTGGAAAAGGCCAATTCTATTACACCTGTAGATTTTTATTCTAGGCTCCATTGTATCAGAATGGGGTATTCTCTATTTCCACGGCAACTAGAGACAGATTTGGTCTTTACTTTCAGCATGGTTTAAAACTGCCCTTTAGCATCTTTTCAGGCCAAAAGATACTAAATAGGGGAATGCTTTAAAACACTATTATTTTCAAACTCTGCAGCAGACCTTGAGATGAAATTTAGAGATTTTCTATAGGAAACCCCTTTTCTTTTCGAAGTACAATAAGTAACCAATAGCTGAAAATAAATTCTGAATATGATACCATCATTCTAGAGTGAGACAGGCTTCCTGATACAAAGGCCTCCTTAAATGAAATTCACAGATAAAGCAGAATCTTCCTTTTCTCAGTCCCTCCAGATCAGTGTTTTAACAGGGCAGGGAAGAAAAAATGATTTATTTTGCCATGTATGAATAAGAAATCCAAAGGTCACTTCATGCCACAACACTCTTCTATCAATACCTGCACTAGCAGGGATAAGACAGAATGTTCATCTTCCAAAGTTTGAGAAACTCTGGAGAGAGATCACCTGCCTTCTGGTTTTCCTCATAAATACATGCGTGATTTCCCATCAGTGAATCATCATTTTTTTCATATGAAGAGTTGTTCCCGAGATTTTGACTGCCACGGCTACATGCCCATTTATTCCTTCATGGGCTAGATCACAAATATATCTCCTTGTGACATTTGGATTCAATAATAGAGTTGGCAGTACTATTTTGAAGTATTTGAAGATGACTTTTGTATTATGAAGAAGACTTTGGATCTGGAGGCTTTAACTTAAAGAATCACCATGTGTTTAGCCTATGAATACCAGTTCTGAAATCACTGATTCAATAAGGAGCAAATAAAATACTTCCAGTGAGAAGTATAAGAAACTGAGAAAATGTGAATCTGAATATGAATTTAATAAGTCTCATCACCTAGAGAAAAAATGTCACATCAGGCTTTTCCATATGGGCAGCTGATTTACACGAGTGCTATTCTTCAGAAATGTTATATCAAGTTATGAGAGATTGTCAGAGATTCATTATAACAATGTTTACAATTGCTGACTTGCCATTAAAAATATACTGGCCTTACGATCAAGCTATCTTCCTAAAATGCTAGTGTCCTTTGCTTCAACTGGTGCTTACTTTGCAGTGTTTTTTCTTCAAATACACTGTAAACTCCAAATGAGACTTTTCTAAATTTCCTCAGAGTTGAAAGAAGAATGTTTATCACTTAGAATAAGCAGATCATGTTCCCTACATCTTACCCGAGGGTCAGACGTCACTATCATTTTAGATAGGTCCCTAATGCACGGGTTTTATGCACTCTGAGAGAAGGTTGTATTTCAACAGATCTAAAAGGCAACATTTCTTGTTAGCAACTAAGCTTTGCTTTCCAAGCCTCTGGTCTGTTCTTTCACTATGTTCTTTATTGTCTTTACTTTCAGTGCCTGAGGAAGAGCTATCGTAAAGAAACTGCTTCAATCCATGTCTCAGATGAGATTCATGGTCCCTAGTTTTGAATTTCTTCTTCTCAGATAACACTTACATCTTTTAGTTTTCTAACTGGAGCTGGATAGAAACAGGTTCATTGGTAAGCTTTCAACCTAATTTGTTTGGGTAGTTGAGAAACAAGGACTCTACTTTTTCATTTCTACAGTGTTAGCTGAGCCCATATTTCTTCGGTGTATAGCAGTAATGAGAACCACTTTCTTGCCTCATCATTTACTGGAAATGAGGGAGTGTACCTGATAAAGATGCATATTTCCACATATGAAACGTGCTAAATATGTCTTCCCTTTAAGCAAGAACTTCCCAAAGTGTTCATGAATTAACTCAATTGCTGGGGTGAAGCACTTCAGGAAGCTAGGTCTATTCTCTCTCACAGACTGCCTAATTAATTTGCCTAGAGTTAATCTCTTTCTTGCCCCATGAGCTGTACCAGCATTCTTGGATGCATCTTCAACAGGGCAGCAAGAAAGCTTTAACACTTGTGGTATTTTAACATTTAGTGGTCAAATCCTAGTGTGTTAAAGTCTTCTCATGTTTAGCCCCTTCTGCTTTCCAGGAAAGTTCTTGTAACACCAAGACTAGAAATTGGCCTGGCTATTTTCAGTCTCGCTGTGATTAAATCTGGGGGCTCTTGGGAGTCGTTTCCTCTAACCCTACACTGCAATACATCGTAGGCAGTATGCACAGATGCCTGTCTTCAGCGTGCTTCTGCTCATATATGAAGATCAAAATTGACATGCCTAGGAAATTGCCAAGTGACACAAGAAGACTTTTAGAGGGCCTAAGTATCTAATAAGCTAGGTAGTAGTAATACCTAAAAATGAGAGGTATGGACTACAGCATGCCTCAGGATACGACCAAGACTGTCAAAATCCTTCCTAATAATGTCCAGCGGTAGAATTTCCACAAATTTCCATTGCAATCTATTTATTAATCAGTTTCCTATCCTTAATATTAGAAAGTTGCCTAATGCCTGATTTAAATTTTCCTTGCTACAGCTTAAGTCTTTCTTGTCTTTCCAAGCCTTGAAAGCAAGAACAGACAACATCTGTCCATCATCTGAAGAGAAACATGAGAAGGTATTTGTGATTAGAAGTTAAAGATCCAGATCGGAAAGCACAATATACCTAACTGCTTGTTCTGAAATGGAGAAATTGTGTAGAAATGGAGAATTCTGAAGCTGCAAATAATTTTATTGGCTATTTTATTTAGTTATTTATTTGTTTATTTTCTGAAACTGGACATTGGACTATTCTATGGAATAGTCTTCCCAGAGACTGGGAAGGATTACACAGCCATCTTCTGAAATTGTTCATCTCAGAAAGAGAGCACAGCCCAAAGTACTGTTCAGAGAAAAAGTACTTCCCTATATCTGGAAAGCCTCAAAACAAGAATTTTTGGGGTTATGGGAATTCCTAGTGAATCCCAGCTGAGCTTCCTAGTTTACTCTAAGGCAAGACTGACTTTCACTACACATGTAACATCTAAGTAAGAACATGAAAGGACAGAGGTTCCAGTGGAGACATTCACTAAAGTTGTCTGAAGATTCTCTACAGGAAGGAGAGATGTCTTTGTCCAAAACCCTAAAGAATGTTTTCTCTCTTCCCTAAATACCAACAGAATAATATTGATATCAGGACACCACCTCCAACTCTGATGTTTTCAATTAGTGCTACAAATATTCTTCAGGAAAATGGTGCCTTGTAACATCTTCAGAAGTTCTGAAAATACTGGACATTTCACTTAGGTGAAACGTCAGTCCTGAAAACTCTGTCAAAGAACTCCGGTTTACAACATACTTTATGTTTTTTCTCCTCTTTCTCCTTGATGCAATGGCTTTCCATTTGAAGACAGAACTCTAGAGTAACAGACTGTTGAATCACCTCTGCACTAAAACTGTGGTATCCAATGTCAATCCAAGTGATGATTTAATTTTGGTGATCTTCTGAACTTGTGCCTGGTTCAATGCCACTGTTTTGGACTTAGACTCTGTACAAAAAAATATCCCTTGCTTAATAGTTTCATTATGTACTTTGCCCACACACCAGCTGGAAAGTGTTTTCCTCACAATCTAGTCAACTGTTTTGGCATCGACCCTGTCCTAAGTGCCAGCTGGGAAATGGTTTCCCTGCAGCTTGCAAAACTGCCTTAGAATGGACATTTTCCCTGGGCTGGCTGGAAACAGAAGCTTTGTGGTCTGGTGTCTCATCTGACACTTCTGATAGAAAAAAGGATGAGAATTGGTGTTTATCAGATTCTCCTGAAAAAAACTCCAAACAATTCCTTTCACAATTAGCAGTTCAAAAAGGAAAACTCTCAAGCCATGAGAAACCAAAAGCCATTTACTTAAAATTCCTGTGAAGCGTAAGAATTTTAAAAAAGGAATTGAGGTCAAACACCCAGGACTATGTGGTTTTCACTGTTCTTGAACTACTGGGACACAGTTCCTGGGACGTTGGTCAGTGAAGGGCCGCACTGCAATTCCTGTTTCCCAGGCAGGCTGTTACTGTGGTGCTCCATATCTACAGTGAGATTCTGGAATATGGAGACAACCTTCCAGGAGCCACATCTCTGATAGGAAAGGATGTGTGTCCATTTCTGAAGTGGACAGCAGAACCAGGATACAACAACCACAAACTGTTGGAAGATGATTGTTGGTATCATGATGCCTCTTTGCTCCTATTTAAGGTGATGAGTAGCAAGAAAATCGCCTGTTGGTTCCCCCAGTAAATGCTAAAGTCTTCCCTCTTCCCTCTTTCCTTTTTACAGGCTCAGCTACACATCCACAGTTCAGGATCCCCTGGGTACAAAGTTGCATGTATCTTATCACAGCTGGACACAGAGATGGCTACAGTCCATTCCTTACTAATCTGTTAGTTCCATTATTCAATGATGATGTGGTTGCATGGTTTGGAAGAAGGTCTGGAAAATAAATGCTAAGTTTTTAAGTGGGAAAAAATAGTGGCCTGTAGTGGAGGCCTAAGGATGAATAGAAGATACTAAGAAAAAGGATAAAGCTCCAATTTAAAGAGACATCTAAAATCAAAGAATTACAGACAGTTTTTCCTAAGAAGTTGCCTTAGGCAAGTGGGATTTATCCCACTTGTCATGGAGGTTGGTAATCTCCAGCCTACAAAGACTGAAAGAAAGAATGCTATGCTATTACTATTTCATTTCAAGAAAAATAAGAATTACAGCAGTTGTAATTTCTGTTCCTTTTCAAATACAGTAGCTAACACATAGAAAATAGTTGCTGCAATTCCTCTAATTTGTTCTATCAATCAAATGCCGTAGAAACTTGATTTGTCTAACAGCACTTAAGGCAGTAAGTTTGCAGGCATTATGGAAATATATTTAAAGCACAGTGCCCTTACAGAAGGCAATATGAAGCAGTGACCCAGTTTAGAAGGCAATGAGCTAAAATGTAGAAATTTCTCTCACAGTCACATAATGGCAGGTAATTATCACCATTGTTATTAGAACAGAGATATGGCCCAGGAGGGGATGTTCATTCTCCACAAAAACTGCATTTATGTTAGGATAAGGTATTTCCATTTTTGCTGGGCTGGCACTGTATAAAAACACTGATAATAACAACCAGAGCAATCTAATTTTTGGCTCCTCAAAGGCTGCATTTGGTCCACAGATGGATTTTTGAGAATATATGTGTTATAGGAAAATAGTTACTTACTGATAATTTGATTTCTTCTGCATTGTAAACAGGGCTTAGTAAGCTGCCTGTTCTGTCCTCTTCAGGAAATGGCTCACCAAAGCCTGAAGGATGCCCCAGTGGTGGCAATAGAGATTTATAAACTATTTTATTTTCACAACCTCTGTGAAGTGCATAAGAAGATGAAGTGCTATCTCTTTTTGAACAAGTGATATTGCCTTGGCCATACAAAGCGGGACTATGGTTTCTGTGGTATCCACTGACTATGAACATAGCAGTCTGTTGATGTTCCATTTCCCATGCATCTTTCTTTTGGAAAGTTCTAAAAGAGAGAAAAAAAAATCAAAGTATGAAAAGCAGTTAAAACTATAAGCTATCACAGCAAAGCCAAGAGGGTTTTTTTTTATTTGCTTATGCATTTTTTATTACCTAGCTGTTCAAAGTGCTTCACACAAGCTATAGGCATAAGATTAAGGATTACCAAATTGCAGCACTTTATCAGCTTTCCACCTATGTTACTGTAAATGTCTGAGTGTTCATTCCCTGCCTGCCTCAGCTGTGACCTAAATCACACTAACCCTTTCACTGGAGTTTAAGTTGAGTAACATTGCCATATAATTGTGGCAGGACAGGAGCTAAAACACAAACTCACTTCAGGTATTTGAAGATACCAATAATCCTTAAGTATTTGTAACCCATCCTTTGCCGAAGTTTATCATCCCTTCAGCTTTTCAGTAGATGAAGCTATGTAAGCACTCTTCACCTGTGTCTTGATAACTTAGCTTATAGTATAATAGGAGCTCAAGTGAATTTAACCACACAAACAGAGGAAATGAAATATGAAAGTGTACGTTAGATGGGAAACAAAAGTTGTTATTAGTGGCTGGATAATTAATTTTCATGTAATACTACCCTAAAAACAACATTCAAATAGCTGGAATTTAAAATAAACAGTTAAATAAGTTAAATACAAAAATAGTGCAGGAATCTTTGATCCTGCATTTTTACTGCAATACTAATTTTGCCACTGATTTAATGATAATATATTGGAGATTAATATGAGAAGTAAAGCAATTTGTGAAATACACTTTTTAAAAACAATTGTACAAGAACAGGCTTTTGTAACAGTAAGTGAAATCTTCAAACTTACAGAAGAATTTGAAAGTATTTTATTATTATGTTCCATAGCTCTTGTATCCCACTTAACAGTGATCAGAATGGATGTGAAAGCATATATTTGTATCCATTTGTAGTTCTGTAAAGCAAAAACTATTCTGGTTAACAGCAACTTAAAAAGAAAGCTGTTTTCTTCCCATTCAAAATATCTTCTTTTCCTGACAGTTAACTGAACAATTCTGAAGCCATGTTTATAAAAGCAGAGAATTTTGTGGCTAGCTTGTCCAGATGTCTGCTGAATTGGACTAATTTTCAATTGCATCTTTACTTGTATTATATACCAAAACATGCAAAAAAAAATATTTCAGGTTTTATTACATTTATGTTATGATATTTCTGACTGAGGTAAAAATTTCAATAGTACTGAGGTCTGTGCTTATGATAAAATTGAAATTTTAGTCTTGGGAGGTAACTACTATATTTAAATATGGTAGCTGTTTGAAAAGATCCTATCATTGCAAATATCCTAAAACACTTTACTAATTTGAAATGCAGCTATAAAAGCTTTTAAAGATCAAATTATCTGCCACTAAAATGTAATTATTATAAATATTCAAGCTGCTGAGATCAAAGGAAAAGAACTTTTTTTTTGCCAAGCACAGGGAAAGGGCAGTGTTTTCTGCAGAAAGATTACATTGTCATTTTCTAATCTTAATTTAAATACTTGGTGTTGGTAGAGGCTGGCTGTGCAGTCTTAACGGAATCTGCTTGCACATAACCCCTTGTGCTCTGGTTCTGGCTGGGATACAGTTAATTTTCTTCATAGTACCTGGTATGGGGCTCTGTTTTGGATTTGTGCTGGGAACAGTGTTGATAATTCAGGGATGTTTTAGTTGCTGTTGAGTAGTGCTTATACAGAGTCAAGGCCTTTTCTGCTCCTCACTCCATCCCACCAGTGAGTAGGCTGGGGGTGCACAAGATGTTGGTAGGGGAAACAGCTGGGACAGGAGACCCCGCTGACCAAAGGGATATCCCGTAACATATGGCATCATGCTCAGCATATAAATTAGAGGGAAAGCTGGCCAGGGGCTGCTGCTTGTGAATTGTCTGGACATCAGTTAACAAGCAGTGAGCAACTGGATTGTGCATCACTTGTTTTGTATATTCTGATTCTTTTATCATTATGATGATGATGATGATGATGATTTTCACTTCCTGTTCTGTCCTATTAACTGTCTTTATCTCAACCCATGAATTTTACAGGGTTTTTTGCCTATTCTATCCCTCATCCCACTGCAGGGCAGGGAGTGAACAGCTATGTGGTGTTTAGCTGCCTGCTGGGTTCAACCATGACGGCCCTGAAACATGAAACTGAGTAGTCCATAAATGGACTGTGCAGAACAACTCAGAGAACTAATGAAGAACATATTTTTCTCAGATTATAAAAGAAGTAGTGATTAAGATACTCCGAATGCTACAGGAAAGCAAATTGTAAGCACAGTGCTATAATATTATTAAGTATATATTCTAACATAAAACTCTCTGAGAATATTCACCAAACCTTCCATTTTTCTACAGCACCTAAAATGTTTACCATTTACCTTTATGGGGGCAGAGTTTTCTCCTTTCTTTCATGCTTCTCTTTAAATAAATAGACTCTACTCTTTGGCACAAGATAAAACTTCCCCTCGCCACCCCCCCTCCACCCCCCATAAAGTCCATTCCATCTATCGTTTGGATGAAGGATATTGTGAAAAAAACTGCCACAACTGCAGATAGGTGGCATGAATAATAAAATCACAATTTTTTTTCATCTTCTGTTCTGACCTTTTTGGAAGTAATTTCCTCTGTAAACCCACAGTAAAGTCTATGTGATCTGTGCGCTCTTTTCCCCCAGAACTGCTTCTCTGTGTATTTAATAACAGTTATTACTGTTGTGTTATAGCTTACTTCACTAAGACCAGAATTTTCAGACTTGGGTGCCTACAGTTATGGTAGCTTTTAGATAGGAAAACCAGATGCCCCCCTCCAAAAAAGGACCAATTTCTTAAAGGAACTCCACTTCCTACTGTCATTCACAGGATTGCTGGGGCTGTTTGCTATCTTGGAAAAACACGACACTTACATTTAGGTGCTTTGATATGAATGCTATGCCTTCACTTCAGACAGATTTCACAGTTGGGGTTTAAATTTCTGCCAGTTCAGTGCAAAATAATATCTAAGAACCGAGTTCTACTTTGAATACAAATGTAAGTTAAGCAAGTATCTGCGAATTTGTAAAAAAATGTCCATTTGTTAGCACTGGCAATGAAAATACACTATAACAGCAGCTGAATAACTTATGCTTTCAGTGGTTTTACTGTCATAGAGTATTTAACATATACACATACTTCACAAAAATAGTATCACTGTTGACATGGAGACATGTGGAACAAGAAGTGAAAGAACAATGTCCTCGCAAAGGGAATTTATACAGACAGGATCGATTTTTTCAGACTCTTATGTAAAATCAACCTGGTCCCTATGCGATCAATGACTTCAGTGGTGCAAAACAAATTCCTAACACAGCTTGTGCTGGTTGACATACCTCGTCTTGAGAAAGAAACCAACAGATTTTTAATGACCAGAATGTCTTCAGAATTCGTGTTGTTGCTTTTACCTTGCAAGTGTAACTGCTAGCTTGATTTTAAAAATGGTTTAAAAGTATTTTCCTGAAGAGATTGTTTTCACTGTTTCCAGTTTATCTATTGCAGTAACTGATACAGTGGTGAGTATGGCTATGACTGTGTGACCTCCAAAGTGTAGCAAAAACCTCTTTAAGATAGATATTTCACTGTCAACACAGGTCCTTTGAGCAAACCCCAGCTACTTCAGCAGGCATTTATTCCTAGCCTTTACCCCTCGCTTTTGCCACATGGTAAAAGTGCACTTCAGCTTGACCAGTCACCTATTTTGTGTATATTTTTATGGTAAGTTAATAGCCTTTCTTTTGGGAACTCACACGCATGTTTTAATTTTGGATGAAACAGGCTAAAGATACCAGTTTCATCAGAGAAAGCCCTCTTCACTGATGAAAAAATTTAAGTCAACTGTATGCGTCCACGGTCTAAATAAAGGAATGAAATCTTGAGGGTGGGGAAAGCTTATGTAAATGGCAATTAGTAGTAAGTCAATTATCATATATGAGAACAGCAATCAATTAAAGTGGTTATAAGCAGGATGGGGTCACAGTCCTTCTTAGCAAAAAGACGCTGCTCCCACATATCTTAGGTTTGTAATATTTAGAAATTCCCTGTATACTGAAAGAAGAAGAAATCATACCTCTTTCTAAATTGCCAATATAATTTCCTGCAATTTCCTGTATTTTCTCTAGAGGTCTCCTATCTACCTAATGGCAGTGCCCATGCTTAGGATTCTAGTACTGATTGTATGACATGACTGAAAAATATTATAGAATATACTTGGTTAAAGAGGTTTTTTTACTTTGTGCAAACTTTTCTAGGTTTTTGAATACAAATAGGAAAAACAAATAGTACAGCTTCTGAAAATTACTATTTTAAACACACACACATACCCCCATGCACAAACACTGTTTTCTAATTTTTTACTATGTAAAATAAGTCTTTGTGCCCTTTCTCCAGTGCCATAATTACCATGGAAACAGAACTGCAAATTAAAACAGAAGTAACATGGTTTATGCTCACAATAAAATAAAACATACCCCAGAGTTTAACTCAACCAGCATCAATTGCCTGGTTTATCTGCATACATTTGTGGTTGAATATTTAATTTCAGTTTTCTGAGAAATTCTTGAGGTAGTCCCCTGTTTGGGAACAGAGAAATGATAGTGTAAAGAGGGCCCACTCTTGAAAAGACTGGCTGGCTGGTGTGTATCTACAGTACACGTGGAATTTGCATGTCTTTTGAAATCTGTGTATGCATTTATTTAGCTGAATAGCTTTTCATTTAGGAAATCAAATGCATGTTTTGGATCCTGAAAACCAAGCTCAATATGACTGTTTAATCAGATTAATTAGAATAATAAATTAAATTGTGTTCAGTAGTGTGGTTGTGAGAAAGCTTAGCTCTTGCAGGTTTCTTTCTCCCAGTTTTGGTTTAATTTTGGTCTTCAATTGCTATGAAATCAAACTCCTGCAAATTACCTGCATAGTTCTATTGTCTCATAGACTTAAAATCTCATCAATGAAATTTCCTCATGTACAGCAAGTGTAATTCCTGAGAAAATGGGAAACAAATCTTACTTTTTCTCATTTAAGAAGAGTGGAAGCATAAGCAAAAATTGTGCTGACCAATTTTTGATGAAATTATGAGACCTACAGGTGCAGAATAGTCTGTATCTTGGTCTGTAAATATTTGTTTCAGCAAGATCTTCAACATAATTTGAAACTTAGTAGAACAGCCATATCTGCCACTTGCATTTATATATGTGTGTATTATGTTATGCATATATATGTACATACATGTTTTTTATATATATATATTTTTATTTTTTTTTTTTTACATAGACATGAATACTACCTTCAACACTAAACATCATATTTAAAAGGAAATTTTAGGCAGGAATGTAGCTACATGTAACAGGATATTTTTCTATTTTGTGGAAAGAAAATTACTTTAAATTTTGCCAAAGACTAAATGTATGAGTTTGAAATCTTAACCTGTACAATTCTGGCTCCCATTATTTAAACTTTGCTTCACTGTTTTACATCAGTGCTGTCATGTAAGATCTTTATTATAAATGATCAAAACATTTAGCTTCTATTAATTTTTATTCTCTTCTACTGTGAAATATTGTTTAGCAGGGAGTTTAATTTTCTTTTTATGCCTGCAATGCCATGATTATAACATGTTTGAAGGTAATTCAGTGCTTCACTGTATACAGGGAAATAAGCAGGAAGTCATCACTATGTTTTCTATGAATCTGAGTATTCTTAAGTCTCATTATTTTTCCCTAACAAGGACTTCATTGCAGTAATGATTTATTCAGGGCATCTGAAATTATGTTCCTTTTAAAAATCAGGTCACCCAAGAACACCAAAACTAGACAAAGCATTAAAATACATTTAATGAAACTTCCAACAAATTAAACTGGCAGGACACAAAGCTTATCAGCAGGGGTTGTAGTTCAAACTGCTTATTAAGGTAACCTCCTGTGGAGCAGTTTACCTCTCATGTTGGTTTTTATATTCTTTCCTTGTCTTGTTTTTATTTGGCAGTAAAAATACATTCTGTCCTGTTTTGCAAAACCTGGAACTAAGAATAACTTAAACAGCACATAAAAAGTTTTTAAAGTTGTTTCGTGTGACAAATACTAAAATAATGATACAACATTTCTGGGACTTCATTCATTGCCAGATTCAATTAGCCACTCAGAAAAATGTAGGAAATTCTTACAAATATACTTAAGTCTGATATTTATGTTGGTGGGAGTTCTGAATGAATTGAAACAGAAAAAACCTGAATAGTTTGGCCCAGTTAGATGCTTCCAAAAAACTTACAGGAAGTTTCATATATGTGTACATTCTAAATATTACCTTTCTTCCTTTTCTTGCATCTTTGAATTGGTTTGGTAGCTGTGCTCTGTTTCTCCAATTGTATCCATGTGACCCAGTATTGATGTTTCTGTGTCATTTTGTAGTTTAACAATACTATTTTGTAATCTTACATTCTCATGTTCCAGTTTGTGAATGGAAGCTGTGAAATTTCCATGTTCTTTGTTAGATAAATCTGTACTCTGTGAAAGGAGATAAACCCATCATAAATAGTTATTTTTTCCACAATAAATGGATGTTAGGATTTTTAACAAGCAAACACAAAACAATGTTCTATGTTAAAGAAAGGCCTAGCTACCCTATATAATCATGCAGCACTTAGAGCAAACCAAGAGAATTGCCTCCAGAAAAAAACCACTGTGGATAAATGGGAGAGAAGGGATAACAGCCTGTATAACACAATAAAACAAATTAAAATTTCTCAACTAACATGCATTCAAAATATTATTGTTGTAAATTCATCTCTTGCTTTGTAAAACTCATGACATAAAAGCAACCATAACAGCTATAGCTACAGACTGTATTGCTCCCTCCAGTAACAATTCCACCAAAAATAACAAGAAAAATCATAGAAGTTCATTACTATACTGGATACAGGGTATGTCTACAGGCACAATTTAATATCTGTGTGAAGATACAGTCACCTTCTGTTTCAGAAGCAGTAAAGTAAAGCCACATTAGCACAGGGCTCTCCATCTGTGTTACTAAACCCTGCTTCTCAGTTGGGTTAGCCCACATAGTACACAAGTCAAAATGCTGAAAGCGCAAGCAAGTCATGCACTGCAACCAGGGGCTAAAGAGGTCCATCCACTATGATATCAAAAGGGGAAGGTGGAGATTACCTCTGGAAGTAGACTAGCCAGGATATTCCATTCCTTTTTTGTCCTATCACTTTTTCCATGAAGCCTATGCTGCACACATGAGCTAGCTAACTTGGAACTACCTCTCTGCAGAATACTGCATTGCATTGTGTAAATTTATTTGCAATAACAGTATGCAGTCATCAACAGAAAATTCTCAAAAGATTAAGTTGTGCTTTCCTATATTTCTAGATTTACCTTATTGTTTTGGAACCGTACTGGGTCTGGCTGAGCCCCACAGCATCCCTCATAGTGCTGTGCTTGTACCGGTAGCTAGAAAGGGGTGATAACACGCCAGTGCTCCGGCCACTGCCCAGCACTGCTCACAGCACCAAGGCTGTCTCTCCAGCCTTCCCCCCTCACCAGTAGGCTGGGGGTGGGCAAGATCTTGGGAGGGGACATAGCCAGGCCAGCTCACCCGAAGTGACCAAAGGGATATTCCGTACCATATGACACCTGCTCAGATATAAAAGCTAAGAGAAAGGGGGTGGGGGGGGGTGGGGGAGGAGGGGCATTTGTTATTTACAATGTTTATCTTCTGGAACAGCCAGTATGTGTACTGAAGCCCTGCTTCCCTGGAAGTGGCCAAGTATCGCCTGCTGATGGGAAGTAGAGAATAACATCTTTCCTTCACTTCTGTGTGCATGAATTTTGCTATTGCTTCATTAAACTGCCTTTACCTTGACCCACAAGGGTTTTTTTCCATCGTATTTTCTCCCTCCCTGTTTTGCTGGGGAGGGGAGTGATAGAGCGGCTTGGTGGGCACCTGGAATCCAGCCAAGGTCAACTCACCACAGGAACCCAGTAACTCATCATTATTAATCATTTGGTTCTCAGTATACTGCTAGCACAACTGGGCTCCTGCACCTGAAAGCTTGTCTATTGCTTGCACTGACTGGTCTGATGTCACCTCTTCCTGTAAACCTTGCCTTCCTTAGCTAGTTTTAGGGGACATTTATGAGCCAAGCTGGCATGGAAGTGCCAGAAAGTATAAGAAAATTAAATATTTTGTGCAAGGATGGGAGGAGGAGGCTCAGCTATGTCTCCCAAGTGGAAATGAGGGGCAGAACACAGGAAGAAGGATAGTGCTAAGTCACCTTACCACTAATAGCTCTAGAATGAGCAGTACAGTTATAATGGCATGAACCCTAAAACTGAGCTGGCACAGCTACATTGTTTTTGAAATCTAAACAAGTAACCCTGCCTGATGATCCATTACACCACACTGACTTAGGCTGGTATTAGTTTGAGGGATCTGTGCTCTGCTGTACTGTACAAACACATCTGTAAAAAGCTCTCTGGTCCCTTCAATCTCAATATAAAATGTCTGACAATCTGTCAACATTTAGATCCTCACAATAATTAGTAAAGTAGGAAAGAATTATTAAGTCCACAAACACCTTGGTATATGTAGTGACCTTGGTATAAATAGTAACTGGATTTTACAGTTAAAATTCAACAAACACGTGATATGTACAAGGATTCTTGTCAGACAGCTCTGCTCTTCTCAGTCTTCATGAACAATATCACTGTAGAGAAGAGCTACACATGCATACACACATCCATCTATGTTTCCACAATAATGTATCATATGTACACATATATATATGCACACATAATAGTGTATATGTATATCTAGGTAATACATCACTGATAGACATATATGCTATTTTAAGGGTGTGGAAAAATGTGACATTTTTTCATGCATTTCTCAGTCTACAGTAAGACAATTAACTGGCTACAAATCCCCCAGAGATGTATTTACAAGCAACATTCCAGTGTTTTTTCTAGTGGTAGATACAGTAACTGCAGATATTCTGTAAGCAGGGAATGTTTTGAAGCTTCTCGTGGAAATCAACATATATAATATTTATTATATCTGTATAAACTATAGATCTACATGATAGTATGGCACATTTTTTATGAATTAAACTTTAAAAATCCCTTGTTTG
Organism: Falco cherrug; assembly: GCF_023634085.1. Taxonomy (NCBI): domain Eukaryota; kingdom Metazoa; phylum Chordata; class Aves; order Falconiformes; family Falconidae; genus Falco; species Falco cherrug. The sequence goes on along the minus strand of NC_073698.1, from coordinate 12,029,491 downwards.
GAGAAAAATAAATACTAAACTCTGAAAATAAGATGGGTGGGGCCAAAATAAATATTTTTTTACACTTCTGTTTAAATATCGTATGAACAAAGAGGTGAAATAGTAAAAAGGGGACATATTATTGTATCTTTGAGAATGAAGATGATTTAAAAATAAGTATTTTCTAAAATAAGTGACATCACTTACAAAAAATAGGCTCCCAAAACCTGTTTAGTGTCTAGACAGTTACTGAAAAATTTAGCTTACTTCTAGTTTACTATGATTAAAGTCAGAATTATTCCCAGCTATACCCATCTTCAGGCTGTGTGTGAATACCATGTGGTTTTGGTTATGTCATGCACCTTATTTTATTTATTTTACGCAAGCCAGAAATCTCTAAATCTGCCATGATCTCAATCTACATTGAAAATACATATAAATAACTAATCTGTATATTGTAAAGATTAAAAAAATTACCATGCAACTTTTACACTCCTGGTTTTCTACCATCGCTTTCAAACGTGTGTTTTCAGATTTGATAACTTTGTATCGGAAATCCAATAACTAGGAAAAGATTAAATTCTTAGTTAAATACAAGAATGTTACTGTTAGCTTGAATTAACACTGAGTATGTATAGGTAATTTTATATGTATATATAATATATGTATAAAATTTTAATTTTACAAAATATACATTAAAAATTCTGAAACTAACTATAATACTTTTTTTTCAAAAACAGCAATACTAAAGCAAAAAGAAGTCTTAAACAATCTATACAAGATATAGAACTGCAATGCCTCTGATTTTATTTACATTTTTGAAAGAAGTAGTTACTTAGGAAAATAAGAGTTCACATCACATGCAATTATGAGATGCAAAGAGGGACAGATTTTTCAGTCCACTGAAACTGGACGAAATCCTAGTCATGAAGCCTAGGAACAATATCCACTCTTAGTGATACAGTAGGGAATATGGCCTGGTAAAGAGTGTCACACACTAGAAGATGTCTCTCATTTTCCCACACCAACTTTCCTATTAAAAGTATTAAATAGATCACAATTTTTAATATGCAGTGACCCTCTCAGAAAACCCAGAGATACCCTGAAACCTCTCAATATGAAGGTTTTCATATTTGATTTACAAAATTAAGAAATGAAGATAACATTTGTTTTTAAAACAAATTTGCCATTAAAAGACTGGTATCTGACAGTTTTCAGCTTTAAAATTACCAGAATTTTCTAAGCAGATTTGTAACGTTCTTGGAAAAGCTTTAAAAAAACCTGAAAAATTAGGAAACGTTCTAGATGATCTAATAAATGGTTCTAATGATAAAGAAGCGCATATATTAACAACAAACTGGAAGTTTTCAAGATCTTTTGCATGTTAAAATGGTAACTACATTTGATGGTCTGAATGAACTGCAATTTAGATTTACAATTGACATTTACTGGTGCTTTCTTGTTCCAGTATCAATTTGGCTGTTTTAGTAATACTTCACAGATATTACAGCACTGCTGATGAAAACTACAGCAAGAAATGTAAATGTCCTTTTTCACAGATAATGTATGTCATTATCAATAGTGTGGAGTAAAATGATCTAGGCTGGTTTTTCCTGCTTGCATACCTGTTGTTTTGTTAGCAATTTGTCTTTTATCTCTAACTCCATTTTTAACTGTCTTTCCAGAAGACTAGCTTTCTCCATGATAGTTGCTATAGTGATCTCCTTTTGATGAAGCTCTTCTGTCAGGTCAGAGATTTCTGTCTTCATTCTTTCCTGCTCAGAGCAATGGGACTGCTCCTCTTGATAAACATGGTTTCTTATCTGTAGCAAATATGTTTCAAAAAGAAAAAATGTGGTGCAGTAAATATGATTGCATCACTTGCTACATATCAGCGACTTCTTTTGGTGTTGCTTCCAAGGCACCAACTCTTCTAACAGAATCAGAAATTTTTGAGATTTTATAATAAAATGTCTTAATGAGTCAGTGCACATAGCTTTACTTATATTTACATCTTTTTGCAACCCTTCCCTTGTGCTTTCATTTGCCTATTTAATATTAGAAATGAACAAAATACAAGGCATTTAAATTAATATTTTTAAATAATGTAATAAAAATAATGTTAATTTTAGGAATTGGAATTTATGGCAAAGAATATCCAAGGAAATAGCCATTCAATAAACCTAATTTATTTATATTGCTCCTAAATTAATTCAGGTTTAAAATAAGTTTAATGCAGCCTAAATTAACTTAGAAGCAATATAAATACATCAATGTAGAGACTCTTTAATTAGAAACTATATTAGAAATAAAAAGTATATATGGTAAATCACTTCATGAGAATTTTTCCTGTCATTATATATAAAATTCAAAGTCAGGCTTTCTGCACTATCTCCTGTGCAGAGCTCTCCAAAGAACCAACACAAAGATCGTTTTCATAATCTTTCTACTATAACCAACAATTTAGTACCGATAGATTTTTTTATTAGGTAAGAAACAAAACTACAAAACCCAGCATAACAACCTTTGAACCCATTTCAATCATTGCTTGCAGTACTGTACACAATCAGTAACAGATGGCATTTCATTTTTATTTATGCAAACTACACAGAAATACTAGAATTGTAAACAAATCCATGTAGATGCAAAAACCCTAAGAGCTAGATCACGACTCATGTGCCAAAATTGCTGCATCCAAGTCACCTGCATCCAATCAGAGGTATTCCTGCTTACATTGCTACTCAACAAAACCACAACATGCCTGTAAGAGGATTTCTGAGCATCCTCTACTCCCAAAGTGTTTTGGCCTGCCAAGCCATGTGCCATTCCACAGTGCCATGACATTACTGCTTGCACACAGCACTTCTGAAATATGTAATGCAATGTGATGCATCGTTCAAATTAAACAACACTGCCTTAGACTGTGCAGCAGGTGACTGATTAAGCTTAGCCTTGTGTGGGTACCTGCCATAGTGACTTGTATCAGTTGATCCATTAGTATATCTTACATCTAAGACCACCTACAAACTACTACTTACTTCTTATAGCCTATTAATTACTCATAGCCTTGGAGAATTTATTACTTGCATGGTTTTATCTGAATCACAGTGAAGCTTAGGCTTGGTCTCTTCCATTATTTCAATGAAATAGCTAGCTCTGTTAGTGCACAGAAGCAGAATGTCAATTTTACAGCTGTACAACTACCTCTGGAAATGTAACCATATATGAAAACTTTTTCATGTATGAAAATTTCATGCTCTCCTAAACGCACAACTTATCCTCCTGCTCTCTTTTGTGTATGTACATACCCAAGGTCAGTACTTTGCTCTCTTCTGTGAATGCTATTTTGCAGCTCAGATCTGGAAATACTTAATAATATGAAATACCTTGTTTAGCTCTTCTTGTTGGTGTCCTTGGCTTTGTGCCAATAGTAATAACTCAGTGTTTTTATTTTCTGGTTGCTCAGTAAATTGTACACAAGATGACTGATGCCTTTAAATAAGACATAAACAAAACACGAAATAAGAACATTCCATAACCTTTACCTTACAGTATCCTCTCCACAGTTTTAAACTGTGGAAGACTTGCTTGCTTGCTGATGAAAAAAACCCCACAAAACAACCATAGATTTGGCCTAAACGAGATTGGATCTTGAGAGTTTTCTAGAGATTAAGGACAATGCAAATGCGTGCAGAAAGAATCCTGATGTCTCCTGTAGACTGGTATTTCATATAATCTCAAAGAGCTACAGTAGATTAGATAAATCATAAAAAGATTAATGTTTTACGCAAAGGAGGTTAGGGAAAATCTCAATCACACTACTTCCAAAGTATTTTAATGCCAAGAAAATGAAAGAGACTGTAAACATACAAATAGAAATGCATTGATTTGCAAGTATCTGAGCAGCATTAAAGCTTTTTAACAGAGCCAGCACCTACTGCCTGCAATCTCTTCATATATAATTGCCAATGAAAATGTTTATTCTAAAATTGTTTAGAAACTGGCATTTGACTCCAGAGTATTTTATTAAACAGACTTAACTTAAATCAAATATATGAAAGAAGTTAGTAGCTCAGAAGTACTTATTAATGCATACTTTATTTGAATTTCCTGCATATCTTTATTCTCTCTGATTTTCAATAATTCTGTAGGCAACTGTTGGCATTCCAGTTGTATCCTTCTCCAGAGAGCATCCCATGACTGCAGCTCACTTCTCATTTCTGAAAAGCCTGCCTCCATGTTCTAAAGAAACAAGCAAATATACGAATAGTTGAATAAAATTAGATAGCTCAAAATGCTGTATTATAATTTTATATTATAATTATATATTTTCAATACTGGTATAATTTGTATGAAAGGACATACATGCTTTTATTTTGAGTTTCATTTCTGAAAAAGGCATTGCTTTCATGTCAGTTCCTTCCTTTCTCCAGAAACGGCATCTAAAAATCAAATGCTGGATATTTTTTAGCTTTTGTGATGTACCCATTCATCTGTCTCTGAAACTATCCTAGGAAACATCATTCAGAAGTTCTTTATTCTACTAAATGCATCAAAAATACAGTTTGCTTGTTTCAGCAGGTTCTGTACCCTAAAGCATGCTTCACATGTAAGAATTAGGGCCATAAGTAACTTCATTTTCTATTTTCCTAACAACATTTCCAAATTTATAAGCTTGAAAACTACAAGGCTATAGAAAGGCAGGATTAGGAGCATGTCTTCATTAAACACTGCCTAGAAGCTTGGAGCAGATACACCTAGATATCTACTTAGATAAGGTGTGTGCTCCAAAACTAGTTCTATCTGCATGGAGTGAATTCCCTATTCAAATGAAAGTCACAAAGTTTTCAAACAGTCACAACAAGATTTTTCTTAGGGACACCACAAATCTTAGCTCTATTTTACCTTTAATTTCTGATTGGTAATGTGATAGACAACCTGAAGATACATATACATTTCACATCATAACATCCAAATTCCCCAAAAAATCAGAATTCCCTCAAAATATACTGAAAACATATTAAGAAAATAACTTGGAAATATAACCCACAAATAACAAAAGTAGCAATAATAATCAGATTCTTGCAATAATAATAATAATAATAATAATAAATAATAATAACAACAACAACAACAATATCCAGAGAATACTTATTTCCGCTCACCCAAAATCCAAAAGCATGTTCCAGATTAAAAAGAAAAAGGATTTCCTAAGGATGTTGATCCTTTGCCTTTAAAATTATTACACTAAAAGCACTAGCGTTTTTGGTAATTTCTTCATTTTATTTTAATATAGTTTCCATGTTTAAAAGCAAAAATAAAGCCTTTAAACTTTCAAAAGACAACTGGAATCCAGAAATGAAACCGCAAGCAAGGAACTTCAAAGGTTTATTTCCCTTAGAGCCTCATATGTGAATGACCTTCCTTCCAAGAAGCCTGTGGTTTTCCTCTGGCTGAATGGGCTGCTGAAGACAGATATGAAGCGCTTTTGCGTTTTTTATAGCATATATAGATTAATTCATCTTATCCTTTGTTAAATTAAGGCTGAGAGAGCTTTTTTAAACTCTGAAATGCAAGTCTGGGCATATTGAAGTGAAATAAAGCTTAATGAACTGTTAAAATTGTCTGCAAGACTTGCTTATGATCATCTTCATGACTTCAACATTGAAGAAATAGCCACAATTATTTTATAATATATGAATTTGGGGGAGGGTTATCCCTCTGACTTCATTCTAGGGTGGATAAGGGCAATGGATGCTGCACAACTGTGTGGTAGAACTCATACAATCTGCGGCAGACTGCAGTCATACATATTTACATAAATTGTATTTTCTTCTGTGAATTATAATAGCAGCAACAACGGCAGCTGCAGCTGCAGCTGCAATAATAACTGCAACAGAACTTCAAGTAAAGAATTTCACACATCACTTAAAAAAATAATTTAGATATGTACCACTTAGTATTTTAGAAAATATCTATTGCATCTAGTTTAGTTTAGAAAATATCTAATTCAATATAACTTTTTAATAGTTTGTTTCAAGCTGAAAACTACCAAATCCTCTCTTTTCTTCTGTGAAGTTTTGCTTCAACTAGCTTACCGTGTTCAATACAAAAAGCGAGTCTCAGAAATTTCCTGATCAGCTCCTGTTCTAATTCTACTCAAAGCTGTTTGTGGTAGGTTGACCCTTGCTGGATGCCAGGTGACCACTAGAGCCACTCGATCACTTCCCCTCCTCAGCTGGACAGGGGAGAGAAAATATAATGAAAAGCTTGTGGGTGGAGATAAGGACAGGGATGGATCACTCACCAATTACCATCACAGGCCAACACCTGAAAGCATCCTCCACCACATACATTAATTCCTATAGCGTACACTGCTTATGCAGTTAAAACTCTGCAAGGTTGTCTATAAACAGAAATAGATTATCTTTCTTCAGAAAAAGCTGAAGTTACTATAGGCCACTCAATATATTACTGAACCTTGAAGTGCTTACATACATAAGAAAATATACTAATTTGTATATGTTATATATATATAAAAAAGCAACAAGAATCTCATTCCAGATCCGTTTCAAAAATAGCTAATAAAAAAGGCTGTAAAGACCTTGTATTATCTCAATCTTGTCAGAACTCATATATCTTGACCAAAAGAAGAGGCCTAAATGGTTGTCTTCATAGATCAGTGCTATGCTGAAAACCGGAAAACTAGGGATAAGATAAAACCTGATGGTTCTTCACTTGGTTGGCGACTTCAAAATTAATTGACTGCAAAATCTTCTTTCAATAATAATAAAGGATACCATACACTTTTCTTTATAATTATTTACTAGCTATATGGCACAGTACACAAGCTGTAAATCAGATAAGGAGACCTCATAGAAGTAATTTATATACAAGGAACCAAGTGAACTAGGCTAAGTTCTTGTCGATGCTACAGATACAGGAAAGTTGTAATACCCTAGATAAACAGACAAGAACAAAAGTTACTACTGCATATCAAACATTTATGTTTTCTCTTTAAGTGTTACTCAAAAAATTGTACTGCTCACAGCTCGTTCTGTGTTCTTGCAAAGAGTATACCTGATGTACATATCTTTTAGATTGGCTTCTCAGTAAAGCTTTTTGAAGTATACTCCTAAGTAATTAATTATCCAACATTAATTCCACAGTTGTCATGAAAAGAACCCCAACTATTACTACCTGGAACTGGTTTTGGTACATTTTTAGAACCTCTCGGAGTTTCAGATTTTCCTCTTCCAGTTTATTCTTGTTTATTGCCATTTCATTCACAGTTGCCTTTAGGTTTTCAATAATCAGCTCATCCTTTTCACTGTTGGGATGGCCATAAGTAATCACCTCTTCTTGGTTTTGTTTCTTATTGCTTATTTGGAATTGGTAATTCTGGGTCTGCTTCTATAAAACAAGAAAATCTTTTAAGTGAAATTCAATAATTACTTGTAAATTGCTAGGACCAAACCATTACTCCTAAAATCCTAAAGCTATTTCCATCTACACCAGGATTTGCTTAGAAAAAATGGCACAACTGGAATAGTTTGCATTACTTCTCTAAAGGATATTTCGGGTTTTTTAAGCCTCATATTCCTGCCCTCCATAAAAAATGCTTCAGAAACTTTCAAGGACACAGAATTTTTTCAAGGATGTTTCTCCTCTGCTGTGTATTTCCCTAGCACTTATTGTTAATTAGCCTCAAATATGAGAAAGATGATTATGATGACCTACTCAAAGCAGTTACCTATACAAAACAATTTGAGAGAAATGTTCTTTGATTCATCGAACTCAGTAGGAGTTGTGTGTGTGTGTGCCTCAGGGAAGATACTAACCTTTGACTAGAAGGCCAGCATTACGTAGTTCCTGTATAAAGAGCTCAGTTACTACAGGAACTGTACTTTGATATCATTATCCTTAAACTTGGGGAAGAATCTTTTGAACATTCTGCAGTTCCATAATCTATTCAGTTTCTTGTACTAATTAAAATCTAAAATGAAAACTTCAGAAGATTGGTATTGCCAGTATTTGTGAATTCACAAGCATCATGAAGAAACATAATTACTATAGTAACTGGTTTTGCTGTTCAAAAACCTATCAACATGGATCCCTCTACTGGGAGATTAACAAGCAGCAGTAATCTTTCACAACATTGAGAATTAGCTGAAAAACGACAACAAAATATAACCTGGAAAACATCTATCATGTGCAGAGATCAAGTTGAGCAAGAAAATGTATATTAAAAATAAAAAGGGTTACAAATACCATATTTCATTGACAAGGGCTGCAAAAACGCATGCTTGAGATGGCTTTTGATGTCATTGACTGTGTTCCTAGAATTTGTGTTGGCTGAACACCTAAGTAGAACTGACCACTGGCTGCATATCAAATAAGAAGCTAAAAGAAATCTGCAGATAAGTTTCGTTTCCATAGATAACAAATTAAGGTCCCTTTGACATCTAAGTTATGGAGTTTCACATACCAAAATGTTAAAGCAACCTGTCAAAAATATAGTGCAAGACTCCAGCTGGAAATCAAAGATCTCACAAAAGAGGAATTTGAGACAAAGACACAGGACCAGTTAATGCTTTTGAAACAGTTAAGGGGTAATAGTCCATCAGACTGCTATTTAGTAAATTAGTCAGTGTGATGTTACAGTTGTGAAGAAAATTGTCTTCAAAGGAAGTTCATTGATGGCAGTGAAAGCCTCAACAGAAAAAGGTGAATGATCACCTTGAGTACTCTATTTTGACTTGTCTAACTGTATGATCAACATGCATCAGTCAGTAGTTTCATCTAGTCAAAGCTTTGGGTTTTTTAACACCTTTGTATGGAAGTTCAATAGTTGCAATATAATGCTTCAAGCATCTAAACCCAAAACTTAACAATCATCATTGGAAACTCTGGATACGGGTAAAGAGTCTCATAGGCATTGTTAAGAGTCTTTTACTAGATTAAGATCCTGTGAGCTTAGTAACAGTGGAAAAGGGGATTACCAGTCAGCAACGTAACTGGCTTCACCTTACTTCATTTTCTAGCTGTATTCTAGCCCAGTTAATTTTTAAGTTATCTTCTTTTTTTTTTTTTTTTTTTTTTTGAGCAGGACAGGTCATCAAGACATCATTAAATCAATGTTTTGTTCTGGATTGGAAGGAATTAAAAAAATTTAAAAAATCCTAGATCAATAGGCTATATATAAAAAAAATAATAAGCAAATTGACAAGTGAAAAAGAATCACAAAGTCAACTAAAGACTGAATGGTAACTTGAAAGCTGAAAAATATGATAAAAAAGGAATAAGTGATCCAACAAATAACTTCAAGTGTGATTATGGAGTGCACATAGAAATTAATTTTTCTGCGTAGATTATATTAATGTATATTTATGATCTTCAAAAAGATGAGTGATATCTTATATTTGAGGAAACTATATTTGAGTCAACATAGTAATGATGTACCACTTATTTGGAAAGATACTTTTCAATAAATTGTCATCATGATTAATTGCATATTAGTAAATAGCATAGATGATAAAAGTATCTCCAGAGTATACTTAAACAGTAAAAAGGAGCAGTGCTTTTTGCAGGTTTTTTTATCAGATGTATTGTAATGTTCATCATGATACTTATTTTCTCATTTTCATTAGAAAAATATTAAAATAAAAATAACTGTATGTATCACTAGATCTTTCAGTATGTGTTTGCCTTACCTAAAAAACAATGTGTTCACTACAATATCGATGTATTGTCAGATTCACTATAAGTTTAGTGGTGTTCAGATTTTTAAAATTAAGTTAATCAGCTGCAGCTGAGCTAACAGCTCATTTTCTTCCTAAAGCAGGAAGACAGGCATTTTACCTGAAATAAATGACATTTCTCGGACAGTAATTTTTGTTGACCATCTAAATAAATGAGATGATTTTGGCAGATTGTCCCCTTCTTATCCCATTCTCTTGATTTTGCCTTAAATTCCTGAAAGACAGCAAAACAAAGCTAGTAAACACAGGGAAAATAACTTTATATAAAAATCCTTAATCTAAATAACTTTTAAATTTGTATAGTTCTAAGAAAAATTTCATTCTTTAATTAATACATAATCTTTCCATAATTTGGGGAAGAAGAAAAAAAGAACAGTTATATAAATCAGCCATGCAGTCATCTCCACCAGAAAAAGTCCAGTCTTAAGGGCTGTTTATCTGAAAAAATGGGTGGTAAACATACTCACTGAATAAAAATGATAAAATATTTTGAATCACTTCCATTGCTGTAGATTTTAGAGTTATGACTATAAAACAATGATCTTATAGGAGGATAGTTCCTGTAAATTTAAAGCTATATCAGTGTCAAGTAGAGTAATCAGCAGGGAATCAAATCCTTAATATTCAGAAGAATTTTTTGAGTGGTTTTTTCCCCCCTCCCCTTTTTTTTTTTTTAACAAATGGGACAGCAGCTACTGTGAACAAATTTTACTTCCTGCTCTCTTTACAATTTCTACTTCTGGTTCTGAGTTCACCTAGTTTAAAAAAAAAACAAACTTGCCTAACAAATTCTGTCACATTAGATTTATCTAATACTGATTTTGTATTTCCATTTATAGTGTATTTGAATTTGCTCTTAAATCATACCAGAGCTTATATGTTCACAACTAGACCTTAAAGGCAGTATCCTTGAAAACAAGTAGGACTCCAGTTACTAGAGCTCTCGCTCTTTTAGTTTGAAGAGTTAGCAAAGTAACAGAATACTGTTTTATACAGTGAAAACTGTAACACTTATAAGCTGTTATGAGAATTTCCTTTTTCACAATCAAAATGTTGGTTCCAACAGTTAAATGATTTTTTATAATTATCCTAAAATGGTATATTCCCCAAATTTTAAAAAATAAGCTTTTATGTGCTACTGAAATAAAATTGAATGCTTTCCAACATAGATTAATACAAATCTTCTCTTACAGCTTTCCTAATATCTGCTTTGGCATTTTAAACCAATAAACATCTTCCCATTTTACAAAATGTGATACAAATGGATTTTCAGACTACTTAATGAGGACTGCAGGTTCAAGGCCTTACTAAAGTGCTGCTGAGCTTAGATTTTCAATACAGTAATTATTTCCTGAATACTAGAATTTGCTGAATATATTCTAAGCACTCATTTTTCATACTGCATAATTAATCAAATTATAGCATTGTGTTACATTATTTTCACATTTTAATTTTGAATAAGGTTATTCTCAAATTGGCTGGATCAGACAGTTTCACAGTAGTGATATAGTTAGTCAACGATAGATATATAACCCATTTATTATTCTTGTAGTAGCAGATGTTGGCAGCTACGCTGCAGTCCAAAGCATAGGAGCTTTTCTGATGGTAAGGACTCTTCCATGTGGAAAAGACAGCAACATTATGCAGAGTTAGGATGTGCCTAGGATGTGTCCGGTTACATAGGTACAGTCACCTGAAGGTTGCAGAAGTTAATACAGAAGATAGGCAAGTCCAAAATAAAGATCCTGAAAGTACTTAAAATGTACCAGGCATTAACGTTCTGATTGTAAAGTTCTCAAAGTGTCTAAATCATCTACATCATAAATCTACATAAAATCTACACCATAAACCTGTAAGCCTTCACAATGCTTAGCAGCTAGGCAACTAGCTCACACTTTCAAGTGACATCTCCCTACAGGACCCTGTTTAGTAAATACTCAAAGCACACACCATGTGATCACGCTCTTCAGAAAGGAAGGCCAGAGAAAATGAATTTTTTTTGTGATCCCTCAATGCTTCATCAGAATAGTGGTTAGACTGTTCTCCCCATATGTGGAAGACTCAGTTTAATAATCTTCCTTCCAGACAGAATCTGAACCATAATCTTCCCATGTTCATTTTCTACCTAACAAACATTATTTTTCAACAGGCTTTTGAATTTTTCCTTTTGAAGTTGTTTCACTTTGCACAGGATACCAGCAAATTTATGGAATAAGTAAAAAAGAAGGAGCAAAAATTAGCACAGCTAGAGATTATATCACTCAGTTCTAAGAAATGAGACTGGATATCAGTTTTTGCAACAGGCATATAGCCAGAAGAATATCTGGGGAGAAGCCACCACTTGGAGGCACATTCTCTATGCTAGTTCTCTGTGCTGGCTAACCCTCCTGCTGGCCCAATAAATATTTGATTATTCCACAGATCATAAAGCAACATCTAACTCTGAGAAGTCAAGGCTGGAACTTATGATTAGAAATCAGTATCTTCCTGTATCCAGGAATAATTCAGCTAAAATCCATTCTGTGCCCAGAGGGATAGGGAATATGACTGAATCCTCCTCAATGTCTCATATTATCTAGTCCTCCCCTCAGTATGCTGGATTCTGTGGAATTTATTTTTAAGAGCTTAATCCTTCCTCATGCATTACCTAGGCCTAGGGAAACTAGGCACTGAGGTCAAGGTTGCAGCTTCCCTCAGGCACATGGGTGCTGGCAACATATGTGTGTAACAAGCAATTTTCCAGTCCTATAATCTTTTTCTATCTAGTCCTACATGGTCAAAATTGCCCTGAGGTCTATAAAACTTGAATTAATAGTAGGTATTATGTGATAGTATCCTGCATATGTAAAAGGTCTCATGCCTCTAGAGATTATATTATCCAGTATACATATATTAATCAGGAAAAAAGTAAAATCTATTTACAGTTACTCTTATGAAGAAAATTATCTATATTAACTCACCAAACTATAAACACCCTAATAAAACTTGGATAAAAGAAAAACCTGAACATTAAACTATGCACCTTTTCTTGCCAGAGCAAGAAAATTATATGATTTTTGTAGAATTATCATGGAATTATAGTTTACAACTGTAAAACAAATTAGTTCTAAAAGAATATTAAAATTAGAATATAATAACAAAGCATTCTTACCTCAAATTTCTTACAGAAATTGCTCAGTTCAGATGGTGTCTCTAGACTTTCTTCATATTTTTCTCTAATTTCAACTGTTTTTTCTTTTAACTGATACGACTGTAGCTTTTCATAACTATGTGTCAACTCTGAAAACTAAAAAGGAAAGCAGAGTTGAATATGCAGAATTTATCAAAGATGACCATGTGGACAAACTTTTCTTTAGACTACAATTGCCAACTGCAGCTTCAGCATTCTAAATAATTAATGTAACAAAGAATAAATTAATAAAGTAATTTTATTAGAGATAATCAAGACTAAGCTTTCATACAAATGTTAACTAACTGTTCAAATGGGTTCATTTGACAGCTACTTAATTCTGCTGAAGTTCTTTATGGCACTGCTACCCATAGTGTCATTTCCTCTACAATGTTTATATGAAATGTTCTATACTTGTTTACTGCCATCTTGTGTTGACATTTTTAAAGGGTGCTTCACTAGCCAGAATGAAAGATTATCATTAATGCATTTTAATCTTGCATATTTCTTTTCTATCATGAAAATTATTGAAACATCAGGTGTGTAATGATTGCATTCTTCTGAAAACCTTAAGTACCAAAAAGTGTCTATGAGAATTAGACACTAAATACTGTTCTGCCTATTGATCTTACCATGAAAGTGTGACTTAGGAGTCAAAGTCAGAGAAGGGAAGGTACTAGCAGAAGTACCAGCCTTTCCAGAAGAAAACAGTCTCTTCAGAAAAATGGCCAATCTGAACAACAGTTAGCTATACTACACAAGGAAAGGGGCTAGTGGCCATTAAGAGGTTTGATGCAGCAAACTGACATTGTCTGGTACAGCTATGTACATCTGGTTTCAAAAAAAAAAAAAAGAAAAGAAAGAAAGAAAGAACCCAAGGATATTGTCAAAGGAAATCCTAAAAATATGGTCTTGAGGGAAGCTGAGGGAAAGAACTTTGTAAAGAACGTTGAGCAGAACAGAAGCTTACAACTATCATGTCTCTTGGTTTGTTTCTTTACATTCAGGTATATATGACTTAAAAATTTCTGACTATAACATAAAGTTCTTTGTCTAACCAAACAAAATCCATAAATCTTATATTTTTGTTAACTGCTCAAGTGAACTACTGTCTGGAAAAAAAAAATAGTTCCAAGGAAGTAATTGGAGAAGGAATGGAATCCTATTGAACCAACATGGAATGAGCGATTGAGGTCTCTGCAGATAACAAAGATGGCCAAAGAAGTCCAGAAAAGATATGGAATAGGAAGTGGAGTTAAAAAAGAATCTGGAAACTTCACAGAGACATCTGAGATGATTTTGAGAACTCATAATATAGAACACCAAAAAAGAATTGAAAACATGACCAGAAGATAGATTGCCCTAGACAAGAAAGTTTCATGAAATGGTGACATACAGGGATAGATTTGACCAACTTGGAATTTCTGAACAGAAATCCTGTGACCTGGACTTACAAAGCTGAGATTTCATCTTCAAAACAAAATCAAAACCCTTGCAGAGAAGCTGCCTACATTTGAAATGGACCTTGCCAGAGTTAAGATAAAATATTTAAAACAGGTCATTGTTTTCACACTCAAACAACATGGAACTCATTGTCTTTGGAAGAAAGATATAATTTTTCAAATAACAGGAGTGTTGCTCTTGAATATATTATGGCATATGTGAATTGCCTGGGAAGAGCAAACTCAGATGAAGACAGGTATTAGACTGTTCATGCTAAAAAGGCTAGGAAACATAGGATCCAACACTTCAGTGAATCAGTTTAAAATGGAACAGAATGGCCAAAATGAGAAAATTTAGTTTAAATATTAGAATTATTTAATGAAAGTAGGATATTTCAGACAGATTATAGTCTGGATGTTATCATGACTGGAACTAGAACAAAACTTTGTTGTTCTATTTGCTTGTTGAGTAAGTATTTAAAAAGATGATGCATTTGGCATTTTAGTGAGTTCTGGGGTAGAATACATCTAAGTTTAGATTTCTGAAAGTTAGACATCCAAGCCTGAGTTACTTTGCATTAGAAAAGGCTGCCTTCAAATGCTTAGTCATTTCAGCTATCTTAAATTCTCATCATACACTGACATGAATTATATTCTAGGGGTGTCCATTTCCCTCTGTTGATTCTAAAGGGAGCCAGAGGTAGCTCTGACATAGCCATCTAGCTTTTAAATGTCAGAGTGAGGCAAATCATTACCAAAGTGCTTTGAGCAAGAATGGATTCTGTCATTTTCAAAATGAGAATAACTACTAAACATTTAAATAGGAAAAAAGAAAGGAAAAAAATAATGAAGTTGAATGAACCCCTAAAGTTTTGCTGTTTAATTATGACAAAATGTTGTACATTTGAATGAGTGCAGCAGTGTGGCCTAAGGGTTTCAGGTTACCTATCAGGAATCATTTGCCCAATACAAGAAGAATACAGGTTCTACTGCATTCAACCGGCACGCAATCAATTCAGTGGGAATGTTGCTCATTGAACAGCGACTTTCATCATTGGCAAGGGTAAATAGCACTGAGGACCACAGAAGCAATATATTAGAGAGAAATTTGTTCTGAATAGCCTAACATTCTGAGAGTTAGAAAAATTGATCCTTTCTATTTCTACCAAGATTAGGAAGGAACAAAAACTGGGAGGGATTTTAAGAATAACTCTGCAGAGAAAGATACAATGCTACTGGTAAATAGTAACACACCATTTGTGCAAAACTAAATTGTAGCTCTTAAGGTACAGTGCAGAAGGAAGTATAACTTTCAAGTGAGGGTAAGAACCAAAAGAAGGGAGACAAAGGAGATAAGGCAAAGATTAATACTGTCAGGGAAGCTCTATATTTCAGATATGAGTTTGTGCAGCTGAGAATTGGGTAAATTGAAGTCTTTCTGTTGTAAAGACTGCAGTATGGTAACTTAAGAAAGAAACTCAATAAGGAGAAGTGGAAAAAGGTAGGGGAGCAGGGTGGGATAGTCTTATTGTCTAGCGTAGGTGCTTGGAATTGTTCTGATGGCAAATCTGTTTATCACATAGAATATCTAGGCAGGCCTCCTAACTTAAGCATTTACCAGTTTACTTCTTTCATCAGTGTGTACTGGATGGATATTTCATGAAGAAATATGGTTTGGTGAAAGAAGATGAATGAGAATTGGAAAATAAAATGCAAATAGCATCAGTGCTGGAACCTTTGGTAAAATAAAAAGGATGACTGAGAGTGAAGGAAGTGTTTGGAGACAAAGACTGGGAAAGTGATGTATATTCTTAAGAGCTAGAAGTCCAAACGTCTTGCATAAACATAAAAGAAGAAACAATCAGGAAACTCAAAGAAAGGTTAGGTAGTCTGAGTGGCAACTGTAAAGGAGAATCTTGACAAGAAGTATAGCCAGGTTTACAGGGAGACAGCTTGTAGGAAGTGTCAGATTCTTTAAAAAAAAACAACCACAAAGAAAAAACATACTGTGTTTGAAAGGACTTGCAGGGTAACTAACAACTTCAGAATCAAAATCTATGAAAAATGGTCTGGAGTTTCAATTTCAGAAAGTTCAGTTTCAGTGAAGATCTTAGCAACAACATGTAACATAAAACCAGTCATTTTCAGCATGTGATAAAAAAAATTAAGATGCGAAAAATATTGCAGCAATTGTGAAAAAAGATGAGAAAAGAGAAGTCTGCTATATTTTGGGCGCTAGTTCTGCTCTGCTAAAAATACCTTACAACTTATACATAAAAAGTTACACTGTTTTTCATTGTATGATATTTATTTTCTCAGTAATCATGCCAAAATGATGTTTCTTTTTCTGTAATTTGTGTAAATTATAAAAAAGTTTTTGTTTCTAGCTACTTTCTCAAATGATTAAAAGTGTTAATTACATATCATTTTTCACATATAAAAGAAAAAATAAACTAAACACAACATAACCTTAAAAATAAGTTATAAATTTGTTCATTTGATGGATTTGGGTGGTAAGTGTAACCACCTCTAAATGAAAATAATGATATCCAATCTAGCAATCCAAGATGACTTTAGTATAACTGTGATGAGTGGAAATTTGAAATTGTAACACTAAATCTCTGGTAGGAAAATCGAGTGAAGGAAACAGTAGAATAGTAGGAAAACCAGTTGAATTGTGTATGTTAACTTGTTAAAATCAGAGAAACAGAATAGACTGAAGTTCGCTAAGAATTAAGAGTCACGATTGAAGTGGGAAATAATGAAGCAACAAAAATACAAGCACAACACAAACACAGGCAAATAGAATCATAGAATCATAGAATGGTTTGGGTTGGAAGGAACCTTTAAAGATCATCCTCCTTCAACACTCCTGCCACGGGCAGGAACACCTCCCACTAGACCAGGTTGCTCAAAGCCCCATCCAGCCTGGCCTTGGAACACTTCCAGGAATGGGACATCCACAGCTTCTCTGGGCGACCTGTGCCAGTCTATCACCACCCCCATGGAAAAAAGTATTATTCCTTATGTACAATCTAAATCTACTGGTTTTCAGTTTAAAACCTTTGCCCCTCCTGTTACTACAGGCCCTGGTAAAAAATCTCTCTCCATCTTTCTCATAAGCCCCCTTTAAATACTGAAAGGCTGCTATAAGGTCTCCTGGGAGCCTTTTCTTCCACAGGCTGAACAACCCCAACTCTCTCAGCCTGTCCTCACAGGAGAGGTGCTCCAACCTATGACCATTTTCATGGCCCTTCTCTGGACCTGCTCCAACAGGTCCATGTCTTTCTTGTACTGGGGACCCCAGAGCTGGGTGCAGTACTCCAGGTGGGGTCTCAGCAGAGCAGAGCAGAAAGGGAGAATTGCCTCCTTCTACCGGCTGGCCATGCTTCTTTTTAGGCAGCCCAGGATACGGCTGGCTTTCTGGGCTGCAAGCACACTCTAAAATAAATAAAGCCAAACCAAATTCCCAGTATCAATAATACAGGTTACTCTAGTTTTGATAATATGTTCACTTATGGAAAGCTATCAGACCACCTTAATAATCCCTGCTAATCAGGCAAACTGAAACCAGAAAAACTTATTGTAAAGCCATGGTGATAACAGTTTAAGTCTTAAAATTCCTCATCTGCATCAGAGTCTTACCAGCATGAATCTAATTATCTATTTCACTTATTTACCAAGCTTTTAGTTTATTAGTCTAAAGTCAGGAAATCAAGTATCTGTCTTATTAACAGATGTCACAATCACATCAAAAACCATCCAAAGAGTTTGGACATGGCAGTACAGAAATGATAATAGAGCCTGGTAGGAAGCTGTAGTCACCATCATTTGTATGATATGATTCATCTTTCCCAAATCCATAAAGGTACATCTATACTATTAGGCATGTATAAGCTCTTTATACTGGAATCATAAAACACTAAACCCGACATTTTTCTTACTTGAGATTTCAGTGCTTGAAGCTGAGTTTCATACTTCTGAGCCATTTCATATTTAGTTTTCTGTAAGTCTTCCAGTTTCTGTTGAAGTAGTCCCACCTATAGTTAGAACAAGCATTGAATTTTACTTTTTCTGAAGCTATCCAAAATATGTCATTTTTGTAATAGTAATTTGAAACTTTGAAAGAAGACCATTATTTAAAGATAAATATTAAAAATACATATTCATTCAGTAACTTAATAATAAAACAGGATACCACAAACCCAGATTGTTTCAACATTAAGTTAGGGATTTTATACCAAAAAAATCTCATAGTACGCTTATGTTATGATTTAATGATAATGCTGTAAGAGTCCATCTTGAAAGGCCATTTAATGAAAGCTTTTCTGACCCAAGTATATAAATGAACTGCTGTGCCACATTGTGAAAATTTCACTTGAATGGCTTATATAACAATATATATGACTTTCAGCTACTTATGTACAAATTAGCAGGAGACTGCAGACTTATTTCAGCTCCCTAAGTACAGTGTCATTTGAGGTATCTTGAATTATCTGAGTTTCACAGGGATCTGAGAAATATAACAAAGAGCATACATGACACTGATGTTTTTCTGGAGGGGCAGCTGGAAGCTAGGTAGAATATGCTAAAATATTTCTCTGTACAGGCAAATGAATTGATGCTTTAAGGATTGGCTAGCTGAATCATTCTCTTGGCTCCTCTGGCTGCAACGACTAAAAGCAAGTTTCTAATTGCTCTTTTTCAAAATTCTCACTGGCAGTTTAGACACCTAGCTCACACAAGCATGCCCATGTGTAAACACCTAACTTCACATCTTGAACTAGGACTGAACGCTGTGCTAGAATTTACTAATGTTTCTGAATGAATATTCAGCAGACAAGACTGTGAAGTATGGACAACATCAAGTACGCTGGGGCTTTCAGTGTGATAAGCAAGTCTAGAGTGGTAATACAATTCAAATCTTCACTACTAATAATGGAATTATCACACAAAGACAGCATATCATATAAAATGATAAAAATCAGGTATAAGCAGGAATTACAAAGATATAATTATGTGAAATTCTTTGAACTGTACATTTCCATTTAAAATTTCTGATTAAACTAGATGTATTGGCATTTAAAAAATAAAATTATCTTTTTATAGCTAAACTGAGAATATTTAGGCTTTAAGGAAATAGAAGAAATACGAGACTTTCAATGACATTTTTACAATCACTTTTCAGAACAGAAGCACACTTTAAAACAAAACACTAAGGACAATTAGTGACCTTCAAAAGGTGTTTGGTGTTTGTACATGACAGAACGAACAGGTCTCCTTACAGAGCATTTAAAGCATACTATTAACTAACTGCCAGAATAAATACTTTCTTTACAGAACGTGATATTTTTAAATACCTCTTGACCTTTTTGATGCAGTTTGCTTTGGGCACTTGCTAATTCTTGATCGCAGATATCCATCTTTGCTTCTAAAGCTTTCATCTTCCTTTCCCATTCCACTTTCTTGCTATTTACCATGATATCAATTTGATGCACTAATTCCTGAATTTCAGCTTCATACGGAGAAGCTCTAATAACATAAAAAGAAGAGATTTATATTTTCAATTTTTTTAAAAAAAACAATAAGGGATCAAAAAAGAATATTTACATTGTTAATATTTAATTTTGATGGAAATAACCATTTTTCACCATCAGAAAGAAAGAAATGGAAAAGCTAAATGATGCCTTCAAATGTAGGTGGAATCTCACTATCTTAAGTTTGCCTGAAGTCAAAATCAGAGTATTTAGCATATTCTAGACTATTTGCCTAGCTTACATGATGTTTGATATCCTCTTACTCTTCCAGGGATGAACTATCAAATGAGCACAAATTGAGTTGAAGGTATCCAGGCCCAAACCTCTATGGACAGAAGTAGGAGAAGCTGAGTATTAAATTGCATATGGGCACAGGACTTCCCACTATGGGCACATAACGATGGAAGCAGTTTGTTGGAGAAAGTTCTTAAACAGCTGGCTTGAAAGTGAGCCACAATTCTTAATTGCTAATTCAACTTTTACACTCTGTTTTCCCCTTCTGTTTGTGGAAAATGAACTTAAATAAAAAGGCAACTTATAAGTTTTTATTCTACTAGGAAACACAGAGGTGAGTACATTTTGAAAAAGAACTTGTTTTGGGGGGATTGTGTGGTGGATTTCATAAAGATTTGTACAGTACCTGCAACATAAACATTAGATTTTTTCCCAAACTTCTGAGGTTAAATTTGGAATACATGTCTTACACTACAACTTCATTGTCAGTAATAAACAATGTTTTACAGTGTTGCTTTAGGAATATTATGTGTCCTAAGTAAGAACATAATGATAGATGGTTAATTTTGGTATATTAGAAGGGCCATCAAAAACTGAAAGCAGTCAAAGTTGCTCTCTTGGTTGCCTTGTTATACTGCCCCTTATATAGGAGCAGTATACTAATTGAAAAAAAGGAAATTTTGTCTGGACAGTGTCAAACAATGTTTAAATCAGCTGACATATACCATTTAGCAGATATATACAGAGTATCTGAACTTTAGTATGGCGATTTCTTCATTCCACATCCATTCCAACTTTATATTTGATGATGAATATAAAAATTTGAACTAAGAAAGATATAGATTATAGAAAAAAATGGCTCTGGATACATTCTATGCAAGAAATTTCATTACTCCTTCTACACTCAAAAACCTTTTATTTGTGGAAATTACTATTTCACATCAAAATAATACAGCCCTTCTAGGGTATATGATGGCTTTTTTTCCTGAAGTGTTTTGGAGAATATATTGCCCTGTTAACCTCAATTGTTTTATGAATTCATTTTATGCTAGCTTCTCTCAATCTGTAAATTTACAGCTGGCATTTCAGATTTGCAATGATTTATTTAAAAGTCAGAATCTTTCTAGAACTCATGAACCTATTAAACTTTCAGTAAAACATCCTGTTAGAAAAAAATTTATGTCATAATTAAATAAAACTGTTTACTGAAATGTTCCTGAACATTATGTTTTCCTGACTTACTGCTTCTTATCCATTTAACCTAGGATTCTAGAGTTTGGGAAAAACATAAAGGAGAGTATATGCTCCTGTCTAATTCCTCCCCATAAAATACAGGTGAATCCAAAGCTGCTTTTAGACTGTTACAAAGAAAATGTAGCTATTGGACAAATTGCTTAACTATGTATATGAGCCCATAAATTTTCAATAAAACTTAATTTTCATTGAGTCATATGGAAAAAAGAGACTTTTCTATCACTGTCATTAATTACACATCACAAAAAAATCTGTTATTTGTCAGTCATTAAAGACTCCAATTTAATCTGAGTTTACTTAAATTGAGATACTGGATCAGAATTAGTGCAGACAGTATTTTGATAAAAGCCTTTAGCAGACTTACCACTGTGTAATGCTTGCTTCATGTCATTTATTGAAATATTTTCTTTAATCAAATTCATTTATTTTTTGAAAATACCGTATCTTCTAAGCATTTTTAGTATGGTCAGAGCTCATAGAATGTTGGATGTAGATATTTTTATACGAAGTATGAAAAGGGGCATGTATCTCACTGGAGTGAAAGAAAACCTTTCATTGACTGTTTTTATCCAGTGGAATAATGTGTTAAATTTTTAAACTTGCGAGAAGTAGCATCTCTTTCATTTCACTCTCTGTAAACATTTACTTTCTGCACCATTTTTTTTAGTGGCATCTGTTATATGCATATCCTGTGCTCACATGAGTTAACTGTTGATAAGCTTTTCAACTTCTTTTCCACTTCAGTTTTAGAATTTTTCTAATACTTTTCTTGTTAGCTGTTCTGGTTTTAATTGCTTTACGTTTTTTCTAAACAAGAGATTCTATTTATAAAATACCCTAATATATAGCTTTATTACTTTCTTTAGAAAACATACTTTTATCACATATTGGAATGTACTGAAATATGTCATCTTTTTCGTCATTGCAACCATATCTTGGCCATAAAAAACTTAAAAATCTCATTTACAGTCTTCAAATCACTCTTTTCAATAATATGATCTGGTTATTGTGAAAATTCCTGCACTTTTCCCTCTGCAACAATTTGGAGATCAGTGTGTCCAATAATTGTAATATCTAAATGAAGGTACAAATAAAACCAATGTCTCCACTGTCAACTCTCCCTTATCTCAACGAGTTATACTGTTAGTAAGTTGTTAGTGGTATACTTAATTTCTTTTCACTTTTTGTATCTGTCATAGTGACTACTCATTGTACAACTGAAGTTTAATCTGCATTTAATTTCCGTTTCCTCATACTATTGCAGAATTTTCAAGTGTCTTTTTCTTTTTTTTTAATTTTGATTAGAAGACTGTATTGAACTTCCTGTCGATAAACCCAGCAATTTTATTCTTTCATAAATTTGTTAACTATCCTTCCTATTACCTAAACTAATGCAAAACCAGCATTGTGATCTATTACTTTTCATTATAATAAATTTAGCCTTCTGATAAACAAGTTTCTTCACTTCAAAATAATTCAAGAATGCTGTGACTTGGTTTTGAGTTATGACATGCTCCATTTTCCTTTTAATAGTATTATTTATCTCACTGACACTTTCCCTAAAAGTAAAAGTGATAGCCACTGGCTATAATTTAATTGGTTCTTTAATTTTAAATAAATTAAAAGCTATGTGTTCTCTTGATTGCTGATAGTATACACCTCTGTCTGCACATAAAGTGCCTCTATGATCGCTAATCAGTTAGCAGTCATTCTAGTATCTCTATGGCATGACAGTTCGTTAAAATGAGCATAGCTATTTCCTTAAAATGAGCATAGCTATTATTTTATAAATAATTGCCAAAGAGACAGTCACACAGCGACAGAAGTTGATACAGTATCTGAATAATGTAGCAGGAACCTACAAAAGCACAGCAGTACGCCTGTAACCACTCCATCCTAGGATGTGTTGGAGAGGATTTCAGTACCCCAAATTAGCACAGAATGTCATTTTGTGTCATTACATTTTGGCATATGTTTTTGGGGGGACATTGCAACCAAGAATGTACCAAGCAATTAGGAGCTCTACTTTAGCAGAACTGCTCTTAACAAAACACACAGCCATGTGCTCAGAGGTAACATCCCTATTGCCAGTGAACCTTCAACTGTGGAGAGTGCTGCCAGCACTTCGCTGAACAACAGTAAGCTAGCTAACATGCTCCTTTACTGTAAATGACTGTGCAAACCAAGCCTTCACTTAAGCAAATGCTTTTACTCCTGGTAGTTAATATCACAGTCTTGTGTGAATGCTAGCATGAAAATGCTTCCTTTCTTTTCTAGTAATCTTTCACATCCCAGCTGTTCAGGCAGCTCTCCAGATGTCTGCCCTCCCAGTGCCCATGCAGACATACTGAAGTTGTCCGTAGGTTGTTCTGTGAGTCATGCTGGTCCCACATACTCTGCATTTCATACGCTGTATGCTCAACTTCTGACTGCACTACACTAAAAAGAGTACTGTAACACAGGTATGTGTTTATAGAATATCTTTCTTTGGTGCTTAAATGGTGCATAACCCTTGTTTTGATAATTATTACAGGAAATTGGAGCAAATTTGTTACATTTACAATATAATTAAAACTCAACGTGATTTTTTAAGGTAAAATTCTTTAAAACTTTTATATCAACAAATCCTTGAAACTTCAACATTATCAATGTTAAGCTTGGAAAGGCTTTTTAAATACACACAAATTTTAATGTCTTTTTAATGTTAAAACTGGTAGAAATGCCATTTTAAAGTTTAATATGAGACACAGAATAATAATAAATAAAGTGCAAGCAAGTAAGTACAAAACAAAAATACCCTCCTCCCAAGTGCCTCAAGCTTATCTCAAAAGAGCATTAATGATGCAGTAAACTTTGATTCCCTCTTGGTTCAATATGAAATGGGTTTTTAAAAACAGAAGATGAAGCAATACTGCATCAGGACTACTTTTTCTTTAACACTGGTATAAGGACCTATGCCCTTACAGCCTCATGTGATGTCAGATGGCAACACATTGGTGAACCACCAGCAATGACTCAGCTATCTGGTTTCAGCCTTCAGAAATAGGTACTTTCTTTTTTGCATGTCACAAGGATCATCTAAATAGTGTTTTGCAAGTGCAAATGCAACCTCTAGTCTGGATCATTAGGGCCCCCTTTCAGATCCACCATGGCTGGTACCATTACCTCTTAAGTTTCACCTGTCTCTTTCAGACCATCCTACACAAGGCAAGTTCCGCAGCTGTTGCTAGAAAATCTTCTCTCTACAGTTTTGCACGTTTCGAACCACCAATATATAAAAGGGAGCTGCTGAAGGAAAAATCCCTTCTGAAATAACTTCTCAGTCTATCTTCATCTTTGCTAATTCCTTACCTAGATCCTCTAGGTACCCCTACAGCTGAAAAAGGAAAGACTGACACTGTAGATTACTGCTGCTGTTCTACTACCAGAACTACTCTGGATCATGGCTGTGGTATTACAAACAGATCTGCATAAAGATGTATTTGGCAGTTGCCCCCCACCTGCTAACATAGAGGTACTACTAGCTGCTGTTACTATTATTTTAGTCCATTCAGTGTTTTGAAGAGTTCTAACTATCCCCCTCAGAATATGGCAAATCATATTGTATCACAATCATGACAATTTATTTTGTTTACTGGATATGGAAAACTTTGGTATCTTTTGTTTAAGATGCCATCAGGTAAACAAACACACAAAGAACAAGTCTTCCCATACAGCAAAGAAGTATGCATATGTTTTTTTACCTATATGCATTCAGCATTCCCACCTTGTTGGATATGTACATCGAATGGATTCTTCATACATAGAAGTAATGACTTGTACTTAAGCAAGTGGCAGCTTTTTTTTTTCTTTGGTTGCATTTACTTTGAAACAGCTCAAAATACTTAAAGGTATCTCATTTTTTAAGTGTTGTGGGCAAGCTCTTACTCTTATTCTATCTCCATATTGGTGAAAATAGAGATGATTCATATTCTGCTGTCATTAATAACTATTTATCTTCATGTAAAGTCTAGATGTTTCCGAATTTAGACAAGCCAAGATGGATAATAATTTTTACCAACTCCAGGCCTTTATCACAAATGATTTTTGTACTAGTTAGAGCTTTCTAGCTCTATTTATCTGTCTTTTGCTTTAGAGTTGGGCACAGATCCGTATTTTTCTGATTGTTTCATAATAGACATAGAAAGAATATTATTGTCCATATACCTTAGAACAAAGTTGTAATTTAGAAACTGACAATTAAAAAAACATTTGGTTCATACTGTCAGTCTCTACCTCATGCCTTCTTCCCTTATTACTCAGGTTTGCTGACAAACAGGAAAATATGTATGACAGTATTTATGCAAACACAAGCAAAACCTATGCAGAACAATGTTAAAGGTTTCCGTCTTACATTAATTAGTTTTTGGTCCTTAACCCAGCTTCTAGAGCTGATATTTATTCATTTTATCTTCTTAAAATTTACTTTAAATACAGGAAATATATAAATCAGTTGTGATAAACAGTCCATTGGAATCTTCTACCCCAAAGTTCCATTGTATGAACCACAACTAATTTATTTAACAATTTATGATTTATGAGTTCTTGCAGCTGGGATGTAATTGTCATGATTTACACCACTATTATTCAGCCATCTTCCCAAATCTTAAAGCTGTCTGCATTATCTCTGGAATACTGTCAGCACAGGCTGAAACGAATGTCTCCTATTATTGAATGTGTATTCTAAACTACTCTTTCAGATTCTTTGTATAGTTAATGGAAATAAATAGCTACCAAGAATACCCAGTTTATGACGGGACAAATCACTCTCTAGATTCATCTGCAAAGAACTGAAATTTCATGTATGTCAATTACAACAAAGGTAAGGCAGAATCTGAACTCTTGAAACAGACTTCTGATTTGTTAAAAATGTCCAAAGAATAGCATTATTTAGCTTTTTTTAAACATTCAAGTTTTTATATGACGATATTTACCAATCAGATCAGTAATTTAAAAAATGCCCCTCAAAGCCAAAAAAAGGGCCACATTGTTCAGAATACAATATTTTACTGCAGCAATTTTTGTCATGAAAAGTGCACACATTATTCTTCAGTACAACAGAGCACACTTTCAAATCCTATTAAAACTTTCTTGGGCCAGAATAAGGTGTGATAGAATATTTGTGTTTCTGTTATTTTAAAGAAATTTTACACTTAATATGCATAATATTACCTTGGACAGCTTCTTGGTAATAATGATAGAAGAAACTGTTTTATATGAAAAATAGGTAGCAAGTTTATTTGCAAATTATGATAGATAAATATTCTATTTAGCTCGTTATATGGAGAAGTACTTTTTATATCGCTGTGTTCCTTGAACAGGCTAGATGGGATCAGGTCCTACAGAAAATCTCATCCATGTTTACACTTCTTTAGAAAGATTTTGTGCTGTACTAATACTTTTTAGATTAACATCAAAAGAACAAAACTTGGATTCTGTCAAAAAAAGATGATTGTGTTGTGATGAAAATGCACTTAATACTTGGGAAGAACAATTGCGGTTATTACCTGTGCAAAATAAGACTAGGGCTTTAGCAATTAATAGCTTCGTTTTTAAGATTTTTGAATGCTTTAAGAGCTGTGAAATGTAAGTTTATACTGCTGTAGC
Organism: Falco cherrug; assembly: GCF_023634085.1. Lineage (NCBI taxonomy): Eukaryota > Metazoa > Chordata > Aves > Falconiformes > Falconidae > Falco > Falco cherrug. The sequence goes on along the minus strand of NC_073698.1, from coordinate 12,002,469 downwards.
CTAGCAACTTCAACTATTTTTTACAACAGTTCAAAATAACATTTCTTAACATCTTAATGTAACCCCACATAGCTTTCATTTTCCCCCCTCTTGTTCAGGTATTAAGATTTAAAAAAATTAAATAACTAAAAGAAACAGTCAGTAGATTATTAGCTAAAACAGTGATGTGTTGTCTTAATTATCAGTAACTTCTCCAGTTTGTATAGAAAGCAGAAGAAACTGAGAATCACGTTTGCTTCTAAAATCATTAATATTGTTTCACATTTTTAATAAACCCCTGTAATTCAATTCCATTCTATATTCAACTCCCAGACAGTAAGTCATTACTTACTTGGTGACAGCTTGCTCCTGAAACACTTCTAAGTCCTCCTCCATATTACTGATTGTTGTTTTAACCTGTTGAAACAACAGCAATCTTAAATGTGTGCATTTACACAGCCAGGTAGTGCATACTGGATAGTTCTATGCTTTCCTTTCCATTTCTGGGATTCTCCCACTGCAAAGAAATGTAGTTCTAATTACAGGCTGGAATGGGCAAGGCAAAAACATCTCAAGTAAGCTCAACTTGGTGTCAGCAGCTCCCACACCTGGTGCAGCACTGAGATAGATAGAGGTGGTGCTGGCCTGAGGGTAGCCCTGGATTTCCATGAGGAAGTTTGTTATGGATCATTTCCTGTTGTGTGATGTCAATGATTTGACAAGACACTCTAAAACATATAAACCTAAATTTGTCATAGATCTGTGGCTACATTCATCAACCATTTCTCATACCTTCACACACCCTAATTAACCTATACCCGGGCTATAATTGCTTTCAAACAGAGTTTTTTGGACTCCTATTGACTATTTACTCCGTTGCTTAGCAGATACGGTGCTGAGACACACGGCCTTCAAGTACATCAGCAGAAAGATCATAACAAGACTGTTGCTGGGACCAGTCTGGTTCTGTGGGTCCAGCAGGACGCAAGGATGTGGGGCAAGCCTGGCTGCATGCAAGAATGGGAACCAGCCACATTATGGGTGACAGAGAGGCATGAAACAGCCCCAGTTCCTCATGGCAGGGAGCAGCAAGGCTGTCAGGGGCATGGGTACCTGTATATACAGATGTGTGGACACTGCCACAGGGCACTGCAGCCTTAGCTCCACAGGGACCAGGCACCTGAGGTGACACTGCTGCAGGGGCACCGGCTCCACAGGGACCAGGCACCTGAGGTGACACTGCTGCAGGGGCAGTGTGGCTCTAACAAGGACCAGGCACCTGAGGTGACACTGCCGCAGGGGCACCGGCTCCACAGGGACCAGGCACCTGAGGTGACACTGCCGCAGGGGCAGTAACAAGGCCCAGGCACCTGAGGTGACAGTCACAGGACCAGCCGGCACCTGAGGGGACACATGCAGGCCTTGCCTACGCCGAGCACCTGAGGAGAGCGGGACGGCCCCGGCGCCCCTCGCCCCCCCGCGGCGGTGCCGCGGCCGCCCCCTCCCCTCCCGTTACCTGCCGTGCTCCCCCCGCCGCTCCTTTCGCACCCGAAGTAGCCACGGCCGCGGCGTGAGCTCCGCAGCCCGCTCCCCCCCCCTCCCCCATCCCGCCCCAGCTCCCGCCCGCCACCGCCCCGGTCCGCCGCTCCCCGCGGCCGTTGTGGACAGCGCCGGGCGGCTTATCCGGTCGCCGCGGTAACGCCGAAGGGCGGCAGGGCGAGGCGGGAAGGCGGGGGAGTGGGGTGGGACCGGCCACCGGGGCGGTGGGGCAGGGGGCGAGGCCGGGCGGCGGCCCGAGGGGCGGACACGGGCTGGGCGCTGGCGGGGGCGGCGCGGAGCTGCCGGAGGGCTGAGGCGCGGGCGGCGGGGCTGGGGCAGGGCAGCGGGGGCGCCTGCCGGGGCGGGGGAGGGGGGAGCGAGAGGGGGCCGGCAGGGCGGGAGCGGCGCCCTGTCCCTCGTGTCTGGCGGGGCGCTGCGTCCCTGCGCTAGCTGCCCGGGGGCCTGAAGGGAGCTGGCGAGGATTTCTCCTCAGGAAATGTCACCCGGGTAAAAAGCACGTACTCTTGCTTTAACATGATCTAAGGAATCAGTAGGCAGGGTGGTTTTTTCTTTTCTTCTTCTTTTTTTTTTTAATAATTTCTCTTTTTTCTTTTTTCTTTAAAATACTCTTGTTACTAGGTAATGAAAAGGCTGAACGTGACACTGCTGCAGGGGCAGCGTGGCTCTAACAAGGGCCAGGCACCTGAGGTGACACTGCTGCAGGGGCACCGGCTCCACAGGGACCAGTCTCCTGAGGTGACACTGGTGCAGGGACAGTAACAAGGCCCTATGCCTTTGAAAAATGGTTTCAACTGGTTTTCAGATTATTGTGTGAACGACCTGGGTTTGGCTGACACTCCTTCCTCTTCACATTTTTGTGGACTTTACTGTCTTAGTCGGCAGCAAAACACTTCAAAGAACCACACGAGTTCAACTTTTTACTGTAATAATTTGCACTTCCAAACTTAGGTAGTGTTTATAGATCTCTTCAAACACCAGGGAATTTTTCTACCGGGACAGTACAATTCACTTTGTATTTATGATGCTGAAATTGCATGGAGTGTTTTTGGAAGCTCCTGGTCTATTTATGTACGCTAAATTTTGAGCTTTTGGTTTGTTTTGCTTGGACTGTTGACTTGAATTAGCCACGTGAACTGCATTTTTAATATCAGTTCCAAGGAATAATCTATTTCATTTGGTTCCTACCTACTGTGCAAAGGTTTTCATGTCAGCAGAACTGTTTCAAGATATGAATTCTGAAAAAAAAAATTAAATGGAAGATTAAAATAAAATTATATGCAGTGTTTCAGGAAAGTTCCTGATAAAGTTTGCTTACGCACTGTAGAAAATAACTGACAATTTGCCTTGTAGTTTTCTTAAAGATTACTAAAATGGGGTTTAGTTTTGCTTTATGCTTTTTTCAAGGCTGTATTTCATTTGGGGAATATCCCAGGAGCTTTCTTGGTCAGGCAGCAGCAGCTGGGTGAGGGCAGGTGAGCCCAGAGATGAGAGTAATGGTGGGGTGTCGGGCAGTGCTCTCCTCAGCACAGCACAGTCCCGCAGCACCCAGCCAGAAGGGCAGACTGGGGACAGGGACACTGACCAGGGCCTGCCACAGCCAGGGGATGGCCGGGCCAGCCTGTGGTGATGGGCAGATCTGAGGTGACTCCTCCAAAAGGCAAGTCGGCACAATTAGGAGCAGCGAGGTGTGGTGCCGAGCATTGCACAGCCCTGAGCTGAAATGATGCTCCTGAGCTGAGGGCACAGGCCCCCAGCACAGCATCTCACAGCATCTACATCTTGTAGCAGCCTTGACCCCAGGTTATGGCTGCACCATGTCAGAGCCAGCCTTGAGGACAGGCAGCCAAACCCTTAGGGAATAGGGGAGGATGCTGAAGAACCTGTTGCTGCACTCAGAGGCCTGAAAACATTTTCTTCGTTATGCTGCTGTAATTACACTTTTTTTTTCATTATTTACTTACTGTAATAGAATTAATGTGAAGAAATGACACTGAAATATTTGACTTTTGATACCTGAAATGTTTCAAATATAATTTCTTCTAATTTAAATAGTGTTTTAAGATTATTTTTTTTAAATACTGAAATTTAGGGTGATTTATTTTAAATATTTAAATTTCAGATGATATAAAGTATTATGTACTAGTAATAATTTTTCATGTAACTGCTAGTAAATTCCCATGTGTTCATCTGCAGCAACTGAAGTGAACTTTTCAGCCATATTCCTAGCGCATATATTTTAATTTCCTCCCTGTCTCATCCTGTCTCAGTAGTAATCACTTATTCAGAAGTTTAACTTCCATCTGTCATGCCCAAATAGAATTTCAGGGGGACAAGTTAAAAAAGTACAGAAAAATAATTTTAAAATTACATATCAACATTTTCAAAGCTTTTTAGAAGGACAATTCCACTGCCATTAGCCAGAGTTGTGTTTTTAACTCCCTCGTGTACCTTTAAATAACTCATTCACTGTATTAAAAAAATCCCATATAAAATTGTTGACATTTTCTCTCTGCTTTTGCTCATCCACATCATCTTTTGACTAGAGGTTGTTTTATGAGATGCAAAACTTTTACTTGTTGCCTTTAGAGAAAATGCTTATACAAATTATGACTGCCAGAAGAATAAAAAAAGAAACTACTTTCAAATCAGCTTATAGATTAAAATTAATGGAAAGCTATAAGCATATTTCTGCAGAAAAAAAGGGGGTAGATCAGGGCAGGTACACAACAGGGTGTGACCGAATGTCAAATAAGGCAAGGTACAACACTGATGTTTGTATAAAAACAAGGAGAATTAGCTAGGAAGATGCCTTGCAAGGGATTCTAGATAGATAGGACCATTGGGCTATGATTAATGGGATGAAACTGAACAAGTCAAAATGCTGGATCCTGCACCTAGGATGGAGTAATGATGGGCACAAGTATAGACTGGGAGAGGAGCGGCTGGAGAGCAGCCCTGCAGAAAGGGCTCTGGGGGTACTGGGCGACAGCCGGCCCCGTACAAGCCAGCAGCGTGCCCTGGTAGCCCAGAGGGCAAATCGTGTCCTGGGGCGCATCGAACACAGTGCAACCAGCCTGTCAAAAGGGGTGATTGTCCCACTGCATTCAGCGTTGGTGTGGCCTCACCTTGAGCACTGTGGGCAGTTCTGGGCCTCAGAATTTAAGAAGGGTGTGAAGGTGCTTGAATGCATCCAGAGGGGGGCAACAGCGCTGGTGAAAGAGCTAGAAGGCACGTCCTGTGAGGCGTGGCTAAGGACTTTGGGCTTGTCTAGTTTGGAGAGAAGGAGGCTGAGGGGTGACCTCATTGCTCTCTGCAGCTCCCTGAGGAGGGGAAGAGGAGAGGGATGTGCTGAGATCTTCTCCCCGGTATCCACTGACAGGTTGTGTGGGAATGGTTCAAAGCTGCACCAGGGGAGGTTTAGACTAGGCATTCAGAAGCATTTCTTTACCAAGGGTATGGTCAAACACTGGAACAGACTTCCAAGAGAGGTGGTTGATGCTCCAAGCCTGTCAGTGTTTAAGAGGCATTTGAACAATACCTCTAACAACATCCTTTAACTTTTGGTCAGCCCTGAATTGGTTGGGCAGTTGGTTTAGATGATTGTTGCAGGTCCCTTCCAACGTAAATCTATTCTGTTCTATTCATTTCTACTCATTTCTATTCTATTGTATTCCTATTCCTATTCTATTTCATTTCACTGTCACAGCTAGCTGGTAGCAAGAGAGTATAGGGAAAGCCAAGTAATGATGCAGGGGTTATAACGTTCTATACCTTCCCAACAGCATGTGCCTTGCTCAGTCTGGTCCTGGGATACATGCACCAAGGTGAGATTAACAGCTCCAGTAGAAAAACTGGAAGAAGCAGTGTAAAGAGAAGTGTTGATCTCTTAATATCTGCAACTTTGAATTTATTTTCTGCTTTTTCTCTTTTATGTTGCGTTGCAACACGTTACTGACAGGTATCGTGCCATCAACAGCATACATGCCACAGATGTTCCTGTTTTGAAGATGACCATGGAAAGTGAGTCTCATCACACAAGACGTGTTTTGTCACTGGTGGGGACTTTACATAAAGTTGTCGAGCTCTTCTCATTTTCCTCTCTATTTGTGAAGCACATAGATATTTTAACAGACTTTGTTGAGAGGAAACATTAATTCTGTTAAAAAATCTATTCCATGACCAAATTGTAATATGAGATTTTAAAGAAGTCCTAAGTAAAGCAGAATGCTTTTAGTTTAATAATACTTCTGAGGGTTTGGTACATTTCTAATAATAAATCAATAATATACAATTCAGTATAGCATATTTCCAGAGCAGAATAAAAGAGGTGGTGTTAAAGAAGTACATAATTGAGATGTAATTTAGGATACCTATTGGTTATCCTTCCTAAGTATTTGTCACTTGAATTCTTCAAGTTGTATTATTTTTGTAGTGTAATACGTGATGGTAGGTAAAAGCTAAGTGGATTTGTGTATTTAACTTGAAATACAGTTTTTATTTACAGGATATATTCATACCTTACCTTGCAATCTCAGATGACAAATTTGATTGAACATTCTGTTGTAGTAGGCTCAGTGTAGCTGTCATAAAAAGCACACTAATTTCTTTAGCATAGAAATCACATACATTATTTAGTGATATTTATGTGATGGATTCATAGCAGCTCTTTAATAGTTTAATAATTACATTCTGTATGTTATTTTGGATGTTTATGAACATATGAACTTAATTTGCAGTTGTGTTAGAAGCTCTGTTAGAGTGACAGACAGAAAGGAAAAGGAATAGCTTAGTATAAGCCATCCATCAACAAATATGCAGAAGTCACTGAGAGACAATAAAACCTATGAAAAAATCCCTAAGACATAAGCAATAAAAGAAGAATGACATTTTAAAAAGAACCTTTGCAAGAGGGATTTCCATTTGTGAAAATTAGACAGGCATAAAATCTGCCTGAGGATTCTGAAGGTGCCTAACTAATTTGCTGGCAGGAGGTGATAAATCCTGACATAATACAGACACAGAAGCGGAGTGCTGTTTCTAAATATTTTGTTTCTAGTTTAAACTGAAGACTACTACTTTCTTAAGCAGTTTATAAGATCACTGAAGGGAAGAATAGAAAGAGCTTGGATTTAGTTGGATTTGCCAGGTAAACCAAGATTGCTAAGTCATAACTGTAGGTTGGAACCTAGTCTAAAAGTGGAGAATTGTAAGAATTTATCCTGTAATAGGAAACCTGAAAATCAAGGGTAGTGCTCTGAGAGAATGCAGAAAGGGGATAAAGTTGCCATTAGGTCTGTTGCTGTGATGATTACAAGTTCATCTTTCTGTGTCAATCTTTAATGACGACTAAGAAAAAAATCATAGAATCATGGAATTATTTAGGTTGCAATAAAGCGTTAAGATCATCGAGTCCAACTGTTAACCTAATGTTACCAAGTTCACCACTAAGTCATGTCCTTAAGTGCCACATTTACACATCTTTTAAATACCTCCAGGGATGCTGACTCAATCACCTCCCTGGGAAGCCTGTTCTGACTCTTGACCGCCCTTTCAGTGAAAATTTTTCCTAATCTCCAATCTCAACCTCCCCTGGCACAGCTTGAGGCAATTTCCCCTTGTTCCTCTCACTTGTTACTGGGAAGATGAGACCAAAATACACCCCACTACAGTCTCCTTTCAGGTAGTTGTAGAGAGTGATAAGGTCTCTCCTCAGCCTCCTTCTCTCCAGGCTAAACCACCCCAGTTCCCCCAGCCGCTCCCCATCAGACTTGTGCTCCAGCCCCTTCCCCAGCCCTGTTGCCCATCTCTGGACACGCTCCAGCACCTCAGTGTCCCTCTTGCAGTGAGGGGCCCAGAACTGAACCCAGCATTCGGTGCGGCCTCACCAGTGCCCAGTACAGGGGGATGATCCCTTTCCAAGTCCTGCTGGCCACACTGTTGCTCATACAAGCCAGGATGCCATTGGCCTCTTTGGCCACCCAGGCACACTGCTGGCTCATGTTCAGCTGGATGTCGACCAGCACCCCCAGGTCCTTTTCTGTAGAGGAATTATAGAGGAATGAAACTGTGTTAATTAACATTGATAATATACAGCTGTGGGCTGGCTTCATGGTCCATGGGTTGGCTGATGTGGATAAGGTGCAGCTGTGGCTGGTTCCTGCTAAGTATTTAAATAGCTTTAAGGGGGATGGAAGAGGACCACCAGATTAAAAGAGACCTGGAAGAAGCTAAGGGAGGAGGGTACTGGTACCAAGGATATAGGTGAGATGGATGAGGAGGTGGGATAGGCCCTGGGAGAGGAAGGGGGCTTAGATGAGGAGAGGCTGGTTGGAAGAGGAGCTCAGATAAAGAAGAATTAGGATGTAGCAGAGGCAAGAAGCAGGGTGGACTGGTCTGAAGAGGATGAAGAAACAGCTTGGACAGCAGAGGAACTCTTGAAACCATGTGGGGGATTGGTGGCTGTGCTGGGGCAAGGCGTGGGAACTACTTATTGAAATTAACCGGATATGGGATGGTAAAAGCCTTGTTGTAGCTGTGTAGTTTTGATAGTGCTGTGACACTTTTCCGCCAGGCAGCTTTCCAGTTGCGCTTCCCCAAGCCTGTAGTGTTGCATAGGGTTGTTGTGATGCAAGTGCAGTACCTGGTACCTCGCTTCTTTTCAATCTTATAAATCTAATGCTAGATAAAGTATGCACAAAAGAAAAATCATATTTTTAAAGCTTTCTGGTTATGCTTTTCTGGAAACTGATAATAATGTTTCACATTAGTGCAACATCTTCTAGCAGTAAGTAACTTCTTTATTTATGCTGCAGTAGCAATAGCAGCAAAAAATAATACTCTATGGTTTAGCAGCATGGGGATGGTTTCTAGTGCTCTATAGACAAAAGAATGTTTCTTGGTTAACTTGTTTTTAGTTATAAATATAAAATGATATAGTTTCTTGTCTGTGATTGTGCCTGCAATTAAAAAAAAATTAAACTTCAAATAGTGTATTTAATCTGTTGCTATGTATTGTGCCACAGTTGCTTCAGTTGCTATATTGTGCCACACTGACATAAGGATATATTAAAAATTATTCAGTTAAAACAAGCAGGTTATAGAAAAATACAGGCTCTCTAAAGCATAAATTTGAATTTGTGCTGTCTGAAAGATACTGTGCATTTTGTTTCATCTTAAATTATTTTATGATATCTCTACAATTTTAGTTTTCAATGGCATGAAATGTGATAAGGATTGTAGAAAAAGCTGCATTTGGTCACATTTAAGTTTGACAACTGAAGGGTGGATAATTGGAACTTTTGTAATCTTGCATAGATTTAAGATTTACTTTTTTTACTCAGTCACATTAAGTGCATTTTCTGTTGAAATAACTTGTAGAGAAATCATTAACAGTGCTGACATTTAAGTTGTCATTCAGAGTTTCAGAGTCAGCGATTGAGGAAATGACATGGGAGTTCACATTACTCACTTGCATAAGAATGTATTCATATAGAATGCAACACTACATTGGTTATATTAAGATGTATTTTAGATTATGCTTGGATGATCATGTACTCTGCCCTATGCTAATTTTATTTCTTTTCTCTTTGGGTTCACTATGTAGTTTTCTAATGATCTGAATGTTGTATTTTAGTATTGGGGTACAGTGGTAGAGCAATTAAAATGTACTGCTATGTTGCCTTCTACAGAAGTTCATTATGAGGCCTGAGCTATTTGACTTGTCTGGTGAAGTTAAAGCCCCATTTGACTTGACTGTAAAGGGCTTGGTCAGTCAGCTTAGAGACAGGCAGACAAGATAATGTCTATGCCATTCTCTTGATTTTTCTCTAGAAACAGAAAGCTGCTTTTTAAACAATCTAATATCTAGACTCAACCTTCTGACCTTCAGGGCTGTCATTCTATTCAGAGTGCAAATAACAGTAACACATTTGCTTACTTGCTTTGCCTTCTGCAGGCTCTTGAACATTTATGTGCTCAAGGCTGAGTTTGGGCTGGACAAATACTGCACTTGCTTGAACAGCAAGGTCTGCTTAACAGTTGGCAGTTCACAGTGATGAGACTGCAGTTACTATCGGTGCTTCTTGCAGGACCAACTGCATTCGGATATATAATAGCAACAGCAGCAATGGAAACTTCAGCTTGCTGGAAAATGCAAAAGCAAGCAAGACCTTCCTATAGTATTTGAGCTAAGATAAATAGTCTAAATTTTCTAAAAGCTCAAAATGAGGGTTGGAACGCTCTCCCACTCTTCAGCACAGGAGCCCGGTGACTTCTACGGGTAGAGCCTTAATTTGTGACTTATCCCATCCTGGACACCACCACGTCACAACTTCATTGCAGGCATCACTAATTATTATATTGTAATCATTATGCTGTTGTACAAAGAATAACTGGTCAGATATTAGCCACAGTCAATATAGTTTTTATTGGGAGTAGCTGATCAAATTAGAGGGGAAAAATGTGCAGGGCCCATGAGGAAACATACAAGCACACAGATACATGCAAACACAGACATGCAGTCTGGATCTTACACCTGTTGTGGGTGAATTGACTGGCCAGGCAGAAGATCCTCGGAGAGGCATAGCTCTTGAAGCATCTGATCTCTCAACTCAGTAGGTGTGGCAAGAAAAATACTACAACTGACTCTGCCCTCTGCCTTCTCATAGTATTGAGGCTGCTTGGCCAAGTTGCTGCTGGATATTTCTGGGGCATTAGGTGGAGTTCTGAAAGCAGGTGCTCTCACTGACCTCCCTGGCTGAACTTGGCTGAGCCCTCTTCTTGGGTTGGGGGCTGTGTTTTTCTTTGCTGGTACGCTCAAACCTGTCACCTTCTGCTACTTGCTGGTTCCAACCTGATCTTAAGCAGGTCTCAAGGCAAAGCAATGAAGATACCAACAGCAAAACCAGTGTATATCTAGGGAATGGTCTTCTGATATAACTGATATCAAAGGCTGATTTTTTGCCTGGACATTGTCAAATGTTATGTTTTTCTTGTGCATTTTTTTCAATAGCTTAAGAAGGAGCATCACTGTTGAATTTCAAGAACTGCAACCTCTGATTAGTCATCTTTTTCCATTGCCCTTCCTAGGAAACAGCAATTAGATCTGTTTTTCTTTTGACTGCATACTTTAAAAGCTGATACCATTACTGTAAGGTGTTGACGAGAAAGTAGGAAAAGTCAGCCCTGATTTTATTTGTCTGGCCTTTGAGCAAAAGGATTTATTTTCTGTTTCCTTCTTTCTGTCTGAATCACAGGACGTTAGAAAGATGATCCTGTAGCAGCCCTCACAGATATCAACATTGTGTGTGAAAACCACCAGGATTAAGGGAAGAGCTGATAAAGGCTGAAGAAGGACTAGGTAGTTGAAAGAATACATGGAATAGGAGCAGCGCTGGTGCAGATGGTAGGTACAGAGCACACGTGAGAAGGGACTTGGGAGAACAGTAGTTTGCTGTAAAGTAAGAGGAATGAGATTCTGCCAGTATGGACCAAAGCCACCTTTGTATATTTGGGGCTGTTTGGTATGCTAGTTGCTAACTGTACACACACTGGTGCTGGGCAAAGGAGCATCCAGAAGACATAATTGTATCCATAATACAATGCTTATGCTCTTTGTTCCAATTTTATGATGTACACGTTATGTAATTGTCAAGTCCATAACGCATGCAAGCACACTGCCTTTCATGATTCTAGTGCTGCTGAAGCAGGAAAGGATTGTAGGTCAGCTGAAACAGGACTGAACAAATAGGAAATGGAGAATTTAATCCTCCTTTCAAACTTTTGCAACAGGTACGAAGGAGAAAGTCTGAGTAGTGAATACAGTTTTCTTCCCAGAACTTCATTAGCTGCTCTCATAATGTTCCTTTAAAACCACATGTACTGCCAACAAAGGTCTGCAGAGAAGATCTTGCTTCAGTAAGAACTTGGTTGTTTTCTAAATAGCTAGATAACATGGTTATTTAGTACCATGAGAGCCACTGTGGAATTGTTTTACTGTGATCCTTTCACAATTTTCAATACTCTTCCTCTGCCTTAAAACAATTACAGTTGCATCTTTTTAAAATCTTCCTTATCAATCCTTCACAGCTATCTTGCACATTCTTGTTTAGGATCATTTAGACAAAAAATTACCTTTGACTAGCAATGTTGTATTCTGCATCCTCTACTATCTCAGGAAGGGCTTCACTTCTGTACCCTTTCTGGTGCCATTTACTTTTCAAATCCAACTGTAGAATAATTAAGTTATTGACTTTAAAGATTTTCTAATCATATGCTGTAAGCACAGGGGTTTGCATATGAGATCAGTGTCCAAAATGTCCTTGTTTAGTCTCTTGTTCTAACTGGTTTTGTATTCCTGACTAATATCTGATTGCTATGATCTATGATTGGGTGAGGGACAAAGGCAGCTGCATACATATAAGGTGATATTAGTATTTTCCATCTTATCAGGAAAAGTCCACAGCTGGGGAGATATTAAAGCAATATTTTCAGCTCTTCTCATTCCCAGTAGTTTAAATTGAAAACCCAAATACAAAATTGCTGACTAAAAATAGCTTTTCCCCTTTGATTCATAGTATTGTAAAAACCTTCTGCATTACCTAATTCTCTCAAGGCCACAATGATCTTTAAAGGCCAATTTCAATGATCTTAATATCCAGGCTAGATTTTATTGACTGGAACAGTGGCACTCTTCTGTAGATTTTCTTCAACAGGCAGATAGAGCTCACTGGTCTAAGTATTTTCTGGGTCTTTGTCAAGATTTTCTTTTACTCAATTTCACTTCTCCCACCCCAAAAGTTTTTCTTCTTATATAATGTATAGATCAGCGAGATGAGATCAACACCTACATTTCAGCAATTTTCCTGAAGCATTTCATGCTTCATGCCAAACCTATGCACTTACATCAATGGAAGTATTAGGTAGCTTAACAGATCACCTGAAGTATCAGAAGATGCTTGAAAGCAGTCAGTCTGTGTGGATTTTAGGACTTATTATATATGGTTACTGCAAAAAAACCAGAAACTATGAAGGCCAAATTTATGCAGTCATAACTTTTAGCAAACTGAGGAGGAGGGTGGTTCTGTGAACTCGCGTGTTTTGGACTCTGAACTTTGTCATAGGCTTCATATGCTTTTCAGCAAAAACATTTGGATTAATTTCCAGGTACAGAAAATTGATTAATTATATTCTCATTTGTCTATCCTTTATCTTTGACTGTTACAGCAATGACCATTTCCTATTTATTGTACATGCAGTATTTAGGAAACAGAGTCCTGGCTTGGTTAGCAAGTCCTCCCATTACATCCAATAATTGCCTTGGCTGGTATTCAATAACTCAGTGGCCATGACATTAATTATTCATATACATTCTTCATTCACAGATTGCTGAAGTGAGCAAGAAAAACAAAAGTTTAATGAAATTTCATCTTGCCTGATAGAGAAAGATAAATCTAAACTAAACTAACTTTTCTGTTAATATGCTGTAATGAAAAGACATTCTGCGTTCTTACCCCATTTTCCAGTGCGGTTCAACACATTTCACTGTTCATTTTACAAAATGACTGTTGGCGGTATGCTGAAATCAGAGGGATTGCATTTAGATTATCAGCATCAGTGGGATATTAGAAATTTTTATATGGCCTTTAAGCATTACCACATCTGGAAATTGTTTTTAATATGCTTTGCAATTTATTTAAATAATAGTTTATTTGTGTAGAAACACTGTAAATGTCTTTGAAGACGCTAAACAGCATTGCAGGTTAGAATCTTCGTGCTAAAAAGCAGCCACTTTCAACCATTTAAGTTTAAGCTGCTTTGCTGGTTGTTCTAGAGCAGGGGTCCTCAAACTATGGCCCATGGGCCAGATATGGCCCCCCAGGGTCCTCAATCCGGCCCCGGGTATTTACAGAACCCCCATGTGCTGCCCCCCCCCCCCCCCCCCCCCCCCCCCCCCCCCCAGCAGCCACAGATGACTGCCTGCCACTTCATCCACGTGCCGCCCCATTGTTAAAAAAGTTTGAGGACCCCTGTTCTAGAGTGTAAAGGGTTTTTCCCACAGAATTTTCTGCTGGAAAAACTGCACAGATCAAAACATCAACTGACATGCTGATTTTTTTTTTTTCCTTTCCTTGCATTTTTTTCAAACCTTGAGGGGAAAAAATCTTGTGTTCTTTTGAGGTGTTCAAATTTTCTAGTGCATAGAGAGTAACCATATTTGCAAATTTACAGAGTGCTTTCTAAAAAGATTCACAACTTTGCTCTCCTTAAGTTTTGGGAAGTAACTGTTAAGGTTTGTTTTTTTTTTTTTTAAGAGCACTCCCAAGCCACATGGCTAGTCATCTGTTACTAACCACATGGAGTCAAATCTGTGAACATTTCTGTTTCTGCCTCCTGCATCTTTTCAGGATCTAGCAGGTTATTTTTCATAGTTATAAAACTTAACATGTAGTGTTGTACAAATGGTGGATTTGGAGATACCTTCTGTCACTTTTAGTGTGTACTCAGACTTACAATTCTGCATCCTTCTTACTGTCTGGAAAGCCAGTTATTGTTGGTATGTATTTGGTATGTGCATAGTCTGTGTAAGGTATAGTGTGCATAGTTGGCATAATGCAGTGTGGAGCGACCTAAGGTGAAATCTTTGAATCATGAAGAGGATTTTACTCAACTGTATTTGAAAAAATGCCTAAAGGAATCACTGGTCAATTGATAATATATTATTTCCTTATTAAGTAGTTCCCTGTTACAACTCCTGTTCTTTTATCTTTCATTTTGCACATATAACCCCTGTACTATTAACTTCAGTAAAGACGGATTGCCTGTTACTACTAAGGTTTTTCACAGGCCTTATCCTTTGTACCTCAACAATCCCTTGTGATGAAATACACAAAAAACAATTTTGTAGGTGTTTAACTTGCACAAGGCCAAGCATAGTTTTTAAAACTATTTTAGAGATGTCATGTAGGTATGCAATAGATTCCTCAAAATCTGGCTAAAAACAATGCTTCTTTTCTATTATTCTAGCTCAAAGTTAATCAGTCTCAAGACCATAAAGGTCTACGTAGTAGTTGTTTACGGCTGAAATTCCCGACTTTCTGTCCCTTGACAGTGACAAAAAGCAAGCATTTCTAGGTCTAGTTCATCTATTCCTAAGGTATATATCTAAAATGAGGTTGATGAAACTTGCCTTCCCTATTTCTGTCCTATAACTGTAAAGGGAAGTTAGGATGCCTAGCTCACATTAAACTGTGTATTATACATCTAAGCTAAGTGAACTGAATGTTCAACTCTGGAAACACTTTTCACATCAATGTGATACTATTCTAATTGCTTTTGACAGTAGAAAGTAGCAAATACTGCACAGGCAGTTTGAGTATATAGCCCTATTACTTTGTGTGACGTTCCTTTCTTTAAAAAAGCTGCTGTTAATGAAATGATATAGGGAAGCTTGTCAAAACAATGTCTTGGGAAGTGAAAAATGTCATTTAATAGATTTCTGATTCCTTGACTTGCCTTTTTTTAAGACTGCTTTTTGAATGCATTTTTCAATGCAGGGAAACAGGAAGTGTTAAGTACTTAATCCCAGCTTGAAAAGTAACCTTGTGACATTTCTAAGAGTAAGTTATTCAAGTACTGTTTATTTGGTTTAACTGCAGAGGACGGTAACCTCTCAGAGGAGCCCAGTCAGATGATTATTGATATTTTATTTCTACACATTTAATCTTGAGATCGAAGACTTTTATATTGGGGTGTTTCTAAACAGCAGCTAATGAAGGAGAGGGTTTCCCCACTTAGAAGGTGGGTTTTTTTAGATGCATTACACATAACTAATTCTGATTAAGTAGATAGTCACACATCCCTAATTGTAGTGATATTTTGATTATTTTTACATTCTATCACTTTCACACTCTTTTCTGATACTTTCAGAAATTGTTGCTAGTTATACGTGGTGTTTGGCAGACCTGGTTGCTGCGGATGGTGTAGATCATATTCAAACATTAGGTTTCTAGAATACCATTTACCCTGAGAGAACAGTGGTTTGTGAGTTGGACAGTGAGCTCTATCTGTTGAAATTTTTTATTCACTCTGAGGCATGCATTCTCCTTAAGTAACTTTAAGCTGTTATACTTCAGAAGCTGAAGTATAATAGGTTTTATTCTTATTTCATAATTTTGGAATACTTTTAATGAAAGGAAATATTGAAACAAACCCATCAGTTTTACAGTTAATTGCTCTGTGTATGTCTTTACTTGTGAATTTTCAGTAACTTTGCCAGTAAGGTCACTAAGTCACTCTGTATTATTGGCAAAGCTTTTGCCAAGGTTGCAGTCATACCAATATTCAGTAGCTTAGAGAATTCTGTCCTAATCTGTAGGGTTTTTTTAAGGATCTGTATACTACATGTGAGTATTTTTCTAACATCTTGAACAATCATTATCTTTTACATTATTATGGATTTGCTTTTACTTTTGGCACAAAGTTAATGTGAGTATATGCTGCTTTCTCAGATGATTATTCCTCTGTGACTGCCCTGCTTATTGAAATCTAAGGAGCTTTGTGGTGTTATTTTTTGAAACTCTGTAACTACCAATAATGCAATGGTATGTGCCACTGAATGATTTCTTTCTCATCTGGATGTGTTCCTCTGACCCTGATTATTTTCCTCTGTTTCATATGTGCTAGCAGATATCTCAGTTACCTTATGGTGTCTGCTATGGTACCAGGTATCAGTGTTCAGGCACCCAAATGCTACCTTTTTTTTTCTGCTTGTCTGCAGCAAATAGAACCAACTGATTTTTGCCCTTCTGGAAAAGGGATAAAAAAATCACTTTGGCCTCCTGATTTATGGCCTCTATAGTTCCTTGGTTTAACCAGCTGTTCTAGGATGCTATGGCTCCCTTGAAGCTCATGCGCCAACCCTCCATTCCTTTTCCACCCAGAAAGACTGACTGCTTTATAATACCCTTTCCTTGAGGCAAGGGTGTTATAAAGAGAAGAGAAAGCTGTGTATCTTCTGTACAGTAAATTATGAATTGCTATGTATATAATATTTTTAGAGATGTTTTCCTGAAATTTATTTTCACCTAGAATGTCTGTGATGATTTTACATCAATTTTATTTCTATTGTTTCTT
Source organism: Falco cherrug (assembly GCF_023634085.1). NCBI lineage: Eukaryota > Metazoa > Chordata > Aves > Falconiformes > Falconidae > Falco > Falco cherrug. Next base: position 11,985,798 of record NC_073698.1, on the reverse strand, counting down.
TTTTCTATTTCTTTTTCACCTTATCCCCTCTTTGCTCTACTTATTTACTTGCATTGTAGTGAATCATACAGGATCTGAAGCCTCCTTTATCAAACATTATAGAGATCCCTGCTTTAAAACTTAAATCAAGAAACAGAGAAAACAACAGAATCAGAAGGCATGGACTTTATTCCTAGTTCAAAATTCAGAATTTTTTTACTTTGCCTATGAAAAACATCATAGGAGGTATGATATATCAAGAATATATACTTTTTTAACAGACTGTTCATCCTGACCATCTTAATTTGGCAGTTATGTTAGATATCTTTTGCTTCAGTAATACTTTCTGTAAGCTTTGAATTTGCATAAGACTACCTGAAATGAGAAAGCAAAGCTTTTAAAAGAGGGCAGAATTCATATTTCCTTTGATTTAAGTCTGTTATCTTTCCTGTGATTCAAGATGGCGGATACTCATAGTGTTTCTGTAGAAGTCCTTTGTGATACTGTTTTCTGTAAGACCAAATTGCTATTTTATTTCCTGAGAATGAGGCATTCAGCATGTTTTACGATGACTTAATGAACACAGTCCCTTTTGGAGAAATCAGTGGATTTTTCATTGCTATTTTGTCACAGAATCACAGAATCATTTAAATTGGAAAGGACCTCTTCAGATCACCAAGTCCACCCCCCCTGCTTAAGCAGGGTGAGCGAGAGCAGATGGAATTTCATGTTTTCTAATTTGTGCCCATTACTGCTTGTCCTTTCAAGGACAGGAGTCTGTGAAGAGCCTGGCTGCCTCTTCTGCATCCCCTTCCACCAGGTTTTTATTTATACACACTGATGAGATCTCCCTGAGCCATCTCTTCTCCAGGCTGAACAGTCCCATCTTTCCCAGCCTCTCCTGGTATGAAACAAATTCCAGACCCTTAATTGTCTTTGTGGCCCTGCTCTGGACTCACTCCACTAAGTTCATATCTGTCTTGTACTGGGGAGCAGTGGACTCAGTACTCCAGATGTAGCCTCACCAGTTCTGAGTACCCTTAACCTGCTGGCAGCACTATTCCTAATGCAGCCAAGGTAGCTGCTGACCATAAACACATTTCCTGGCTCATGGCCAGCATTATTGTCCACCAGGACCCCCAGGTTATTTTCTGCCAAGCTGTTTTTTGGTCAGTCAGCCCCCGGTGTGTACTGGTGCCTGGCATTATTCCTACCCAGGGGTAGGACTTTGCATTTCCCTCATTTGAACTTCATGCGTTGACTCTCATCTGACATCTCCCACATGTCCTGGTTCATCTCAACAACAGCACACCGACTGGGTCTGTCAGCCACTCCTTCCAGTTTTCTGCTGTTTGTGATCTTGTTGAAGGTGCACCCTGTCCCATCACCCAGGTTATTAATAAAGAGGCTAAAATGTGTAGGCCTCCGTATCAACTTCTGGAGCACGCCACTAGTGGCTTACTTCTAACTGGACTTTTTGCAGCTGATCACAACCCTCTGAACCTGGCTGTTCAGCCAGTTTTCCATCCACCTTGCTGTCCACTTATCTAACCTGTACTTTGTCAGCCTGTTGATGGGGATGTTATGGGAGACAGTCTGTGTCAAAAGCCTTACTAAAGGTGAGCTAAGCAACATCCACTCCTCTCACCTCCTGCGCCAAGCTAGTCACCTCATTGTAGATGGCTATCAGGTTGGTTAAGCATGACTTCCCCTTTGTAAATCCATGCTTACTAGTCCCAGTCACATTCTTGTCCTTCATGAGTTTGGAAATGTTTTCCAGGATTATTTCCTCCATCACCTTCCCAGGGACTGAGCTGAGCCTGACTGGCTTAGAGTACCCTGGATCTTTCTCCTTGCCCTTTTTGAAGATGAGAGTGACATTTGCTCTCTTACAGTCCTCAGGAACCTCTCCTGGCTGTCATAACCTTTCAGAGATAATAGAGTGGCCTTGCAGTGACATCAGCCAACTCCCTCAGCACTTGTGGGTCCAACCCATCAGGCCCCATGGACTTCTGTATGTGCAGCTTAAGTGCTCACTCACCTGGTCCTCCTCCTCTGAGGGAATGTCTTCCTTCTGGTCTTAGACTTCCTCTCTGGTTTCAGAGGCCTGGGATTCCTGAAGGCCAGGCTTATCAGTAAAGACGGAGGCAAAGAGACAGCGAGAACCTTGTCCTTTTTCACGTCATTTGTCAGTAGTTCCCCTGCCCCATTCAGCAGTGGGCCTATGTTTTCCCTAGTTTTCCTGTTGCTGCTAATATACTTACCAAAACCTTTCTTGTTGCCCTTCACGTCTTGCATCGGATTCGGCTGCAGGCTGGCTGTGGCTTTCCTAACCCACCTCTGTTTCCATCTCTTGTACACTTCTTCTTATGCAGTAGTTCAGTTACCTCACCTGTGGAGGCCTCTTGCCACCTTTGCTTGATTTCCACTTGTTGGGATGAATATTCCTTGAGCTTGGAGGTGGTGATCCTTGAATATAAACCAGCTCTGCTGGACACTTCTCTCCAGGGTCATACCCCATGGGGTATGGCCCATTGTCACATCTTTGTATTCAGTGGTTGCCACACTTTTACTAAATCATGAAGCTTTTGGTTATAGCTTGTCTCTTATTTCTGATGAAGAAACTATATGCACAAAAAGACTGACTGATATAATCAGAGGATTTTAGAAGTATTTTAAAATTATCACAGTTTATTTAACGTTACTATTATTTTCCTGTCTTCACTGCCGGAAGTATTAACATGAAAACTCTAACACAGCTCCTTTACATTACGCTGACAGTCTTCTGACTTTACATATCCCATTGAAGGGCCCAGCTGCAGAAAGCAACAGGAATCACAAAATGCAGAGCTGTATTTGAGCTGGAACCTGGCTTTATGAGAGTGTGTGTCTGTTTTATGTCTGATTCCTATGTCTTTCAGGAATCAGAGCGCCAAAAGTTGGACCTCAACGGTAATGTGAGATTTTTTGCACCACAAATGTGTGGTTAGAAAAGTTTAGAAAAAAACAAATTTGCAAAACATGCTGAAGTCTAGAGGATCTCTGATAGAGTGTACTTCCTACCACTTTTGTTGAAGCTTGTTCCAGCAACTGTGTGTAGAATCCCTCAAGATTAATGAGAGCAGAAGAAAAAGAGAGCTGGATTTTGCAGACTGGTAAGAAGAGGACATGCTCCGATGAGAGGAAAGGAGTCTTGCATTCTCATCCTTGTTGCCTGTCTTCATATATTTTATATGATTTAAAGACTAAATGACTTCCACAAACCTTCTTATCATTGGGTTACAGAGCCTGGAATATAAGTATACTTGTAGAAAGAAGAGTCTGTCTAATGGTACAGTGCAGTCTAAATAGTGGGTTAGACAAAGGCTTGAAAAAAAAATCACAGCTAATTAGTATCATTATTACCTGGTGCCTGCTGGTTTTAGCTCCTATTTCATCTGCTTTTGTATAATCTTTTTTTTCTAAAAAGATTGTCTGGATTTCTTCATGTTATTTGGGGGTGGTGGAAAAGTGATAGGTAAATGTGTTTGAATGTGTGGGGAATATTTTTTCATTACAAGCCATTAGTCTCTCTAGTCTATATTGCCACCCGGCTGTGATCAAAGAAACTAAGATATTACAGGGCTTCAACATTTTGCTTTTGCTTCTGTTCAAGTACCAGATTACAGGGTATTCTTTATTTGCAGTAGGAGAGTGTGAACAGATTACAACTCAAAGGATGGAAACGGGGAAATTATAACATCAGTAGTCATGGTCTGAACTTGTAAAGAACGAATTCCCTCAAAGGACCCAGGGGCTTTGGGGATCCTTATCCTATAAGACATTGTACTTGAACATGACAGCTGTCTTTTGCTGCCTATGATAGCTCCTCTTTTCTCCCCTTTCCTTTGAAACATCTAAACTCAAGTCCATAACTTTAGCATGCATTTACATTTTAATTTCACTTAAGTCTCAAAAGCATCAAAATATCCAAGTGCTTTGTTCACTGTGGTGTATAGAGGACCAAACTGTGTATCAGTACATCAGATTCTGTGTTCAGCACTGAAGTAGGACTGGAAGGAAAAATGAACGTGTGTATGAGTAAATGCATACTAATCACTACATAAAAATATTGTATGACTTGCATCCAGTTTCCAGGATTATGAACATAGAGGCTTAGAGGGTATCAAGAAAAGAATAATTACCCATATTTGTTGAGTAGATAAAGGAATACAAAATAAAGACAATTATGCATCTGTTTTACTTAAATTTTTTCTTTCCCTTTTTATTTTTGTTGAAGCTACAATGAAAAAAAAAATTTGCTGTAGATTTTACCTCAGCCGCAGAGTAGAAATTGTCTTGGCACACAGGTGTGTAAGAGAAAGTACCTATATAAAGGTAGGAAAATTACAGAAGTGTATTTACTACCTTGCTAGTTGCGTTATTTTGTCATGTATTGAACCAACTATCTTCTATTCTAAGAAACTTAAAAAATAATTATGGGTCATCAAATTCCATTAATACAAGCTCCAGTGTTAGTGGCTTATGTTTGCACAGCTGCTTTCAGACCACCTGCACTCTTCAAGCAAGTGTTTCTTTCTATTTGTTCTTTCTGGTTCTTTTCAGAATTTATCCATACCTCATGTTAAGTTTGTTGTATGGCAAGCTGATTTCCATTTCCAAATTAACTGTATATTGACTTTCAGATTAGTAGTTCCTGTGTTGTGATATACCAGGATCTCCAGTACAGGAAAATGAGTCACACTGGTTCAGAATGTGTCCAATGCAATATAAAGAGTAATTTATCAAGGAACTGCAGAGTTTGAAAGTAGATGCAAATAGTAACTGTGAGCTAAGTTTTTCAGAGGCACATTGACTCTTTTTGTTTACATTTGTGACAATTTCACCTGAAAAATCACTTAAATGTTGTGGGAAATGTGTGCAGATTTCTAGATCAGATAATTGAGTCTTCCTCCAGTTTAATTTCTTAAAAGCAGAGTATAATTTTATAATTAACAAAGGATTAAAACTAATATTTCTGTTACTGGTGATCTGCTTTTCAATGTGAACATTAGGGCATTGTGTCCTCAGCAGGCTGGATGCATCTGTGTCAAGGATTACTCTGAAAGTACAGTGAAAGTTAGAAAAGTGGACAAAATAGGATGGTTACAATTGTATGAATTCAGAAGTATAACATGTAGGAATCATGCTGAGTGTTTCATAGCACTTTCCAGACACAACACTGATAAAGTTCTTTCACTCGTACTTCTGCGAGCGCTGCACAGCAAGAGTTATTCCATTTCTTTACTACCACTGATGAGTTCAATTATTATCACTGAAGATATCAGAAACAGAAGGAACATGGCATGATTTTCAAATCAATGTGTAGCAAGTTTTAGGACAAATAACAGTGTGATCTTTCAAATATGCCAAAGTAAACAGCTTGCATTAGAGGTGCCAAGGAGACAATAAAAGGTGAATCTGCACAGTGTCATTTGAGGCTTCTTTTCAGAATATCACTGCCCTTCAAACATTATGACCATACTCAGAATTCAGAGATGAATTGTGAATGCATCAGAGGGCACGTAATACTGGATATGAAAAGAAATGAGAATATCTGAAAATAGGTAAAGCCAGTGTAGTTCTATTTCAACAGGGACTTTAAGGGATACAGGGATCTGTTTACAGCCTGAAGGAGATCACGGCATCCAAATACCAAGCTGATTATGAAGAGCTGGGAGTACATGGACATCTAGTAATTGGAATCAAAATATAGGGTGGGAGGCGTCTACAAACATATTGAAGGCCCTGTGTCTGCTTTGCGGAGAAAGACTAGTCACACTCTGTCTTTGCTCCAAGATGCACTGCCTTGTCCAGACTGCCCTGTTCACATTTTGGAGAAGAGAGCATCTTGTTTGTAATTACGCATACTGAGCAGCTCACCTACCTGTCACCAGAATTACATTTGTTGTCTCTGGCTTCTTCTCCTTATTGGGCATAAAGTATTTCCTATGATCAGTTTGCATGTCCTCACATTTATTTGTCATATCCATTGTTTCCTTTTTTTTTCTTGAGTGTCTAACAGGATGAAGCTGAGGTGCTGCAGTGTTCTTGCAGTACAACTAATGAGTAATAATGGTGCTAGTAGTAACAGAAGAACTGGTCTGTTTAAAAATTTAGAAAGGAGCTGGTATAGCTGCCATTTTTCAGGGAAATGTTAATCATATTGTCTTCCTAAAAAAAGTAAGCAAAATTAGAGGAAAAAAAGAACTACAGACTAGTTAGTGTCCTTAGGGCAGGGAGAATGTATCACTCCTACTGTGAAAGCATATAGGAGACCAGATTGCACAGAGGTGCTAAATAGCTATTAGATATTAGAGGCTGTCACAACAATGAACTGTTCTAGGCACCTCTATCAAAAAGAGGTTATGAAGAATTCAGAAATGAAATAACAAACGCTATTATGTACTTAAAGATATACTTTTCCTGAAAAATATCACAAAGCTAAATCACTTCTCATGTTTGATTTGTTACAGTCTCTTTTGCAAAGGACTGTGCGGACCCAATTAAATAATAATGGTTTTCTTGTGAAAACTTTTAACTGAAGCAAGTTTAAGACATCTGAGATCTATTTGCTTAACTATCTTAAGTGGACATCTGAGAAGCAATGCAGAGATGCCCAGGTGAGCACTCGGTAAAAGCCACTGATCTAATAATACAACTTTATACGAGTACTTTGCACGTTAATTAATGTTATCAGAGGTAAAGCAGAGGTTGACAAAACCTACTGCATGTATTCTGCTAGGTGGACGAAAAGCATTCATTTGAGGAACCAGGGCCTGTTCCTATCTGCTGAAGATCTGTTCTCATCTGCAGTTATCTGAAAGGCTTAATACATAGGATGAAGCATAATGGTTCAGTGTCAGCAAGACACATACGGCATGTGGAGGACAGGGAGGTGATTTGAGACAGCCAGCATGGCTTCACCAAGGGCAAGTCCTGCCTGACCAACCTAGTGGGCTTCTATGACAGAGTGACTGCATCGGTGGACAAGGGAAGAGCTATAGCTGTCATCTGTCTGGACTTCTGTAAGGCCTCTGACAGGGTTCCCCACAACATCTTTCTCTTTAAATTGGAGAGACAGATTTGATGGGTGGACTATTCAGTGGATAAGACATTGGATGGTCACATCCAGAGGGTAGTGGTCAATGGCTCAGTGTCTGGATGGACGTCAGCGATGAGTGGTGTCCCTCAGGGGTCTGTGTTGGGACAGACACTGTTTAGTATCTTCATCAACAACACAGACAGTGGGTTCGAGTGCACCCTCAGCAAGTTTTCAGACGCCACCAGGCTGAGTGGTGTGGTTGACATGCCTGAGGGATAGGATGGCATCCAGAGGGATCTGGACAAGCTTGAGAAGTGGGCCTGTATGAACCTCATGAAGTTCAACAAGGCCAAGTGCAAGGACCTGCACCTGGGTCAGGGCAACCCCTAGTATCAATACAGGCTGGGGGACAAAGGGATTGAGAGTAGCCCTGAGGAGAAGAACTCGGGGGTACTGGTAGATGAAAAGCTGGACATGACCTGGCAATGTGTGCTTGTTACCGTAATGCTTGTTACTATAATCCTGGGCTGCATCAAAAAAAGTGTGGCCGGTAGGTTAAGGGAGGTGATTCTGCTCTGGTGAGACCCCACCTGGAGTGCTACATTCAGCTCTGGAGCCCTCAGCACAGGAAAGATGTGGACATGTTGGAGCAGGTCCAGAGGAGGGCCATGAAGATGATCAGGGGGATGGATCACCTCTCCTGTGAGGACAGGCTGAGTTGGGGTTGTTCAGCCTGGAGAAGAGAAGGCTCCAGGAAGACCTTATAGCAGCCTGCCAGTATCTAAAAGGGGTTTATAAGAAAGATGGGGACAAACTTTTTAATAGGACCTGTAGCAATAGGACAAGGGGTAACGGCTTTAAACTAAAAGAGGGTAGATTTAGACCAGATATAAGGAATAAAGTTTTTACAATGAGGGCGGTAAAACACTGGAACAGGTCTCCCAGAGAGGTGGCAGATGCCCCATCCCTGGAAACATTCAGGGTCAGGCTGGACAGGGCTCTGAGCAACCTGATCTAGTTGAAAATGTCCCTCCTCCAAGGTGGTTGGACTAGATGACCTTTAAAGGTCCCTTCCACCCCAAACCATTCTATGATCCAGGGTACAGGACATGATTGATTGAATCTGAAGAACCTCAGGTATAGTTTACAAGATATATCTTAAAGTATCAGCAAAAATGTTAACAGTGATAACTCCTATAGTGAAATGTTGGTCCAAGAGTTGGTATACAGTCATTGTTAGGGTAATTTTGAACTGAAATTGTTAAAGCATTCAGAAACATCCACTAAGAATCACTCTGGAATGACAAGGAAAAATTAGGCTTACTAGATGAGAAATGGAAGTGTTAGACTTTTGTTATTTAATTTTTAATTTCTATACTGTAACAGATACAGATAAATTCTAACAACAGTCATTCAGAAACATGATACAGTTTTAAAACTCTTCAAGACAGAAAAAAATATTGAAGTCAACTAAACATAAACTTAGCAAAGGCTGATTCAGTAGGACTTGAGAAAATAAAATTGTGGCGGATACAGTTTAATTTCTATAAACCTGTTTGACAGCAACCCTGAAAACTGTTTTGAGAAAACTGTTTTCTACTCTGCCATTCAGAAAGCTTTGTATGTCTAGACTGATGGTGCTAACATCCCAGGTAGTGACTGCGGACAGTAATAGAAATGTTCAACATAATGTCTTATCTTTGGTGTGGAATCTAATAAGACAGCCAAAGAAATCAAATTTGCAAATCACTGTCTCTGAAAAGACTCTTCGCTGTAATTAATTTTCTACTCAACCTGTAGATAATCCATTGTTACTCTTCCAAATATAAGCAGGTGGACAGCAATTAGATAATTCTAAAATCCTTTCTGTTCCTTAATTTTAATTAAAGTATCTGGTACTTCATTTAATGAAGTAATTACATTATTGAAAGATGGTATTAGCACAATCAGGTTTCTGTATTGTTAGCTTGTCAAATGGACATCCATCCTGTTATGGTACTGCACAAGCAATACCATTTCCACATGCAGTTTAAAAAGCAAAATGTCTTGCAGCTGACCTTTTACCACTTCCATGAGTCTGGTTCTCCTCAGTGAGGAATTCTACTTTCAGCTTCGGTGAATTGGATGCTCTGGAAGCTCAATCTGATCCGACACTATTATGAAACACCAAATTAATGTGCTAAAATTGAGACAAAGGGCAAATGACAATGGAAGTAGAAATGCCACACTTGATGGACCAGATTCTCATTTTATTTCCATCAGTTATTGTAATGTAGTGGAATTACTTCAGCACAATTCTGCCATAAATAAACACTCATGGTGTTATCATGGTTAGAGAGGAAGTGCTATCTAGTGAATAGAAAAGATTTATTTCATCTGTTCTAATGATAGCCTCTTAATTTCTATGTGATCTCAAGAAAGTGACTTAAGTCTTTGTCATTCTGTTTTCTTGTGATTTAAATAGGTCACACTAACACTTTGCTACCTTGAATCATTGTGAGGATAATTAAAGTTTCTCAAGCACTTTGGTACCTCCAAGTAAAAAGGGTAAATAAATGTAACTATGTAATTTTTCTAGGTTGGATTGAAAAGAGGAGTTGCAATTGGCAGAAGTTTATTTATAATTTTGATGGTTGGCATAATGAGCCCTTTACATCAAAGTCTGATAATGCAGCTGGTTATGTGAAATTTATGACTGAGTATATAAATTAGAACTTAATGTCTTAAAAGGGATTGGATTAGTGTGGCTGATAGAGACTGATTAGGTTTTTTTAATTGAATGGGAATGATGGGATAATTCCCCTGGGGTGTGGGAAATTCGGTATTATGGATTCATTATGATAAAATGTACACTTGAAGGATATGAAAGAAGCACATGGAAGTCACCACTTAATTTCTACTTTTCTGTCTTCTTAGTCTTTTCGCTTTCCATAAATCAAAGAATCTAGGTAGTTTTTCAGATTTACAGTCGAATGTTGTATTCTTTTTCTGTTACCAATAATATAAAATATATCTTCTATACAAATCCCCTTTTTCCCTAACACATATTTGGTGGTAGGGATCATGAGGAACAGGTTAAAGGGCTGTTATAAATCCATATCAAATTACATTTACTGGTATCTAACTTAAATGATCCTTGGTGCAGCTTAATCATGTGACGTCTCATCCTGTCCATCACAGGAATGCAGAACGAGTTAGTCCTTTCCACTTTTTGGCAATATTTTTGTAAAAGCATAAAAACATGCTCCCTTTTCTTTCATTAAGGCTAAGCAATCCTGATTCTTTCAACTTCTTATGGCAGGCCTTATTTTCTGAATTTCTTACCATTGCTGTGCCGCTCTTTTTGAGTGATTCTGCTAAACTGACTCCTTTGGGGGTACTGCCTAGGGTTCCAGTCTTTTTCGAGACCAGTATGTATCTCAGGAGGGGGTAAAAGGGCTGCCAGTAACATAAGAAAAATTATCTCGCAAGCCAAATTCTACTTTCAGCGACAGAATTACGTTGATTAACATAGCATAAATGAGAATATAGTCATATAATGATATAATGAGAATATAATAAGACCCCAGGTGAAGCAAGCATAGCCTTTCCGTATCCCTAACAGTAGTTTAGTGCTGCTAAATAGTAATAGTTCCAATAATTACGATTTGGGATAAAAAAAGCCCTACAGATTTAATTGATCCTTTTGTTAGCTTTTTGGGTTTTGTCCCTTGGAGTGCTGCTTTCTCTTTAGCTCTAGGGATTAGAAACTTAATTTGGCTTCTGCTGAGGCCTGGAATTACTACATAATTACTGTATTCAAAGAATCTGGAACTACAAGAAAAGCACTAAATATCACTAAGTTTATGATTAAATTTAGAGAATTGGTAACAATAGTTATTTTCCTAAAGAATATCAACCCGACAGCCATTATTTTGTTAAATAAGTCTGTTTATAATTGTTGGTAATATACAGAAACATTTTTAACTGAACTAAAAATAGCTTTCTCGCATACAGTTTCAGACAGCAATGACTTCTTTCTTGTTTTTTTTTTTTTATTTTATTTCATCAGAATTTTTACCAGCTTTCCCACTGGCTCTCAGGCTGCTGTGTTTCAAGTTGGAGTAGCAGATAGTTGAAAGATACATAAAATGCAGAAAATAAAATATAAAACATGAAGAATGTTTATTTCTGTATGTGGATTCCCCTGCATACGTAGTTTCACATATTGGAAATATGTTTATAGCTTCTATAGGGTAGTCTTCCAGCTGTAGGAGATCTAAACCAATGAATGATGTTTGAGATTGCTTTTTGTAGTATTTTCTATTTACTATTAATCTGTTTATGATTCGAAAGACTTGTTCCAAAGTCTATTAAAATAAGTGGCAGACTTCCACAGGCTTTGGATCCATCCTTAAATAACTTATAATATTGATGATGTATTTTCACTTGAAAGCATAAGGTTGGCATAGTATTTTTTGTTTCTCATATGGGCGAAGCTGATGCTTGAGAATTAGTTTGTCTAAGCCAGCTCAATTTTAACAGAAAAATTAAATTTGTGACTTATAGCTTCTCCAAGGCTGGTGCGTTTCTGTTGCTCAGCACTGGCCAAAACCTGTCTTAATTTATGATCTATGAATTCTCATTCCAATACTGAGATTTTACTGCGTTTATGTCAAAGCAGAATTTGGTCCAATATCCTAAAGTTTATTTATATGTGTTCTCAAAGATCAGTTTCCATTCAGTTATGAAAATCCACGCATGCATTTTTTTAGAAAACAGTGATAATTCGCTAAAAATTTGACAACAATTTTGCATTTTAAATACCTTCTAGGCTTTAAAGCAAAACCTTAGAAGATCAATAATTCTTATATAGAGAGACTATAAAAAACACTAATCTATGGAGCATTGTCCTCTGTTGCAGAGTATTTGCCACAGAGGCAATAATCACAACTTCACAAATGTTTGTTTTCAATATACAGAATACAAAAGCACATTTGAAGTCGGTGGAATTAGATGTCTGTAGGCTTTCTTGAAAATCCTGTTAAGTACCCTGGCTGCAATTTTGCACATCTAAAAACCCTGAAAACCTTGCAGCATGGCATCAAACAAATACAAAAACTCTAGTGAGCAAAGAGGTGTCTACTGAGATGTACAGTAACATCTGCTAGTGCAAGGTGTCTAGTTCACAGATTGCTGGAAAAGCAAATTCTGCATCTGTGAAAAATAGTTCTGAGAACTGGGATGAGAAGTTAATACCCTAGAAATTTTAATGGAGCCAAAATTCCTCAATATTTAGCTGCAGATATACACTCCAGGGATCTAGAGGCTCCTGTTTCACAATATCCTCCTTGGCGGCCTGTAAAAGAGTCCAAGAGCTTTGGAGCTGGAGCTCCAACAAGCTTTCTTGATTGGGACAGGATGAAACTCTTAAGAACACGAATGTAGAGGTAACTACTCAATTGCATACTCTTTCATTAATGAGTCAACAATTTTCTGAAGAAACAGTGAATTTAGCTGTCATGTTTAATCCTCTATAGTCACAGAACTCAAAAGCTGAGGAATATGAATTTTTTTCGGGTCTCTTGGTGGCTGCTGAGGAAGCAGGCAAGCTTGGCAACCAGGCAAGTAACCATCAAAAAGTAATGTGAATGAAAGAATCCAGTACAATAATTTGTTACAGAAAATTTCTGACCAGATCAGGTGACATTTACAGATTCTTGGTGTGAATAAAAGGCACAATCAAAACCAGTCAGCCTGTACCGATGTATAAAATTATTATGCACTAGAAATTCAGTTGCTCCAATCTGGTCATGAAAGAGAAGAAAGAGTACGCAGAAATGCATTTCTGGTCCACCTAATCTTCTGTCTAAGGTATTATACTTCTGTGATAATGAGGAAAACCATGTTAGGCTGCTCTCCAAGCACACAGTGTGGTAATTCTGAAAGCTGAAATGGAAGAATAGGAAAACCCAAGACTCTCCCAAGTAAATTTCTTCAAGTTGTTTGGTAATATTTCAAGCTACTTGAATTATTTCCATGGTGTTCAAAAAGTCTGTAATTGAAATTGTTTGCAGTTATATTTAAACACTTTGAAAAGACCTCATGTCAATAAGAGTTTCTTCATAATATATGATAGTGCAATCAACGAGCAGATGGAAGCTAGGGCAAGGAGCTTGCGAAAAAGATTAGGGCAAACAGAGGAATTAATAATTTAATCTGAGCAAGCCACACTAATTCCTAACCTTAATGTTCAGAAAAGCCTTGAGGTTGATCTTTTTTATATGTGATTAAATTTTTGCACATACTACAAAAAATGCCTCCCACACTTATTTAAGAGCTAGTTATCTTTGACGTCTATTTTTAACATGAGATGAATTGCCCTTCTTTGTCCATAGGACCACAAGAGATGTACATGTTTATATTAGATTGGTAAGGTTAGGTGAAATTCATCCTGTCTTCAAGAAAGAGCAACTTAAAAACAAGATTGCAGTTGGTTTTTATTCAACAAGTTATGAATATATTTCATTACTGGTTCCTGAACAAGTAGTAGATCTTTTTTCTCTAAGCTGTGTGAATATATAAATATATATATACACACACAACCGACTGCTTTAAAATCATCTTTAGATTGAGTTGCAAACAGCAAATAATTAGATAGGTTCTTTCCGTGTTTGTACTCTAAAGCTATGCATTGTTCTTTATTTCTCCAATGTGGACAAATGTTTTAAATGAACCTTATGTCATATATAACAAGTTAAACCAGCAGATGTTAAGCATAGCTCCGGTTACCAAAGAAACATGCAGATGCTGGTGAATAACCAGTTCCTATGTGTGTTTCTCAAAAGAACTGTCCGTCAGAGAGCTTTGATATTCTCAGGATATGATGTCTGAAGTTTATGACACTGCTACATTTCCATCTGTTCCTGAAACTGATGGTGGCATGTGTGTCTATCCATGTGCCATTTCGTAACAAGCTGAAGTTTAGAACTATAAATCATTCTGTTGCTGCAGCAGTGACAGGTGCAGGATAACAGATGCAGTCTCCAATATATTAAGAGAATGCCATGATTTATTTGCTTTAAGGCAGTCTGGGGTTAGCAATCTGCTTGAAACTAGATAACCATATGGTGCATGGCTGCTAGAGGAGAATATTTGCCTGTAATAATGTAGTGTATTAAAATGCAAGCTCCAATATTTAGCCTTGGAAAATGTCTCTTGACACCTGTGTCAGCTCCTTGAGATGCCTGAAGACTACATTATGTGAGTTGAAGTGCAGAGTGTCACTAAACTTGTGACACATGCTTGGCAACTGGGTGCAAGTGTCCAGTACAATGAAGTGTTTAAACATGCAGATTTTCCCACTGGCCTCTAACTTAGGCATGCACCTAACAACTTAACTGAGTGAAGATCTGCAGAAAGTAGTTTTCTGGTGAAACATTAATTGTTGTTGTACCTCTCAGTTGTTAGTAAGGATGATGAAGCTGAACATATGGGCAAAGGCAGGACAGCTCTGTGATTAAGAATATAGAAATAAAAATTACCAGAACTGAGGTGCACACAAAAACATCAGAGAGATTGATGAGTTCAGGGCAGGGAGAGAGACCCGTCTCCACTACAGATTTCTCTCTAAAGAGACCTGAGAATACACAAAGCTATTGATCTAATAGCAGTACTTCCAACACAGATCTCAAATCAGGGAAAGCATGAAAATGCAGTGATGGTATTTAAGGATGGTTAAAATTGTTATTTATATAACTACAGGCCCATTATCCTGATCTCAAAGGTATGAGAAGTTTAAGAATGTGCTGTCAGGGAACAGGCAGGGTTGGTGGTTTTGGGGGGAGCTGGATAGGGTGAGTGGGTGCCTCGGGCAAGACTGGTCAAGGCAATTAATGCCTATTAGTGCCCTCAGGGCCCTGACACTTATTTTGATGGAAAAGAAACCGGAGACAGTGAAAAAATGGAGAATGAAATAAATTGCAGCTTGGGTTTGCTGAATGTGAATCACATTTGAATAGCTTGATCCTTCTTTGCTAACTCATTTTCTAGACAAAAGAAATGCCATCGATGTCATCTGTCTGGCCTACCGTGCCATATGGGAAATTGGAGAAGATGCAAATTAGCAGAAGAAATTTCAGGTGGATAAGGAATTAGTTAGAAGAGAGACAATGGCAGGTGCTTTTGAAGGGGAATGTACTGTGGAGGAAAGTCAGGAGTATACACGTTCCTCAAGGAGTAGCCTGGTGACTGATTTCTTAAATATTTTCACATCGTTTTAGGATTAAATGTGGAAACATGCTGACAAAACTTGCTTATGACATTGTGTTATGGGAAGTGATTAATATAGAAGAGGTTCAGGCTATCACACAAGAAATACATGATCTTTAGATTCAAAGTACTGGGAATGGGGAAAAAATTCCACAGCGTGAAATGTCAGATCATGAGTTTAAGGAATAGTAGAAAGAATTTCTGCAGTCACCCAAGAGGATGGCTCTTGAAAACAATTGAGAAGAAGGATTTCAGCAGATTACTTTTTTACAAAGATTATGAGCAACCAAAGAAATTCAACTATAAAACTGCACATATAATGCTAGGACACTATAGTTACGGTATGCTTAGTAGAAAAGCAGATGCCAGATAAAGGTGCCATTGTGCAGGGTAGTATCCTAACAGCTGGATGGACTGCTTTTTCAAGGAACCTTGTCTCTCTCCCTCTCGGCTACAGCAGGACGTTAGATGTCTGAATTAGACTCCTGAATTAGGGTGAAATAAGTCACACTTCTAATAACCAGCTGGGAATCAGGAATTGTTTCATTTGCACTGATGGTATAAAAGAACAGCAGAACCTGACGGGGCACCTCTCCATGCATCTTCCAGCCGCTTCCCTCCTTTGCTGTCACCAGGTTCATAGATATGTGGTGAAATGAAATAAGCTGACCTCACAACGGTCTAATTTTAGGACCTATTTGGTCATAAAGATTTAACTGTCAACAAACAAGCTGTGGATCTAACAAAAAAATATCTAAATCCCTTCTGTCTTTAGAGTCAAAGTACTTTGCAGACAACAGTAAGAACCTGGTATCGATGCTTTCTTTACTACAGATAAAGAAACTAAGGCACAGAGGTGGAATAACTTGCCAAAAGCCATGGAAAAGGGAGTCATGCAGACCGGAATAGAGCCCAGCAGTCTTGCGTCTTAGTACACTGCCTTGTCTGCTGGTGCATGCTGCCTCCCACAGACGGGCAATAAAACACTTTGCAGAGATGACCGGTAGCACTCGTGCACGTGGTAACTATCCAGTAGGTATTTTTCCAGGCTGTTAGAAGAAAGCAAGAGAGGCAGAGAGGACAGTTTTTTGAAAGAAGTAATGTTTGACTCAGAGAGAGAAAGATACAGCACTTTCTGGATGAAAGTTTTTAAATGCAAAAAGAACAGACAAGAAGCAGCAAGACCTTTTGGGCTCGTTAGGCATTAATTCAGAGGAAATCATTACAAACCTAAAAGTGGAAACCCTAGGCACCCTAGGCACCAGCAATAAATCACTGACGTGACCGATTACTCAGCTGTTTTACACAGCAACATCCACATGGATGTTTTACAGAAGGTGTCTGGATATGACTGATGATATAAAGAACCGAGGGACATCAGCTCTCAAGGGAATGGCCATTTTGAAGGAAAGACTAAAAACCCCACAAATTTAAGGGGAAAGAGAAAAGGGAAAAGAAAATGTGAAAGGAAAAAAGGAAGGACAAAAGGAATATGAGAAAAGAAAAAGGGAAATGGAAAGAGAAAAGGGAATTTTCCATGGCAGCTAGCTGAGAGGTGAAGCAGTGGTGGTGGTAGTACTGGTGGTGGGTGTTCCCAAACAGTCGTCTTCTCCAGTGCAGCTGGCGAACCCTCCCAGATATTCTTCCTACAGTAACTATAAGATTTCACACTGGTGTGCTCTACCTCTTTTATTAGTTACGCTAATCATACTGCTCAGAGCATGTTTTGATCGCACATGCGTTGCCCATGCTAATTGGCACCTCAGCTTTTTGCAAATGTATTACTGGGCAGTGCTGGCTGGCTACCTAAACCACTGTTATCTCCTATTGGCAGCTACTAGGCACTACATGTTCCCTAACATAATGTTATACACTAAAAGCTACAAAACAAATGGTGAAGAAAGAGAGAAAGCCAAAAAGTATGGTTCGCGCAGTGGTAGCAATTGCTTCTCGTAAGAAATTCAACACAACCGCCATGGCTGTGGTCCAGAACCAGGAGTGCAAAGCTGGGAGGGTGACAGCATTTTGGATAGTGATACAATACAAAACTCTGCCTCAGCACCCTCGAGGTATGAAGGTGCACAGATGCACAGAAAAGTGACAGGCAGACTGCAGTGTTGTGAGGGAAAAGCAGCAGAAGTGCAAAGGGAAAGTCCTTGGAATCACACAAGGTGTGGAGTCCTCTGATCAGGGCTTGCAGAAGAGCAATAAACTCCCTCTTGTCTCTCCAGGAAGGCAGGTGATTTCTGAAGTCAGGAAGAGACCTGGGGTGCTTTCCTTAATGCTGATACCTGAGCATCGAGAGGTGACTTCCCAACAACCTCCCCTCTCTCTGCCTGTCACGCTTCCCATCCATCTTGGCTTTTGGAAAGCCGTTCCTTCTCCTACATCTTCCCTAAGAGGCACTTCCATTTTGCTTCTTACCTCATGGTAAGATCTTTTCAGGTTAGTATGTGCTCAAAACTTCATGACTAAAGGAATTGTTTCATTTGAAGATGCCCTTGCCTTCTTCTGTGTCTTGTGATGGGAGTAAAACCAGGACTTGCATTCTGCAGTCGCTGTTGCTGTTTATGTCCTGACAGAGCTGTGAGAGCTGTGGGATTTGTGAGATATCCATAGGTTGGAGAGAAGGATTTGGTAAAAATAAAAGAACCACGTCTTAGTCATATTTCCACTTTTATCGTGCGCTGGTAGTAGCACAGCTGCAATTCTGCGCACGTATCCCAAGTGCACAGCTTCCAAGCAGGTCATCCAGAGGGTAGCAACAACTCACAAAGTCTCTGGCATATGATTACAAACTCTTTTAAGATGTGCGAGTGGGCAGATAGAGAAGAACATTGTCCTTTTAATACTTCAGGAAACATAAAGAAGATCATGGTATGAATGACAAGCAGTTGGCTTTGCACGGGTGTCATCTGGTATTCATAGATTCACAGAGTTTAAGGCCAGAAAGAAGTCTTAAATCATTTTTATTGACTCACTGCCTGTTAGAGGTTAATACGTTTCACCCAGAGAAGTGAGCGATTTCTTCTTTCAGGCTACAATGAATGCCATTGAAATACCTTTGCCCACTATAGTTTCAGGTGCTGCTAAAGCGATTTTTCTTTCACCAAGTTTCTCAGAGATCCTTCTGTTTGTAATTCCTACAGGAAACTAAAAGCAATAGTGAAATATGTTTGACCTTTTGATCCTTTGGTCAGCTAGGCTTTTTTTCAGCTCTCGCAAATGTTCCATCTTCTCTTGTTAGGACATTTTTTTTAAATACAAATTTCTCCCATTGCACTAACACAGTGTTCATTAAATTTCCATTATTGTTTTTAATTAGACTACAGAAACGTGTTACTGGCTCTGACTTCACATACCCACGGGATTCTACATAACATTTGAATCTCAGTGGCATCCCATTAGCCATTATCATTTTGGCTTGGCTTAATTGTGGTCAGCTTCAGGGACAGAATAGAAAAGCAGTCATCAAATATTCTTCTGTCTCCAGTCAAGCTGAGTAATGAGGGACTCCTTTGCTGTCCATTTATTTTACAGTTACTGCTGACCCCAAATGGCTCTTTCATTGCTGCATAGCAATGCACAAAGTGCCTGGCTTTGGAAAGAGTCCAGTTTCCCTGAAATAATGATGGGCAGCAGAGAATTAGCATTCACTGTCTTTTCTCTAAGTCATCTTCTTTTCTTTCAACGTCTCTGCTAATGACCGTCATCCTCTTGTGTTCTTGTGCCATGTGAACCTGGATTTTTTCTGTCTTGCAGTGTTCTCACAGTCATCACATTAGTAAGATTACCTGCTGTTATCATAAAGACATTTTTTAGGGTGCAACTTTGTCTCCTAGGAGAACATAAATTCCTATATACACCTAGATGCACCTTTGTTACACAAGATGTTGATATTACTTACTTAGGCCTGTGTACAGGAAAATGTATAAAACAAGCATGATTCAAGTTAGAGCTCTATGATCTGGATGGGATACAACTAAGTAGTAAAAACTGGTTGCATGATAGGGCTTGAAGGGCCGTGTTTAATGGGTCACACTCTACCCTTGGAGGCCATTAACAAGTGCAATGCTGCATGGGTCTGTCCTGGGACCTGTCCCATTTAGCATCTTCACCAACAATCTGAAGGAGGTGACAGAGGGTGCCCTCTGGCCAAATGTACAGAGGCCACCAAACTGGGGGGAAATGGCAAAGGAAAACATTTTTAAAGAGAAATATGGTGCAGGAGAACTTATCTGAGGTTCTTCTGAAACTCAGAAATGCCCTCAATGAGAGGGACACAGGCAAAGGGAAAGTTACAATGAGAGAGGCGGGGTGTGTGTGTGTGTGAGTGTGTGTACAAGTGCGTGTATGTGTGTGTGTGTCTGTATATGTACGTACACATATGAGCAAAACTTAGATGGATTCATCAGCCCTACTGTTGTACGTGGGAGCTACCTGGTGCACAAAGTTACTATGAAGCAACCAGCAATTTCAATGCCTGATATGCTTACTGAGATTCAAATCTCCAAAGTATTTCTTAGTACCTTAACAAAAAGGTACTTTCAAAACTGTGCAACTTACTGTATGCAAAGACCTACTGCATATTTTAGATCAATTAAGGAGTGAATGCTCTCTCATTTAGTGATCTCTGATGTATGTTGCCCAGTCAGAAGTAACTGAATGTTATTAAAATTGCAAAACTAGCACTAAAAAATGAAACACAGCACAATCTTACATCAGACTTCTTGCCCACCTGCATTATTACATAGTTTTTAATTATCACATGCATTATCAAATACTTTTTCTTTGTCTGCAGCACCTCTTTCATCATAAGCTTTTCCTTGATTTAGTGAATGACTTCTATTCCTTTTTGCTGTAAAAGTTTAAAAACCCTCTCTGAAGACAAAAATTATTAATTCCCTTTTGAGGTTTTCCATGTGGCTTTTTATACTGCTTCATTCATCCAGTCATTTTAGAATACCCAGGCATGTATTTACTGTCACAGAATTCTTTAGGATGGAAGGGAGTTATTCTGATTTTACAAAATGAGAATTGAGGAACAGAGATGAAACAAGGGACCTTCACCTGTGAAACAAGGGACCCAGGTGGGACTTTCTGAACGCCCACCTAGAAGTCACTGCTGCATCACTGCGACCCTCCAGAGTCACTACCAGCATCGGCTTCCCAGTTGCTGCTTTAACACCTGACATTTTAAACCTCTTCTTCAGGATGAAAGCAAATCCCAACTTCACTGAGGATGTCCAGGCTACATGGCTGGCACTGCAGGGGAGCACTAGGGCAGAGGCAAGGGTAGACTGAAGCAGTGCAGGGCAGTGGCGGGCTTCCTTCATCCTGAGCCCACCGTTTCTCTTGGCTGCCCCCTTCCTTGGCACCTTCCTTACTAACAGTGGCCACCTCTCTTCTCCACACCTCCCTGCCTCTCACTATTCCTCTAACGGTAGCGTCCTTCTGTGGCATGAATGCTTATGGCTGCATGGCATTCCCCACTGTTTTTCTCCAGCCTGGTTTTTCTTCCTCATTTCCCCTGCCTTCATGCAGTAGCATGCATTGAGTTGAAGAGCTATGCCCAAGTACTTCAGCAGTGTGTTTTGTGTCTCATTGGGCACATTTCCAAGTGTTTTGTAGCTGCAATTGGGGTCACAAATTTAAGTGAGCTCAGTAGCTCTCAATATGATACTTCAGGCCTTGATTAATATTTAATTAACACAGTCCTTAAGCAATGAGTCATTGCATAATGTTTCTTTTGCAACATTACCCTGCTTTTTGGTGTGTAATTCATGTAATCTTTTGTGAACTGTGCTACCCCCTTTACCACCATGGACAAAAATCTCCCAATTACAGTATTGCACCAATCCAGTAACAAAATCAGCAGCTGCTGACAGAGAAAATATTTTGACAACGTTGAATATTTGTGGGTTTTAGTGCAGCTGGGAATCAGAAGAAGGTACCAACTGTACTTTTGTACTTCTACAGACTTCTAGCAAGTGATCCATGAGCCAAGGTTTGAGAACATCTTTGACTTTTATACCTATACTTACTGTAGCATTACCATTTTTTTCTTTGGGAAGACACTACGCTTCTGAAAGCAGCAAAAAAAATTTTACGCTTCTGAGTAATAATTAATGAAAAAGCTGTTACAGGTGTTACAAAACCAGGACTTTTTCTTCCTTAGCCCGGCTTTTCTTGCAGTGCTCCATGCACTGGCTCTTTGACTCCACTGACAGTGATTTCCACATGGTGCTTATGTAGTACAAAGCAGGGTTTCAAGTACTTTTTCAAGGCTACATATTCAATGAGATCAACAGCCTCACTTGATGTCTCTTTTAATTTTTTTATACATATACAAACAGAGATGAACACTCAAGTCATCATGATGCTTAAGAATCCAACTAAAGAACTGAGGCTTCAAAAAAAGTTTAATCAGTTTAATTTTCTCCCTGCTCATTTTAGAAGAGAAAGCAGAATAATGCTGCTAGCCCATTCTGTAAAGGATGTGATGAAATCAGCACTGAGTGGGCAGAGCTGGATTTGAGGAGCAGTTTCATCCCCATGCTGTGCTAAATGTTTAGGCAGAGTGAAGGAAAATATAAAGTATTGGTGTTTGATGGGCTTAAAGCTATTAAAGTCTAAATGGAGTTATGTCGGGTTTTCCCCTTTCCACTTCACTTCTCTGCTTTAAGATCTTAGCAAGTTGCCTACTGCTTATTTATTGACACTGGTGTTTTCAACAGATTTGAATCCCTATATAAGACAAGAAGAAATAAAGTAGACTAGTATGGTACAATAAACAGTTTCATAGGACAAGCTATCATAAGCTTACCAATATGGAAATAAAACAGATAATATCTGGGTTGTTAAAGCCTCTCAGAAGGGCAGCTGCTCACTGTTCGGTAGAAACTTAGAAGAGCATTGTAGACATCAAATGTGACATTTTTAATAGGGCTTGTACCATTGAAACACAGCTGTGCTCAACAGGCAGAGCGGTCAAGCTGGGTTCTTTCATTCTGTTTCTTCACGTTATTTGAACTAACATGCTTCAGAACAGATGAGTGGGTCAGATCAAGGGTCTGTCTAGCTCAGTATCCTTCCTCAGAAAATTTCCAGAAGTACATCTGCAGGGAGCAGAGAAAGCACACGCCAATTGTTTGTCAAAATACTATTCTAGCCTTCAACAGTTTGCAGCTTGGGGACTTCCTGAGCCAGCGGTAATGTCTATGTTTTTAGACATCATCTAAAGTTTCTTTCCCATAAATTTATCCCTCTAGCCCATGTAAACTTTTTAGTTTCTATAATACTCTGTACAAAGGAATTCTACAGTGAAAGTGTTTTCATTCATCAAATGCTACCTATGTTTGATATTTCTTAGCTTCTGTACTGGGAGAAGCAGATAACAACTGAATCCTGTTCACTATCTCCATTTTACTCATCATTTTGCTGATACCGCTATCAACCACCTTTTTTCGCAGGATGAAAAGTAAGATGAGGCAGATCCAGTAGGTAGATATGGACCGTTTTCTTTTCTGAGAATTAGTAACTTTGCCAAAATGGGACGTTTCAGTTAAGCAAACTGTGAGGTCATGTTGAATCTGATAAATAGTTAAAGCTGCAAAAGAGGAGGACAAGTTGTGGAAATGTCAAAACATTTCATTTTGACATTTTCAAAATGAAATATCCTGTATTGCTGAAGTGTTTGTTTTGACATTCTTTACCTGAAACCTACAAAGTTCTGAACTCTCAAATGGCATCTAAAAAAGACCTCTTTTCTAAACAAGAAAGTGGAGTGCAAGGCCTACAAAAAGCCCAAGTGATCAAAAAGACAACCACATTAAACATTTAATTTAAGACTGAATAAGAGATTTCCACTTAAACCAAAACTCTTCATCCCAGTTTGCTTTGTAGAAACATTTGAATAGAAATATTGTATTTTGATTCAGACCAAATTACTACTGTGATTTTTCAGTATGGCTGTGGAACAGAGACATCTATCGTGTTCCCAGCCCTATTTACAGGGCTCTGAGTGGCCTTCTCTTTTTCTCAATATTTTTGGTCCTTATTTTCAATTACCATTCTTTTACTTGGTCATGCATGATTTGTGCAATGCAAGGAAGCACAAGCTGTTTTGATACTACTAATGCTGAAAGATCTGGTAAGCCTTTGGCTTGTTGAACCTTTCAAACCAAAGGTTAGCAAGAAATATAGCTGCTCCATATAAATGCATCAGGACAGACATGCCAAGGAAAGGAGAAAATACTTAGTGAATAAACTGAAAGACAAAATTGACAAAAAATCCCAAACCACCTCATGTGAAAGAATTTAGGTAAGAAATCACAAAATTTTTAACTGTCTGAGAAGCAAATTTATGGACAGTAAAGGGAATAAATAGAAAAGAGTATTTTTAGGATGGAACTGGATCAGTTTATGAAAGACTTACATGATACATTAGCCTGGGATAAAAAGCAGAAATCTGTCACTGTTTTGTGCCTTACACACATTTTATGGAAGTGTGAGGGTCCAGTTCTCCCATTTGCTACAAATGCAGCATTAAATGTGTCAACAGATCACAGCACTACTGCCACACATCATACCAACTGGCATGGATGAATATCTTGCTAAAATATATCTGTATACTGGACTGAATCCTTGATGACTGAATCCTGGGTAAACATAAACCAGAAAAGCCAGTATATAGTAGTTTCATTCCTAAAAAGGTTGAGCTTTGCAGTATCAATTATATATACTAAACTGAAAACAAACTGCCTCTCAGTGGGAAATGTTAATCCTAAACTTTTGGAACTGTAGTTTGGTCTGCAGATGTGGTTTCCATAAATTGGCTTGGGGAAAAAAACCCTAGAAAATGCCTTTGCCTCCCGGGAGAAACCTGCTGTCAGAGAGATGGGCTGTCCTCCAGATTTACCGTTGTGAGAGAGAACATCTGAACTGATCTAACGTTTTAGGGTGCTTGGATGGTCACAGGTGGTGTTAGTGTGATTTGTGCTGGAGAGCTGCCCCGCCTTGAGCCTGGTGTCAAAAGGGAAATGGGATCTCTCCTGCACGAGGAGTGAATAATCTGCTGTTTGCTGCTCTCCTTGCACTCATCGGATCATGTCTAGAAAAGATTCCTACACCATTTTCAGTCTTTGAAAATGAAATCCCATCCTCAGCAGTGGCTAAACGCAATACATACCAGCACCAAAAGTCTACAAGGCAGAAATTATTTTACTGGTTTGTTCTTTGGCATATTTTCATATTCACATCTGTGAAGTGAATGTAACTAACACAGGAGCCAGCCAGCCACGTCTCCACGGGCTGTGAATGGTACAGAGAAGTCATCCTCTGCACCAAAAAGTTGAAGTACTAGAAACGTGTTCCCAGAGGAAGAGGAAGCAAAGGGGAGCACATCATTCTGCTGGTCCCAGTGCTTGTGCACACTTTGCTGCACTCAGCTTCAGCAGCGGTGATGGGAAGGCATCACTGGAACCAGCCTGTACTTGTGCTGTTTGCTCAGGTTGGTGGGAAATGTGAATTTAATTCCTCCCAAACTGAGACCTGCCCATCACTGTGGTCTGACCCCTGGGCTGTGGCCGACCCTGTCCCCTGTCCCTTTCCCTGCACTGCTTTTCTGGCTTGGCACTGTGGGACATCACCATGTCGGGACAGGCACTACGCTGGCCCTCACTGTCACCCTCAACTCCCATCTCTCCTACCTTTGTCCCACCACTGCCTGACACGCTGGAGGGACATCTCAATCCATACATGGTTTTAAATATACGTGTATAAGAAGTGACCCTGCTGACTCAAACACTTCTCCGAGGATGAGTGATGCTCGTTTCTCAGAACAGACGCGCACACCTCCTCACCGGTTGCCCTCAGGCACAGCTCTCAGTGCAACATTGTGGAGGAGACAGCTTTGCCGTCAGCGACTGAGGCTGTGGCGGGACGTCCATACTCGTGGCCTCTGGGCGACACCTGAGGCATAAATACACCGGCACCCCCGGCTCCGTGAGACGGGTCCTTCGTGTTTGTGCCGGTTCCCACTTGATGGCAGCAGAGCCCGCAGCAACGGGGCTCTGTGACTGGGACGGCAGGCCCGGAGCGCCCACCGCGGAGAGGGGCTCTGGGGGAGCCGAGTCGATGTATTTTGGATTGGGGCTGTAATGGTGGTGGGACTGGCTCCGACGAGACCTTGGAGTCTCCTCCTTCCCGTTGCCAAACCGAGAGACACACATACGCTGTCTGCTGGAGATGAAATCTCCACCACTGAAACGATGTATGAGACCAGATTTACTCTCGTTGCAGGCCATGCTCTTAAAACAATGCAGTCGCTTGGGAAAATATTTCAGATTTCAGGTTTGGTTTGTCTGCCTTCACTACAAATGGTTTGTTCTGAATTTCTGTGTGCTGTGCAAATAGAAAGCAGCCCGAAGTTTATCATTTCTGAGGCTGAGCCAAGTTTTTGGCATCAACGTCACAGTTGTTTTCAGGCAAGTGTCCACAGAAGAAACTGAATGAGAAGAATTTCAGAGAATAAACAGAGAAGCACAGAAAGGACATATAGTTACAGAAAGAATATTTTCTGCAAGATAATCAGCTGCTCTGCAGGCAAGTCAGTGGTTTAATGACATTTATATTTGCAGATGTTTCCTAAGAGCCTAGTCAGCTTTTGGGGGAAAGCATTATTTGGTGTAAACTAGAGGAGCTTGAACTTTTCTCAGCTCTGTCTCCAGCTCAGGACCCACATGTCACCTGCTGGCTGCATCATTTACTGTGGTGTTGGTTAAACTCTTTTGGCATATTGCAAGGTCTGGAACGGAGGCTGCTCTTCTCATTCTTGTCTTTGTTCCAAGGTTATGTTGACAGAAATACTATATGTATTTTTCAAATAACATCAGACACAAGTATAAAAATGACACTTAAACATTATTCTCACCTTCTTGGAAATGTTTGCATTGCTGTTTAATTGCTCTCCTTTTTCCTGCCAGGATAACTAATATTTTTTAAGAAGACTGGCTTATTCCTCATTGTAAAGATATGTGCTCTGTAAACTGAAGGAAAAAGCCAAAGCGCCAGCTGCATTGGATGCTTCTGTTTCATGGATTCTGGTGGAATCACAGCTGGCACGTTCAGTCTGATGCTTGGAAATCAGGGCAGAAAAATTGTGATGGAGAAAATCAGAAGCTCCTAGAAAGCCCGTCTACCACTTCCTCTGACAAGTCAATTTTTGAAAATGTTTGCTCTTTGTGAAGCTAGATACAATATGCCACTTCTCCATCTTGTGTCCCGCCAAAAGCACATAAACCCTAGAAAAAGAAAGCCATAATAAAAAGGACTTTCTTACAAAAATTCAAGAGGTAAACAGATGGGCATATAATCCCTTGTCCAGTTTTACCTCTATTTGTTACAGGTCTTTGGACTGGAAATCTGGTGTTTCATGGACTGTAGGGGCCACAGAGTTAGCAGGAATAGCAGTGATATTCAAGACTGTGAGTTACTTACTTTCAGGTGCTTCATCTGTTTCTCATGAGAAAGTCTCAGGGAAATGAAGTAAGACCCTGTAGAGTGTACATCTCACTCCAGCTTCTCCTTTTGTTTGGGTTTCTTCCTGCATCAAGTTCTCCACAGGACTAACTTCACGGAGACTTCAAGAGCTTATGGGATGTAGGGTGGGATAATGGTAAAGGGAGCTGCCAGAGGCACTGGACTGAGGCACAGAGAACGATGCTCACTTTCTTTCTCAAAAAAAAAAAATTTTTTTTTTAAATTACTACTTCCAAAGGTATTTCCCTACTTTTTTTTTTTTCTAAAATTTACTGGCTGAAGCATATATTTGTGGTTTAGTAACTTCTGTGCTCTACAGCTATCTGTTGCACTAGTCAGTGTTAACTCTGAATGGGTTATTCATTGCTTTGAGACAGGGTTATAAATAGTGATGTCTGTGTGAAAAAAATCTATCATCTACACTGATGCACATTGTTTTTTGGCCTAAAATTATTCTATGATTACAGTGCATGGCACATTTTTAAAATCCCATGAATTGTGATTTATCTTCCTCTTTGGGGAATGTGGGAAATACATTACAAGCCTCTGACACAACTCACAGCCAGGAATGTCAAAGTTTTAAACTCGCCTAGGCCTTTAGATTCTGTTCATGGAGGCTTTATTAAAGGGTTAATACATTATTAATCATTACAAATATATTACAGTTGTAAATCAAGCACAGGCTCATCAAAAGTGTTTATAACCTGTGGTCACAAGACAAGCTGTTCACCTACTGGAGTCACAACAAAAAAAATCCATATTGGCTGAAATAACCATTTATTAGGACATATATTACACACTAGGACATCTTATTACACATTTACAGCCCTCCTTTGCAGGCAGCTTTGACTGAGATTTAGTTTTTGAAGTCTGAACTTTCTTGGAAACAATTTCTGTGAAACTTTTTGTAAGGCAATACTCAGTGTCAGTACTAGATCCCAGAACGTGGTGGTCATCAAGCAGTTGTGTTGGTTGTACAGCAACTGAGTTTTCTAGCAAACACACAGTAATATTGCCAGTGAGACAAGATCAAATCTAAAGGAAAGTTGGTGGCATGTTCCAAAGTGTAACAACTGGAAAAGGACTTTTTTTCTCCTTTGCTCTCCTATTACCAGATTGGTTTGTTATGTATAAATTATTATCTAATGCTGCTGAATATACAAAAGTCTTGCGCTCACCTGGATATTTATTGCTTCTTGGTGAATATCAATCTACTGTTGTATGTTTAATTATGCATTAAGACATTAGTGTTTTCATTGATTGTTATTCAAATCAAAAGAATGTTACACTAAAATTTTCCTTTTTAGTATAGTCTGCTTTAAGCATAATTATTACTCCTTAAGTTACATTGTAATCTTTAATATAATTAGACCCTTCCATATCTTCATTTAAGCATCTATTTGATCTTTGATATTATTTATAGGGTAACAGCCACTAGCAGGGACAGATTTCAATTATTCTTTACTCAAAAAGGTTTGAAATTGTGTGAATTGGGAAGTGATCTGCAAAGGTATTTAGGTTAGATGCTACTTTTCTAATAGGTAAAGAAATTCAATATTGAAAACCAACCAAACAGCTTTTTTCCACATTACATGCTCAGGTCTTTTGAACCCCATATGGTTCTGTACGTTCTTGATATTTGTGAAAATATATCAAGAAGTTTGGAGAGGTTTTTTTTTTTAATACAGCAGAGAAACAAAGAAGTTCAGGAACTGGGCAAGGCTTTTCTGGATCAGTCGCTCCAGGTTCTCATGGTACAGGAAGCGATCATACATCACCCTTTTTATTACCAGCAGTAATGGTTTTCCTTCCCTTCCCTTATTAGTCCTCTGAAGCTTCTTCCAACCTCAGTCAGAGTTCAAAAACATTCTTCCAATCTGAAGACTAAAACTTATTCATAACCAGTTATAGCTACATGTTGTTTCTTTACCTGAAGTATTTCTTCTGCTCGCTGTTGATCTTCTAAGCCAGCTGTGTCTCAAGTCTTGTTTTATGAAGCTAAGCATTCCCAGCTCTGAGCTTTCCTCCCAAAACAGGTTTTCTCTTCCTCTGACTGAAATAATCACCCGTCAAAGCACCTGTTTCAGCTGAATTTATCCTCCTTGGCCTGGGGCGGGGGAAGCTGCACACAGGGTTTTAGATCAGAGCTCACTGTGATTTCTGCAGTGTCATTAACACCTTTCTTTCCTCGCTGCCCGCTTCACCAATGCTAAAGCTGAACAACACTGGGAGAGCAAAACCTGACAAGCTGAGTTTGCCTGTGACAAGGCAAAGGCAAGGACTCTTGACAGGAGCTTTTTCATCAATCCACATTACATGGACGTGGGTTCCTCCGCTGCAGACAGGACTAATTCTGCTCACAGAGACCCCTTCCTAATGATAAGTCATCTTTTGGAGATAGATTTTTCCACCTTGTTTTCTGAAGCAAATAATGCCAGGCACCACAGTGTGGACACTCAGGTACTAAGAGGCAGTTTGTTTTGAGACCCGCGATGGGGACTGGTCCATCTGCATTTTGCTTTCTCTCTGACTCTGGTTTGGCAGGTGTCCCAGTAATTCTCCAGGGAATCACACAGCCTTATCCATGGAGAAGCATAAAGCTGAATGGGAGTGGGGAATGATAGCACTTCAGCACAACTTCCCAGCTTTTTCTCATCTCCCTGTGCCACATGCAGAAATAAAGACCCTCAAGTTACTTGTTGGTGAGTAAGCAGAGCTGCTCTTACAACACATTGCAAACATCCTCACAAACCATGATAAATCCTGATGCTTACTGCTCCACACACTACATAACATCTGTACAAAATAGAATAAAGATTCTTAATCTACCTCTGGTGTTTTGTGCAGTTTAGTCACTTAATTAGGGTTTGAAAGAACTTCTCTTGGGGAGTTAGAAGTACTGAATAGTGTACGGAAAGGTGCAATCCTAAACTATCAGTCAGATGCAGGCTCTGAGCTTGGCTGCTAGAACAGCTCTAGAATAAAATGCCAATAGACTTTCTACCTCCCCGGTTTCTCTGTGTGACCTGTAAATGGGTGGTAAAGACAGCAATAGAGACACCACTGCCTAATGCACAGCAAAATCCAGACTCTACCCCTGCTATCTCAGGGAGCGACCACTACAACAGAGCATGGCAAACTGAGGGTTATTCTGAATAATGGCAAGTGCTAGTTCTTATCCGAGGGCTTTGCTAGGTTGTTTTCTCAGAGACAGGCAGGATCTAGGGCCCACTGTCTTACAAAATTACATCTTTCAGACCTTTCAAAACATTACACATGGCAGTCAGGCCCTATATTTTTAAGTCTTTCTTTGCCAAGTATGTAATTTTCTTGTCAGATCAGAGTCTTCTTCATATACATACACAGAGAGAGAGAAATCTGCTGTAGATTCTTTCTGGGAAAAAAAAAAGCAGCTTTTATTTTCTTTTTGGGAATAGCCTAAATAGCCTAAACACTTTGATTTATCACTCACTTATTGCTGCGTGGGAGGTATTAATTATCTACCAATTCCAGCTTATAGGGGTGAAAAGTTTTTGAAGTTGCTTTATAGTGACAGAGACATGAGAAACACCTAAGTTACAGCTAGGAAGTTTTGGAGACTACATATCTTTTATTCAGCTATTACAGGGCTTTTATGTCTAACACTTTGAATCATTTCTGGGTAGATTAAATAGCAAAGCTCCGATTAAACAAAATAGAGACAATCCTCTGCTCATGCAAAGTCCTGTACAGAGTAACAGGAGCAAGAGAAATTACAGGAATTATTCTGGTTGGAGAAAAATACTGCAAAGAATGTCTATCAGCCTAATTTCTTATGGAAATGAATTTCTCAGCTGGATTCCTCCAGTTGAGGATTGTTTATCTTTCCTCATTCACACTTCTATTGATCTTTAAAATGAAACAAACTCTTTTTCTTTCAACTTTCAGAAACAAAATATGTTAGAAGTTTTTGCAGTTCGGATACTATTTTCTCTCTCCTCTTCTCCACTTCTGGTATTAGATGTAATAGAAAGAAAAATCTTAACAGTTTTCAGTTTTATTTTTTGCACTTTTTAAATTGAAAAAGAATAAAGCAGCTTGGCAAGAGGGAACTGAAACTCAGAAAGTACAGAGAAGATAAAGTTACAGAAAGGAAAAAGATAAAAAGCAGAAAAAAATATGAAAAAATCCTGGTCAGCTTTATTCCACTGAATCTTTTGACCAACAAAACAAACCAAAAATATTCTCTTTCCCCACCTTTCCATGAGCTAAAAAGTTGGAGAAGAGAGGGCGGGGGGAGGAAATAAAAATGCCGATCAATTCAACAAATATATGTTTGGAAACCAAACATCAAATAAAAATAATGTATTTCCAAGAATATCTAGGTCTCACTTATGTCATTGTAAGTCAGAAGTTGTTTAACTGAGATAATTTACACTGGCATAAAGTTTTTGTAGCACAGTTAAATTTGGCTTCCTTCATAGGTATTTGTCCTATCCTCATTGCCTGGATTTTCAGCTAGGAATTAAATTTTAGTAGTCTGCTCAGTGTAAAAATTGAAAGTCTCAGTGTGCATCTATCAGTCTCCTTTCCACCCGCTCCAGGTTCTAGAATTTTTTTCTTGCAGGAGTGACATAAGGTGTCTCCAATCAATGTGCAACAAACACAGCTGAGAAGGAATCTTTGTCCTAGCTTTAGTTAGAGAGCAAGAATCCCTCTGCTGGTGTCTGCCACTTTCAAAGCTGGAATATCCTCTGGACCTCCAGCTGCAATGGTGGAGAGCAAGACAGCCATAGAATAAGATCGTTTACTGCTAGAATAAAAGACCTACATATGTCTAAAGATGCTCTGATAAAATTGTTCTCAGGTAATTCCAATCACCTATATTTTTAGACCATTATTAGCTTTTAAGTCTTAATTGGTGCTGGATGTGTCCATCACGTTACCTGTTATATCATCTAGCTGACGATTTAAAAGCAATATAATGGGGCACAAAAGCCTAAAATTAAAGACTACTTAATGGTACTTAATGTATTGATCTAAAAATAAGAAACCACAAGGAAGAAATAATACTAGCTGGGCTAGCTCATAAAGGAGCCGTACCATTGACCAAAGATGTGTCTAAAAAATTGCTGTACTTTTACAAATGGACCAAAGCAGCAGCTGGTGTAAATTAGTACAGGTCCAGTTACCTCAGTAGAATGAATGTAGCATTGGCACAGAATCTGACACTCTAAATTTCACTGAAAGCAAGATGAGAGGTGATTGCTACCTAGCTTTCTGCTGAAACTTATTCATAAATGACAGATTAAATCAGTAAAAATAAAGGATGCTAATTATAAAAATGTGCTATTTATATTACGTAGCTCTACTTCTGGGCTTACAGCTGGGTAAGGCTGTTGCTCTCCAAACATAACTAAAAAAATTCTCATTGCTCTAGAGAGCTTCACCACCTAAACAAGGACTAAGTTTGAAAATAAAAGTAGTTAAACTGTACAAAACTCCAAAACTGAAGATGCAACCTTAACTTAGCAGTTTTATCGTGCTTTATGATTCAATTATACATCTTCCTCCTGCAGGTTTTTGTCAAATTTTGGTACTAACTAGAGTACACTTCAAATGTGTCCCCAGGCTGTGAAGAGGGCTGCAGACCTGAGGCCCCTGTCTCACTGCCATCCAGACTGCACGGTGAGGTCACGTTTACACAATTAAATGAGTGTGATCCTTGGCCCCTGGGCCAATCCATATAGCTGAAGGCAAGATGCCAATCTGCATCCACACTGCCTTGCCCTTGGGTCTCCCCTGGATGCCGTTTGGTGCCCCTGCAGCCCCGCAATAAGGTTACTCTTCCACATATTCACATTTTGGGGTGTCTGTAATATGAGCCGATTCTGAGCCTGCTGGTGTGTTGTCTTCATAGCGTGAAACTGCAGGTACATGTTGCCAGGCCTAACACGGCATGAGGGCACTTGGGAGGTGTTTGGTCTTTCTGCAACAGCCCTGGAGGAACAAGGCAAAAAATGGTGTAGTCTCTCACCCATACTGTATTTTGGGAGCCATCCTGGGAGTGAGCTTTTCCCCAGGTCATACTTGGGTATTGCCTTGTAAAGAGCTAGCTGAGATTTTTCCAAATGTTTTTGGCAGACCAGAATTAGCTTCATAATCAGAACCACATCATGGAAAGCTGCAAGCTCCAGGAAAGTAATGAAAATCAGGTTTCAAAAAAATCTCGGCACTTGAAATGCACCCAAAAATATCTGACCATGTACTTGGGGCCTCAATGGAAGCTAAGGTATTTTGAAAGTCTGGTCTTGTGTAAGATGACATACAAGTACAAAGTGTTGAAAACACTAGTTGGGGGTGTGTACCCAGTGTGGCCACTCTGACACCCAAATACATGTTTCATGGGAATTCCAAAGCTCCGTTCCTCAAATCACATCAGTATCTATCTGCTTCCTCTACCTTTTGTTATTCCAGACACTGGTTACTGAAACCCAGGAAATGGTTATTGATCCTGTGAGATTCAGGTCCCACTATAGTCTAACGAAAACTGATTTTAAAATTGCCATTAAGATTGAAATTGGTATTTTGAACTGTGATGGTTCCAGCCTTAAAATGAAGTTTCTTCAACAGTTTTGTTAGGACAATAAATGAGGGAGAGACAACTGTTATAATTAAAAAGACACAGTCACTGTATGTCAGATGAGTCTCATTATTATCAATCTTAGTTCTAACTTCACATTTTCATCTGGAAATATTGCAGCTTTTTTTGTTGTATTTGTCTTCTACTGATTACCTAGTCCAGTAATTTTGTCTGGTCCAGGCAAATTCACACAGAAAAATATTACTTCATCTACTTCCTTTCCTAATGCCAATTCCACAGTTAATCAGATGGGCAATTCCTTTCCCCACAAATGTGCAAGATAACCCTGATTCAGAACTAGTATCAGGAGATTTTTAACAGAAAAGGAAACATAAAACCCGGACTGTTTGCCAGGGTAATTAGGAAAATTTGAAGGCTAACAATTTTAAAGAAAAAAGATTTAAAGAATAAAACCTTGCCACTGTACTGAAATACTTCAGTTCTTAAAATTCCGATGGATAGTGTCAACTTAGCTTAGGAATGCTCTTTGTTGTTTGCCTGGCCCCAGTACCGCAAGGCTTCAAATAACCTGCCAAAATCCAGTCTCTGAGTGAGAAATGTCCCCTCGTTGGGCACTGCCAAAGTACTGGTATCTGCTTGTGGCTGTCCACTCCCGGCTGACGTGCTGCTGAAGCAGCAGCAGTAGGCTCAGCTAGCCTAGCCCAAGTGAAAAAGTGCAACTGCAGCAAAATTTCCTTCACTTTTTGCGCTATGCAGAGTTTCACTGCTGCATAACCTACAACTATTCCAGGTTCAAACAGACTTAACTTGTTCAGAAGCGTAATTCTAAAAATCTCTTTTAAAGGATCGTTACATGCCTGAAAACACAAACAGCTATTTGGATTTTCAGCTGCTCTTAGATGCCTCATACCTGTTTAACTCCATGACAGTTGCAAATAGCAAGATAATATAGGTATAGATACAAAGCAGATAGCATATGTTATGCCTTATACAGTATATATTATATGTAATATAGAATATAGCCCATATATAGTATATATAGCATATAGTATATAGCCCATGTATACTACATATATGTACTATAGTATCCATTATGTACTATATAGTATATATATAATACAGCATAGAGTATATAGCACATACATAGTATACATTATATGGAATATGGAATATAGCACATATATAGTATATATATAGAATATAGTATATAGCCCATGTATACTACATATACGTACTATAGTATCCATTATGTACTATATAGTATATATATAAAATACAGCATATAGTATATAGCACATACATAGTATGTACTTTACACCTATAAATACATGCTATATGTGTACTTGTATTAAAAATAAGGGAATGGCTGCTATGAAAAGAAGTAATAAAATTGCATTTGAGCATTGCAGATTCAGACTGAAGGTAAGGAACATTCTAGTGCTCAGGATGGTAAAGCACTGGAATATACCGGGCTGGCAAACTTCCTTCCCTCAAAGTCTGTAAGAACAAGTTAGGAGAACCCCAGGACCATCTTCCAACTGGATGATCCTGTGTTACTATAAATAGATGCTTTTGCTTTTATGATGCCAAATTACATACAAATATTTGTCAATTTACTGGAAAATGTACTTCTAAATGACAAGTGTATTGAAACAGAAAATGTGCCAAAAATATTCAGATAAGCAAAAATGTTGTCTGAAATAACCCAGCAGTCTCTGATTCAAACTTAAATTTACATTGTTTTGAGAATTTTTGAATACCTAATAAGAATAATCTATTAGTGTTTATTACTGAAGGAATATGTTATTTATGCTTGTCATTGTTATAGATGGATTTTCAACATAAGACAGTGAATAATTACACAAATGCTAACTATTTTAGGAATATTAGGTATTTTGGGGGGGGGTTTGCATGTGTGAATGATTAACCTTATGTAAGGCTACTCTTAGATTTGTTCTCTTGGGCTGGCGATCAAGCCATTGGCTTGACTGGCTTACTTGGACTATAGTCAGGGATAACAAAGCAGTAGGAAGGATGAGGGTGGATGATTCTTGTGTGCATGTCCATGTACGATGTACAATCTGTCAGGCTGAGGCCCTTCCCTTGTCCTCTGTAGAAGACAAAAGACCAATTCACAAATACTCCCTGCCTGGTTATTTTCACTTTGATCCTAACATGATGCTTTACTCCACAAAGCTGTGGGGCCATGTGATATATTCTGGCAAGGAGCATGTGCTAACCCTACAGATTAACTCCAGGAGGTCTCCAGCAGCCCTTCTCCGATATATGCAGAATTCATCATCATCATTTGGGCTGTCCTCTTGGCTTCTACCAGCTTATGCCACACGAAAGGAGCTATGCCTTCTGGGCATCAGACTTCTCAGCTGTGTTAATTAAACGCTACAGGCTAACCTATGTCAATATAATTTTTTCATATCCCATTCTAAATACGGTCATTAAATAGAAGGCAAAAAAAGATTATTTTTTTTTTCTGAAGGGGGTCAATTATTGAAATAATTTGAGCATGGTCCCCAAGAATAGCTGGGAAGAAAACGATATTGACATTATTGGCAGATTTCCATCATTCGTCTGTATTAGCCACTTGTCAGCTTTTGTCAGCATGATTTTATTTTTGTCCGTTTTTTCCTTATAGATATCGGAATTTCTTACAGCCTGTTAGGCTACTATGAGATATATTTAGAAACACAGTTAGTGATTCTAAACTATTCCTCTGTCCTCAGGTAAACTCCATTGAAATTGTTTCAGATTTAGGTCTGTGCAGCAAAATAATGAGGCTTATCACATGAGGGAAAACATTTTGTGCAAATAAACAGAAATTAAAATATAGTCAGTGAAGACTGCATTCTTCCTGGGCACAGAGAGACAAAGGATTGCGTGGCCAGTGTGGTAATAAATGCATTGCTTTGCAGAAAGGAGGCAAGAACCAAACGGAACTAAACTGCAAAACCTACATGAGAAC
Source organism: Falco cherrug (assembly GCF_023634085.1). Classification (NCBI taxonomy): domain Eukaryota; kingdom Metazoa; phylum Chordata; class Aves; order Falconiformes; family Falconidae; genus Falco; species Falco cherrug. The sequence continues at coordinate 11,949,381 of NC_073698.1, read as the reverse complement.
TTGCTTACCATTCCATGTGAGTCTGGATGATTGCATTTTAAAAATAATTTTTGTCTAAATAGCTTCTCACCTGACTTTTGAGCAGTATTTGGACTATTTCTAACTTAGAAGGAGTTTTCAAATGTAATACTGAGGACTGAATAGTGCAGCAGCCACTGCCTGACTCCTCTGTTGTCACTACTCTCTGACTTGTTCCCTGTGCCCCCTTCAACTCCAGGCTAAGTCACAGTACGGCGACAAGAGCCCAGGTTATCATGACCTATCTACTGCAGACCTTCTGTTGGTGGAAGACCAGTTCACTGAGCATTAAATAACATAATCTGTCATAAACACAGGATATATTTGACCCATTTAATTCAGAATGATGGTTCCCACTGTTGAGAGTAGAACTGGATGGTTTATCTTCCATCTCTAGGAAGTGTGTGATAGACCCACCAGGGAAATATTTCTCCAGATTTACCATGCTTACAGTTCCTGAAGATGTTCTTTTCTTCATACCAGGTTGGAAAGGCAGAAGAGGCTCCCTTCTGGGACAAGTGGGGAGACATTTGTAAGAAAGACAGCATGGGAGCTACTTCTTCCATCACAGTGGAGAGACACATGAAACACTTGTGATGGCCTTAGATTGGAGAGATCAAAGTGGAACCAGGTACACACACATTTGCAAACACACATATACATACATCTTGCGTACCGTACAAAATCTCTCACAGGACATACTGTCTGCAAACTCAAATTTTAAAGATAACTGAAGGAAAATATTGTTTTGAAATAGAAGGTATAACATGACTTAAATCATAGGATCATAGAATGGTTTGGGTTGGAAGGGACCTTTAAAGATCATGTAGTTCCACCTCCCCTGCCATGAGCAGGGACACCTTTCACTAGATCAGATTGCTCAAAGCTCCATCCCTCAGTTGCTTTTCCCAGTCAATTGAGGACAACTATTTTTAGTGAAGCTGACTTTGGATTTGAGGATGTGAAAACTGTAAATTAACTGAAATCACAGAACTACTGACCCTAGCAATTACATGACTGAACACCTTCTCCCAGTGGAAGGGTGTGCACACTGGGAAAGCACCCAGTGGAAAGAAGTCTTTGCCACTGGGAGTGCTATGCTTCCTGCAGCAAGCCCCATTCATCCTCACGGCATTCCTGGCGTCCCTGTCCCTCGGCTCCCTGTGCTGTAGCGTGGGGGTCAGCCAGCACTCCCCTCGGGGCTAGGCTGGCCAGAGCACTGCCTGGGAAATGAAGGTGACCGTAAGGAGTTAACGTGACTCCAGAAGAGCTGAGCAGACTGACGAGGGAGTGTAAATGTTTAGAGGTATATTTGAGGAGCCGATACTTTCTATTGAAAACTACTCTTTAACCATTTTTTTAAATTTAAAAATTAATATTTTTTTATTTGTTTAAAAGACGATCTGTTCTAGTGACAATGCAAAAGGAACAAAGTTAGGATAAACTAAACCTCTGTTTAAAGATCAGATGGGTGACAGGTACTACATGAATGTGCAGTGATGAGATGAATTTGCACTTCTTGCTAGCCATAAATACTAGATTGATAGTTTTAGTATTCCAAATATAAGCCACTCAGAAGCACTTTGCAGGCAGAATTTGAAGACAGGGAATAGTCTGCATAAATTCTTGCCCAGCGCACCTATGCATGTGAAAGGCATGCATAGGCATCCAAACATTACTGTATCTGAGAAAAAAATGTGCAGTAACACAGAATAAAACATCTCTGGAAATCAGAGTCAGGAAAAATTCTTGCCACGCTGCATGCTAAATGCACAATCTTCATGTTTGTGGAGGATATATTTTGAATTAAAGGTCGATTCTGTAATCTTTTGCTGTTGTTTAAAAAACCAGGTTTTCTTCATGAAAAAGCAGGCTTTTTTTTTTTTTCAGCACACTTGAGCGTGAAATTGAAGGGGTGTTGTTATATTTCTGTGGATAATGTTGCTTTATCTATTTCTGTTGATTTCATTGATTTAAGTGGTCAATTCCTTTCATTGATTTATTTGATTTTAGGGATCAGATCCTCAGAAAAGCTGAGGATCCTTTTAGATTCCTTTAGCTGAAGATCCTTAAATTGTTGTGCAATGCTTCCAAGCCATCTCACATGGAATAAGATTTTCTTGGTAGCTGGTTTTATAAAGCATTTTTTTTAATAAGAAGAGAATACATTACCCTAAAAAGTGTTGTCCAACCCACCAGAACTCAATTTTTTTCCCTCTCCTTTCCCAACAGTTTAACGAAACACTACTGTAGGAGCTGGAGCAAGCCACACGACCTGCCAAGGTCTGACATTCTTTATCTGTAAAAAAACCACTATCAAAATATCTCAAGAGTGTTGCAGGACTCAGCCTTCCAAGCGCCTGTGAATTGCTGGGAGGCTGTTGCTGAGTGTTACCCACTGGCCTGCTGTTCCTTGAGTTTTGTGTTTCAGGGGTGACAACGCTGATTTACCTCCTGTACTCTGCATTCAGTAAAACGCTAATCAAAGAAATACAGTCTCAGATGGAGATTTTCAATTTCTTTGACTCTTCCCACTTAGCAAAGCAGGACGACACCCCAGGAGGAGTTGGCAGGGGAAGAAATCTCACTAGTTTACAACCAAGCTCAATGAGTTTGCAAATGACATTAAATGGTTAAGTCCGTGCCATGACTGCAGGTAGCCCAGATGTCATGCTGAGTCCCCTCTCCTCTAGTCTGTAAAAACAAAAAAAGAATCAGGGAAAAAAAAGAAACATCTTTTATTGACTCAGGAACAGTTTTGCTAGGGTTCACCACCTGCATTACATTAGTGCTTTGGGATCAACTTCCCTTGATGCTCCTGATACCCCTGCAATCGCACTGGCCAGCTGATAGCAGAACAGGGCCCTTAGCAATCCCGCTACCGCTGTCACCCAATGGTACCACAGAGCAATACTGTTAGCAGCTGTTTTCCTCCACAGGACATTTGCCATTTTGCTCTAATTTGTACAGTTTAACTCCTATAATGGGAGCCATTACAGCATTTCATTAGCACTGTTCCTTAGCCATGAACTCCTCAAGGAGCAGAACATTACCAAGCAGCCGTAGCAGCTAAGACCAAACAGTCCTCTTTTCTTGTTTGGTTATGGCTTCATCCTGTAGGGATTTCACCCATTAGGATATCAGTGAAGAAACTGGACTAGCCATGATTGAGCATTAGTACAAGCAATTAGTAACCACAAAAGAAATCTCTGTCTTTAAATAAATGCAAACACGTCTATTTAACCAAACGTCACTCACGCAAATGCCATCGGAACCTCCAAGTAATGTTCTTCCAGAACGGTACCCAAACATGTGCTTTGGAAGCACTATTGGCTTCTATTAAAACATGTCCTGTTACTATCCTGTCCTGCTGTATCTAAACAATATTTAGGCATGCGCTCTCTGTCTAGGAATATTTAGGCTTTTGTTTTCCTGCTAAGAAGCGCCCCCAGATTTTGTGGCCAGCAATGCACTGGAATAGATAAAGACACTTTTATTGATTATTAAATGGTAAACCAACCAAGTCTGACAAGCCCAACACTGGCTATAAATACTGGTGTATTTATATCTATTCCTGACAACTCACTGCTGAATGGAAACTAATTCCAAGATAAGGCAAGGCCTGAAAGTTTTGGGTTTTTTCAGGAATGCTTAAAATGACCTGGATGGATATGCATGGATGTTGCAAAGGGATCTTTCTGTATGATGGGAGAGAATATTTAGAAGGGATACATCTAATTAGTGCTGTTACTTGCCTACCCATACGTGCTGGTCTGACTGTCCTAAGTTTGAGATGGAGCAGCTCGAGACATAGAGCTGTACAGTTCCTATACGTAGATGTTCTTTGCAGAACGTGTACATCTGAAGTAGGCTTTTTTAAGCATAAGAGAGGCACCAGAAGGGCATGTACATAATTCTTCACACACTGATTACCAGCCCTGTGTTTGCCACAACAGCATTGCAAGCAGCGCAGATGAGAGCTATTTTGCGACAAAGTCCTGTCTTTCATGGATAAATTTTGAACACGAAAGGCACCTGGTTCAGCTCTACAGAGGATTCAGTATTCTGCAGCAGACATCAGACATCAGAATGGTGTTTTATGGCTTTTCTTTCTCAAGGGCTTGCTTACACAGGCTCGTGCTTATAACACACTTGGTGTCTATGTAGAAATCTTGAGCTCACTTAAACTTGATTTCCAGAGTTTAACCTCAGGCTGTGAAGATGTCGGGCCAGCGCTCAGGAACAGAGTTCTGGTTTCATGTATATGAAAATATGAATATAAAAAATAGCTGATGCTCAGGTTCTGAGCAGAAACAGCAGTTAATGATGCTGAGTTTACATAAAAATCAGTTCTGAAAACCATGCTTCCATAAGGAATGTATTTCACTATATTACCCAAACTCCGGATTACTTGAAATGCCACCAAGTCTCAGCTTTTAGATGTTTCCACATTTCTGCTTTCTTCTCAGTCTGCTAATCTGTAGCTTTAACATCTAACGGTGTGGGGTTTTTTCTTTTTTCTTCTTACTTATGCAAAGTGGAACCTAAAAACATGAAAATGTATCTACTTCCCCAAATCCCCTCAATGGGCCTATGAGCATCTCACTATTAATGCCAAAATATGGTCTCCTGTGTCCACTTACCACTGCTTCCCAAGAGTGTAATGTGAATTGAGCAAATATGCAACCAAGACAAAGACAAAGGAATACCTTTACAGAGATAAAAGGAGTTTAAAAGTATTTGGAGCTAATTGCTTAGAGGCAGTTAGAAAGGTTAATAAAGTATAAGATAGCGATATATTTCCTCCTTCTCAGGGGAAACAGTGCTGCTTATCTGTATTTACACTACAGTACACATTAACACAAAACCATTATCATCACTTGAAAATCACGTACCATTTAGACGGGCTTCAACACATAACAAGTTGTATCGTTTGGATATAAACTCAATGGGCTTGACATATGGAAATGAACTTGATAGGTCTACGCTGTCTTTGTGTAGACATCACACTAAAGGCCATCATTGCTGAAATCTGCAAGGATCTTTTTTGTTTTCCAATCAATCTCAACACAAAACTACTAGCAGAGATAAAGAGACAGCTGGCGCTTTGCTGCCAGTAATGCTTCAATCTCTTCTCTTAGTCACAGCACCAGTTACATACACCATGGCCACCGCTGCCGCACGGTGTCTCAAGGAGCTCAGTTTCTAGAAGAACTGCTGATTTCAGTGGAAAACAGAAAGCAACCCATGGTGATTCTTAACATGCTTTAAAATGTTTTCCTAAACAACATCTCCTGAGACCTAGCTCTGGCCTTCTGCTACTACAGGGGTTAGAGATTTGCACATACATTGTTCATTAGTGCAATTGAATTCAACGATTTTGGGGCTTTAAGGATGTTTTGTCTGGGGACTCTGCCTGGAGTGTCATTTATTAAACAAATCTGGTTGGCATTTATGACGATAGTATGTTATTTTCCCAAACTTGCTTGATTACACTTCTGCCTTGGATCGGCTATGATAATATTTATTCCAATGGGATCTTATTAGTTGCAATGCAAGAAAATTATTGCTAAATTAACTGGCTCAAAATATTAGTTCTGCATATATTTACTTATAAAGCTATTTGTAAAAATTGTTGGGCTCAAGTAAGTATAACATACTTCAATAATGAAGTGATATGTTCATATTAGTACATCAGTCTTTTGGATCTGTCACTATTTAAGGCCTGAAACTAAACTTGATGAAGCTGTACAAAAGTTTCCATTAATTTTGGCAGACTTTGGATTGGACTGCTTATGGTGAAGCTCCTTTAGATTGTTAGATGTGAAAGAGAATAGGGTTGTAAAAGAAACTAAGAGTCAGTTTTGTCCATTTGCAAAGCTGCCATTTAACTTTCAAAACAGAAATAGATCAAGTAAGATTTGCAAAATGAAAAAAAAAAAGGCTGGTTTTGAAATTAAATTTAACAAGGTAACTTAGGAAGTTTTAGAAATTTTAGCATATAATTTCCAGTACTTTCTTTCCAGGCTGATTGTACTTCAGATAGTACCTTTTAAATCAAGATACTTGGTGCACTAAAGGGCAAGTAGTTAGAGGACTCTACATTTCCAACTTTTTGTGCATTCACTTATAATCATCCAATATTAATACTTTACACACATACGATACATTAGTCAGTCCTGTAATTCTCTAGGCAAAAAGCATGATTTTCTTTATGCATGATCTTTATTAGGTATGCAACCTAACCAGGACTGGTTAAAAATATTGGACACATTCATTACTTACATCTCTTTGGAACTAAATTAATTAAATTGAACTAAACTGTGGGTTTTATAAAAGCAATGATTCCCTATACTACTGCTCTATAAAGATCCAGAACACTATTCCTTACTGAAGAATACACAATGCCAGGGAATTCTTGTCCTTTATTTAAAGACTAGCAAGACAAATAAGAAATTAAATCTATATTTAATTTTTTTAATTTCCTTGCATTCTCAGGAGAGAGGAGGGTTTTTACACACAACTGCTCCAAACCTGGTAGCAGTTTTGGACTCTGCAAGCTGCTTGCCTCGTAAAAAAGAACCCGATTTCTGCAACTGATGATGAAAAGAAGCTGTTTACACAAGCTCACCAAACTCTAGAGCTTATGTATGTAGGGGGACATTATTGAAACTTCCAGTCTGCCTCTTTTATTTCCCAGCAGCATGGATGTAGCCAAAGGTAATGCCTGTAGTATCACGCTAAATGCCTTCCCTGGCACTGGGGCAAACTTTCAAACTCTTTCCCTCCAAAATAGAGCAACCGTTTAATTGAGAACAGTGCATGGCCTGTGCCAAGTTTTAAATTATGCCTGGGAGTTGTTTAGGAAACTTTGAGCATTAAAATACCCTAGGTTATATCCTAACAATTAAACAGTATAAACAATCATTTGCTTGTGTCTAAGACTGTGGCCTGACATTGTTTCATTTACTGTTACTGCTCATAGGAGTACATGCTGGTAATACAAACTATCTCGGATTATATCAATTTTGAGCCACGCTTAAATGCTGAGTATAATTTAGAAATAGATAGGCCCTATATTGGAATAAACCCCAAAGGAGATATTTCCTATTTAATATCTAGAAATGCCTATTGATTAGCTATACATGTCAGCGTCAGCATATTCTCACATGGGATAACTCCCTGCTTTGTATTCTGCCTGCTCCACTCCTCATCAGGGTGAGTGATTAATATTTATAGATGTCCAATAAAAGTTATGTTCGGTGGGTAGTTATCCCAAATGGATGAGAAACCAGCTGAACCAAGGCAGCCAGAACAACCCCCCTGGTACCCCAGGCACCTCCCCAGATCCCATTATCCCCTAGCAGCGTCTCTGCTTTGCCCTCCCTTTCCCACATACAGCACTTTCTCCTAGATGCTGGCTGTCATTTCTAGCTGCAGCCTTCCCTGTGAACACACGGCTGCTTTTTGGGAGCAGCGAGGAGCTGGGCTGGGCCATTTGGCATCCTTCCCGCAGCTCTGGCAGTGTGATCCACACTCAAGTCTGACTTCAGCCAGTGCGGTTCTTTGGTCAGATGCTGTAGCTACAGACCCTGCCTCCTCCAGAGATGGCTTGTGCAAAACAGGGGAAGCTCAGCTGGTAGCTGGAGAGAAGGAATTGCTTGTTCACTGGAGGTTTTCAGGATGTGACCGGACAGGGTGCTAGCTAATCTCACCGGCTCCCCTTCCCATGAAAGATTGGACCAGATGATCTTTGGAAGTCCCTTCCAGCCTGGGCTGTTCTGTGGTTTTGCGGTTGTTGCAGGATGTAAAGTCAAGAGTCTGGGCTCACTTTTGGGATTTTACTGTTGTACTTTCAATCTCTTAGGTTTTGCAGTTTTCCACAGAAGATTTTAACCTTGCACTTTGTGATGAAAAGTAAACTATAAAGTTTTAACAGTGGCAGTGAAACATTTTTTAACACGGCTTCATTGCAGGGCTCAAAATCATGGAAGGAATAGAAGAACTCCACATTCAGATTTATTTTTTTAGTCTCCTAACTCTGAAGTTCCTGTGGAGACTTTTGAAGGAACCGACAGTATTTGAGCAACTGGGTTTACTGATACATGGTGAAGTAATTTAGAAATTCTGAGAATAAGGCTGTTGCCTTACATCATTCTACCGGAGACAGGGTACTTAACTTGTTCAGTACATTAATTTAAAAAGAATCAGAATAAAATATTTGGTGCGTGGATGTAGCCACTAGATGGAAGGCAAGAGCTGGTTAGGAACTGGGGGCATTGGTTGGGGGGGTTCACTTAGGGAGTTCCCATCAGCTGCCACCACCAGCTGTGACACACCACGCTGAAGCTGCACACTGATACATCTGGGACCACTTCTGTAAGTGTACACAAGCAGGTTATTCACTGAACTGGAAAATTTTTTTATGAATTGGTAGTTGTGGTGATGAATTGTTGAGGGAGTGGGATATTTTAAAAATAACTGTTAATTCTCTGCCTCTAAATGGCTTTGCCGTAGGAAATTCTCCACTTTCATCTGCAGCGTTGATGGAAAGGAACATCTTTCACAATATCTCATCTACATGAGGTCTATTAAAAATACAGCTGCCAAAGGCTTTTGTAGGGCAGGAGTGGTATTAGCCTGTGTGTTAGGGGGGTGGAATTCAAGTCCTTACAATGTCACAGATTTTCTGCTTAGCTTTAGGCAAGATGCTTTCTTCCTCTGTATTTCAGTTCTTCAGCTTCTGTTCTTTTTTCCTATTTAAGCAGCATATAATGGAACTTCCTTTCTTCTCCAGTGAAGATTAATACTATGGACTGTGCTATCATAATACCATACAATATAGAAATGTCTTTGAGCATTCGATCCAGCCTGTTGCCTAAAACTATTTGTAAAAATTGTCCAAAGTAAAAAAATAAAGAAATTCAATAATTTTGAACAGGAAGACATAGTGGGTTGAGTAATGAGTGGACTAAGCTGGTGTCCTGGTTTCAGCTGGGATAGAGTTAATTCTCTTCTTAGTAGTTAGTGCAGTGCTGTGTTTTGGCTCTGATGTGAGAACAAGGTTGACAGGACACTGGTGGTTTTAGTTGTTGCTGGGTGATGTTTATACTAAATCAAGGACTTTTCAGTTCCTCGGGCCCTGCCAGCCAGAGGGCTGGGGGGGGGGCACGGGAAACTGGGACGGGACACAGCCAGGTCAGCTGACCCAAACTAGCCAAAGGGATATTCCATACCATGTCACAGCACTCTCCAAACTAGCTGGCTGCAACAAGGTCTTTTACCATCACATACCAACATACTCTCCATGCCAGTCCCTCTGCTGCCTTCTTCTAGTCTCTCCTCACCCAGGGCGCGTGCATGCACACATGCTCTCTCTTCCCCGGCTGCTCTCTCTTCAGTGGCTGCCCAACCCCTTAACAGAACCAGCCACAGCTGCACCTTATCCACATCAGCCAACCCACCGCCCCTGAAGCCAGCCCACAGTTGTATATTATCAATGATAATTAACCCAGCTGCATTCCTCTATGATTCCCCCCCTTTTTTTTCTTTTCCTTTTTAACATTTCATACCTTAGGCATTTAACAATCATCATAACCTTTTTACAAATAAACTTTTCATACAGTCTAGACAATTCATCCCCGAACTCTTTTTTTCTTCTTAACATTTCATGCCTTATGTATTTAGCAGTCATCACAACTTTTTCACAAGTAAAGTTCTCATACAGTCCAGACAATTTGTCCCTGAACTCATACACATATCCCTTCCTCTATTTTATCTTTGGCTTTTCAGTTTCTGGGGGCTGATCACCTTTCTTCTCATCTGCTTTCTTGACATCTAGGATATTGTTTTCTTCAGAGTGGGGTTCTGATGAACTTATAGTACCTTGTCCTTTCACCTCTTGGGTCACACTGGACAGTAACCTGAATGAGCTTTCAACAGCAGCAGATCTAGAATACAGCACTAATACGTTAGTCCGTGTTCCAACAAGCTTCTCAACATCCTTGTGGTCACTCATTTCTTCCACGAGTGGAGACACCTTCAACGAGCACATAAACACTGGCAAGAATACCACCAGGCCAAGCAGCAGTAGCAACAGCAGGAGCTGCTCGTGGCACCGTGCTGCTCCTGTGCCTTCCCCTGGCACATCCATCACCGCTGTCTGACCGGACCCACTGCCGCTGCGGGCTGTTGCCACGTCTGGCCATGTACTCCACCACTGTCACCCGTTATCCTCAGTCCCTTAACTCCACGGTAGTCAGGCTTCCTTCTCTTTGATCCCAACGGCTCACCTTTACTGGTGTCTGATCCAGGTCCCGAGGCTCTTCCCACCTACCTCAACATGATCTGGATCGCAGGTTATCCCCGCTATGCTAGGCATCGCCATCACCGTTCAAAACTTTGAACATCCCCCAGCACAGCCATCACTGCTGTCACTGCTCATTACACTGTCTCATAATCTGAAGGGCCTCACATGGGGCACCAAGTGTCGCAGCACTCTCCAAACTATCAGGTTGCAACAAGGTCTTTTTATCACCACATACTAGCATACTCTCCACACCAGTCCCTCTGCTGCCTTCTCCTAGTCTCTTCTCAACTAGGGCACACACATGCTCTCTCTTCCTGGGCTGCTCTCCCTTCATTGGCTCTCAACCCCTTAACAGAACCAGCCACAGCTGCACCTTATCCACATCAGCCAGCCCACCGCCCCTGAAGCCAGCCCACAGCTGTATATTATCAATGTTAATTAACCCAGCTTCATTCCTCTACAATATGATGTCATGCTGAGTATATAAACTGGGGGAAGGAGAAGGAGGGTGGGGATGTTTGGTGGTCCTGAGTAATTGTTATAGGTGGTGGAGCCCTGCTGTCCTGGGGATGGCTGAACACGTGCCCATGGGAAGTGGTGAATGAATTCCTTGTTTTGCTTGTGTGTGTGGCTTTTGCTTTACTAATTAAATTGTTTTTTTATCTCAGCCCTGGAGTTTTATATTCCTTTCCAATCCTTCTCCCCATTCGTCTGGGTGGGGGGGAGTGAGCAAGCATCTGTGTAGTGCTTGGTTGCTGGTTGGTGTTAAACCATGACAGCTGGTTGTGTAAGAAACTAGGAGTAACAAGGTGAATAAAATAAGGAAAAGGTGGTTTAACTTGAAACCTTTTGCTCAGGTTTTTAATACAGCGACACAGATAGAAAGAAGTATAATTTGGCATCTCTCGTGAATGGCTTCTATAATACCCTGGTGGAACTTCAAAGTGCATTGCAATAAGAGTGTGCTTTCACATGTATGGTAATGTCACAGACAGACAGGGGGACCAGAAGGAGCCCTGATATCCCTACCTTTGCCAGCTTTAGTAATTCTGGGTATTTGACCTGGAGTTTCTTTTGCCTTTTGTTGTCCCCCCCCCGCTTCCCTTTTTTCTATCTTTTATATGTATCTTACCTTTTTCTATCTTTTTTTTTTTTTTCCTCCCTTCAGCCAAGAAGCCGTATCCAGTAATTCTGGGCACAGTAACTCTAGGCACTAATGTGCCTGAGTGCAGAGCAGCTAATTGAATCATATTAACATATATATTATTCGATGAAAAAGGTACAAATAAGAATACCAAAACATCAAGGTTCTTGTTGGAGTCTGGCTGCCTGTGCTCAAGGACAGCTTTGATGTGGCCTCGTTGGGTCCCCCTTGCCCTTGGTTTTTGCCCATCCTGACCTGCTGACTTGCTTTGCTGACCTGCTGGCCCTGCTCTGCTCTTCTGGCCAGATGCTGTGGGATGGTGCTGTGTCGGGGCTGGGGGGGCACTGCCCTGTCCCTTGCTGTCACCCATGGCTTCTGCTTCACCTGCCTTCTCCCACCCTTGCCCCACAGCTGCTCCTGCTGCTCCCTCACACTGTATTTTCCATCCTTGCTGCTTCTTTCTCCCTTTGAAGATTTGTCTTGCTTTGTCCTCAGGAAAAAAGGACAGCAACATTAACAACTTGAGACCATCTCTGTGAAACTGTCTTTTGTCTGCTCCGTACAAAGGAATATCTAAACGACAGTCAAATGTGGAAAGTTTCCATAAACCCCCTCTCTTTTACAAAAAAGAGAAAGTCATTAAATCATACTGTTAAAATTAAAACTTCATCAATATTTTCACTATTTTTCCTTTACGAAGTTTTAATAATGTTTACCATGAGATGAATCAAGCTCAGATCTCAAATCTTGACTCAGACCTTCATATCATTTAGCCTTGGACTAAGCCTTACCAAGGCCTTTAACTTCTGTACCCATTTGGTCTACCAAAACTACCATAAAACTGATTATTTATCAAAGAAACAGGCCTTTTTGAAGCACTTTTTCATGTCTAAGAAGGTACTTAATCTAGGCACACTGAAAAGATCGGTAATTAAAACATCTTGGATAACTTGCTGAAATTATGCTTTAAATATGACACATGGCAAAGGTGGACTGTACTTTGGAGAAGCAGGAGTACATTCTGGCAGACCAGATACAAACCTGGGCTTCCCAAGTTCAGTTCCCTGGTACAGTCTAGTGCCATCTCCGCTCCAGATATTTTAATGATTGCCCGGGTGCAGTCTTTCGTTACCAGTAAGGGTTAGCATCCCTGGGCTAACCACTGCAACCCCACTGTTCATTACCTGCTGCAGCCCAAATTCAGACGGGTGTGGCTGCAACCCCCAAAGCAGTAATTGCCTGGTCTGACCCTGGAGCTCCAACCTCTAATAATGCCGCAGGGGTTAGAGCTCGATTAATGTTATATGGAGATGTCCCAAAGGAGCTGCTGTCCTCTGCGTTACTTGTGATATCGAGGGAGGGTGAGGCAGCCACTTTTGTTACATGAGCTGTGTTGTCATACGCTGTGCTGCTAACACAGGAGCATTAACCCACCCTGAAAAGCCTTCTGTGTCCTCTGTACAGAGTTTTAAAATCTTAATGGAGGACTAGATAGCATTTAAAGCCCGGGTACTCTGACTAAGCGTAAAGATAGCCTCTCCTCTTTCCCTCTAGATTCTTAAACTAGCTTTATTATACAGTGAAGGGAGGATTTGTCCAGGAAGGATTTGTACGGCATCATTTCTTAGCCCAGCAATGTTTAGTCTCCTCCTCTGCTTCTGCTTCTGCCTCTCCTCTCCTATATTAATTGCCTTTCACTAGTGAAATCTCACTTCTGGCTAAGGTGTGACAAACTGCTGCATACCTAGAACACAAATACATAAATGGACCTGGCTCCTTTGCTTTTCTCCACTCTGTTCCCCAAGAAGTTATAGCCTTTCTTCACACAGCCTTGGGATGCTTCCTTGGCCTGGATTATCCCTTAAGAGAAAAAGTGTTGGGCTGAACAGGGTAACATTTACACGAGACGCTATTTGTGAAATGCTATTGAACTGCTACTGATCATAGGGCTGTGGTGTACATAGGGGAAGTTGACCCAGCCTGGGTGAACTGAGCAGAAATCACATCCATGCTTCCCTTAAAGCCTCCCACTGCTGTGCTGCCAGAGCCAGCAACGGGTAACTGGCAGCAGCTAGTACTTTTATTTTCATACCATCTCATTTTGTCTGAACAGGCCAAGGTAAAAATAACTACATCCAGTTTTCACTAGTGGTTTTCACCGAGTCTGGTGCTATGGAGCAAGCTATGACTGAAAAAAAGACATTACGGACACTTTTACTGGGAGTGGCAGGGAGAACTGGGACTCGGGAGATTCTTACCTCTATTTCTGTGTTCATTGGCTACACCAGAGATGGTTAACCTGTAATTCCTGGTATGATCCACAACATTTTTTTTACATAGGAAAGAGGCATCCTGTACAGCAAGAATGTCCTTCCTCTCTCCACCTTGCCCATGCTCTGCTCTTCTTGCAGCTACAGACAAAGGAGATTCTGCAACTTCTTTGCTCCTTCAGGAACCACCCGCTTGCTGACCCGCTCTTCAATGTATCTATACCAGCAAACAAAATCCATACTAGTAACCAAAACAGGGCAGGGTCTTTTTTTTCTGAGCACCAGGTAAGAAAAACTACAGAACTAATAGAATACAGCCCTTATAGCTAAAGTCCATCGCCTTCCAAAATGAGACAGACATATCCAGTCTCCTCCTTGGCAATGGTCCACGATCAAACTGTGCTTAAGGAAGTGCAAGCTCAGCTCAGAACCATGTTTCTGTTAAAATTTAATAAAGATAATCACAGAACAGTGGTTGTACCCACCATCTAATAAGCTTACTGGTATAGATACAGTCCAAATGGCTACATAACGGGGCATGTAGCCCACCCACAAACCAGGACTGGAACACGTGCACCAGGCTATCACCCTTCAAATTTTAAAGTCATGATTGCCCCTTGCTAATCTATAGCATTCTCCACCAAAATTTTCCTTAATTAGCACATGAATTGGTGATGTAAATTTGTGGATTTCGAAATAGATATGTATTTTTTTTTTTATTTCCAGACTGTATGTAATCCTTTCATGCAAACTGATAGAGACCTTACTGGAAGCAGCAGTGGCTTCCACCAAGCTGCAGCTCTTTCTTGCCTCAGTCCCTCTTTCTAGTCTCACCTTTGCATAACTGTTAAATGTTTTGTTATTTCACTGCTGACAAGAAGTTTATTTCAGGCCTTAAGCTGAGACAAGAAGGGGAAGGAATAAAGAAAAGGGTTAGTAAAAAGAAAAAAGATCTGAAGATAATAGTGTCATTTCTTTTTATGCTGCATACAGGACTGTAACTGTAAATGGGTACCAGTAATGCATGAATCACTTTCTGTTCGATTCTCAGAAGTCCAGGGCTAAGTATAATATTCAGCATTAAATGAATATGAATTATTATTTACCTCATTCTAAATATCCAGCACTTGTAAAAGATGGATATGCTCATTATTCTGGAAACTTCTTTGTGAAATAAAGAACAGGATGAACTTCTGTGTAGAAGAGATGTCTTTATAAAGTATTTATAAAGTAAATGCCACTCAAGATAAGTACTCCAGAAAAAGACAACAGTTGTTAGTGCATCCTTTTGTTCTGCTGAATGCTTTATTTATGGGGTTTGGGATACAGAGTTTTATGCAACTGACAATTCAAAAGCAAACATTGCTGTCCACAAAGAATTAGATTAGGGAGAAAAATGTCAGGATGTAGTAAGTTTTATTTCTAATTACAGTGTAGCAATACTTCCCTGTGAATGGAAAACACCATTTCATTGTGTTTACACAAAAAGCTGAAATAATGGCTGCTCGTTTATGACACTGACATTTCACAAATCAAATGGCCTGTGTAGAAAATGAAAAGCTTGTGAATTTCTACAGTTCTCCCTACCCCTCGCCCCTCCTCCACTGTGGTGTGTTAAACTTGGGTGTTCACCGTACGCCCACCAAGACCCTCTACCACCACCCCTGTGTCAGGCACGGGCCGCTGCAACCGGGGCTGCCCGTGGGGCTACTGACCCTGCCCGCAGCCCGGCCCCCCGCGGGGCGCAGCCCCTCAGGCCCAGCCGGCTCCAGCCCCCCCGGGGGCACCGGCCCTGCCCGCAGCCCGGCCCCGGCCCGGGCTCCTCCCCGCGGGGCCACGGGCCCTGCCCGGAGCCGGCTCCAGCGCGGCCCCCGCGGGTCACAGCCCCCCGCGGGCACCCCCTGCCCCGGGCTGCGGGGGGGAGCTGCTCCCCCGCGGGCTCCGTGGGCTGAGGGGCACAGCCTGCCCCGCCGGGGGCTGCCCTGCCCTGCCCTGCCCTGCCCTTCCCCGCGGGCTGCCGGGGAGCCTCTGCTGCGGCGCCCGGAGCCCCCCCGGCCTCCTCCGGCCCGGCCCTGCCCCGGGGGGCTGCGGGGCTGCTGCTCGCCCCTCCCGGCCCCCCTCGCTGCCGCCGCTGTTCCCCCCCGCGGGGGTTTTTCCCCTTCTCAGCCCCTTCTCCCCGCGGCGCTGCCCCCGCGGCTGCGGGGCTCGGCCTCGGCCAGCGGCGGGCCCGGCCTGGAGCCGGGGGGCAGCGGCTCTGCCGGCCGGGGGGAGCTTCTGGCATCTCCTCATACAAACCATCCCTGCAGCCCCCCACCCCCGCTTCCACGGCCTCGCCACGCAAACCCAGTACATCCACTTTCATTCATCACACTCTGGACACCATTTCTTACATAGCTGGCATGCCGTGCTGGTTTTGCCTGGGATAGTTAATTCTGCCCCCCAGCCTGGAGCAGCCCGTGTCTGAGGACTGCACCCTGTGGAAGGGCCCCACGCTGGGGCAGGTCGTGGAGAATCGTTGGAGAAGCCCGTGCAGGGCTGTCTCCCGTGGGAGGGCCCCGCACCGGGGCAGGGGCAGAGGGCGAGGGGGAAGGAGCAGCAGAGACAGCGGGTGATGCGCTCACCGCAGCCCCGTTCCCCTGGGAAGAAGGGAGGGGTGGGGGGAAAATGCTTTTTAGATTTGGGCTTATATTTCATTATCCTGCTCTGTTTAATTAGCAATAAATTAATTTCCCCAAGTCGAGTCGCTCCATGCCAGTAACTGGTGAGCGATGCCTCCCTGCCCTTATCTGGACCCACAGCCTTTTGTTACGTTCCCTCCCCCTGGCCTAGCTGAGGAGGGCAGTGGCAGAGCGGCTGTGGTGGGCACCTGTCGGACATCCAAGTCAAGCCACCGCAGTGGGCTCAGCACTATTTCCAACATGTTAAAGCAGAGCAGCTTGAAAAATGAGCAGAACCTGAATCCCCGTTTACGCGGATCCAACGGGCAGGGGTCCGCACGCGTGGGGCAGGAATGGTGGCTATTCCCGTGCACAACAGCTGTAGCACAGATAGACTGTTGCTCGCTTGCAGTGTGAATATATTAGGCAGGCAGAAATAGGCCATCAGTTATTTTCTGAATTACTTATATTGGGTCTGGCTATAAAGACAGTGCATGTGATTGATTTTTACCCTCTTTAATAGGAAGGCTTCTGTGGATGGAAGGACAGCTTCTAAATGCTTCCTGAATATGAGTGGCTGACCTGAATTTCTAAGATAAATGCCAAATGGTACACTTCTTAGTTTTCACAGAACATTAAATAAAGCTAAGAGCAGATGAAAGAGAGCTGGATTACCATGTTCACTGAACAAATCAGTACCGCTGCAGGTACTTGTGTGTATAGAGCACTTGCAAATTTCAGAATAATAAACTGATCCTGGGAAAATCCTACAGATGTACTTACTCCAGTGCTCAGTTGTCTGATGATCATGGATTTCATAACAGCTCTTTTTTTGTGGCTCTTTCTAGGAGATGCTATTTTTTTCTTGTTTGATTGGATTTGGTTCTTCCTCAGAATTAAATGGAAATGATCGATGCAGCTAATTTTTATTTCCTGTAACTAACATTTCCTGCAGCATTAAAAAATATTGTCGGTATTTAGTCATTAACTGGTTATGGTTTTACTGTGTCGTATCACTGCTTTTACTTCAGGAAGCTCAATATGGCAGATAATCCTTCTCCCCTTCACGCTCCTCTTTGACGACTGCTTCACAGGAACGCAAGAGCTGTGAAAGCCTTGCAGTTGGTGGAGGGACAATCCCCCAAGATGCATGAAAGGAGTTTGCGATGTGGATTTTCAGTTGTTCTGAGGTGTAGTTCTAAGGTTTTTCACAAATTAGAGTGATGCTTTATGCCACGGGCTATACTAGTTCCCAAAGCTGACGATTCACAAGAGCGGGAGGGTGGCTGACAGCCACCTTAGGGCTCTGCTGGTGGGCCACGTCTTTTTGTTATAGTACAGCCATGGGCATAAAAAGAGACTTGGGCTGATGTATTATATCTAGCTGTGAAAACTATGAATGATGGAGTTCCCTTTTAAAACAGGAGGGATTTGTCTTACACCACCACAATTATTTGCTCTTCTTCTGTCACATATTTTGCATTCTTGAGTGTATACTAAATACCCTGGAAACATTGCATGAGACCATGTGGGCTGTTTGAAGATGCAAAGCCTGCTGGAATAGTGCTGGGGGACTGTGGAAATGGAGGGAGCCAGACTTTGTGCGTTCCTGTCCACAGTGCTTTTGGGGAGCTGACTTGAAGAGGACTGTCCCCTGACAGCGCCAGGACATAGTCTTTGAGAAATCTGGTTAGAGGTCCAGAACAGGGCCACAAAGTAAGACCTGCCTGGTCCTCTTTTATTACTGAATACTCTAGTACAAGACACAGCCGACCTTAAATTGGAGACAGATGTCAAGACCTGAAGTGTCTCTGGTCATGTGCAGAGCTTTATAGACATCCAGCCGATTTCACAAGCATAAAGGTAGGTCCATGCAGATGCTTAGAGCAAATGGAGGTGTATTTCTAGGACACCTTCATAAATCAAGCACTGTTCTGCAGATTGTAGCACTGTTGAAGTTAACAGGATAATATGGAAAAGTGTTGTAAATCTGAAACACTGCCCAAAATGACAGTTTGGTCTCCTTTAGTGCAACTTGGTAAGTTTGTCATGCACTGCACCTGTTTTTATTTAAATATTTAAGATAAACGATATAAGAACTGACAAAGATTCACAAGTATCTGAACATTTGCAATGTTTTCCCAAGTGACCTACTTACTGAAAGCAAAATGTACTTTAACTTTGACCTGTACTGAAAGAAAGTTGATGCTGGCAGCTCACCAAATTAAACAACAAAAGTGAACCTTGATGCTGGCAACGCTTGATTGGTAAGTCCCAGTATATATAGATCTATATGCAAATAGAGATCTTTTATTTTCATTAACAGAAAAAATATTTTGCTTTCGCCGCATGATGATGATTCATGCTGGTAAAAATCCTGGTGGCTTTCTCAAATGTTTCTGATTTGAACAGTGCTAATAATTTCTGTTTGAAGTATGAACCAACAACAGCACTTTTGACAGCTGCAGCATCTGCTGTCATGGTATTTATTCTTCATCAAAGCTCAGAGAGCGTCCAGACACACCTGGCTTTTAACATTTTGTTACTCAACAGCTACGTTTTACAGATTCTACTGGAGACCATCTAATGTTTCTGTGTTCATCACAGATGTAGAAACCAAACTTGTGAATAGCAGTTTTGGAGTTCGAAGCGTAGCTGTTGAACACAATGGTCCTTTTATGATCTCTGTTCTTAATGGGTTACATTGACAACATGACTGCCATCCTCAGCCACACACCTCATGAACAACCCTCGGCAAAAGTATATGCCGGCAGCCACCCAGCTGGACAGCAGCTTGGCAAAAAAGGACCTGGGGGTCCTGCTGGACGCCAAGCAGAATGTGAGCCAGCAACAGGCCCTTGCTGTAAAGAAGGCCAATGTTATCCTGGGCTGCATTAGGCAAAGTATTGGCACCGTGTCAAGTGAGGTGACCACTCCTTCCCCTCTGCTCAGCAATGGTGTGGCCACACTTGAGTACTGTGTTCAGGGCTGGGCTCCTCACTACGGAGAGACATGGACATACTGGAGAGAGTTCAATGAAGGGCCACAAGGATAATTAAGGGACTGGAGCACCTCTCCTATGAGAAAAGGCTGAAAAAGCTGGGAATATTCAGCCTGAAGAAGGCTTGGGGGGATCTCATAGAATCATAGACTGGTTTGGGTTGGAAGGAACCTTAAAGATCATCTCGTTCCAAACCCCCTGCCATGGGCAGCGACACCTTCCACCAGCCCAGGCTGCTCCCAGCCCCATCCAGCTTGGCCTTGAGCCCTGCCAGGGATGGGGCACCCACAGCTGCTCTGGGCAACCTGTGCCAGTGTCTCACCACCCTCACAGTGAATAATTCCTTCCTCATATCTAATATAAATCTACCCTCTTTCAGTTTAAAGCCATTCTGCCTTGTCCTATCACTACATGTCCTTGTAAAAAGTCCCTCCCCACCTTTCCTGTAGGCCCCCTTTAGGTACTGGCAGGCTGCTCTAAGGCGTCCCCAGTCTTCTCTTCTCGACTGAACAACCCCAACTCTTTCAGCCTGGCTTTATAGGAGAGGTGCTTTTGCCCTCTTTTTGTGGCCCTCCAATCATCTTCATGGCCCTGCTCTGGACCTGCTCCGACAGGCCCACGTCTTTCTTATGGTGGGGGCCTCAGAGCTGGATGCAGTACTCCAGGTAAGGGTCTTACAAGAGTGGAGTAGAGAGGGAGAATCGCCTCCTTCGACCTGCTGGCTGTGCTACTTTTAATGCAGCCCAGCCGTGTTTAGCTTCTTGCTCACCCCCACACCCAAGTCTTTCTCCTCAGGGCTGCTCTCAATCCACTTTCTGCCCAGCCTGTATTTGTGCTGGGGATTGCCCTGGCCCATGTGCAGGACCTTGCACTTGGCCTTGTTGAACTTCACGAGGTTTGCATGGGCCACCTCTCTAGGCTGTCAAGGTCCCTCTGGATGGCAACTCCCACCTCCAGCGTGTCCACATCATCACACAGCTTAGTGTTGTTGGCAGACTTGCTGAGGGTGCACTCAATCCCAATGTCCATGTCACAGACAAAGATGTCAAACAGCAGAAGTCCAAGTACTGACCCCTGAGGAACACCACTGATCACTGGTCTCCACTTGGACATTGAGCCATTGACTGCAACTCTTTGAGTGTGACCATCCAGCCAATTCCTTATCCACTGAGTGACCCACCTGTCACATCCTTGTCTCTCCAACTTAGAGACAAGGATGTTGTTGTGGACAGTGTCAGATGCTTTGCACAAGTCCAGGTAGATGGTGCCAGTCACTCTTCTCTTATCCACCAACACTGTAACCCCGTCGTAGAAGGCCACCAGATTTGTCGGGCATGATTTTCCCTTAGTGAAGCTATGCTGGCTGTCACCAACAACCTCCTTATATTCTCTGTGCCTTAGCATAGTTTCCAGGAGGATCTGCTCCATGATCTTGCCAGGCACAGAGGTGAGACTCCCCTTTTTAAAAATGGGGGTTATGTTTCCCCTTTTCCAGTCAGTGGGAACTTCACTGGACTGCCATGACTTATCAAATATGATGGAGTGCACTTCATCAGGTCCCATGGACTTGTCCACCTTCAGGTTCCTTAGATGTTCTTGGACCTGATCTTCTCCTACAGTGGGCGGTTCATCAATGTCTATAAATACCTGAACGGAGGGTGCAGAGAGGATGGAGCCAGGCTCTTTTCAGTGGTGTTCAGTATCAGCGCCAGAGGTGATGGGCACGGCCTGCAACACAGGAGGTTCCCTCTGAACATCAGGAAACACTTTTCTCCTGTGAAGATGACCGAGCACCTGGCACAGGCTGTCCAGAGAAGTTGTGGAGATACTCAAAAGCTGTCTGGACAGGTCCACATGGCCATGCTTGAGCAGGGGGGTTGGACCAGATGACCTCCAGAGGTCTCTTCCAACCTCAACCATTCCATGATTCTGTGATTCTAATGTTACCAATTAGTTAATAAGTTAAAATCGATTGATTCTATTTGATTAATTAATTGATTTTATAAAATCATATAATAGAGTTAAAATGTAGAAGGCTAAGAAAAAAAAAATTATAGGAAACTTGCATATATGCAATAAGAGACGTTATGGAATCTTTTGTACGTCTTGTACCAAGGCTAGAAGAAGGGCCTGGAACTATTGTAATAACTCTAGGGTTGGAAGGTTCCATTGTATTTAACCAGTCTTCTGTACGCAGAGGTGCATTGAAATGTCAGAATATGAGATTAATGGGAACTGGGGAGAGTCGACTGGAACAGCTTATAGGTGCCTGCCAAGAAACTGTGAACTTTAGTAAAAAGGTAATTCCGGCAGGGGGAGATCGCGACCACCGACTCATATACCCACCTACCCAAATTGTACCCTAGACCCATTTCTAGACCTTTCTAAGCTTTGCTGCGCATAATCGGATATAGGAGGAGAGTATGTAAATGATTTACGGGAAATGTTATGATTATGTATGAATAATTAATGAATATGTATGAATAAGTTCTATATATGGGATTTGATTATGGGACTTGGTGTGCGTTGATCGTGAGAGGACTCACTCACGCACCCGGCTGTCAATAAAGAAGTGTCTGCTTATCTACATCACATTGGTGTCGATAAGTTCTTCATTCCGAGATTTTGGTAACACTAAGAAATCCAATGGAAAATCAGCTTCTGGATCTCCTTCCAGAAGGCTTGTCATGGCAAAGAAAGGCAGGCTGTTCCATACATAGCATGAAACTTCCTAGCAAGATGTTACAAAACAGTCCCTAATTCAATACACATCAAACTAAGTCCTTCTAAAAACTTAAAAATCTCCTAGCCTATCAACTGTGGTTTTTTTTAAGATGCTGACCATTAAGATGCTGACTTTTTAACAACAGTTTAGGATGTTCAGTGCTTGATAGTTATACCAAGAAAAAGCAAAGATACCCATCCTTGGAAACGGGCCATTACAGACCAGAACACTGATCATAAGGAATTTGTGCGAAAGGAAGGTCATGCTTGTGACCAAGGAATTGGAAAGAGGTAAAGAGATATATACACGTTTTCATGTCAGTGATGAAATGAAAGGAGCTATTGCTTTTTGATACTGAGATGAACAATATGCTATCCAGGATCTAATGAAATGTGGATGCTGTATGCATATTCAAGGTGGTTTCAAAATATGCTCTTGGATATAAACCAGTAATATAAATCTTGGAGGGATGCCTATCATTTGCCAGTCAGACAGGATTATAGTCTATAGACAGACAGATGGCGACATAACTGAGGCCTATCAATGGCTCATCAAAACATCGTGCAAAGTAATCACCTTCCAACTTAGTACGTGATTACAAGTTAAAATACAAACTTATAAAAAGCAGAAGTAAAAACCAGTCAGATGTAGGCAGAAGGGTTTTAAGTGTCCTTGCATGTCTGCAGTTCTGGTGTCCTCATATGCAAATGAACATAGATCTAGAAAACACAGAGGAAGGGGAGAGAAATTATGAAAAGCATGGAATGGCTTCTTTATGAGGAGAGATTAAATAGACTAGGACACTTCAACCTGGAAAAGAGATAAGAGAGAGAGTATGACAGTGATCTGTGAACCCAAAAATGACTTGGAGAAGGTAAATGCAGCAATTATTTTTACATTACAAAACTAGGGGTTACCCAATGAATACCAGGTAGCAGGCTCAAAAGGAACAGTATTTTTGCACAATGTGTAATTAAAGTACAGGACTCTGCCACTGGATGGTCTGGAAGCCAAATATAAAGAATTGCAAAAAAAGATTCCATGAAGAAGTGCAACAAAAGTCCCTCAAGACTTGAGCAGTCCCAAAACTAAAGCTAGCTGACATCTGTGTGAAGGGATTGTATATCAAAACAGTATTCATGTATATTTACTTTGGTTTTGTATTTTACTTTCCCTAAATAAGTGTGGAAATTTAGCCAGAGATTAAACTTGGGTTTAGACAGCAGAGCAGCTATCCCAATAAGAAGCATTTAAGCAGTCAAAAAAATTTCCTGAAAATGGCCCTTAAAGATTTCAGGGCTAGCTTCTAACAAAAAAATTAAAAATGTAAGAAGCTGGGTATTTGTCGCGACGGAGGGAAGACACAGTCACTCGATATGAGTGATCAGCAGACTTCGTTTATTGTGCCTTACAGTCACCTTTTAGGCCTTGTTATAATTAGCTCATACATATTACAAAAGTTAAGCTCATTATTGGTTAGTTGCCTAACTACCAAGCCCGCCCCTAGTTTCTCTTCTGTAGTTATCGGTTCCCACCTGCAACATTCTTTTCCCACCGCAATCTTCCTGTTATTGTGTAACAAGAACAGCCAAGGACAGTGTATTTTTGCTTTACTTCAGATAAGCTGAGAGCGATGTGCATTTTTGTCCAGCCGGCTGGACTATGTCTATGTGACCTTTCTCAGCTAGCCCGTTATCCACAATTCCCCTGTTTTTATTTTGGGCGACATAGGCTTGGTTGACCATTTTCAATAACAGCGTTTTAACACAGGAAAATACACAGCTAAGCACTACTAAAACTATTACAATAATGATCAAAAATAATAATCCCGTTTGCAAAATGCCTTTAAGCCAGCCTCCTAGCCCCAACCAATTTCCCAAAGCGTCTAAGCCAAAAAAACCCCCCAAAAACCCCGGATATCTTTCTGTACACGCTGGGTGTGGCTGATAAGGTCTTGTATCTCCTTATGTATAGATTTTGAATGATCCTCTAGATCCATGCAACACATCCCGTCAAAGTCTTCACATCCATGCCCGTGGACCAGCAACTACACCTCTTATTGATGATTCCGGATTGTTGCTGAATAAGGATTTTGGTCACTTTCTTCCTAATCGCGTGAAGCTCTAATATAAGTGTTTGCTTTTGCTAAACAAATTCACAATTCCCACATTACAACCCTCGCAGTTACGTTTGATAAATCCAAAGTTCACGGTAACACCCTGCACACCATAACAATACCCGCGCCCCACAGTTACAGTTACCACATTTAAGGCAGCTGGAGTGACCAGTTGGCCTTGGGTTATGAGATTGTATCTTTGCTGTCAAAAGTTCGAGTTTTTCACGCGTGGTCCCCTGTATGTGGGATCGGAACAGATGTCGAATAGGTTCCAGAACAGGGTCTATCGCAAGGTGCAGGCGAAGCAGCGTTCTCGCGTCGAGCTCCTCCAGCGTGCTCTACAGCAGGCTTTACCCAACGGCTGGGAACCCAAATAGTGCCTGAATTGGTAGAAATACAGACATAACCACTCCCCACATAAATCACCTCCACAGGACCTACCCATTGTCCTGTTTTTGCATCCTTATACAGTACTTTCATGTGTGGTGGCCTGGGGGGTTCTGAGCCAGCGTGGTGCCTTATTATAGGCGGCTCATTACTGTCCCCAAATACACACAAATGATTAAGCACAAAAAGAGCCTTCTCTACCCTTTCTCTTACATTCTGAATCCCTTTGAACTTTTCTATATAACGTTTTAGCGTCCCGTTAGCCCGCTCTACGATTGCTTGTCCAGTTGGAGAATGAGAGATTGCAGTAACATGTTTAATATTCCACATTTGCATAAAGCGTTTAAGTAATCTGCTACCATATGCAGGACCGTTATCAGTTTTAATAGTAATAGGCACCCCTAAAACAGCAAAGCAACTAGTTAAATGCCGGCGCACGTCCCGGACCTTTTTCCCGGGCTGTGGTGTGGCCCATAACATATGGCTATAGGTGTCTATAGTAACATGCACATATTTCAATCGACCGAATTCAGGAACATGAGTAACATCCATCTGCCAAACATCATTAGACTTTAGTCCTCGCGGGTTGACCCCGCAACCGAGCCCCAAGCCTGAGTTATGGTGACTACATATAGGACAAGCCTTCACAATGGCCCGAGCCTCCTCCATAGAGAGTTTGTAGGCTCGTGCCAGCCCCTTCGCGTTTTGATGGAAGATCGAATGGGCTTCTCGGGCTCGACAATGTGGTGCTAATGGGGGTTCAGTAGCAATTGCGACGAGATGATCAGCTCGAGCATTGCCCTCTCCGAGGCCTTCTTCCCACTGATGGCTTCGGATGTGGATCACCGCATACGATTCCGATCTCTGTGTGATTGCAAGCTGCAAGCTCACAAGCAGTTCTGTCAAGCGTTGATTCTTTAAATCACGCACGCTTGCATCTCCAATCCGGCTGACTATGCCGGCAACATAGAGAGAATCTGTGACTACGTTCAGTGGGACATCTCTCCATCTAATAAATGTCCAGACCACTGCAAAGAGTTCTAGCGTCTGTAGGGAATCCTTTGGCTGCGCTTGTAGAATTTGGTGTTGCCACCCTTGCTCATCTTTCCATGTTATGGCAGCGGTCCTAGAGCGTCGACCCGCATCAGTAAAGGCCGTGAGAGCGTGCGGGATAGGCTGGCTGGATCGCTTCGGCTTAACAATCCAGCCCATGTTCTCCATCCACGACAGGATGGGCGATGGGAGTGGTTTAACTATTATCGCTGCTCCATCGTGGAGTAATGCAGCCTGCAGTTCCTCGGAGTTCTGCAAGTACCACTCCAAGTCGATCTGTCTCATCGGCACCCATATCGTGCCAGGAGGAGTGCCATCCACCTGTAAGATACGGCAGCGACCTTTCTTGATCAGCTCCGACAGCGTAGAAATTTTGTCTTGTATTGTGCGTTGTGGTTGCAGCGGGGGAGCTATCCATTCCAATACGATGGTGGTGTACTCCCCTTTCTCCCCCGTTTTTATTTTTTGCTGTGTTAGAGCACCCATGAGGTACTGAGTGCCACATAAGATAGTCAAATCGATGGGTAACCCTACAACACGCCGATGCGTGGAGCGCGTAGTCACCATTGATGCTATTTGTTGTAACGTTTGTTCTTGCTGTTCAGTAAGCTGTACTGGGGTTGAGGGATCTGTCCCTCTCAACAGGGGGTGTAGTTGATTTAACAGTTCGTTGGGGATGCCCACTACAGGCCGGAGCCATTGCAGATCACCGAGCAGTCGTTGGGCGTCGTGAAGGGTTTGGATATCCAGATGGAGTGACAACTTTTGAGGCTGAATTGTTGCATCAGTAATGCGCCACCCCAGATACTTCCAGGGGCTTGATTCTTGCACCTTTTCGGGTGCTACTACCAAGCCTCTATGCTTGAGTTGTTCTGTTAAAACCTGGTTTTGTGGGCAAGCAGCCGCTTTTTGTGTCGGCGCGGGGCAGCTCTTCCCACTGGGTCGCCTGTTTCCCGATCGACGACAAGCAGCTTCGTTGTGAGTGTCTGAGCGGCAGTTTCGACACCATACGGAGTTGACATTGCAGTCCCGTCTCATGTGTCCGGTGACACCGCAACGGAAGCACCGTAGACAAGATGGGCCGCGGGCATTTGATCGCCCAGCAAAGGCTTGCAAAGGAGCAAGGGCTGCCAAGACCTGACTTTGGGTAGCCTGCGCCTGCTCCTTTAAAGTACTCCCTAGTTCTTTTATTGCCTCAACTAACATAGCCTGGGGCCCGACCGGCACTTGTGCCATTCTTTCCAAAGCTTCTTCTATGGTCCATGTCCCTGGTAGCGTAGCTAGGATGTTACGTGTGGCTGGGTTACAATTCTGTATGGCACACTGCTTTAAAATGGAGCCTTTGAGATAGTCTTGCACCCCAGCCGCCTGTATGGCGTTTGCTACCCGATCGATAAATAACCCAAATGGCTCCTCTCTTCCCTGCTTGATTCCCATATATGAAGGGATTCCCCCAGGTTCCTTTATACGGTCAAGCGCTAGTCTAGCTAGCCTCATCGCCTCCTTCGCCTTATCCAGTCCCATCAGTGCCTGAGCTTCGGTTCGAAAATAGGGTCCTAAACCCATCAGCTCCTGTAGAGTAGCCCCATGCAGCGGGTCCCCTGGCTGTCTAACCACTGCTATCGATTCCTGACAAGCAGCCTGCCAATGAGCGTTAAACAGCAGCTGCTGATGTTGGCTCAAGATTAACTTCATTATACTGCGTATGTCACTCGGGAGTAAGATATTAGTTCCCCAAATATAATCTAACATTTGCCTGGTGGGTTCCCCTTTCAAACCTGACTCACTCACCGTAGCCCGTAGCTGAGTTAATAACTTCCAATCTAAGTTAGTGAGAGAAACCGTGATATTCCCCTGCGCATCTGGCTGTGAATATGTGACCGGGAAAGCCTCATGCACGATTCCCGCGGCAAAATCGCGTTCACCCTCAAGCATAGCGCTTTCTGCTATCTGCTTCCAGACCTTTTGCCTATTTTGGGCAACCCGAAGACATTCTGCAAAAGGATTCGTACATTCCCTACTCTCTACCGGGTTTTTACGCTCTAGTTCCTCGCTTACGTCATCATTCCCCGACGGAGGGGCTGAGGGATTCGAAGAGGGCGGCGACGGGAAGGGCGACTGGTCCCCCCTCCCCGCAGTCCCGTGTTGAACCGTCAGCGAACGCGCCGAGGGAGGCAGCGGGCAGTCGGGGGGGGAAGCCGATTCCCCCTGCCGCGTGGCTATTGCAGTCCCGCTTGCAACTCCCAGTCGCTCAGAGGCAGCAGCAGCCGCTCTCTGTTCGGCTCGATGTTGCAAAAGGGCATTAGTGACAGCCTGCCACGGTTTCATCAGTTTTTTGGCAGTTTTATTGTCGACTATTACTTCGGCAGACAGCGTTTCCCCATAATTACGCCACTCTGCAGGCTCGAAAACCGTATCCGGATTCCCAAAATGACCCCTCGCTACCCCATACGCTAATAACCCGGGTAATTCCTTTTTACAATCTATGCCCCGAACGCTCCGCTTTTCTAAAAAGCATTTGAGCAAATCGTACGTCGCTTGTCTCTCCATACCGTCCTCAGCGCTGTTGCAGCCTTTGCGAGACTTCGGCGACGCGTGGCCGGCGGGACCCTCTGTAGGCGCTCCCGGGCGCGGGGACTGTGCCCTTCCGCCTCCCGCGCTGCTTTCAGCACCGGTACCCGATCTCCCTCGACTCGTGGCTCGCAGGTTCAGCCCTCTCTAGGGTCCCTGTTCGGGCGCCATTTGTCGCGACGGAGGGAAGACACAGTCACTCAATATGAGTGATCAGCAGGCTTCGTTTATTGTGCCTTACAGTCACCTTTTAGGCCTTGTTATAATTAGCTCATACATATTACAAAAGTTAAGCTCATTATTGGTTAGTTGCCTAAATACCAAGCCCGCCCCTAGTTTCTCTTCTGTAGTTATCGGTTCCCACCTGCAACATTCTTTTCCCACCGCAATCTTCCTGTTATTGTGTAACAAGAACAGCCAAGGACAGTGTATTTTTGCTTTACTTCAGATAAGCTGAGAGCGATGTGCATTTTTGTCCAGCCGGCTGGACTATGTCTATGTGACCTTTTTCAGCTAGTCCGTTATCCACAGGTATTGCGCTCCATCTGGCCTTGCTCTGAACCAACAAAAATAACATGAGTTAAAGCCATGATTTCCAACAGGCAAGCTGTATATGCTATTTTGAATATGAAGCCTAGGGTACATAAGCATTTGGTGACTGCAGCATTCACATCATGAAGTAATTTTGCATCGATGGATGGATGACTAGAATTTAACCAGATGTTTGCATTAAAGCAAATCTTCACCAAACAGGAACCAAATGCATATTACAAACTCATGACTATCCATCACATTATAGTATCACCTAAGTTTTTTGAATATTCGTTGATCACCACTAGTTACTGAGATACTTGATATCAGGTTTTGGAGGACATTAGAAAAATCTCTCTGAACACATAACAAACCTCCTTCTGGAAGAAGGAACTTTGACGCAAATAGTGGCAAGTAGTAGAAACAAATGTTCTTCCATTGGGTAGGATGTGAAATAAAGATGTATTACAACCTTAATGTCTTCAACATTTATGTGGGATTTACTGTGAGACAAATCCTGAGGTGCAATGACAAGGTAGAAGGAATGAAGACTCCTAACTTAATATGTTTTGAATATACATTAATGACCTGATATGTTTTTCTGAACAAACTCTGGCATTGTTAGAAACAATGGAGAATACAGAATATCCATTAATATAAAGAAAATACACATACACTGTGCAAAGGCTTGAAACAAACATTGTAATTAGTGAGTTGGTTTCTTAAATCAATAACCTGCAGTCACAGATTGCCTACTGAGAACCCTTTTCCAAAATAAATTTAAGGAAACCAATAGCTCACGCACACGGCTCATTTTTTAAATGTAAGTTTGGAGAAGTACCGTAACCTGAAATAAACATATATTTGACAATTGAAAATGAATGCTTTCCCCATTGGAACTTATTCACTGTAGATAAATGAATTAATGAAGCATGTCTGAAGATGACTGAATCTTCTGAGGCTTCAGAAGATTCTTGCATTTCTCCTGTGCAGAAAAAAGTCAAATTATTTTATCATACATTCCCATTGCAAACTAACAAACAAAAAAGTTCTCTTTTAGGAATCCAACAGATGGAAACTTTATTACTTAAGTCAAATCAGCCATAGATACAGGCAGAACCTTGAAAGTTTTGATGACAAAATAGATAGGTTATTCTGGGAGCGACTAGCCTGAAAGATGGGTTAAAGGGTGCATGACAGGTTAGTAGAAGATAAGTCTCTAAGTGTTCAAAATTCACGGTAGACTAAGCTTGCAAGGAGAAAGTTCTATTGAAGGTTGATTCTTTTAGACTGTAACAGTACAACTTCAGTTGAAAATCCAACAGTGTAACTTCAGTGGAAAATCCTCTGGAGCATTATGTCTTACTTTAAGATAGGACAACATTCTTTCCCTTCTTTCCCCCCTCCAACAACCCTATATTAGGATGTTCAAACAGTGAAAATAGTAAGTTCAGGAATTATAGGAGCTTTTATTGTACAAGTCTAAAATACTTAATTTCAGAGGAAAGGTTTAGAGAGTAAGGATTCTGAGCATCACTTTAGAGTGGCCTGGAGCTCTGATTATGGTTTTCATTACAGAGTACAGCAGAAATCTATTTTAGCGCCTTGATATATTTGATTTCCAAAGATTAAAAATCTAAGGAAATACAGAAAATAGTATTTTCTTTTAACATGGATAAGAACATTTACTTCTAAGCAGAGGACTTCGAAATCCATGCTGCTTCACGTTGTTTCACTATGTGCATTTCCCTCATGTTTATTTTGCTTGTTGGTGAAGCTGTTAAGAAATATTCTCACCTACAAGAGCGCACAGAGAAGATGCAGTGTTACTGTGGAATCCACAGAAAGTGGACATCAGTTTCAGGCAGTAATCTGTAATGAAACGATTAGTTACCCATGACACTTCAAAGGTTGATCCATCATTACCGCTGATTCTCACATGTCCTTTTGAATAGTTGTTTCAAATGGGGAAAAACATTTGAACTCCTTGAAGCTGACTGGCTTCCAGGAGGCCGAGCTGCAAATCACTGACAAGCCGAGCTGTGTCAAGCACTGCTGAACTCTTGACTCCCACCCTTCTTTTCACTCTTTGCTTATTAATTACTGCCCTGTGCTTCCAATGCCCTGTCCAAAGCCATGCCCAGGCCTGCTGCTGGCGGTGGGGGCTGGAGCTCCTGCACGCCATGGCGCGGGAGCCGCGCAGGGCCACGGCGGCACGGCCAGGCCCGGGTGCCCCCGAGGCAGCGGGCAGCTCTGCGGAGAGCGAGGCCTGAGGCGGCCGGGGGGCGCCGCCATGTCGTGAGGCAGACCTGCGGCACCTGCCGCACGCAGGGGCGGGCCGTGTTCGCGCCCATGAGGCGGCTCAGGCATTGTACAGTGCGGATGCTTAAGGGGGTTCCTGTGCCAGCGAACGAAGGAAAGCACGGGCCATAAACCGGGATGCATCACAGAGCCGCCATAACACACCCAGCCTGGAGGACCCACGCCCACCCTGCCGCGCGCAGGTCTTGTCTTTCCGCCTGGTATCTATGGTTCGCTCCGGCGAGGCGCGGCCCGTCGGGCAGGGCGCATGCGCCGCGCCGTTACCGGCCGGCTCCACAGTGGCGGAAGGGCGAGCGGAGAGCCGGCGGGGAGATGGACGGCGTCGGCAAGGAGGAGCTGGGTGAGGCGTGCCGTGCGGCCCGGCGGCGGGAGCAGCCGAGGGGCAGCGGCGTAGCGGCTCGCCGCGGGGTAGAGAGGAGGCGGGGTGGGCGTGAAGAGCGGCCGGCCAACTCCCCCCCCCCCCCTCCCCTCGGAGCGGAATGGTCCGGCCCACGGGGGGATGCGCTGCAGCCCTCAGCGCATCGAGGCGGGAGGGATAAACCATCCCGCCTGGGGGAGGGGTGGGCCCACTCGTAACAGCCCTCCGCGTCAGGCGGCGGCGGCCGGGGCCTCCGGAGCGCACGGCGCCGGGGCGGGTGATGAGGGCCTGGCGCCTCGAAGCCGGCCCGGTCGCACCTGGGGCCAGGCGGCGCGGAGGGACCGCGGGGCCTTTCCTCCTGCCGCGGCCTCCTCGGGGAGGGGGACCCGGCCGGGGTCTGCGGGCAGCGGGGGCGGGGGGTGGGCAGGTCCAGCCCCGCCTGGCAGACCCCGCCGCGCCGGGCGGCCGGGCCGGCCCCTGAGGGCCTCAGCCGCACCTGGCGGGCTCTCGGGTTCAGTGGGAACTCAGAGGCCTGCATAGAACTTTGTGGAAATACTTTCTCTTCGCACGTTTGGTGATGCTTTTATCTACGGTGGAAAGCAGAGGCGGTTTTTTTCTGTTGCTTCTTCGTGGTTTGTCGTCCACCCCGCCCCAGCGTGTGTGTGGATGCATTAGCAGTGTTTATTGCAGATTAGTCTTCGGACCTTTAAATCTGACTGTGGGAGGGCATATACACGTTCACCTCTTAATTCGTCTGTCTGTAGATGGATGACTCGTAGCAGGTGTCGTCATAAAGCATAGCTTATTCTGGGCTGGACTGGGCAGGCTGAAAATCTTATCTCAAAGCAGTGTTCCACTGTAATCTGAAGAATTTGGCCTGTCCAGTGGTAATGATGGCAAGCAGGAGTCGTGCTTCCGATTTTATTGTCCCAGGGCAGATCCATCTTGCAATGGGAGATTGCCACCTCCTGAGCAAAAGTGGTAGAAATAAAAATTATTATTTTTTTTTTTTTCCCTAAGGTTCTCAGAACCCTTAGAACCAGAATTTTTTATGGGAGTAACCGTTTAAAAATACAGATCAGCCAGCACCTGGTAAGATTTCAACAGAGCCAAACCGTGTAAAAAAAATCTGAGTACTTAATAAAACTTAAGTCTTACCTATGTTTGTCACTTGAAAGTATGTTAATCCTGTAGGAATGTGTGGCTTGGTCTAGACAGGATAGTGGATTATTTAAGACTAACATCTTTCCAAACAAATGATCTGTTGTGGGCTGGGGTAAAAGTGCTTCTCTGAAAGTGTGTAATAAACTATGGAGACCTGTGTACGCTTTGGTTTAATAACTCAAGTGTCTTGGTTTATTAACCTTCTGGATTTGACAGTTATGATGCAAAAGCAAACAGTTCTTCCTGCTTCCTGAGTGGCATGATTCACTTTTGTTTAGAAAGTTGTTCTCAAGATTAATAAATTCCACCATAAAGCAGAATAAATCTACTTTATTAAGTTACAGTCTGTAATGGAGAGGAAATAAATGACATGAAGTTATATTTTCCCATGAAAAAAGCAGAATGATTCAAATAACTGCACCAAGCGTAGCTTTGAAGCTCTTGAAAAACAACAAAAGCTAATGCAAACTTTTACTATTCTGGAAAATGTATTTAATAGACATTTTTAAACCAGATGAGTTTTGCTTTTTAATTTTCATTCTGAAAAATATATTTAGTAGCAAAAAAAGGAGTGTTTTTTGTTTGTTCTTGTGTCTCTTGTATTCAGTAGGAATTGTGGTAGTAGAAAATAAAAAGGGAGCTCACTTGTGTATGGTTGAATGGGATTATCTGTTACATCCCCCTTGAACTTGAAAAATGTACAGAAGTTTATAAATCTGGACCTGTATGCTCCTAGCACTATTATACATAGTCATATTGTGTTGATTGTATTTTCTTTGGTGGTTGTGGAGGCATGTGACTGAGTAACGTGGCAGATCCTGCCAAATTCACATGTGATTCGTGGATGATGGTGTACTTTCCAGTTTGATGCCTTCTGGAGACATGCTGGGAAGGTTTATTTGTAGGCTGAAGTTTGGGGAGTGGAGAAACAGGTATTTCTTTCTGTGGTTGAGGGAGTAACAGTGTTCTGGGGTGAACTGCTTACTGAACCAGTTGTAAATTCTGAAAATAATTAGCGGCAGTGTTTTCTTTGTAACTAAATTTTTCCTGAGAGTCCTGGTTCAGAACACTGAATTGAAAAGTGTTAAGATGATAAAACTGACTATCTGTAAATTGAATGCCATTTCTGGGAATACCAAGCTTTTCATGTTGTCACAGTTGTGGTTGCCGCCCGATACTGATGTGTTCTCTGTGTTATGCTGTAGTGATGTCTCCTTGACTGTGTCTGCTGTTCAGAGACTCAATCACTAATCTTGTCCCTTAAGAGCAGCCACAGGCTTGGTTAGGTGACAGAAGCTCTGGGTATGCCCTCTAGATCATGAATATAGCATTCTATAGCCTGTGAGAAAATACTAGCATAAAACCACATTTTAGGCTAATGTAAAGGTTATGTGGTTCTGATTTTTTTCTTTTATACAGCAGGCAAAACAGCTGCTTATTAAATTGAGTCTATACCCCTATTGCAGAGACACTGTGTCACACTTTTAAAATAAAAAAATTTCACAGGACTGCAAATCTTGTGCTGCGTTTCTGCACAATAACATGCTAACGCAGCCAGAAGCTGACTGAGCAGTGAAGTATCTACAAGACCCCCTTTGCCTACTGCTTTTTTTCAGGTGTTTAATATACATGTGAGGTGGTGGTCCAACAAGACCTGTATGTTCCTTTTCCCATAAATGAGTAAAAACAGCTGGTGTAAACAACTATAAGCTATATCTTGTCCTCCAAATCTTTTCATGCTTATATGTCAAATCCAGTTCTCTCTGTTTGGTGCTACTGACTTCAAAACCCTCAAGGAAAAAAAAAACGTATCATATTGCAATATTTGATTTGGAAAAGGGGTTTTAGATAGGAGGTTGGGGGGTGACCTTTTCTGAAGGAACAATGGAAGATGGTATTTGGCTTTGTTTTTAATATCTCCTTAGCCTTTAACTTGCTATGCAGCCCTAGCAAACTGCTTCACCCTTTTGTCGCTGTTTCTCCCATAAAATGAAAATGATGGAGATTAGTTTTATCCCTTGTGGTGTTAAGAGGTTCAGTTAATTTCGGAAGTGTTAATTGCTCGAGCAGTATAGAAAAATTAACTAAAGTTCTCAGTGAAAATTCATTTCTTTGCAGAGCTTTTGAACCTAAAGATTACTTGAATATGCTATAAAAGCTTTAGAATTAAGGACATTTACTAACAGCTCAAAGGTTTCTTTGGCATTATGTCCATAAATGTTGGCAAGATGCTGGGTATTTCTAAGAGATAGAAAATGACACTTGAAGATACAAAAAGAGTGGAAATAGTGGTGATAACAATTGAAACGCTACAGATTTAATCTCATTATGTAACTAGTGATTGACTAGTGATTGGAATTGGTCAGGTGTTTTTGAGGATACAATGTTGACATTTATGCGTGCTTATAGTGTGAGGCGTAATGAATGTCTCTCTCCAGTAGGTTAAGGAATCAGTTTAACATTGCCGTGGTAATTCTGGGAAAAGCTGAAATGCATTTCGTGTTGCCTTGCTTGATAGTAGTAGTACTTGCGGAGCTTTTTGGCATCCTGCTTACGTGGGTGTCCACAGAAGAAAGTGGAAACAATGACAGATATTTAAAGAACTGTTAAAGACAATCGTAAGACAACATTTGGTCGGAAAAGATTTTTGTGGTACGAGGAGAAAAGGAATTCGTAGTAGCTGAGGGAAAGACGGTGCTGAAAATTGGCTGGTACTTTGGCTAAGTACAAACAAAAGGGTGTGTAGAAGTGAATTTCCAAAGTCTTAGTTGTGCTGAATAAAGATGAAGCAGAATTTTCAGTGAGTACTGTGACTGAGGACTGGAGTGGATCATTAATAGCGTATGGTGTTTGGACACGGTCTGGACAGCTTGGTGGAGCATGGACCTAAGGTAGGCTGAGGTGTGCTCTGCACTGTATGCTTTGTGAGACAGCAGGAAGCCAACTTCACCTCTGACGCAGGTATGGCATGCATATGCTGTTCTTGTAGCTGGAGTGTGAGATCACGTTTAAACTGCACATACTGAACCTTCCTAGGAAGGAATCAAAGTGAATGTGTGTATTCTGTGCTGATATTCTGGCAGTGATTGTGGTGTGATTTCCAGAATAGTTAATTTCAGGCTTGGTCTAAGTAGCTACTCTTCTGCTTTGTGGGGCAGGGAAAGCTCAAGCTTTCTTGCCTGGTGTGCTCTAGACTACAAGTTTGGACCCATTAAACTCAGGTGACATAAAAACATGTCACTGTGAGCATGGACTGTGCAGTGGGGATGTAGCCACAGTATTCCAACAGTGGAGATGGATTATCAAATGAAAACCCACACTTAGAAAGGCGCATGATCCAAACCTCGTGCTGTGTCTTAGTACCATTACTGTTAATGGATCCACGTTTTAGGCCAAAGCTATACACCAGTCATGGGATAAGGGAGGAATGATGGGGAATAGAGGCAATTCAGGGGCATTTATGTGGCTAGAATAGAGACCTTACAGCATTGCTGAGTATTTGATGTAATACAGTATTTCAGGGGAACCTGTAGTAAGTGTAGTTATCGCAATATGAGTTGGTGCTGATTGCTATTACCTGTGTTTTAAAACTCTTTTATGGAATTTATTTTCACATGAGCTATTATGTTAGAATAGGACCAGCAAACTGCCAGCCTGGGTGTACAGATAGGAAGTGGATATTCTGAGATCGAATTTAAGCTATTTCTAAGAACATGGGTGAACAGTCAATCTAATCTACTCCTGTTGCCCAGGACTGGTACGCTAAAGGATGGTTGAAGACGTTAAAAGGTACTGTTATCATGGTTATGTACTGGTCCCACAAGACAAAAAATGTACATAATTTGATGTAGATTTGAAAGGGTTATATTGTTCTGTGGAGTTTTACAGGCGTAGAGTTCCACTGGGTGCTTGGTCTAAAATAACGTTCTTTCACTCTGTATTCAATTTCTTCAGAAGTAGTCTTGGATTTCTACTGTTTTTTCTGCTGACCTGCAAATATATTTTAGAGGCAAGAGATTTAGTCTGTAGCGGTACACAGAACTTCTCAAGACTTACTATGACCTATATACATAAATGACATAAAACATTAATTTGTGTTGTATGGGGTAAGATATTACAATAGTAATGTCTTTATTGCTGTCTACATTAAATTAAAATTTGTTGCTTTGAATCTTGTTTTTTTATTAAAATAATTTCTTTTTTTCCAGGCATACACTCAGACAAATAATTGTCTACATCATAACGGTTAAAATAAATGCCTCTCATCTGGTAGAAAAGGCCAGTCATAGAACATAATTAACTAAGCCTCCTACTGTGCTCCAGTTGTGTGCAATTTTGGTGCTGTTGTGATCAGCTACCACCTCAGGGAAAAGCGGATGGCAGTGATCTTGGAGCTTTGGAAGGCCTGGTTGTATTTTTGAGATATATTAAATTAACTTTTTTTTCTTTTGAGGATTATCGGTTTGATCAGCATTTTAGAAGTACAGCAGTGTGGTAAACTAATAGCAGTAAAATCAGTTACACAATGCAAATACTTTGCAGTGAAGGTTGGCAAAGATTGTATCTGTAAAAATAAACATATTCAAATGTTTATTTTAATTGAATTCAGCTTTAAAAAGTTTTTTAGTGGCACTTTCTTTCTCTGTGGCCAAGTAGACCCATTTTCAATGTTTAAGTAAGGTGAAGTCCTCCCTACTCTCTGGAACAGCTGGTACTATATTCTTCACATAAGGAAATTCCCTCTAAAAACATTGTTTTGACACTTAATTGGCTTGACATGTGAATGTTGTCTGGCTTCTTCCACTTAGCTGTGTTTGAAAGAAGCATAGTTTAAAAAATCCCAAGATCCTGCTATCCTAGTAACCCTTACTGACATTCAAGTCTCCGTTCATATCAACCTGTAGACCAATGATGATGGACAGGTTAGCATGATGTGTAATGAAAGCAGAATGTAGGTAACTGTAGTGTGTTGTAGAAGGTCGTAATGGGTGCAGAAAATGTTCAGTTCTTGCATATAGTGACTACAGAATAGCAGCTACTCCTTCCAAATAGGAGGTTCCATCGTATTGGGACTCAAGTTTTCTATGAAATGTGTTGCCTTGTACATTGAGCCACTTTGTAAACAAAACTTTAATGTGGTCTTCAGAGTGAATAGTTTTTATGATACATTGCCTTTCTGTCCTTATCAGTGGTAGCTCATGGCTTTCAGCTGGGAAGGCAATTGAGTATGAAACTGAGATGTTCTATTGCGTAAGTGACACTAATAAAATAGCAGAATAGTGTGGGGAAACATAACTAAAAAAATATGTAGCTTATACCTCCCTAGGACTTGGAAATAAATATTCAAACCACCGTGATAAATGTATTTGCACACCATTTTTTCCCTGGAAGGATGGTCAGGTACTTAGCTTAAGCCACTTGGATAAAAAAGTGGGGATATATTAAAATCCCTGTTGCCTTCCTTTCTGGTTAAGATGATGGTGTAGTGTGGAACACCTTGTGGTGAAGAAGGAGCACAACTATGCTTGAAGTGGTCTGAAGTTGGAATAAGAAAATACGCTGAGTGCACCTGCTGACAGTTGTTTTTCTCAGTTGTGAGGTTGTGTGCTGTGCTGTAGTTCAGAGAGCTCCACTCCGATTTTTGGCAGTTTTATGGCTCTTCCTGAATCTCGTCAATGAATCGTGAGATGGCAGACTGGCTGGACAAAAGTTCAAGTACAAGAACCAAAAGGCGTAAGGAGAAGTTACAAAGAAGATTTTAATAGACATTTGTACTTTATGCAGAAAAAATGAATAGTTACGAGACTGAGAAGGAATGTAATGTCATGGAGGTAAATGCACAAGGGTGAAAATAATCGAACCATAAGTATTTTATGTGTGATTTCGAATTGGAGATAATTTAGTGGATCTAGCAGAGAGTGAAAAGATGAAAAAGAGGAACCTGTTGTAAAAGGTTGTGTGTGCTTGAAGATCATTTATATGGGAAATCATTTAAGTGAAAGCTCAAGAAACAGCATGAGGACAAAATATTCCATCACAAAAATCCAAGCCCAGTAAAGGTTAGCGTATGCAACTCATGCATCGCAATAGTTTTTCTTATGGAGGGTTACTTTTACTCACTGTGTTCCAGCAGTATATGATTGGAAATGCAAAGTCTCTCCTCCTGTGAATTTTAAAAAAGGACTATTACGATACTGTTGTTAGCTTAGGAAGTGGCATAAAATTGCACCATATGTGGATTTCCTCTGTTCAGATTTCATGAGATAGTACCCACCTGGAGTACTGCATCCAGCGCTGGGGTCCCCAACACAAGTCCAGAGGTGGGCCCTGAAAATGGCCAGAGGCTGGAGCACCTCTCCTATAAAGCCAGGCTGAGCGAGTTGGGGTTGTGCAGCCTGGAGAAGAGAAGGCTCCAGGGAGGTCTCATTGTGGCCTTTCAGTACTTCAAGGGGGCTTCTAAGAAGGATGGAGAGAGACTTTTTGCCAGGGCCTGTAGTGAGAGGAGAAGTGGGAATGACTTTAAACTGAAAGAAGGTAGATTTAGATCAGATATTAGGAAGAAATTCTTCACTGTGAGGGTGGTGAGACACTGGCCCAGGCTGCCCAGAGCAGCTGTGGGTGCCCCATCCCTGGCAGGGCTCAAGGCCAGGCTGGACGGGGCTGGGAGCGACCTGGGCTGGTGGAAGGTCCCTGCCTGTGGCAGGGGGCTTGGAACTAGATGATCTTTAAAGGCCATAAACCTTTTAAGGTTTATATTGACTACAGGTATGGACCGAAAGAAAACTTTGCGTAGGACCCCTTCTGGTGGCAAAGCTGGTTATCTTTCTTTTGGGTCAGTATAGTGGGTCACGTGGTTGGGTGCAATGTTAGGAGTAAATTGTGTGGTGAAAATTCTGTGTGAAATATACTTCCTAAAAGCTGCATCATGCTCATGTAGGTATCTCCTTAAAACTCAAATTTACTATTACCAGTAGCAAGCAGAGTAGTAGTCTACTACCCAAGTGTCCTGCTGTTTCTCCAGGAGGTGTCCCTGTAAAGCACAGTGGTTACTGGTATTTCAGATGGCAAAGGATTTTTTTCCCCCACAAGAATTAATGTCTTGGAAGTGGTGAAATATTCAAGACAGTGTGTATGGTATGAAGGCTGGAGAGGCAGGAACAGGCTCATCGGTTGGAGGAGAGGCTGGCTTTTTGGAGTGGATTGCTGGTGTAAATCTTTTAGTGTGAGCTTTCTTCCTGCCTCTTTGAGAATGCTTATGCTTTCACTAATGCCGTTGTCTCAGTCCTGAACGAAGATCGGGATGTAAGTCAAATGAGGAAGAAATGAAGAAAAGGGGTGATGGTCAGACATTCAGTCTCATAGGTGAAGAGGCTGGCTTCTCTCTGAGTGATGGTTCAGTCTGGAAAGACAGCATCTCCTCCATTTCTTGGGTTATCTGTCATCCTGGTTATCATGGTCTTCCATGACAAGTAACAGTGAATTTAAGGAAAATGGGACAGTATGCATTGTCTGACCTGCATGTATCTTCATTCTGTTCCATTAATTCTTACATCCAGAAATGCTTTGCTTTTTGTCATAATCAGTCAGCTGT
The DNA here is from genome assembly GCF_023634085.1 of Falco cherrug. Classification (NCBI taxonomy): domain Eukaryota; kingdom Metazoa; phylum Chordata; class Aves; order Falconiformes; family Falconidae; genus Falco; species Falco cherrug. The sequence continues at coordinate 11,909,164 of NC_073698.1, read as the reverse complement.
TGTGTGGGACAAATGAGCTTATGGCTCAAGATCAGAGGTAAAGCTAACCAGGGCAATGGAATGGTGAGTGTCTGCTACAGACCACCAAGTCAGGAGGAAGAGGTGGATGAAACAACTGGAAGAAGCCTTCTGTGCACAGGTCCTGGTTGTCATGGGGGACTTTTACCACCTAATTCCTCCCAGGGATGCCATATGTTAGGGCCTAAGGAATTGAGGATTTTTTTGGAGTGCTTGTAGGATGATTTCTTTCATGCAAGTGCTCAATGAGCCAGCTAGGGAAAATGTGTTCCTGGTTCTGCTGCTCACGAGTATGGAAGATGGTGGATGGCAGCCTTGCTGCGGTGACAACGGGTGATGAAACTGAAGATCCTGAAAGTAAGGAAGACAAGTTCCAGATTAAAGTACACTCCATGAGGACGAACTTATGCATGTTCAGGTCATCTTGGTCAAGAGCGTAGTAAGAGTATAGTAAATGTTTTCCACTCTACTGTTACAAAATAAATAGAACAAAAATAAGAACTAGATTTTGTGTATCTCTAATTTACACAGAGAAGAAAACTTTTTTTTAATGATGTAACATAGAATTTACATAGATGCTTGCATTAGTTTCTAAATAGCTACTAGTTTATTTTCCTGCCAGAGTAGAACCCAGAAAAAATCAGTGTGTTTTGCCAGTCTGATTGTGCTGTTCTTTGGTGACGAAGTTCTTTGACAGTGTCTGATGGAATACCAATAACTAGGAAAAATAGACTTGTATGTGAACTTCTTTGAAAGTTCTCTGAATATCTCTAAAATTTCTCTGTTGAAGGTTTTGATACTGAAATCTTGTTCTGTGGTGCTTTAAATTTTTGTTTGTTCGTTTGAAGATGTGAATGAAACCTACCAGTTATTGTAAGTATGTGTATTTTGCTTTGGGCTTCTTTGGTACGGTGTTTCACATGTGTGTTTGGAGTTTGCTGAAGCAATCAGGACTGGTATTTACATAGATTACAGAATAAACAAAACCCATAAAACCACTCAAAAGCAATCTTACTTAAGGACAGCTTGCTTTGAAGCAGTCCTTCAGTAAGCTACAAAACTACTTCACAGGAAAAGTTAGAAATGACAAATGTTTAAAAAAAACCCCAACTTAAAAAAAACTTAACACGGTGAACTGAGGAGGATTAGATTGCAAACTCTTCAGGGCAGAGGCTGTTTTCTTATGTTTCCATAGTTGCTTAGCAGTTCTAGACATGACAAGTTAAGTAATGATGAGAGCTTGGATAGCGATAACAATAACCCCTACATGTCTAGATGGCTTTTGGTGTGGGCAGAAGAATTTAGGAGGGAAAGAATAGCTTGTTTTAGAAAAATTCCTATTACTTCAGAAATGAGGGAAATGCTTGAGTATGTCTAATCCATTCCTAGAGGACTACCTTTGCAATCAGAAGAAGGGTTGGGAAGCTGGATGGAAAGTAAAATGGGATTTCTATAAAATTCAAGAGTCTTGAGTGTGATGTGGTTGCCTGGTAAACAGTGTGGAAGTATGTGTATACCTAACGAGTCGGTAGCAGGCTGGAATGGAGGAAGAGAAATTCACTTTTCTCTCTTGACGTCTGTTGTGGATGGTCACCAGTGCTGTTTGTCCTAAGAGTTGTGTCAATCCCATCACGCTGCTAAATAGGAACCTCATTGCTGCATGTTGTCATTATTGTTTAGCATTACAAACAGCATCCTACAAAACTGGAAAAGTAATTTAACGATGGTTTATTTCCTATGTTGTTGAATCTCATGTGATCACAGATTTTGCACACTTGTAGTTTTGCTTGTTCCTAGTGACAACACTTCAGATCGTTAGACTCAATATTTTGAAAAAATGAAAATGAGCCTTATCACTTGCCCACTGGGTAAAACTTCCAGCATTGGCACTTGGCTTCCTCTGCCCCCTCTGAGGACAGACTTTTTTACTCCAGTACTAGGGTATGCAGGTCTTGGTGAGCGTGGAATGATCTCAGCAGTGGCTCAGAGCTGGGAGAGGGGGGTTGTAGCATCCTCGAGAACTAGTCAGCACAGTGCTGTGGGTGTAGCGGGAGGGAACTTCTTTGCTGACCCTACTTTTGATCAGTTCATGGACTATATGCCATGCAGTGACAGATGACTCAGTCTTGACTTGTATAATTAGAATATCACTGAGTATGAACGTGCTTTACAGTGTACTTTATGACTGAGTCTCTGACCTCTGTTTTTGCTCTCCGCTGGGCATTCTTGCTTCTGACAAGTGCTTTCATTACTGGCTTTCAACTTCATTGACAGCAAATTCAGATGACCCTTTGCTGTTTTCAGGAGAGTTTGAGCTATATGCTTTTAATTTCAGTAACCTGGATAAGCTGCCTTCTGCTTTATAGTATGTATTACACTTGTTCTGCAGTTCTTCTGTGGAAACTCCTCTTGCTTGGGATTGTCTACAGTGCCCTGCTGATGGGTCAGACAGCTTCAGGGTTTCATAAGAACCTTAACGAGTTGTTGAATGGCTGTGGTGGGTTGACTCTGGCTGGTGGCCAGGTGCCCCCCCCAAAGCTGTTCTGTCCCCTCGGCTGGGTGGGGAGGGGGATACAAGGAAAGCTCTTGGGTGAAGATAAGGACAGAGTGATTGCTCACCAGTTACTGTCATGGGTAAAACAGACACGACTTGGGGGAGATAAATTAACTTATTGCCAATTAAACAGAGTAAGATAATGAGAAATAACCCCAAATCTAAAAAGCGCCTTCCCCCCACCCCTCCCTTCTTCCCAGGCTCAGCTTCACTGCCGGCACCTCTGCTCCCACCGCTGCGCTGAGGAACGGGGCTGGGGTCGGCTGAAATCTGCCCGGCCCTGCCCCGGGGGGCTGCGGGGCTGCTGCTCGCCCCTCCCGGCCCCCCTCGCTGCCGCCGCTGTTCCCCCCCGCGGGGGTTTTTCCCCTTCTCAGCCCCTTCTCCCCGCGGCGCTGCCCCCGCGGCTGCGGGGCTCGGCCTCGGCCAGCGGCGGGCCCGGCCTGGAGCCGGGGGGCAGCGGCTCTGCCGGCCGGGGGGAGCTGCCCGCGGCACCGACGCCCGGGCACGCAGCCCCGGTACACTGGCTGGTTTTTCCGTCTTCGGTATTTCCTGTCTGGTTCTGTGTGTGTATCTTTCCACAGGAAGTACAAATTTTGATCAGATTGACCATAATAACTCCCCCAAATAAAACCCGTATTTGGCAGGTTCATATCTATGGACTTTAAAGATGTCAGTTGACCGTACCTTCTGTTAAATGTATTTCCTGTTTCCCTGGCGTTACAGATTTCACAGCTATTCAGTTAGCATCTCTATTTTCCTTACAAAATATATAAGATTAGTCCGGTTAAGTTATTTAATGGTCATTCAAACTATAAAATATTTTTGCTTGCTGAACTGTGAAGCATGCTTTAATGCACCCAATATCTTTTGTGGTATTCTTCAGTGTTTTCAGAGTTCCCTAAATAATGCCTTAATTCCGTAAGGTGTGCTCTTGCTTGCTTAGAAATACTCAGTAATACTTTATTTTTTTTTAAATAGAAAATGTTAGATTTGTAGGGATTTCTTTTTTTGGTGAAATTGATGACAGTTGACACTTACCAGTATATTTTTTGAATGGATACTGTGGTAGGCAAGTGAAAGGTGAATAATCTTTTTTCTCTTGGCAGAATTTGTTTTGCTTAACTGTAATAATTTTAAAAATGGTTATAATTTGACCAACATTAAACTGGCATAAGCTGTTCGTTTTGCCTGAAAGGCACTTTTATTCACTGCTGGCTGCTTGCTGTTGCTTGGCGCTGTTATTTAGCAGGGCAGTGGAATTGCATTTGTTGGCTGTGGTGGCAGTTCATGCTACTTTAAAACGTTCATGAAATTGCAGCTTTCAAAGCATGCAGCCTAATTTCTTTATGTTGGTTCTCCCACTGTCCCCACTGACTGGGGACATCTTCTGTGGTACCTGTCTTACCTGTCCATTTTGGGATGGATGACTCTGGGGAGTGCCCTTGCTCAGCCCTGATTAGAGTAGACTAAATGCTTAGTTTTGCAGTAGCTAATGGTGAGTAAGATGAATCTCATCTTTTTGGAACAATGGATGACTTTTCTGTTGTGCTTTGTTGTATTAACTTGCAAAATGATCTAAACCATCAACATTTTGATGATAAAGAGTTGTTTTTCTTAATGAAAAAGTGTAGTGTTTTCCCATAATAATAATAATGATATGGATAATGAGATGGTGTGCCACTTCATTTATAGAGAGACTTTCCTGTGGGAACTTGTGCTGTGTGTTATCTATCTGCCTGAGTCAGATTTATAGTTAGGAGCACATGTAAACCTTATGGCATGGGAAGTTTTCATCGTGTTTCTACTTCATAAACTTCTAAAGTATGTTTCTAATGGTAATGTGGTGCTAACTCTGTTGTACAGACATGGAAGTAATGAAGCCTTTAATTGATGAACAAAATTCAGATGGCATCTCAGATGAAGAGCATGAAAACAATTTCCTGCCAGTTGAGAAGCATTACCAGCTTGTTAATGAAGAAGGCATTACGTATGTATTACTCTTAAGTATTAGCTTGTTAAAATTTGTTGCCTCTGACTTGTTTCTCATGAGTAGAACTCTTAGGGGGTTTTCTTGCACCTGCAGTACAATTTTGTGGTTATACATCAGGACTTCACATGGTTCTGGCAAAAAACAGCCCACATTGCGTAGGTTGTCTGTTCTTTGGAAGCTAACAATGTACTGGTCATAAAATATTCCAGGGTGCTCATTTGTGAAGTGATTGGGTCACTGTTCAAAATAGGTTCTGATTTCTTTATGAAAAAATAAAATCAACTTCACATGCCTTTGGAAGTGATCTGTTAAAGTTTAGTTAGAAGAACTTGCAAAGGTTTGGGTTTGGTTTTTTTTTTGGTGTTTTTGTTTTTTTTGATAAAGCTCTGGCTGTCAGACCTGTGTTTTCTGGTAATTGTTTTGAATGTTACTGTTTCTAAAATAGCATTGATGAAATTTGGTGATTTTGACTCTGAGGCAAGAGGACAAGAAAATTGCACAGAAAATAACCTTTCACAAGCTGGAGGAAGGAACTGAAGATATAACTTGGATGTAGTATTTGAATGAGCTTGCATGTAAAGATAAGAACATCATTTGAATGTGCTGGACATTCTTTAAAGTAGCTGGACCACTTCAAAGTAGTTGAAGCTCACAATTTATCCCTTTTATCAGGAAATGACAGAGGGTGTGGCTTTTTTTGCCCTTTTTTTTTTTTTTTGATTGCTGCCCCCCCCCCCCCAATGTGACTCTTTTCTTTTTTTTATCCTCAGGTTTATACAAACACTTACACACCTCCTCAAGGGAAACATTGGAACTGGGCTTCTTGGTCTTCCTCTTGCACTAAAAAATGCTGGCATTGTGGTAAGAATTCAGTTATTTTTCACAGATTAGAAAAATTATCTAGAAAGATCTACAGATATGTGCCTGGCCTGAAAAAATAGTGTCTTGATACTTTTTTTGTTTGTCACTACCAACTTCAACAGTCATGTTCCCTTCTTTCCTCTTTAGTTAGTACTGAAGATGGAGATTTTTTTTTTTTTTTTGTTACTACTTCAGCCTGAAGACTTTTTAGCATGTGTTATATTTTTCCTTAGCCAAAGTGTTTTAGTCTGGCAAACCCAAACACTTTGTCAGAAAAAAAAGATTTTTATTCACTCTGACTCCTATGATGTCTCATGGGAATTGTTATTATGGGGTTGTCTTATCTTTGCCCAGACTTCTCTAGAGCCAGGCTGTTTGTCCTAGGATGCAGCATCAGCTTGCTAAATCAATCTTGTGTTTCTGCAGAAACAGGGTGTAGCACAGCTTGTTTATACCAGGCAGCAAACAATGCATTTCCTAAGGCAAGGTAAATTTAATCAGGTGAATTTTTCACCTTACAAAAGCAAGTACCTTCTGTGAAAACTTTTGGTCAGAGCTCTACCCTGAAACAAATTATTTAATTTGAAAATTATCTAGAACTTCTGTAGTAGAAGTTATCAGTGCTGTGTTTTGGGTTTGGTTTTTTTTTTTTTTAATATACTGCAGATCAAGTCTTATTAATGTAAGGGAAAGAAACTTTCATTGTTGTTGCCACTTTAAAATGGTTCAAACCACTGTTTTGAATTGTGCAGTATGTGCAGTCTTCTCTCTTGACAATTTTTTTTGACAATATCTTAAGCTGTTAGAGGAGTGAAGTTGTTTATGCTGATTTGGTATATATGGCTTGATCGCCCTGGAGTAACCTTCTGTCAAGTAGTGAACTAAAAGTAGGGAACGCCATAAAACTCAGCAGCAAATCCTCTGAGGGGAAAGGAATCCAGATGTGTAAATTTTAAAATTATTAATTTATTTGTTGCAGTGTGAAATTTTTGCATGTACAGATTTTCCCTCAGGATATTTTCATGAAAAATTCTGTTTATCTCCTGTGTCCTTTTTCTTTTTCTTTTATTTTTTCTCTATACCAGATTGGACCAATCAGCCTTGTGTTCATAGGAGTTGTATCTGTTCATTGTATGCACATCTTGGTACGTTGCAGCCACTGTCTATGTCAGAGGTAAATGTGGAGCTATTCATTCTGTTGCTGAGTTTGAGTATTATTTTTTTGTTTTTCTATTTTGATTTTTGGCTTAATGAATGTCTTGATGCTGTAGCAGTTTCTTCTCTTCAGTTCAGAACCTTGTACTTGAAAGAAACAACACTCAAATTCTTATTGTGCAACTATAAATGATAGCTATGCTTTGTGCAATACTGTTTTAATACATTGAAAAATTATTTGTTCTCTGCTTATACACAAAATGAAGTTGTTTTAACTTGTGTTGCCCAGTATCCTGGTCCTTGTCTCTGCTGACAGCTAACCAAGTCTTTCTCATTGCAGTTTTAATTGCTTAGCTTCAGTCTGTTAGTCCGTCTTTATCTTAATAGCTTTCTTCATTGCTTTTGAATTCTCATTGTTTTGAAAAGTGTCCAATTTATAAATACCCAGGTTTTGAATTCTTTATAAGAGTAAAAGATAAACTGAGAAATGCTGTGAATACTTTCATGATTATATGTGAGCTCGGTCTCTTTGGATTGTGACAACTTGATTCTTCAAAATTGTAGTGCTGAAGGAATGTGTTAAAGTGATGGCAGTGAGCAGATGAACACTAGATACTCCTCCAAGTGAGATGTACAATACCAGGGGGAAGCAGTTACTCAGTTTGACTGATAGAGTATTTTGATTAACAGTGACTTTTATTGAACACTTTTATCTTACTGTCAGGTGGTAAAGAGAAGCAGTGGGAATGTCTTGTATTTAAAAAGTGCAATGAAGTTTTTGAACTGAGTAGAAACACAAAACAGTTCATGTCCCTGTAGCTGGAAAAACTGTCTATCAGTTTAATGTGATATTGTACTGTGAAGGCATCCTGTCATTCCTGAAGTCTTTGCTTTTTCCTTTGTAGTCTTGAATGGCCTTTTAAGATGTATATAAAATTAACATCACTGAAACAATTTGATTGACTGCTTGTCCAGGAAGATCTGTTGAATCCTGTTGAAGTTCTTTGTGACTTGTAGATTTGAGATTACTTAAGATATTATAAGAACCTGATCTTGGATTAGAAACTTGTGACCAAGAAACTTGTTTTGTAAGAAACTGATTTAGTACTGTTGAACTAGGGGGAAGCCACATCGTGGTTGACATGCTTGCAGAGTGCTGAATAGCCCTTCCTGGGGAAAGAAGCCCAAACCATACCTCTAAAATTCAGCAGCTGCACAATGGTGCCAGAGATGATTACTTACTATAATCCTGGGAGGCCACCAGCGTTTTCAATGCGGGGATCTAGGCTCTCATAGTTTCTGGTAACTCCGTTCTTTCTTCACTCTTCAATTTCAGGATGAAAAAATCCTCGCTGGGGTATAGCGATACAGTTAGTTACGCCATGGAGGTGGGGCCCGTGACTGCTCTTCAGAAACGAGCTTCTTGGGGACGGTAAATTTGCATTAGAATTTAATTTAATAAATTTGTTATTAAAAAATAATGGCTACACCTGGAATGGTTAGGAGATTTCCTTTTCACTAAGATGCTACCTACATGATGAATGTGTTCTCCATGCCTGAAATACTCTGATGCAGTGTTATTTGTTCTTTCCTGCAGCCAGCTAGTAGCAGTGACATGGGAGGATTTGCGGAATGTCTCTCTCTGTTAGGCATTTCAATTTTCAGGTCTACGAGAGCTGTGAAGGAAAGAATTCTGTTTAGTAATGTGGGAAGAGATGTGGTAAAACCAGAAATGCGTTTTGTATTGCTTAATGTAGTGCAGTAATTTAAGTTTTCATTCTGTTTTGCCATAAGCACATTTCTCTGCATCACAGTTCACTCTTTAAATAGATTGACGCTGCAGATGTTAATTACTTCAATATGTTTATTCTGAGAGGAGGCAAAGAAAGTATTTGATTCCTGTTTAAATATAGCATACAAATAATGGAGAAGTATTTACTATATTTCACAATAAGGATATGTGGACATTAATAACTTGTTGTCTCTCTTAAAGTCTTAATTCCTTTTTTAAAAAAGGCCACTATTTTTTCTTTGCATTTGTTGCTGTATAGCTGTTTATGGAGTTTATTGTATGACTGCACAGTAGTGAAACTCAGAAACTGAGACGTGTTGTTCAATGTTAAAGTGGTTGTTTTCCACACTTGAGGAAGAATATTTTTTGGTCCTGTTATTTTCAAAGATGCAGCATCTTGCTTGCATCATGTGTTTTGGCAATTACTTTGTTTGAAATAAGGAAAAGGTGAGCTAGTCTTTTGAGATCTTTTGTGATGACTTCATAGGAACGGAGTAGGGCTCAGTTAGAGGGAAAAGTAGTTTGTAATGAAATAAAACGATAATTCTGTAATGCACCAAAGTGTTACAAGCCACAAGTGGTAATTTGATTTCCAGAGACACTGTGCTGCAGCAGATCCGTTCTCTGAAGCAGATCTCTGCTGTATGCCTGACTCTAGCAAAGAGTTTTGTTACACAACAGTGGCCTGAAGATACTCTCTGTAAGATTTTTCAAAAACAATCTGAACCATAGGTTAGAGTGTTTTTTCAGTGAGATACACATTCAGAAGCTGTATCTGGATACACTGATATAGGCTCACTTAACAAACATTTTCACATCTTACTATCTTGAATTGCTAAAACTCACATAACTTTGACTATGAGAGACATTTGATCTCTGGTCCTGGTGGAAAACTGCTGTCTTGGGGGCTGACGGATGCCAGCAGATTTTATATGTGCATTGAATATGTATGTCAGTTGTTTATATTTGTACCACATTGTTAAGTCTTTGAATTTAATTTTATGCCACTTTAAAATATGTGAGTACATCTTTTTTTTTTTTTTTTGAGGATCTTTGATGCCTACTTAATGTTACCTTAAAAAATGAACACATAAACCCCACCCTGTTTTGCCATAAGAGGAACCTGCATTGCAGCACTTGTAAGACTAACGTGGCATTTAAGTCTAGCATACTGTGACAAGGAGCAATAATTGCATATTAGGTAGAAATGGGTTAATTGTTTTGATCCTAAGTATAATGTATATTTGTGTTTTATTCCTCAGGTATGTTGTTGACTTTTTCCTGGTGATAACACAGCTGGGACTTTGTATTGTTTATGTTGTGTTCTTGGCAGAAAATGTGAAACAAGTGAGTAATGTTACTGTATGGAAACAGTTATGGGTTTAGATTAATTTTTCCTCATTTTTTATTTCCTATCCTGATAAAGTCCACTAGAACTACTTGTAAAATATGAAGTTGACAGGTGTACAGAATGGGTTCTACCACAGTTTCCGTAAAAGAGCTTTTGGTAATAAGGAGTAGTGTGCAAGGTGAAGTCAATTCAGATCTTGTGCAAGTATTTGTGGCTTCATTGCACTCTGATTTCTGTGTTGAATTAAACAATTGATTGTGGAAATGATAGAAAATAAGGCTGAAACTGGACTAGGAGACAGTTGTCCCTGATTGTTTGTGGTGTGTGGCTTTTTTTGTTTTTGTTTTTGGTTTTTTTTTTTGCCAGGCCTTGTGCTGGCTTCCTTTCCCCCTCCCCCTGACCTCCTAGGCATATTTTATCCTTTTCATGTCACTGAAATATTTCTTTAGTTCTGTTTGTCCCTTCCATTTTCTAGAATGGTCTTATCTGCCACATAATCCATTGTATCTAAACCAGTCCTCGTTTTTTTTTCTTAAAAATGCCTGACATTGACATTTCTGCAGCCTCCTAGTAGCTAGTTCCAATGCTTTCTTATCTGTCAGACAGCTCTTTTTTTGTAGAAGCTTAAAATTTATCAGCATTTTAAGTCCTTTATTTCATGTTCTAGCTAAAGTAATTTATTCTTTTCTATTTGTGGATGCCTTTTATATTTTGAATATTGTTATCATGTCTCCCCTTTATTAGATCGAGGGGGGACATGACAGAACCTAATAATTCATCTTGCTTTTCTGTGGATGCTCTGTAGTTGGTCACATTTCTCTCTTTTTTTTTTTTTTTTCCAAGTTTTATCCCTGAAGTTGGTTATGCTACTGTAGTTGAAGTTTTACTTGTGACCAATAGAGCTGAAAGGTTATTTCACAGGTCTTACAGATCATATTTCAGACATGACACTTCAGTATAACGGTCATTTTGCAGGACCATGTCATTGCTAATCCGTGATTGATTTGTGATCCACTTTGGTCTCTTGATCCTTTAGAGCTGCATTCTAGGCAATTCTGCTGGTTCTTTCTTTCTGTACGGATGGTTTCTGCTTGTTTATAGAATCCTTTATTTTTTTCTTACTGGATTAATTTTTAACAGTTCTCAAGGTTGACTTTTAATCCTTTTCTTCAATATTCTTTCACTTTCCATCTGGAATAGATGTTTAAACCCTGCTTACTACATCATCTGTGTTATTAATGAAAATATTAAATAGCATGGCTTGTGTAGCATTTCATGTGCTTTACTGTAACTACCATTATGCATATAATATGTAGTGTTGAACATATGGAAACACATTTCTGTATGTTGTAGATTTTTTAAATAGACTGGGTATTAATTATTAGAAAAATACTGTGCAAGTTTAAGGATGTCTAAAAAGCAAATATTTCATCATGCCATATTTGTGAAAAAGTCAATTAAAAATTTCAAATGGATCCCCACACCCACAAATGCCTATGCACCTCCCATGCAACTCCCAAACATTTCAATGAAACCCAGCTACTCCTTTTCTCCCCTACAACCACTGGTCGCTGACAAAAGCAACCAAAACCATGCCTGTCACTTTCATGACAGCTGCTCCTGCTTTAGTTCGTGCTTTTTGTCTCTCATCCTCCAGTCCTTCTAGCTCTTCTTTTTCTCAGTGGTGGAGATTTTTCTGTTGATGGGTTCCTGATGTCTGTTGGTCCTTCCTCTTTGCGTGCTCAGCAACCGCAGTCAGCAGCTTGTGTGTCTGAGCAGGTGGTCCAAGGGAGGTCAGTCAGCACACGTTGGGTGCTCAAACAGGAGCCACAGGCACTTTGAACTTGGGGTGTGCTCTCCTCCATGGGCTTGTTAAGATGCCAGGACTCTACCAAAGTCCTCTGCTGTGTTTTCTGATCATAAGCTTATGTTTAGTCACTTCCATAAAACTAATGGGGAAGAATCTGGGTCTGTGTCTGTGTGCTGCTGTAATTAGTGAAGTGGGTGAGGGATAAGGTATGGCAGGTTACTGGGTATTAATCATCCCTATGGACTCTTACTCTACGCACGAGGTAGAATAAAGGTGTCTTGGCATAGCTTAATTTAATTAGGAAGAAGAGTGTCCCTTTGGGGAGTTAGTACATAGAAGATAGTATGTTTTTTTCCTCCTCTTGTAGATAAGTTCTATAGGTGAAGAACCCTGTCAAGATGAGGCAGATTTGTGTATTTGGAAGCTGGATACTCTGTAATTTGTATCTTGGGAGAGAGGGGGGGACAAAAAAAAAAAAAAGACAACCTCAAAACTACAGTCCTACTGTCACAATCTATCTCAATACCTAAAAATCCGATTTTACATCTGATGTCCTTGTGCTGCTGAAGTGGGGATTTTTCTTGCATCGTTTGTAATGTAAATTCAAGTTAAAGACTTTCCTATCAAATAAGTGTCTAATCTGCCAGTTGTTATATATGTGTTTGGACTTTAAGCAAAAGATGAGACTGAACACTTACTGACTTTGGCTTTTGTAGAGATTGGGAGGAAAAAAACCCAACCCCAAACCAAGAAACCAACTAAAACCTTTTCAGGAAAGCCGTTTCTGCTATCTTGAAGAGAAGTTGAAAGATCTTACAGGAAAGCAACGACTGAAAAAGCAGTAGCTCCAGAGACCCGTGACATGTACCCTATGGATAAATTAGTCATCAGCAATTCGGAAGTTCCACTTCCAAGTGCGTTTGGTTTAGCTTGCCCTGTGCCCTCTCTTCTGGCGGGGGTGGGGTGGGTGGGGGGGGGTGGGGGTGGGGAAGAAGTCTGTGGTTTCTTCCTGGCAGCTTTCTGTTGCAGAAATGTGTCCCTAGAGGGCACCAAAGCACACAGGTCGGTGCTGCTTGAACTTGTTTTGGGGTGGTGGAAGGATGGGGAAGGTGACCAGGGGGAACGGGGGGGTGCGTGGGGAGCTAAGATCAAAGAAGAACATACTACAAATGTTACTAATACCACTACTTGATCAATACCTCTGCGTTATGCTCCCTACTCTTCTGATCATGTTTGCATGTTGGTGTGTGCAAATTAAGCCCGCTGGAACTAACGGGAACTTCCACTGGGATCTTTGCTTTGATATTAGTTAAAACTAGCATCAACCCAAATTTCGCAGTCTCCTCCTTCACTTTATTTACCGTTTCAGAAAACTGAGATGTGACAGAGCATTTTAAAATGGTTCTGGCACATGAATGGAATATTCATCAGTCCAGATTACTTGGAGGTGAATATTTAGCTAGACACACAGTGGTACATGAAGTAAATATTTAGACTCACATCTTTCGAGTTCTGTGAAATGTTTTGATGCAGTATAACTTCTGGTGTTAAATCTTTTCTCATTAGTGTCTGTGGGATTAAAACAATGTTGCCTGCATTACTTTCAGATGAAGCTTTTCCTAAGGAATATTTTCCTGAGGCACCAAAGAAGCTTAAGTTGGTGGAGAGTTCTGGTTAACTCTGACAGGATGCAGTAAGGGGCTTATGGGTGATGTTGTCCAGAGTCTGAGAAGGATGATGAAACTGGAACAAAGAGCTTGGGGGTTGGCTGCAGCAATACTGGGGCAGGAACACACTGGCATAGGAAAAAGAATCTGTGCTCGAAGGAGCATGGTTCTTTTTTGTGCCATAGTTACTTTGCTTTGCCTGATTAAGCAACAGAAGACCTTAAGTAGAGCCTTGGCATTTATCAGCTTGCTCATGAATATTTGAGTTCTCTGGAGAAGTGTTCTTTTCTCATTGTTTGCTGATACAGCATGAACATGTTTTCATTTTTTGACTTTCCGGGAGCACTTTATTAGATCTTTAGCACTTAGAAGATGACCCATCAGTGGGATGCTCCATACTAGAATTTAGATTTTTTTTCCCCAGTTTTTATAAAAAAGTAAAAAAACCTCCCAAAACTTAGGTTTTGATCCTGCTAGATGTTGAGAAGTCCATAGACTCTATAACAGGAAGAGCAGGTTTTGGGGTACAGGCAAGGAAACAGGGGTCTTGGTTGAAGAGACTAAGGAAACATTTCTTGCTTCTGAGATCGTTCTTCTAAGTATCATGTTCATCAGTTGAACTGAATTTTCTGCTGTCACTAGCTGTGCATTAGTTGTTTCCTGAGTTGCCTGACATAAGGAATCTGGTAACCAGGTTTGCACAAGTGTTTGATCTTCCTGGATACATCTGAAGTTGGTAGATGCTGTGCTTGGGCTATGAGACATTAGGTGAAGCACTCCTGGAAAGAAAACAGACATTACACCATAATGTAAGTTAATGTTTGAATAACTGAGGTAACTTCTGATTAAGTCACCTTGTAACTGGGCACATCATTAGCCTTTGTAGTCGCTATGTCTAGGGACCTCAGTGGTTCTGTACTTCCTTTCTAAAACCACAATGATACTTCCACATGTGTTTTATGGAATTATTTGTGGAACTCCCAGGTGCAGTCATGATAAGCACAGAACAAAATGCAGATAATGTGTGTTCAGGTTGGAAGTTGAACAATGTTCACTGAGTTCTGTGACATACATAAAAGAATATGTATGTAAGCCTTTTTCAGTAACAGATCCATTGGATGGATAAGTGAAAAGATTCTTCTAAGTTGGCTGATATTCCATTGATATTTCAGATTATGTTGCTTTGTTCCGGAAAAAGACAGTTAGATAATAATGTCTGCTGTTCGTGGCCCAGCATGACTGCCATGTGCAGTAATGCACTAGCAACAGGAGACTGAAAGTATTTGTTGTCTGGAATAGGAATCTGAGACTATATTAATTCTAACATCGAGGAGACTAGGTTAGACAGATAGTGAGTCATAGTCCACCCTAACATAATCAGCAGTAAACTTGCACTGAGCTAAACAGCATTTGAGAAAGAGTCTAAAAAAACCCCAACCCCGCAACAAAATGTACTCCTGCTGCTTTGTATTTTGTTACTTGTTAGAAGAATTTTAAGTGTTATCTGATGAATTTTTTTAAAAAAATCTAGTAAAACACTTTCAAAGTGACCGTAATGTTAGCCTGCACTTGAACAAATCATTATGATCTCATCTTCATTAGAGGTTTCCTCTGCTGCTTCTTACTGTCACATCTCCCACAGCCATTTGTTCCACTCTAAGAAGGAGAACAGTAATCATTACTTTTTATAATTTTTGCATTTTACTTTCTGACTCAGCTTTCTTCCACTCATCAGTCACCCTTGCCTGTTTGTTTAGCTCTCCCACAAGATAAACCTTTGCTGGATGTGGTCTGGTGTGTGTCTTCTGAATCAATGTACAGAATCATTATTCTGTCATGTCTCAAAACCCACCTCTGCAGTATGGATATTGCCTGTGGCCTTGCCTAAACCCATAAGTGGTACTACCTTGATTGATGCTATTAAAGCTGCTTTATTGATATGAAGTTGATTTAAAGGTGTATATATCCACAAAAGGGGATAAACTGACCTCCTGCACTTATATGTCAGTATAACTGTGTCCATAATGACAGTTACGTGCTTACATGTACATGTATGTGTACAATAAATTAATCCCCAAAGGATTTTAGTAATGCAAAAACCTGCGTGTAATGGACATAATTAAAACACCTTGACAGTCAACAGTTGAACTGAAACTTTGAAAAGTTTCTTTTCTTTAATAAATTAAAATATAAATTTTATAAGTCATGGGCTTCACATTTTATAGCTGATGTTTTCAATGGGACTTACATGCTCAAAGCACATTATAAGTTCTTAGAAAACTGTCTTACAAGTCCTTGTGTGCAGAGCAGCTCTGGCTATCTGCAAATGATGCAAGTAAGTAAACACAAGAGACTTGTTAAAGTGTTCTGTGTTTCTATTTGAAGCATGGTGGGAAAGTAGGAAACTTGTACAGAGAGCTGTACTTCATGTGGCATTAGGGAGGTAATTTGGTTAAGTGGTTGACATACTGCTTGGTAAAGTGGAGTTACTGCAGCTGCGTGAATTCACTAGAATTCAGTTCTAAATGTATTTAGATCTTTGTAGCTTTCTAAAAATGTTATCATAATGAAAATAACAGACATTAAATGTCTTGTAAGTGACAAGATTCTTGCAAGGTGGAAACTGTTGGTGTTTGAAATGAGTGGTGGTCTCTGCTTTCATTTAAAGTGAGATTTCTGCAAAATGTGGTTGCAGAATTGTATCTTTTGTCTTTGTCATAATGATAAAATTTGTTTAGTGCTTTTTGTTAGAGAAAAGACTCTTAATTCTGTTTTGTTGAATTTGTGGATTGGTTGAAACAATGGAAATGAAGTGAATTGTGCAATTATTTTTTCTCCTAGACTTCTGAGTTTTGGCGTACTGGCCAATTTGAATGACTTGGTTTACATACACTTGGTTTTAGATTATCAGCTGACTCCCTCTGCCTCATGACATAGTGCCAGTGTCCCTTGATTGCCTACCATATCTCCAGCCTGTCCTCTTTTCTCCACTTCGTCCTCTTCCTCAAAGTAAAAAAACCCACACAACAAAACCAAAAAGCCCTGTTGTACTGTGACCTATTAAATAAAATAAATGCCATTATGTACTGGCAATTGTAGTGCTTGCTTAGGACTGCCATGGCTACATAAAAACTTACGCTGTAATGGTAATACTTGCCCCTTTTATTTTAACAGCTTAACATGTTTGGATTTTTGAGGCAGGATCTATAATCTTACTATTTCACTTGCACAGATGATAACTGACAGTTTAAAGAACAAACCACATAGAAGGAATTGTCCGTATATTAATCAGTCTTGGGATTGTGCCTGTGAACTGTGTGATAAGGATAATAACATATAAGAATTGCTACACTTGTATGTATACTTCCACACTTCCTGGGATTATAGGGTTATACAGCCTTCCTCTGAGTTAATTTCTGTATTGACTGTGGCTAAGTAGTTGGTAGTCTGACAGTACTTAGGAATCAGAGTGTTGTCTTCAGTTGTTTTTTTATATACTGATTTCCCAATTGTGTTTAAGTCTTTGTGCTATAAGGAACTGCCCCTCCTCCCCCCTGCCTAGGTATCTTTTCACAGTTGTCAAGGCCAAGGCTTTCTGCAGCATGAACAGGTTAAGCACAGTCATGTGCTGATTTGTAAGATGGCAAATGCAATGGAAGGGAAAAGGAAAGGATACACTCCTAGGGAAAAGGCATGATAAGATTAAAAAAAAATGGATTTGAACTGTTGTTGTTTTGTAGCAAGCACGGTAATTGCCAGCTCTTGATGTTTTGATGGTGGTGTGCACATAGCACAGAATGCATTTCCACAAAACGAATGTTGGCAGTTATGGCCACATTAACGTTTTTCTGAAAGAAGCAATGAGAGCTGTGAATAGTGCCAAACTCAGTCTTCTGAGCTGCACCATAGGCAACTGTTGTAATGTTATATACAAAAAACCTAATACTCTTTCATGTTGTATACTACTGTTTATCTATAAGCATTAATTTATGTCAATTTTGTGGATACAGGACTTTCAACTCCGAGCTAGCGGTTTTTAAATTGAGATAACATTGCTTAGTAAAAGAGCGAAAAATGAAATAATTTGTATTAGAAGAAAGACAGGGAAGTTCATATTCTAACATTATTTTGTATGTATGCTGCTATGATGTGTATGGCAAAGGCACAGGTTATTGGGCACTGAACTCAGGTACAATAGCAGTTGGTCATCTAACCCCTTTACTCTGCCTTAGAAAAATTCAGACTCTAAGATTTAGGCCTAGATCCATCTTGCTTGCCTTCATTTGGTTCGTTTTACCAAACTCGCCCTTTCTGAAAGAAATCTGATCTAAACTGCTCTCGTGGCTTTCCTCTTTAGTCAGTGGTGTGATAAAGACGCTTTCAGGTCCTGATTTTATCACTTGTCTGAAGGATGAAACACTTGCTAAAAGTGCCTAGTCTTGTCCTCTGCACTGAGAGTTACAGGGATCTCAGAACACCCGACACTTAGCAGGTAAAGCAGAAGGACAAATGACACTTAGCAGATAAAGCAGAAGGACAAATTTCCCTATAGAAAAATAGTGATGTGACCATATACTCAGTGCTACCACTGTGTAACACTTTTTTTTTTTTTTTTTTTTTCTTCTACAGGTCCATGAAGGATTCTTGGAAAACAAGAACGCTCCCATAAATGTCAGTGCCACCAGCAGTTCTTCTGAGAAAAGGAGTACTGACTTACGAATATACATGCTGTGTTTCCTGCCATTCATAATCCTTCTGGTCTTTATTCGTGACCTTAAGAACCTGTCTGTGCTTTCATTGCTTGCCAATCTGTCCACAGCTATCAGCCTGGTGATCATTTACCAGTACGTCGTTAGAGTGAGTATAAAAAATTTTATTATCTCTTTTTTCAGTGTGGCAAGTTATATTTGTTGCATATGGCAGTTGGTCTCTGATAGACGCATACTGACTGACAGTTTCTGAAAGGCAGAATTATCTTGTATTTAATTGAAGCATCTTAATTTAAGGAGATGCCTTAATACTTGAGACGTATTTTAAACATAGCCTTTTAAAGTACTTTTGAAAGAAAGGATAATATTGCTGCACTTAATAAAAATATGTAATGTAATGACTTGGGGTTCTTGAGTGGAAGAATACATGAATTTTTATGGGTTGCACACAGAATGTGCAAGGTTTTAATCTGTGGTCAATCTTTTTGTTGCAACAGAAGAACAATTCCAACAGCAAAGTTTATTTCTAATGTTTCTCCAGTAGAGTCAGGAAAAATCGAAGACTTTCCCTTTAGAGAATACTTATTGCAAACTTCATCTCCTGAGAAGTTGAATAGTTGCTGCGTTTTCTGGGTTGCTGCTGTTTTTCATATTTGGAGGCATTTCATAATGAAACACATTAAACTGATGGCTTGTCGTGGTTTAACCCCAGCCAGCAACTGAGCCACATGCAGCTGCTCACTCACTCCTCCTGCATCAAAATGGATGGGGAGAGAATTGAAAAGTAAAAATGAGAAAACTTGTGGTTGAGAAAAAAGACTATTTATTAAGTAAAACAAAAGCCACGCACGCAAGCAAAGCAAACCAAGGAATTAATTTGCCACTTCCCACGGGCAGGCAGGGGTTCGGCCATCCCCAGGGCAGCCGGGCTCTGTCATGCGTAATGGTGACTTGGGAAGACAAACGCCATCACTCCAAATGTCCCCACTGATTCACGTGAGGGACATGATTCCATACGGTATGGGATATCCCTTTGGTAGGTTGGGGTCAGCTGTCCCGCCTGTTCCCTCCCAGCTCCTTGTGCCCCCCCAGCCTACACGCTAGTGAGGTGGTGTGAGAAACTGAAGGGGCCTTGGCTCTGTGTCAGCCCTGCTCAGCAACAGCTAAAACATCCCTAAATTATCAACATATTTTCAGCACGAATCCAAAACATAGCCTCATGCTAGCTACTATGAAGAAAATCAAGTCTACCCCAGCCAAGGCTAGCACATGGCTGAAAAAAAAAAATCACATGTAGAAACGTCTACATTTTTCTTTCTTAGGATTTTTGAAAAGTGATGACAATCACTTGCACACACAATGTAGGTAAGTGGTGAGTGCCACTGTTATTTGAGAAAGCTTTCACGTGTTATGAGACAAGTAGGAAGCGGGTGGGGAGGAAGGCAGAAAAGCCAGCGAGAGGTATTGGCTGGGCAAGGAGGCAGAAGAAATTACATAGAAGAGATTGGAGGAGACAATAATTAATTGTTCTGCAGGAACTCAGCTTCTGTTAAAAAGGTTTTCTTTTACTGTCCCTTATGATTATGGAGAAAATCTATGCAGTATGAAAGCAGATTAGAAAATGCAGTACTCTTGAGAAGTTTGCAGAGGATTAAGCTTAAGATGTGAGCTTCCCCTTTAGTTTTAGCTGACGCTCATTCATACACACCAGTGTGATACTTTAAATATGTAAATTTCTAGTGTCAGTAATGCGAACCTAGAATAAATATATGTGCAAAGATCTGTGGGTGAGTGGGAAGGTGGCTATAAATATGTACCAAATTTGGGAGGGAAACCAGGGATTGTAAATAGCAATGTATACACCATATGTATTGAGTTTTCTTTCCTGTAGCATAATGCATCAATCAAAATTGTAGGAACAGCTCATGTGCTTTACATAGCACTGTTTTGCTGTGTGTTCTTCAGGGTATAGCAGATCCTCGAAAACTGCCTCCTGTGGCTGACTGGAAGAAATACCCACTGTTTTTTGGGACTGCAATATTTGCTTTTGAAGGAATCTCTGTGGTAAGTGCTTTTTATTGACTCTTCAAAATACCTGAATCTGTGCTAGACGATGGGTTACGGGCAGTTTGTCCTGGTTTCAGCTGGGATAGAGTTAATTCTCTTCTTAGTAGTTAGTGCAGTGCTGTGTTTTGGCTCTGATGTGAGAACAATGTTGATATGACACTGATGGTTTCAGTTGTTGCTGGGTGATGTTTATACTAAATCAAGGACTTTTCAGTTCCTTGGGCCCTGCCAGCCAGAGGGCTGGGGGGGCATGGGACATTGGGAGGGGACACAGCCAGGACAGGTGACCTGAACTAGCCAAAGAGGAATTCCATATCATATGACGTAATGCTGAGTATATAAACTGCGGGAAGAAGAGGGAAGGAGGGGACATTTGGCATTATGGTGTTTGTCTTCCCGAGTAACCGTTACGTGTGACAGAGCCTGGCTGCCCTGGGGATGGCCGAACACCTGCCTGCCCAGGGAAGTGGGGAATGAATTCCTTGCTTTGCTTTGCTGGGTGCGTGGCTTTTGCTTTACCGATTAAATTGTTCTTATCTCAACCCTTGAGTTTTACATTCCTTTCCAATCCTCCTCCCCATCCCTCTGGGTGGGGGGGAGTGAGAAAGCAGCTGAGTGGTGCTTGGTTGCCGGCTGGGGTTAACAACAGGAGTAAAACTGTGTCGTGGTTTATTTTGTTGATTTTGTTGAAGCACTAATCTCCCATATTGGTATGAAAAGGGTTAATTTACCTTGTCAAATAAGGCAAAAATTGAGAAGCAACAGCCCCATCAAAGGGGAATTCGGTGAATACTGATTGCTACTTGGACACTTAGTACCTTCCCGAATTACAAGAATGCCTTTCTTTCCAAATAGATTGAGACACTAGTGTAATAATAACTCTTATCATAATATGCTATATAATAAAATAATACTCAGCTAATAATATGATGATACTATAATTATAAAAATTCAGCACCTCAGTTTTAGGTGATGAGTGTGTAAAAATAGAAACATATTCAGAATCCTCCTTTTCATTTGGGATCACTGAGCACAAAGTAATTTACTAGAAATGTCTTACTCTTCCTGCTGCAAACTTGTCTATAGATCTGACTTGATAGAGATGTCGATGCTAAGTAAAAGGATAGAAGTTTCAGAATATTTTTTTTGATTCATGGCCTTCTGACAGTGAACCTCAGTTCCTCATTGTTTCCTGAAAGGTGTCAATTAAATAGATCTATCATTCTGAAAATTTAGTTTTTAAAAGTGGATCTTTTTTAACGTCTTGCTCACTGCTGTTTCTAAGGGCCTTCTGATCGCATCTCACACTAGCAAAGTTTGCAAGTTAGTTAGCACTTTTGTTTCACATGGCATATTTTAAAAAGCAGCTGAAGAGGCTTCTGGGAGTGGGAGGTCATAATGTCTTTAAATTGTGAAGAAATTACTGTAGACACTTTATTTGTTACTAATATATTTACATGCTTCAGCAAGTGTTACTGTATACTTAAAACTAAAACAACAAACCACCAACTCACTCTTCTACCACCGAAAAAACCCAAATGAAAACAACAGCAAAACAGCATGCAATTAACCTGAAATGACCGTCTGTCATTGACATTACAGAAGAGTTTTCAGATCTCTTTTGTCAGCTCTGACTTGAACCAGAATATTTCACCTTGCTGCTGCATTATAACTGCTAGAAGAGCTGAACAGGAGAACCTTTTAACTCCTATTGTGTTACAAAAGTGTGTTTTCACACATGGGATATGTGGATCTAGTGACTGTGAGTCTCCATTCAAACTGTTCTGGACTGCTTCTCGAACTGAGATGACTGATGCAGAGATTTAGCTACCATATATCTGTGTGTATCTGGACATCTTTCCTTCTGTCATTTGTCTGGGATTGTTTGATGGCTACAAGTCTTGGGCAAAAACTCCACAGTCAGTAAGACAGATTGGACTACGCTAAGCTTGTTGCTCTTAAGTTGTATAGCCTGTGTAGATAAGACTGTACTTAACTGTGTGTGGGTAAACGCGAGTTATTTGCAGGAGATCTGATAGGTATCTCAGTCATATTAGATTTGCTCGTGTGCTGCCTAGCCCGCAGGTGTGTATTTGTAGCCAGGAGATCCCAAATGAGAGTCCTGCGAGCCTCAGGGAAGTGTGGAAGGCTTACCATTTGGTGGTGGTAGTTTATTGAATTATAGGTAGGGAATTGGTATATGGTAACTATTTTCTGGCATGTTAGATCCCACATCAGACAGCTCCTTAAATTTACATCAGCAGTAGCAACATTGACTTCTAATGTAAACCTTTAAAGAACTGCCTAGAGCATTTGCTTGATTGAATTCCTGGAATTCTTAAAAGATGCATTAGTAACAACCAGACTTTTTCCCTTTTTTTTTATTCAGGAGCATGTAATGTAGGTTTCATTTGACTTGTACCTTTAAACCCTAAAAATACCGCTTAATATTATCAGGTCCTAGCATTATTCAGTTATTGCATGCATTTCTGTATAGGCTGTCTCAATTTCTTACTTGATCATAATTTACTTTTCAAAGTAAATGAAGTGTTTCAGGTTTTTTACTTTTGTTCCTGGTGTTTATAAACTAATGTTTGTTCATTATGGTTTGATATACTTTGTGTGTGTGTACATTACACAAGACCATTAAAATGATGTGGCTACCTTTAAAAATTAAAATTAATCTGAAAGTGAAAATGTAGAGCCTAATATTTCTTCGTTATATGCAGAATGATATTAGTATGTCTCTGCTTCTCAGGGGTATTTTGAACATGCAGAATGTTTGCAGTGCATTCTTACGCTGTTGTTGCATGCACCATAGAGAAGATTTGAAGAAAAAATAATTTTATGGGTTTGAATAATCAGGACTAAACAAAATTTTTGAAGCATGAAGTAAAAAAGATGAGTGAAGCAAAGTGAGACATTTCCACTTTACATAGTTAAGATTTCATACAATTCTTGGTGATTGATTTAATTGATAACTAGATGTTACAGCTCAGTAAGTTACCATCATAATTGGACTGTGATATATGTGTATGTGTGTTTGTGGCCTCTTGCAAATGTGAAGTGAGACAAGTGAGTTTAAAATTCCCTCACTGAGATGTAAGCTGTTGTGTTTTAATTCACATTGCAATGGATCAAGAATACTCGCATAGTCAGTTGCTGTTGTATAGCTGAGGTGGCGCCTTGGTACCATGTTCCTATATCCATGTGGCTGAACTGATCTGGTAAGGAAAAAAAAAAACCCCACATTTAATCAGATTGGCTCCGTAGTCTGCTCTCTCTGATGAAGGCACTCAAAATGGATTTACATAATCTTGGTCTTGTTAGAGACTTGATTTTAGATTTTATTCTGGAATATATTGCAAATAAGATTTATTACTGTGAATCTATCTGAACATTATAAACAGATGCCTTAAGGTCTTAATTTTATCAGAGAAGGTGATTGTGATTGATTCATTTTATGCAATAAGTTGGCCATAAACGGTTATGACAGTTCATTTTTCCTTTTCCTTGATTCCAAGTATATGTTATGGTAATTCTCATCTGAGAACTGCCAGGTTAATGAATGTTACAAAGAAGGACAGCAAATGAAATTCTGAGATTTTTGGTCTGGTTAAATCATCTTAAGCAGAACCTGACAAAAGTGGAAAAATGCCCTTGGTGTGGTTTTTCCACCACTATTGTTCTGTGTAATATGGTCTTTCCTGCTAGGAATATTTAATGATCAACAATTCGAGTATAGGAATGAATGGTTTATAAGGCTCCCTATAAAACAGTACAGCTTAGCCATAGCAGTCAGGAGGATTTAATTTCAGAGATACTTAACTGATTTTGTTTTTATTATCAGGGGAGTGGCTAATGTAGACAAATAGTAATTGCCAGTTCATAAATGCCACGCTTAGCATGGAAACATGTTTGTCTGGTTTCTTTGAACTGAACAGTAGGCTGCAGGGGAAATACTCTAGCACCGATTTATTTTTTCATCCCACTATTCTAAAAAAATTTTTATACATTGATTTTTTTCTTTTCTAGTTCAGCACTTGTCATCACTTAAAGTATGACTGTAGTTCTTCAGTAATTCTATTAAAATTAGTGAGACTAAGTAAACAGAGGAGTATAAAATCCTGTTCACTATGGGGAATGTGATTCAGGGAGGTGCAGTGATTCAGCAGATTCCTGGTAGAATTTTATTCTTCATCTTGAGACTGTATTTCTCTTTTAGACGGTGAGTGTATTAATATGGGCTTTGGTTAAAACCTGTTGTTAGTTTAGGACTCATTAGCTGTCCTTGTGTAATAAGAAAATCAGCAGTATGGAAATAATTTGGAGTATTGTTGCTTTGACTTTGGTCGATCCCTAGATAAACAGACTTTAAAAAGCTTAATTTTACTGACTTGCATCTGTAATAAAGGAGGAAGGACAGCCTATTTATAATTGAAATACAGAATCTCAAATAAACCAGGGTAGTGCCTAGAAACTAGTACTTGCATAATGCTAAGAGGTAGTTAAACATTTCATCAGCCAGTGCTGTAAAACCATTTTGAGATATTTTAATTAAAAAATGTTGAATTGATGATATTAATATGATGAATTGAGCTGTTCATGTCTGCCTTCAAGGTGAATTTAAACTCCTATTTGAGGGCAGATTTGACCAATTTTGTCGCTTCACTAAAGTCCAGGCCAGCTGTTGATTTGTTGCTACAACTGCTACAGCAAAGGTAAAGTTAGCGCTGTCAAAAGGCTGATTAATGTTAATGCGTGCTAAACGGAGTGATACTTGTAACAGGATGAGAAAGTGCTGCGCTGTGTTGCTTGTGCTGTTCATTCCTTTGCTCCATGTTTGAGTTGTCTGTAAAGGTGGGGTCATTGCTGATTGGTATAAGGTACCTGCTGCAAGTTGTGAACGTCTTGGCGGCCAGGTGGTAATCGCTGCTGTGTGCTAACAGGAGGAGTTGGCATCGGGGTACCCAGCGATCCCTTAATGCTGAGTTAGCAAACAGCAACTGGGAGCTCAGTACTGTCAGTCTGGTGGTTGTAATTTATAGTGGTGAGAGTTGGTTTGGGAATTCAACACTTGTAAGATTTTAAGATTATCAGGGTGACCTTGTGAAAATTGTATTGACTAGTGGCATCAGTACAGTTTGTAGAATGGTAGTAGCAACTGAAATGCAGTACTCCTAAGTGGATACAACAGACCATTTAAGATACTTGGTTTTGTTTTAATATTTAAGTGAAGGTGTTGGTTCAGAAAGGAATAACATGTTAATTAGGAGATGGAGAAAATGTATATTCAGCCCTCAGTGGACCTTTTTGAGTAGAGGGCTCTGCTGGGAGTGGGAGAATCTGCAGCTGCTTCTTTTCCCTCTGTACTTTGGCTGTGGATTCCCTGTGCCAGTTGATGCTGCCTGGTGAATCACAAGGCTGGTGTTCAGGCCACAGAAGAGAGTACCGACACTATTTCTGGAATACAGGAGCTGCAGGTGGTATAATGGGGTGAATGTGTCTTTCACAGAACATATAACATTGTTTTGTAAGAACCATGTTTGAGAGCCTCTTGCATATTCCAAAGGCGAGTAGGTCAGTTTTTATAGTAAATGTGAGATTTTTGTTACTGAATTAAAAAGTAACTTCAGACTGTGCTCCTGAGTGTTCCCAAAATGTTGTTAAACCTCTTAAGCGTACTTTTCAGAGGAGTGTAAAAGCAAAGCCTTCAGGCTTGCGTATCCCTGTAGCATTACTATGTGCAGGTAATAGCTTTGCATAATGTTACACAGTTACACTTAATGAATATTTTCCAGTGAAAGTCTGGTTGGCTTTCTTGTTTGAAGTATAAAAACCAAATCCAAATGTGGAAGTGATGTTTTAACATGAGCTTCAGGGGGAAGGAAGATGAAATAGATTCATAACATTTAAACAAGAAAAGGATGAAATAGATCCATAATATTTAAAAAAGAAAGATAAATTTTCTTCTCTGTTCTATATAATAAACTAAGTTAAATATGGTTTCTACAATTAAGTGTGGTTTGTGGCTTTGTTTTTTTTCCCCTGTTGACTGCTGCAGACTGATTAGCCTAGCAAAGAGAAAATGTTATTTTCCAACATTAATTTCAGGTTTGGAAAATTAGGCTTCTGATATTTTAGCCTATTACTTGAAGATGTCTGTTCAAACTGCTTTTAAACTTGAATATCACAGCTTCACAGTAGAAGGCAGGGTGGTATTTGTATAGCAAAAGACAGTCTCTGGAATCTCATTAGGCAGCAGCTAACCAATTCCAGGAGATTTAAAAAAGAGAAAACTAAGTGGATTATAATTTTAAAATGTCGTTATTTGGATTTTGAAAGTGATGTGGATGAGCTTGTTAGGCCTGTGGCTTTGAGATAAAAGCCTCTCACTGTCAAAAATTCTTTTGCCAGATTAGTATTGTCCTTTAAAAAGAAATAATAATGAAACCAAATGACACTCTTCTGTTGTCTTTTAAGACCAGACTGGATTTGTCAGAAGCAGACATTTAACAGGTAGCATGACATCATCTAAATCTACTTGGCCATTTCTAGACTGGAGTGTATCAATTTCCTTTGGTGTTCTTTGAGGTGATACAAAGGCTTGTCTCCTCAAAATAGGAAAGGCGGGAGTTCTCAGAGGATGTTTTTGCATTTGGACAAACAAGCGTAGGTGACTGGAGTCGATCACTGTGGAGATGACCTGCTCCTGAATGTACGTGGTAAATGTTGTGTCAGCAAAATCTACTGTGTTGGCTGCAACTACTATACATAATCACTTGGTTTGGATGTCTTCTGAAGATGATTGATGTGAGATAGGAGGAAAAAGGTTATGGGCAGGTGGAATAGAGAATGTTGTTAGATATAGCAGATAAAAAAAGAAGTTGTATCCAAAACTGCAAAAAGTTCATCATCTGCCATATTCAGCTGAATGTTGATAAAATCTCAGGCAACTCGATATTACCTCTTTGTCAAGTTAAATGTTCCTTACCAATATGCTGGACTTCCTGAGTATGGAGGAAGTTCCTTTGACCCTGAAGAACCATTTGTTTGTGCATATTCAAACTTTAATACATCCTGTATTGACAGTGAATCTTACAAACAGAAGACTCTGAGTACGAGTTTCTTTCAGGCCGCATCCCGTACTTGATGCTTGCAACATTCAAATGTTTCTTTTTCCTTAGAAAACCTAAGATATACATGCATTTACACAAATAGGAAAATAATGGCGTTTAAGTTTACTGTTTGGTCACCTGAAATGTTTCTTAATCATCACGTGATTCGGTGACTTTGGAGGAATGGGGAAAGAGCAAGAGTGACAGCATGCCAAGCTGTCGTGTTCTGCTTTGCCAGCTCGTGGGAGATGTGTTTTGGGGCCTGGTATACATGGCTTCAGTGAGGCACAAAAGCTAATTCTTCTGTTTAGACGTGACCCTGGTTTAGATGGAAAACTTGTCTGTCTTAAGTATACATGCAGTAGAGCCAGAGTGAGATGCATGCTGCTTATGCTAAACATATGTATAATTCAGCAGCGTAGTTAAATAATTTCAGGTAGAAATATTTTTACGTAATTTACTTTGCTTTTCTGGTGTCAGATTTTTTTCATTCCCCCCAGCACATTATTCTGTAATATTTCTAAGCTGCTTCTATTTTAACTTGCAATGGTCTCAGGTAAGATTTCCTCCTTTCTGCTGTTCTGAGTGCTTATCTGCAGTGTGTGAAATTGTCTAAGTAATACTTAAATACAAGTCCTCATTATATGACAAACCTTTTGAATATAGCTATGAAGATGCAAAAATGTTAGTACTTTTTTCTGGAGAGAGCAGCTAACTGGAATAAATGCTTGTATCCTTAGTTTTAGACTTTAATATCTGTCATTTAATTGTCAGCATCTTAATTTCACCATCTTAATGATTAATTTCACTAGGATTTTTCCCACTCTCTGCAAGCCTTTTCATTGCTGAAGGTAGCATTGTAGTGTGTGTGTATATGTGACAATAATTAAAATCTAAGTTCTAGTTTCCTTCTTAAATATTTGGCCAACATAGTTGTTTTGTAGATTAAATCTACTGTAATTCATAGAATAATTTTCATTTATTCGATCAAGCATGATGGAGACAGTTTAAAAAAGAAAGTGATTTTATTGATCGGCTCAAAGTACTGATATTAATAGACCTGTGATTTTTGTCAAAGGACTTTTACACTCAGTAGTGTCCTTGAATGTTCACTAAAGAATAGTGTTCCTAACCCAAAAATTTTTTATGAATACATGTTCTCCTGATTTGAAAGAGCCCTAATCATTTGCTGTTGAACACTTCGCAAGCATCAGTAGTGGCTCCCTAATAAACATTGCGGCTTAAAATTATCATATTGATCTGTCAAGAGCAGCAGAAAACTAATCCTGTGGGAAATGGGAGAGGTGAAAAGGAAAAATTGTAATGGCAAAGGTGTTTGAAAGAAGATCATAGCAGGAAGTGCTATGTTTTGTATTCTTCAACTTGTCTTTGTTGTGTATCCTTCAACTTGTCTTGTACTGAAGCTGTTTTAGCACTTCACAGAAGCAGCGATGCGTGGCTTAGCTGTCAAGGTGCCATGCTCTCATGTCAAATGGAAGTGTATGAAACTTTCTGCTCATCTAAGAAGAGCAAATATCAGTCAGTGTCTTCCCTCCCTATTTTGGATAGATTGATTTTGTTTGGAAGAGGATGATTATTTGTTTTGATGATGGTCATATTAAAATGTAAGATGTGATTTGCAAAATGCTTTCTGTGTTGGACAACAGGCTTAAAAAAGTTAAAAGGAAAAAATAACTTCTGGAGAAAATGTCAGACTCAGATGGCAAGCCAAGTAGAATATATATAATTCCTTCAACCATTGTTAAATCAAGGCCATCAGAATTGGGCAATGGATTGGTGTTTTGTGGGTATGAGTAATTATTTTTCCCGGTGAAACAAGTAGGAAGCTGCTTTGCTGGAACCCGAGAAGATGGGATTTTGGAGTGAATTAGGATTGCTCATTACATTTCAGAAGGCAGTGTTCTGTAATGAGAACCTGTCTTCTGGATTTATTTGTATAAATCTTTCATTACAAAAATGGATGTACAGTCACCATTTGGCTTGCATCTTTCCTTGGGTAATAGTAGACACACTTTCATTTGCAGTCATAAGGGATCTGTTAAGGAACGTTAGTTTGTTTATTGTACTTGTTGCAAAACAGTGAGGTTCTGCATCTTCCTCAAGAGAGTGAGCTTTAAAAATGCATCTAAAAGACATGGACTCAGAAAGCTTGTTGCTCAGAAATTTAATTAAAAATAATACCTTTTCTGTACGACGGAAGGGGAGAGGTGCAAGGACAGAGAAGCAAAACATAGCAATGTAATAATGACATATGTCATGATCCTAATTTGACTTGGAGAAACCATATTTTTTCTGCAGACATTCCCCGGTGTTCTGCGGGGTTGTAGTTCCACCTTTCAGTGAACAAATAAATACACTGGTACTTCCTGCAGACAAGGGGTGGGCCAGGCCTGGGCTGCATTGATTTACTGAGGATTCAGCCTTCTGTCTTAGGGGGTTAGGTAGTAGAATTTATGTTTACATACCTTGAATACCTTTGATACCAGCTTCCTCAGCTTTTTTGTTTTAAATGAAAAGAGCTTTATTTTGTTACGGTAGGACATGATTATAGCTATCTTTTTTGAGTAAATATTGCTATTGGCTTTAATTTTCCAAAATTCTTGAGTTGTCTGTACCTTAATCTAATCAAAACATCTGTTTAGCTGTCTCACCTACATGAAATACTTATTTTAAAAGTTTAAGGGATGGAGAATTGCTTTATTCTTACCATTTTAGCAGTATTTCTTGGAAAAAGGAGAGATGACCGTATGCATTTAAACATTAAGCATGTCTGCTAGTAAGTTATCCATTACAGGATTAGTTTTTAGTGGCCATGACACTTAAATCACAGTTTATTTGATTATCTTCAGGCTGAATTCTCTTGTGTTTGTTGTTTTTTTTTTTTTGTCCAGTCATATAAAATATGCAGTAGAGATTTTTGATGGGAATTAAAGTCCCCTGCAGCTTAGTTGAAGGAAGACTGAGTGGAGCAGTAATTTCAAGGCCAGGAATGAGGAGGCGATGGTATTCCTGGGGGATGTTTATACCTACTTCATGCAGCTTGAAATGAAAGAGAAGGTACTCTGTATAATGGATGATGGTAGATGAACCAGGTTATTTCAGAGATTCAGTTACGCTGCTTTTCCAGTAAATTACAGGTACTTTTGAGTTTATTTGGTGGAGGGTGAGAGGAAGATGGATTATACTTATTTAGTAAATTAAGAAATCAAAGCTTGATAGTTACTAAAGGAATCAAGTAGTAAGTTTCACGGAAGCTAATAGTAGCAACGTGTGCCACTGTCTCAAAAACAACAGGAAGAATTTTGTGAGCAGGTGACAGAGGAAAAGGTGGAGGAGGGAGAAAAATGGTGGAAAATGAGAAATTATGAAAAGGATCAGTTTCAACTAAAATATCTGATTTCATAGGTGTCAAGGGCTAAGATAGGGGACTAGTGTGAACTGGGGGAAAAAGAGCATGAAGGAAACAGCAGAAAATCAGAAGCAGGAAAAAGACCCTTTAAAAAAGTCGTTTTTTCTTTTTTAAAAAAAATATCTTTGCAACTCTGAAACTTAACTCATCTCATGGTTCTCTCACCTCCAGTGTTCTGCCCCTGGTGATCTTGCCTGGGAGAGAAGGCAATTCCCCAGAGTTTTCCCTGACCGTAGTATTTAACATCACTAGGTTGTGCAGTGGTTGTATATGTGGTGATAGGTTATAGGTCTGAAGAGTGTGGGAGGTATTGGACTAGATGAACGATACTGTGTGTTACAGCAAAGTGGCCGTTTGAATAAGCATATAGTAACGTTGAAGCCTTAGTGTGAGATAGTGTGAATTGACATGACATCTCTTTTGAGAGAAGGTGTTACTATGCAGGACAGAGAGAATCAGAGGTGTGGTGTGGTGCTGGTTGGTTTATTTTTTGGGTTTTTTTTTTTTTTTTCTTTCAAAGCTATTCAATCATCTAGGTGGGGTGTTTGCTGTTTAAGGAAATAATTGAAAAGAATTGAAGAGTGGAATTAACTTCTGGCTCCAGAAAAGGTACAAGAAAGCATGTTCAGCTTCAGTGTTCCAAAAAGGAAGCAATAAACCCCCCCCAAAAAAGGATTTGGGAAAGGAACCATGTCTCTTTCACATGCAGTTTAAATGTTACGTTTTCTGAAGTTGTTGCTACAGGGACTGGGAAGAAAGGTAGAGTGACAATCTATCCGGCACCTGCTACCCAACAGTGACATAGTGTCAGAAGAAGCACTGACTGCCATCAGCCTCTGTCTCCTTATGAACACTTCATGGATCTTTGGGATCCTGATGCAGTTTAACAGTTTAGGGAGCAGGGAGTTTGGGTAATATATGTGTAATTGGTTTTCATTTGGCTTCATGTTAGTCCTGTGAAGTACAGAACTTTTCCGCTTGTCTGGAATAATTGATACAGGGGTACTGTGTAAAACCTGGCTCAGTTCTGCCAAGGGAAGCATCTCCTGCAGTGACAGCAACTGTGCTGTGTAGGGTGCCTGACCCTGGGAAGGCTCACTGCTGAGGCTGGAAAAGGGGACAGGGTCACCTGGACCAAGGAATGTGGGAAAGGCTCCTCATCTGGGCAGGCTGGAGGCAAATCTAGTCCTGATACCACCTCAGGGATAAGCAGGGAGAAATTAGCAGTTTCAGATTTGAAGATCTGGTCTTTGGCTAGTGATATTATTACCCTACATTTCTTTTTCCATATCTTTTCCTTAAATTCAGTATAAATGAAGGTTGCAATGTTAAAAGGAGATTGTTGATGCGGGGACACGTTTAGATGTAGTATGTTTCATTTTGACCTAATCATTACTGAGCATGAAGTGATATTATTGAGGTTAATGAGTAAACTTGATTGTACTGGGTTTGTATGGCCAGGTTTTGGTGTTTGGGGGGGCCGGGGTGCCAGGGGCCGGCTGCAGCGGGGGGGCTGCGGGCAGCTCCCCCCGGCCGGCAGAGCCGCTGCCCCCCGGCTCCAGGCCGGGCCCGCCGCTGGCCGAGGCCGAGCCCCGCAGCCGCGGGGGCAGCGCCGCGGGAAGAAGGGGCTGAGAAGGGGAAAAACCCCCGCGGGGGGGAACAGCGGCGGGAGCGAGGGGGGCCGGGAGGGGCGAGCAGCAGCCCCGCAGCCCCCCGGGGCAGGGCCGGGCCGGGCCGGGCCGGAGGAGGCCGGGGGGGCTCCGGGCGCCGCAGCAGAGGCTCCCCGGCAGCCCGCGGGGAAGGGCAGGGCAGGGCCGGGCAGGGCAGCCCCCGGCGGGGCAGGCTGTGCCCCTCAGCCCACGGAGCCCGCGGGGGAGCAGCTCCCCCCCGCAGCCCGGGGCAGGGGGTGCCCGCGGGGGGCTGTGACCCGCGGGGGCCGCGCTGGAGCCGGCTCCGGGCAGGGCCCGTGGCCCCGCGGGGAGGAGCCCGGGCCGGGGCCGGGCTGCGGGCAGGGCCGGTGCCCCCGGGGGGGCTGGAGCCGGCTGGGCCTGAGGGGCTGCGCCCCGCGGGGGGCCCCGCCGGGACAGGCCGTGAGGAGCCGCAGCCCCGGGAGGGCCCCGCGCTGCAGAAGCCCGTGCAGGGCTGTCTCCCGTGGGAGGGCCCCGCACCGGGGCAGGGGCAGAGGGCGAGGGGGAAGGAGCAGCAGAGACAGCGGGTGATGCGCTCACCGCAGCCCCGTTCCCGGTCCTCCGTGACGCTCAGGGAGGGAGGAGGGAGGGAAATTGGAATTGAAGTTGGGCTTGAGAAGAAGGGAGGGGTGGGAGATGGGTGTTCTTAAGTTTTTGTTTTAGTTCTCGTTACCTTACTCTATTTTGAATGGCAATAAATTAAACTAATTTCCTTCAGTGGAGTCTGTTTTGCCTATGCTGATAATTGCTAAGTGATCTGCCTGCCCTTATCTTGACCGAAAAGCTTTTTCTATTTTCTCTCCCCTATCCAGTTGAGGAGGAGGGTGACAGAGCAGCTTTGGTGGACACCTGGCATCCAGCCAGGTTCAAACCACAATGCTTAATTTAATGGATGGTTAAAAAGCAAGAGTTAGTATGCTTAAGGGAATTGTCCTATAATGTTTTTAAATAGCTATTTTATTTTATTTAAGTCTTTTTTTTTTTTTTTTTCTTGGAGAAACGTGGGTCTTCAGACTGGGGTTAAATGCAAAAGACTGAAAAATTGCAGTACAGGTAGAAGTTTAAAGGAAATTTATATTTGAATACTTCCTCTGGATGTAAGCACGTTGAACATAATGTGTGTCACTGGTCCTTTGTTTTCCTTTATGAGCTAAGTTTGATAGACAACTCTATGACAGTCTTGTCTGCTTGTACAAATAAGTTTATTGAAATATAAAAAGCCTAAAAATAGTAATAAAATCATAACAGCTGTTAATAAATATAACAATATTTGTAGGTTGCCTGTGAGGAATTGTAAATGGTACTTGCTCTTTATTCTATTGATTTCACATTACTTCAATTCACATATTGATGTCTAGGTTGAATTTCTCATAATAATAACATTTTCAGTTTTTTCACATATGACCTATGGGAAATCATAGCATCTTGCTGAAGGTAACAATGTGCATCATTAGAACCACAGGAAAATTAAGTTGGAAAAGACCTCTGGAGGTAGTCAAGTGCAAACTTGCTCAAAAAATGCTCTACCTTCAGCTGGATGAGTTTCCTTGGGACTCTGTCCAGCTGAGTTATGAAAGTATCTGAGAATGGAGGCTCTACAATATCTTTTGGTAGTCTTTCCCAGTAATTTGCTGTTCTTTCTAAAACAATTTTTCCTTAGGTACAACTGGAAATTCCCCTTGCTGCAGCTAATCACTGTTGCTTCTCATTTTTTCATAGTGCACCTCTTAGAAATTGGCTCTGTCTTCTATGCAAGTGCTCTATCCCTTTGGTTAGCTGAGGGCTTCAAGGAGATTCCCTGCTGTCGCCTTCTCTTCAGGATGAATAAACTCTGCTCTCAGCTTCTCATGTGCTCCAGCCTGCTAGCCACCTTGACCTCCCTCAGCTGGACTTCCCCCTATGTCAATGTCTGTCTTGTGCTAGGTGGTGAAAACTGGACATGGTATCCAGGTGCAGTTCAAGTGCCACAGAGAGGAAGAATATTTGACCTGCTGCCTCTTCTCTTGCTGGTGTAGCCCATGTGCATGCACAGTCTGCTTGAAGGTGGGCTGGTGACTCATGTTTGACTTCTTGTCTGTCAGGATGCCCGGGTCCCTTTCTGCAGAAATGCTCCCTAGCATGACAGTCCTCAACTTCTACTTCTGCATGGCATTTCTCTGTCCAGTGTTGAGGACTTTGCTTTTGTCTTTGAGCTTCGTGAGGTTTCTGTCTGCCCAGTCCTCCAGCTTGTTGAAGTCCCTCCGAACTGAGGCTCTACTTTCCTTTTTATCAACTGTTATTCCCAACTTAATGTCATCTGCCAACATGCTAAGGATATGTTCTGTCCCATGATCCACGTCATTAATAAGGATATTAATCAGCATCACCCCTACTATCAACCCTGCAGGAGCAACATAAGTAACCGGTCTCCTGATGAACTTTGTACCCTTGGAGCCTTCTAGCCCAGACTGTTTTCGCCCAATTTGTAATCCTGCCATCCAGTTCCTGTGTCTCTAATTTTGTTAAAAAGGATGCTGTGGGATCCTGCATAGGTAGCCTGGCTCAGCTGAAGTAAATGACATCCACTGCTTTCCCTTTATCCGTAGAGCCAATCTTTTAATTTCAAAGGGCCGTGAGATTGGCTAAGTGTGGTTTATCCTTGATAAATCCATGCTGGCTTGGGGGTTCAGAGAATGCTTTGGGCAGATGAGGCAACCATTGCCCTGAGCCTTGCCTGTGAGGAAGGAGCACTTCATAGTCCCTATAGTCTTAGATCTGGATGGTGTCTTCCCTCAGGAGTTTGTCTTGGTTCAATCCCGACATGTCAGGGGTGGCCACTCAAGCTGGTGCAAGGGACCTTGCTGTGCAGCTAGTCACCACCTGTGTTATGCAGATCCAGCAGTGGCACATGGTCTTGAGCAATGTCTCCAGGCTTCCTGTGCACCCCCTCCCACAGCCATGACTGCGCCAGCTGCCTTGATCCTGGTTACTGGAGCTGCCTGGGGTCAAGTCCCTGGGAGGCTGGACCCGAGTCCCTTCACTGCCTCGCAGCATTTGCTGCTCAGCAGGAAAACTCCTGTGCTGTCTTTCAGCTCCCAACTGCTACTTGCTTACCTCCTGGATGCTGCTGCGTGCTCCTTCCTCCTGCTCTGCTCTCTGTACAGGGAGTGGAAGCCATTCTGCATTTGTGTGTATATAAAATGTCATTACTAGTAATAGTTATTGATTAAAATCTGATGCAGTCATATAAACTTATCTTCTCTTTAGAATGTCCATAAGCTGGTGTTTGTTGTACATTTGTAATGTTTTTCTATTTCAGTTGGAGGTTTAGCCAAAAGTAGGAGGTTTCTTTCTCTTCTGCATTTTTTATGAATAGCCTGCAGGGCTTTTTTTGTGAAAGAAGGTGTAGAATCATAGATGAGTTTTGGTTGGAAGGGACCTTTAAAGGTTCTCTAGTCCAAGCCCCCTGCAATGAGCAGGGACGTCAACTAGATCAGGTTGCTCAGAGCCCTGTCCAACCTGACCATGAATGTTTCCAGGCATGGAGCATCAATAATGTCTCTGGGCAACCTGTGCCAGTGTTTCACTACCCTCATAGTAAAAAAAAAAATTCTTCTTTGTATTTGGTCTGAATCTAAACTAAGAGAGGGTAAAACCGTCACCCCTTGTCCTATCGCAGCAGGCCCTCCTAAAAAGACTGTCCCTGTCTTTCTTATAAGCCTCCTTTAAGTCACAATAATGTCTCCCTGGAGCCTTCTCTTCTCCAGGCTGAACACCCTCAGATTAGCCTTTCCTCACAGGAGAGATGCTCCAGCCCTCTCATCATCTTTGTGGCCCTCCTCTGGACCCACTCCAACATAGCAAACAGTCCCATAGTCTTTGAGTTGAGCTCCTTCTGACTGTGAAACCACAGGATTTTAATTTTTTGCCCCCCTGTTAGTAGTCCCCTACAGATTGCTTTTGCAATTTCAGAGGCAGGCAGTCTCCAGCATCCCTTTTGTGACAGGAGTTTGTAGAAAAACATCAGATTTTTTTCATGACTGGCATGTGTGTCTGTGCTCTCCTTCTGCCGGGAATGTAAGGAATGAATGCTGGAGACTTCGGAAATCCAATCTCCGGGCCAGTGAACTTGAGACACTTGATATCTGTAAGCTGGGCAAGCAATTGCCACTAAAGCTCTGCAGAGATAATGTAGCTTGGAGTAAGATCTTACTGTAACAATTTATGTTTGTTAGGATTTCCAGAAGCTGTAGAACATGGCAGAACTTATGAAGAAAATGTATTCTGTTTATAATCACCAGAGAATTAACACTGATAATTTTTATTACTGGCTGAGGCTCAAATACTGTCTGTCTTTAGGAAGTCAAGAATGGGAAAACTTGGATGAAGGGAAAAATTGCCTGTAATTTTCATCCTTCAAAGCTCTTAGTAAGGAGGCATATTAAAACAATCTACTTCCAACTGAGGGCAAAATAAATTGAAATGCTGTCTGTTCTGCCTGGAAGTTTTTGATGCGAAATACAAAAAGATGACTTGCTAGGCACTATGTGGACACAGAAGCTTCATTCATTTAGAGGAATGAACAAATTTTTTGTGTGTGGCAGTAAAGTAATACTTCTAGCCACATGTCTCCTTTTGTATTTTTCCTGCTGCCTAACACTATCAATTTAAAATTGATAAAAGTTTTGAAACTCTTCTTTGTTTAGGTTTTGCATTCTCCACCAGATTAAGTTACGGTGCAAGGTCAGATTGCTTTTGGGAGGAAAAACATCAGCAATGGAAGCTCTGAATTGCATAAAGATCATCCTCATTTAAGATCTTTAACATTTTAATTGAAAATGAATGAAAATTTTGAAATGCCTCCGAATGTGCTTCTTTTTAGAGATCTCTGTGTTAGCAAGTAGAAAATGACTTCTTCAGGATTTCTAGGGTAGGAGAAATACAACTGTGTGGGATGGATTGGCAGTGGTGATGCTCAACAACAGGTCAGGAAGTGAATACCACTGAGTGACCAGAAGGAAAGGAGTAATTGCCCTATAGAAAATAATATGACAGAAATTCAAATATATCAATTTGTTAATTAGTGGATGAAAGCTGCTTTTGTCATAAGTTACATTGGTTAAACTGAAAACAGTAAATACTCAGTCATTTAAAAAGCAATTTTCTGTAATGTAATGGACGGTAACTTTTACAGGGCAACCCTCTTGCACTGAAACTGTTTTGTCTGTATTGGATTTGGCAGAAGTGTTAACCAGAGACGACAAGCTTGTTAAATTAGTTCTGTACTGTTAATCAAATATAACCTGCATGTCTACCGAAAGATAAGCTGAACTGTGGTCTTTATTCCATTGACTATATTGACTAGATTATAGTTACCTGTCTTCATTACAGAAGCTTAGATGTTTTACTTAGATGTAGACATAAAACATTAGGTGTCTTAATCTTCAGCTATATCCCATATTGAGTGTCTGAGGTGAGTGTACAGTTCTGAAAGAGACAGGGAAAGTATGCTTGTCTAGGAGCATCCACATACCTTCAGTTTGTGTTTTAATGAAGACGTGAAAGGATCTGTTATGCTGATGCTATTCAAAGTGGGAAGAGCAGATTGTGAGCTTGTTGCTTGGTTTTTCTGCCTTGCCTGGAAATTTTGTCTTCGTGGCTAAAAAGTTAACTTGGAACTTATTGAGCATATTCTTCTATATGCTATACAGTTCATGTAAAAGGCAATCTTTCCCACGGACTGCATGCAGTAATAGTTGTAATGTGTCTTCACTTTGAAGTGATGGCAAGCCCAGCAAGGCTATAGTTCGGGCTCAAAGCACATACGCTATGTTCAGCAAAAGCAGTGCTCAGTGTGCTTGGCCCTGTCTGCCAGAAAAATGAAAAAGAGCCTGGGTCTGTATTCTGGTAGTCATGGACTCAAGGTTCCCTGCCAGGAGAGCTGAGGCTGTCTGCTAAGCGTGAGCTTTTGTGTCAACCATGTGCGTGGTAGGTTTGTCAGTGATGCAGACTGACAGTGCAGACATACCTAATAAAAACAGAATAACCCTTGGATTCTGAATGATTCTGTTTAAAAAAAAAAAAAGTAACCTTACTCATATGTATGGGTATATGCCCACACGTATTCTATTGTCACTTTTTCTAACCTATAAATACTGCTTTGTCTTTCCACACTAATGCTGTTTTGCAAACAATATAGGTACTTTTCAGTAATTGAACTTTTCTATTGGGTGCATAAACCACTGTGATCTTTCAGGCTGTAAAGCGTTGTAGAGTACTTTTATTTATTAATAAAATCACCGAAGTTTTGGAAATTGGCTTTGAAGGGGGGGAGAAAAGTTGTTTTACTGTGAGGACGTAAAATGTAATTGATTTTCCCTCTATTTCCAGGTACTCCCATTGGAAAACAGAATGAAAGACACAACACGCTTCCCAATGGCACTGAACATTGGTATGGGAATAGTCATGACCTTGTATATCTCACTCGCTACTCTAGGGTATCTGCGCTTTGGAGATGAAATCAAAGGCAGCATAACTTTAAACCTGCCACAAGATATATGGTAAGTGCACAGGTGACTTAAAACCAGTAATCTAGAAGGCAAAAATATTGCAAGGGCTGTTCATTGCCTCAGTGCTGTCATACTTATAACTGATAGGTGCTCAAACTGTTAAAAAAAAATTCTGTATATACTGTCTCTGTGGCTTCTTTAGTATGGCTATGATCCTGGCCAGCAATTTCTTGCATATTAAATGGAATTGCATATGGAAACGGATCGATGATCTTTATAGTAAAATAGCTCTGGCAGGCGGTAGTGCCAGGTGTATTGAAGGAAGTAATATGTGGTTTCCATATTGCATATTGCAGTTCTGAAACCAGCTAGTTTTATATTGGATATAGTGGCCTTTTTTAGTGGAATCACTGAGTTTAGCAGGTAAACAACTAGAATAGAAGACATCAAAGCTGAATAGATTTGTGGTTCAGATGCAAGTCCATGGATAATGTATAATAATGGCTTCCTATCAGAAAAATGAAACTTGTGCTTGCCAGTGTCTCAGGGATATTATAATTTTGATTTAGCTTTTCTTTTTAATGCTATGGGAGCTCCACATATCACATGCTGAAGAAACACTGAAGGCTATTTCAACTGGTGCATTGTTAGTTCTGTATCTGTCTATGGATGGATATATACTGTAACTATTAATTTAACTTCAATTTGTTCAGTACCTTTGTGTCTGATGGGCCTAAAACTAGGTATATCAACAGTGCAGAAGTGTAAAAGCTGAGAAGTATTTTCATGTTTTCAGTCTGATCAAGTGATGCCTTGCAGCTTATACGCTCACATCTACTTATTTGATGTCTCTTGTGGTACCATATTGAAGTAGTGAAATCTCAAATTATGTGAAACAAATTGCTTTGCTAAGCTGAATTTTGATTCCTTTTGTTATTCTTTGAAACAAAAGTAGAACACATTTGGAGAATGTTCTTAATCTTCAAGTGATACTTTTTCACTCTTCATTTTCATTCCTTGGAGTCAGTGTGAGCTGTGCATTTTTCATATTATTAAAAAGGAGTTTTGTTTAATTGCCTGACTGATCCCAATGATAAATTCATGCAAGTATAATAAAATGTGCCTTGAAGGATGAGTGGTTCTTTTTTGGTTGCTAGAATTTTCATGTATCTGTTGTTGCTTGTTTGCATGTTTTGTTTTTGTATTGCTATCCTAAAAACTGAAATTTGGGCATCAATTTTTTGCCTATTTTGTGTGTTTTGGTGGGTTTTTTTTTGGTGGTGGTGGTTTTGGTGTTGTGTTTCCCTGTTTTTCTGTTTTTGGGGGCATATTGCTCATGATACGTTATTTATATCCTTTCATTGTACATATACACACATTAATAACACCCAGAAGTCTTCAAACATTTACTACATCCATTATGTCTGTATGATGCATCTGAAAGGGAAAATACTTCTATTTGTAGCATTACATGGTAGTGCTCATTGTTGATATGATTAGTGAAAGGTTTGTTTTAAATGGTGGCTCTGGGTTTATTTGTGCCCTAAGAGAAGCGATCTTAAAAAAAGGCGTGAGAGGAATGTGGAATAAGAGAGGGCCGCTACTCAGATGCTTTTTCTTGTGCTCGTGCAAGCAACAGAATGAATTTCATTCTGCTGTAATATTCTGCTTTATTCTACAGGCCTGCTGTCTAACAGGGCTATTCAAATGAGAGTTTTCAAATAGCTATTGGCTACAGTGCAGATGTGGTGATAAGATGATATTTATCCTGATGGCTTTACAGGCCTAATGCAAAGAAAGAGATAATAAAAGAGGTGGAAACTGGTGCTCTGTAAGTTGTGGAATCAGCATTATAAGTTTAATAACCTCAGAGCTACTCAGGGCACATATGTAGAGGTAAGTCATCTGTTTTTGTCTTACCCTGGATAGTACCCCAGAGCACCAAACAAAATTAGGAGAAGCAGGTCAGTGGTTGTGTTGTACAATGTTGTTGCTGTGCAGTACTGTAGGTCTACCTGATACAGCACTGATGAGCAAATGTGTGCAATTAACTGTGCTAGCAAAACAAATTTCCAGTGAACCATATGACAATATCTTGTTATTTGGTCCTCACGTAAAAAGCCGTTAAGTGGTCAGATTGAACTAGAGAAACGCAAGGAGCAGATGAGTTTTTTAAGGAAGTGGTCATGTGAAAGAGCCTGGAGCATAGCTAAGCAGTGAAACTTGGCTTATGTGTTTAATTCCAGCTGGACAATTCCTGTCTTAAGAATAAGCCTTTCCTGATAAAAAAAAAAAACAAACTAAACCTAAAATTCTGCTGCTTTCTGAGTTGTGTTTGATGTTCTTGTAGATGAATTGACCAGAAAGCAGACGCAGGCCCTAGAACAGTTAAGTCCTTAAGTTTAATTTAGATAGACAATTGCTCATATTCCTAAAAACATTCTGCTAGATTGGAGGTCTTGGAGAAGAGACTTGTTGCAGTTCTAGTTTAGGTCGTGTTTTGAAGTACAAATTGTCACTCAGCGTAATATATTAATTAGAATGTGTTGAAAATGGACTTAATGAAAAGAGAGTAGTTTTCAGCTTGATTTTGCTGATCTGTTACAACATCTTTTTTCTGGAATCAAAGAAATTCTGTTTTATGGCATTACATATTTTTTTCTTTCTTTATATGCAGTTATGTTTAGCTGTTTGGAATATCTTAGTAATTGTTTTTTGTATCCTCAGAAGTATACAGGGTACCTAGGGGATGGATGTTTTTGCTCAGTTTGTTGCTGACTGAGGAGAGGACACAGAGGCACAGTGTGTTGTTTACCCGATTTATCCATGATCGTGAGGTACTTCCTGACTGAAGCCAAGGAGGAGCACTGTTTGCCTAAATCAGTACATATTTATAGTAAAAAAAGTGCATAATTGTTGTCATGTGACCATCAATTTGAACCAAGTCCTGCAGCATCTGCAAATATAGATTATGGGAAATATAGATTATGGGACATTTAGTAGTGTCCTTGGTTGGGGTCTCATAGAATCATAGAATGGTTTGGGTTGGAGAGGTCCTTCGAAGATCATCTGTTCCAACCCACCCTGCAGTGGGCAGGGACATCTTTCACTAGTCCAGGTTGCTCAGAGCCCCATCCAACTTGATCTTGAAGGCTTCTTGTGATGGGGCATCCACAGTTTCTCTGGGCAACGCTGTGCCAATGTCTCAACACCCTCAGCATAAAATATTTCTTCTTTGTCTTTGGTTGGGGTCTTATTTTCTTGAGGCTGAAGGTTCTTTCCACCATTTGTTCTTTTTTAAGATGTGACAGTCTGTGCAACAATTCCCTTACTGTGAATCCCAAACATTAACTACTGTACTAATATTGTAGCACATTAAAATTCAAGATGATGTTACATGGCACTAGTTCAGGTGGAAGCTTAGCATAATTAATGCCCTATTTGGCCTAGCTGTATTGATATGCATATTTTGTTATACTAGTTTCCAATTTTTTTCCTTTGAAAGAGACACAACATCATCTAAAATGTAGAACTGAAAGAGAGGCAGATTTTTTTTTCTTCTTTTAGCACATATGAATGATTTAGAATTTTTTTAAAAAGGTAGCCTAGGGAGCCATCCTTGTCTGATTGAAATACAGTATTAAATTACTATTAAAATCAGTTTGATAATATAAGCAATTGTTTCTTAACGTGAAAAATTTGAATCCTTATAGACCTTGAAAAATAGTTACTGTAATGGAGATGCTTACTTTGAACCACTGTGTATTTAAAGCTTTGAATCCTGCTTTTGAATATCTTTTAAAAATTGTTTTTGTAAAGGTTTGGGGTGATCTGAAGCCTGAGGATTACAGGCAAATTGTGGGTAGCTGGTCAGTTTTTGTTAACCAGCTAAAATCCATCTAAGCTTCCAGAATAAGGACAGTGATGCAGAGCTGATAGAAAAGTGACTCTTTCGCTCTCCATTTCTAAAAGCTACTCAAAAATCAGTGTGTTACAAAAGCAGTGGCTTCTAAACTAGCTACACCATTATGTCACCATGTATGGTGATGTAATAGTTTTTCTGTCCCTTTTGAATATGCCTTTGGAGCTTTATTGAGTTATGTATAGTGATGGTCAAACCTTTGATGCAATTAATTTAGGACCAGTTAGTCAAAATGTATTTTTACTTAAAGTGTATTTTTCTTTTTTCCCCATATATATGCTTCTAATTCCTTCTGTATATTTGTCCAGCTAATAAAAGAGCTGATTTGTTTGTTAGCAGTCTTTCAGTATCATAAAAAATGGAAAGCTTGATGAACTGGCTTGCAGTTGTGGACTGAGAAGCACATAAAACTCAAGTTCATCAGCTGTATTCCTCTGTTCAAAACCACTCAAGCGTACCAAACCCGTTACTGACTGTGTGTTCAACACTTCCTTGAAAATGCTGAAGAAAGGATGATTGAGGCATCTTGTTGTGGTGGGAAAGAGCTGAGCTGTATGGATACAAATTTTGCCATGCCGTGCCATTTGGCCACAGGACAAGGGGCTAAAAGCAGCACTGGCTGGATTTTATTTGCTAATACAGATACAGGCTGTGATACTCAAAGGGAGAATTCTTTGAGTGACCCCTGCTAGGCTCTCAGAGATAGAGAGACAAAGGTCCAGTTTGTTCTTATCTTACTTTTGCTGCTGTTTTTTTCTTTTCTTACTGTTGCAAGTTGCTTTTGCTTTCTGGTTGGAGTTGAACCTCTTTCTGAAGAACTGAAGCAGAAAAGGGTATTTGAGGCTTTGGTCCGCTTGGCGTTGTCTTCTGTTATCTTGGGTTGTTTATGAGAGATACTTCCTCTCTCATTTCTGAACACACAACACCCCATGGCAAGTGAACTGAATCCTTACCCAAAAGGTTTGATGCTGTTTTTAGTTGCGTTCTTAGAAAATCATACCAAGAGGCTCATAACTTCTGTCAGTTGACTGTAAGCAGACCTATGACAAATGCTTGTAGTTTATGCAGCATGGATTAAAAATGCATCTCAATTTAACTGTTAGTGGCATGGATAATTCTTTGTCACTTGTTTATTCAGCCAGAAGTAACAATGGTAAGAGTGTCCGCGCTTAACATTTTTTTTGGAAGATTTACTCTAGTTTCTTGAGAACTTAACAAAAATTTTCAAACTCATTTCTCTGAGACCTTCTCTTGTAGTAGACCTGCAGATGTTTTGTTTACAAAAAGGTGTAGGAAAACCTTCTAAACGGATCATGAAGGAAAAGACAATAACACTACAACCATATACAACATATGTCACTGTGTTAAGTGAGATAAGAGCATGAGCATGATATTGAAAAAAAGAATCTTGGGAGAAGAAATAGTATTTGTTACCGAGAATATGGCAAGATAGTGCCAATATATGGGTTATTTTCCAACATATATAAGGAAGCAAAATGCACAAGTCCATGCAAAATTGTATTGAAGTTAGGTTGCCAACCCATTCAGACTTTTTTTTAATTTTTAAAGTATTTTCTGTATTATACACTTGAGCCTCACCTCAGGTACTTTTATTATATTTCTTCCTGAGGTACAGTTTATATGAGGGTAGATGTGAACATTTTTCTTTGATTATTTTTTTGTTCTTTCACATTTGGTATGATACTTTTTTTTCTGATAGATACTAATAATCTTTTCCTTTACTCTTATGATAAAGTTTTCTCATTCTGCACAGATCCGAAAAAAAAATGCACAAAGACTAAAGCTGGATGATCTGATGTCAGTTAATATTTTTGGAATAATAAAGGGTATTTTGAACCAATTTAGGCAGAAAGATGGTAAATGTAGCAGAGTTTTATATTATAGGGAAACTGTCCACTGTGTTGCATTTTGGGAAAATTTTTATCTATTTTTGGTGACATGCAGGGGTGCAAGAACACTAGGATGGAAAGAGATTAATAATGAGAATAGAAATACTTCCCTCTTCTTAAAATGCAGCTTGTGCCTTTT
Organism: Falco cherrug; assembly: GCF_023634085.1. Taxonomy (NCBI): domain Eukaryota; kingdom Metazoa; phylum Chordata; class Aves; order Falconiformes; family Falconidae; genus Falco; species Falco cherrug. The sequence continues at coordinate 11,864,495 of NC_073698.1, read as the reverse complement.
ACCAGTCTGTGTAGAGATAATTTTGCTTTTTGTGTAACTAAATTCATGGAGTGGTGCAAGACACAGCAGCTTGTCTTTGTCTGGCACAGAATTTAAAACCATCCCAGAGTAAATTTTCAACAAAATACACAATGTTCTAAAAAATTCTCTTGATCCATAAAACGTTTGTCTAGTTAGAGCAGCTCTAGTTCTGTGTGTTAGGAAGGACATCCCTGCATCTGAATGAACTCTTTTCTACACATGCATACATTCCTTTTCCAGTTTCTTTTTCTTAGTAACATATCCCACCAATCCACTGCTGGTATAAGATTGGCACATTTGGGAGCTGTAGAACTTGGTGCTCCTTTGTGTTGCTATGATCCCTACGAAATACTCTGACATGGGACAGTAATTTAATGGTGTTCTGTACCTAGTGGTTTTGAAGAGAGGGGTGTGGACAGCAAGCATATTTGGTTATAGATATTTTCTAGCCTTAGAAGGTACTCCTTGTAATTATAGTAAACAGTATTTCCTGAGATGCCCGTTTCCCAGTGTGAAAAAGTCTTTTTAGGAACACTGTGAATATGCAGAAATCTGGAGGCTATTGACATTGGTCTTTAAAACATCCGGTGTTTACTGCCACTGTGACAGGTTTATCAATGTACAGATTATATTTGATGTGAATTTGGAGTTTTCTTTTCCCAAACAATTGCTGTCTGTTTAACTTGTTCTTTTAAAAGTTTATTCATTTATGATTGCTGTCTGATGAATTTGTTCTTTTTAAAGTTTATTCATTGATGACTGCATGATGTTGGAGTGGTTTGGGTTGGTTGGGGTTTTTTGTCCATATTTTGATAGTCAGCTTATCTTCTGCAATTTCATAGGCAGTTATAAGTTGCAAGCAGGTAATGTTTTCTTTTTGTTTGCTGGGGGAAAATATATATTTTATGTATATATAGCTTTAGTGCCATTAGCAAGCTAATTTTTTTATGAAGAGTTTGCAACTTACAGGAATGTGTGTGAATGTTTTCAACAGGTTGTACCAGCTTGTAAAAATTCTGTACTCCTTTGGGATTTTTGTGACCTATTCAATTCAGTACTACGTCCCTGCAGAGATTCTTATTCCAGCTGTCACCTCCAAAGTGGAGCAGAAGTGGAAGTTACTCAGTGACCTTGTGGTGAGAGCACTATTAGTCTGCTCAACCTGTAAGTATGTGCAGAATATTCATAAAAAAACTGGCTATTACACATTTTTGCATCCTGCTTATTTAAGTACATGTTTTGTTACTTAGTTTTCCAGTGCTAGTAAACCTGAAATTTTGTTTCGATGATTCAGTACGTTTTGACTTCTATGAACAAGTAAATCTAATGTTGTATTTGTGTTCTAATCACACTTTTTTTAGTAGGTGTGACCAATTCTTTGACAGCCATATCTTTTGCCAATAATACTCTAAAGCTTCCAACTTAAAAACTTTTATTCTAAGAAAATTTTCAAGTAATGGATACACATTGCTCTTTCATGTCACTTTTCTCTATGTGATCTGCAGTACATGGTGCTTATGGAGAAATCGTTCTTCTGTTGTGTTGGTCTGAGGATTAAGCCTAAGGTGTGCTGTTCTGTATCCATAAAATACCACTGGCAAACATGGATGCCTGGTCATAGAGTTCTTGGAGGGCCACTTTAGGTGATAGTGCTCCAGATTAATTTTGTGTCTCTGCCCTCACTGCCTGTTACTCCTGCTGTTTTTCTCACTTGTCCCTTACTCTTCCCATGCCTCCTACCATGTCCTTGCTTTTCTCACAGCTAGTTGATATCATAGATACTAGCGGGAATCAGCAGTGCTTATAGAGCAGTGAGCATGGTCTCACCTAGGAATTGAAACTCCTGAAGATAACAAACTCAGGAGGTGGTTTAGGTTTGACTTCACAGCTCCTATCTAAAGTTCTGGATAACATAGGAGACTTTCCTCAAAGATGTTATAAAAAATTGTTTCTAGTACAAAGCTGGCTTCTTGACTCCACCATTTCTACTGAAATGAGCTGTTTACCTTAAAAAGAATCAAAACCACCAATCAAGTGAAAAAAAAAAACATCTTGTTTTTTAGGGGGGAAAGTATTGATGAAAGAGAAGAGTTTATTTTTTGTTGGCTCTGTTTTAGTGAATGCTGACCAGTGACTAATGTGCCGGACAGCAGCTAATAATTGTTTGTTGTCAAAGAAAATTTGAAAATCCAGTGAGACCTTAAGGTCAAACCTGTTAAGAAACAATTTATTGTTGGTGCAGGTTAATTACTGCAGTAAGCAAAGGGAAGTGCCAGTGATCTGATAACTTGCTGCTCTGAAAATATATCTGCTATGTGAAATTAAATGAAAAAGCTTTCCTGAATAATGAAGTGCAAATCTCTTGAGGCATCGTATAGCCCATGTTCTACTTCAGATGTTTATGGTACATAGCAAATCTGTTAAGATTTTAAGATTGAGGATAGATGAATAGCTCTTGTAATACCTGAGACACAGCTAGATGAAAATGCTTCAAGCTCCAAAATGCTTTTTAGTGTCTCTCCAGGACCCCAGTAAACTCTCCAGTCTTAACCAGATCTTGGTGTCATAAGGCCCTCAACTTCCACTCATTCTCTTTATGTGCCCCTTGTAACCTGCCCCGGTAATGATACCACAATAGAATTGAAAAGCTAAAATTCTTGTAGATCCAAACTGTTGTTACAGCTGAAGGTTTTGGGAATTTGTAGGTGAAAGATGTTTTCAGAGCTGTGTCTGATGAGAATAGCCTGTGGTGAGTAGGTTTAAAAGTACATTTCCCTGTTTGACTTGGGAAAATTATAAATTACTCTGTTTATAGTAGAATGTAGTCTAGTATAATCTATTGGGTATAATTAACTACATTTGGGTGAATTGGGACAGAAGAAATCTAATCCAGCACAGATTGTGGTGGCTGTCTTTCAGAGGTATGTTGACATGTATTCTGTTTTCATGCAATTGCACATTGTGATTTTTTTCCTGTTTTAAAAAAAAATTATAAAACAGCAGCTAATGGTCTTTCTGAAGGCATAATAAATACTTTTAAATGATTCAGTATAAAGTCAATGCTATAGCTTTATTTCTTTTTAGAAATTGTGTATAGTAAAATTGGACCTGGTTTTTGCCATTGAAACTTATTTGTCATGCAGATCTCTAGAATGGATCTGCTGAAGTGTTAGAGGTGTTACTGGGATATTTGCGAGTATTAAATTGTTTGCTGCAATATACAGAAAAGTGAAATTAAAAGTTTACTCTTAAATGTTTGATATTTGCCAGGCTGTTGTGTGATATGTTGTATTTACCCTAGTTGTCAGTGGTTCCTACAAATTGTATGCATGCAGCATCTATAATACTTTTTCACCAACAACTGTGTGTGTAAGCTCCCAGGCTTACACTCATGTTGTTTGTCATTTTTCATTGAAACAGTGGTTATAAACAGAATTGATTTAAATAATGCTTCCCTTTTACAAAGTGCAGAACATGGTTCCTAAAATGATTCAAAAATGTTTCTTGAATAGAAAAATTCCAAACCCTTTTAAATAGAGTTTTAAAAATGAAATGGTGTTGATATAAGTGACAGAGTATGTTGTAATGTCTGGACCATTCAGAGGTCATAAACTGATTAAAGGGACTCCTCTTGCTTGAAAATAATTCTCTGGAAGGAGAACCTTCAGCTGTGTTGCTAATAATGCATTAGCTTTTAAAGAGAAGATTTGAAAAATCAGTTATTACTGGTTTTGGGGCCTTTTGCATTACTCAAAAATCAGGTCATTGTTTTATTGTTGCAATATATCAGAAACTTTGCTGGTAAAAAGCATACCCTGGAGTGGTTTTGATGGTATTTTTTTATTTGTTGGTTTGTTTTTATCTGGTAAAGTTTGCTTTAAGTAAGGATTTGACAAATGACTGGAGATGTAACATGCATCCAAAAAACCTGTATGCGTTCCTTAGATTTTTTTCATTATTTACTTGCTCACTTTTGGGGACTTTGCATTGCAGGAGGGTGATCAAGTATATTATGTATTTTTAGATTTAAGTGTTTACATCCTTTGCTACTGTTTCACAAAAGAGATATTATCTGAAACATACTATGGAAAATATACTTCACGCCTAATGTCACCAGTCCAAGCCTTCAAGCTTGGGGCAGGGGAGAAGAATACCCAGCTGTTGGGAAGTGCATGGCTTGGCTGGATGGTTGTCACTCTGGGCCATTCACAAGGAGCAGTGAAATCACATGGACTCTTTTTCAAGACAGAGTTGGTAGTTAAAGCGGTTGAAAAGCTTGTTTCTTACCATATTGGAAAGGAAGTTACAAACAGATACAAGAACAAGGCTCGCAGTAGCTATCTAAAATTTCACATCTGTTCTTAGAAACTTTTTCATGGAATCACAGAACAGTCAGGGTTGGAAGGGACCTCTGGAGATCATCTTGTGCAACCCCTGCTAAAGCAGGGTCACCCAGAGCAGGCTGCACAGGATCACATCCAGGCAGGTTTTGCATGTCTCCAGAGGAGACTGTATAATGTCTCTGGGCAGCCTGTGCCAGGGCTCTTTCATCCTCAAGGGAAAGAAGTTCTTCCTTGTATTCAAATGGAACTTCCTATGTTTCGGTTTGTGCCCATTGTCCCTTGTCCTGTCGCTGGGCACCACTGAAAAGAGCCTGGCCCTGTCCTCCTGACACTCGCCCTTAAGGTATTTGCAGACATCGATGAGATCCCCCCTCAGCCATCTCTTCTCCAGGCTGAACAGCCCCAGCTCTCCCAGCCTTCCCTCATCAGGGAGATGCTCCAGTCCCCTCATCATCTCTGTAGGACCCTGCTGGCCCCTCCCCAGTAGCTCCCAGTCTCTGTGGAACTGGGGAGCCCAGCACTGGACCCAGCACTCCAGGTGCGGCCCCACCAGGGCAGAGCAGAGGGGGAGGACCCCCTCCCTCGACCTGCTGGCCACCACGCTCCTCCTGGTGCCCCCCAGGGTCCCACTGGCCCCTTGGCCACAGGGCACACCGCTGGCCCACGGGCACCTTGCTGCCCACCAGCACTCCCGGGCCCTTCCCCGCAGAGCTGCCCCCCAGCAGGTCACCCCCAGCCCCTGCTGGTGCCTGGGGCTGTCCCTCCCCAGGGGCAGGACCCTGCTCTGGCCTTTGCTGAAGGTCACTCGGTCCCTCTCCGCCAGCTCTCCGGCCTGCCCAGGCCTCGCTGGATGGCAGCGCAGCCCCTGGGGCACCAGCCGCCCCTCCCAGTGGGGTGTCACCAGCACACGTGCCGAGGGGACACTGTCCCCTCATCCAGGTCACTGATGAATAAGTGGAACAAGGACCGGACCCAGTGCTGACCCCTGGGCACACGGCGAGCTCCCGGCCCCCAGCTCGACCCCGCAGCACCGACCCCAGCCCCCGAGCTCTGCCGTCCGGGCAGCTCTCAGCCCCCCACTGCTCCCCTGACCCCCGGCCCGAGCCTGCCTGGGATGCTGTGGGAGACGGTGCCAAAAGCCGGGCGGAGGTCAAGGTAGACACATCCACCGCGCTCCCCTCACCTCCCCGGCCGGTCATCCCATCGTAGAAGACAATCAGGTTGGTCAGGCATGATTTCCCATTGGTGAAACCATGCTGACTGCTCCTGATGACCTTCTTTTCCTCCACATGCTTCCAGATGACCTCCAGGGTGAGTGTTCCATCACCTTTCCAGGGATGGGGGTGAGGCTGACCGGCCCGTAGTTTCCTGGCTCCTCCTCCTCGTCCTTTTTGAAGACTGGAGTGGCACTGGCTTTCTTCTAGGCACCTCTCCTGTCCTCCATGACCTTCCAAAGATGATGGAGAGTGGCTTGGCAATAACATCTGCCAGCTCCCTCAGGGGTACATCCTATCAGGGCCCATGGATTTGTGGGTGTCAGGTTTGCTTAAGTGATCTCTAGCATGATCCTCCTTGACCAAGGAAATATCTTTCCTTCTCCAGACTTCCCCTTTTGCCTTCAGGGTCTGGAAGACCTGAAGGCTGTCCTTGGCAGTGAAGCCTGAAGCAAACAAGTCATTTAGTAACTGCCTTCTCAGTGTCCTTTGTTACCAGGGCACCCACCTCATTCAGCAGTGGGCCCATGTTTTCCCTAATCATCCTTGTACTTCTGTCCTTTCAGGACTCTTGACATGCTATTATTCAAGGTAAAGTCAAATACCAAGTAGTAGTTCTGCTGGGAGAGTGCTAGACTTGCAAAAGCTTGTTTTTCCTTTGGTTGTAACTCCTTGTTTGTACTTTTTGAACCAGGAGACAGTGAGTGCAAATGACTCAACAGAGCTTATTTCCTAATACTTTTCTCCCTTCTTCCGTTTTAGGTTGGTGTTAAAATAGCATTGCATAGGTAAAAATACAAGTCAGACACTTTTGAATTTTAAGAAAAAAGAGGGAGAGTGGGAGTTTCCACTTTATTTGATATTGAACACTTAGTTCATTTGTAAGAGACATTCATCTCTTCATCTTTGGTTGGATTTCACGGTGTTTGGTGTAGCGTGTTGGAAGATCACACTGTACTTCAGAAATCACAACACTAAGCTGTTTTACAAACTCAGATGAACACCGTGTGCACTGACTGGAGAGATGAGCTAGGCTTGTGTTGGAAGTTCAGACTAGAGCTGGAGACAGAGTTTGGTAATTGTTGAAAGCAGGTGGGAGCTAGTCTTGTAGCTGGCTAGGCAGAAATATAATTGAAAGCATCACTGTGGTGGGCAAAGTTGGAAATTAACAACACATACAAACAGAAGGAATAGGATGAGAGCCACCATAGGATGTTGAAAGCACTGAGAACACATGAAGGTCGTGCTTGAAGTTCATCACTACAGACCTCTATACGTGAGTGTAAAGATCTCCAGATCAACAGCAGCTGCTGGTGTTGCAGCCTCTGCCTGATGACTTGCCATCTTTGTCCTTTGGTGGGTCAGTTCAGCTTGTTGTAATATGTAAGAGGACAGGAAATCTCTCTGATTGTGCCCAGATAGGACAACCACATCCTTACAGTTTCAGTAGGTTCTGTTACTGTTGCGTATGCATTTTTGTTGAAGTGGGTTTTTTTTTATATGAAGTTTATTTTTCTAACAGATTTAACTTTGTGTTTGTGGCATTTGATTGTCAGATAACTGCAGTGCTTGGAAATATTTGTCAAGGTGTTGTTTTTTTTTTAATGTTGAAAGTATTTACCCTAACTTTAATATGTTACAAAACCAGTTTGTATCAGTGCTTGCTGCATCTGCTTGGATAGAGTTTGGGCACTGTGCCCATGGTTGCCCCTTAGCTGAGCCCGTTAAGTGATGGGGTTGTAGCTACTGCATGTCGGATTAACCATTTTAGTGTGAGCTTTTTTGCTTCTGAAGGAACTGGACCATCCTGGGTGAATTTTTAAAACCTTTGTTAATATCTTTACATAGATCACAGTGTAAGTTTTATCTTTTGAGACACCCATTTGTCTGGGAGGACAAGAAAAAAACCTTCTACTCATTTGAGTCCTGTTTAGTGCATTGCCTGAAATAACCTGCCATTACACTATGAGAGGTTGGATTTTTTTTTTTACTCTTCCCTGTTTACCTGGCACTGAGACCACGGTGATTCTGGAAGGGGAGAGTTTGGAGAGGTTTTATTGAGCCTAAACAGTTAATTCTATGTAATAACTTCAGAATATGCTGAGCACAGGGAGATTGAGAGATCTGGAGATCATCAGCTCCAACTGCCAAGCATTAGTCAATATTAATGCTAATAGTGTTGAATGTATTAATTTCTGTTGATGCCTCTCAGGGAAAATTGTAGTTAAAAAATTTAACGTGGGACAAGAATGTAAATTTCTGGCCTGCTGTCTAACAAAGGCTTACTCATGTCCTCTACCAGAAGGGCATTACAATTAAGTTGTATTTGGTTGAGGTGTTGGAAGAATTAAAAAAAAAAAAAAAAAAAATGTTGAGAAAATAGTTTTCATCTGAATGGTGGCAGCAAATCCATGAAGTAATAAAATAGAAAAGAACAATTTAAGCAGTACTTTAGTTTTTAAAGAATAAGTTGTGTTTAATTTATTAGTTTCAAGATAGTAGTGAACAAATTTTTTTCTGTGAATTGTTAAAAGCTGCTGAAGAGCATCAGCAAATATAATGGAGAAAACTGGAGTTGGAAGTTAATAGCATCTTCCATCCATACAAGAAATATATATTTTATTTATTTATTAAAAAAAAATAGCTTAATTTTGGGCTATATTTCTGCAGCCACGGGGCTTCTGTTAAAATGAAAATTAAGCAATACTGTGTTTGACTGTGGCTGTGCAGATACTGGTTGAGTTGTCAGCTGTTTTGATTGTTAGCTTGAAATGAAACAAGTTTAATTGAATGGCTGATCCAGCTGAGCATGAACTGAGCTGTTAGTGAGCTGCTTTCCATTAAAAAAATAAATTAGCCTGATCTGAGTGAGTAATTTTACCAAGAGAATAAATGCATTATTTAGTTGAATTTATCAGTGATGCTTGTCTTAATATTTCCCCACTTTAACTGTAACGGGTTAGGAAAGAACAGTTCTTGATGCTGAACAATTAGACACAAGATAACATGATGTTTACCAGATATCTTACATTGTTTAATAATGTTGTGCCAATAAAATACTTGCTTAGAGTAGCAGCAGCAGAGGTAACATGAAGGAATTTTAAGATCTGTGTAGATTATAACACATGCTTTTAGGATTAAGGGATAATCATTTATATAGAAGTAATTTGTGTATCAGTCATTAGACACAGAATTTTTGTTAAAAGAGCTTGTTCATTTTGAAGGGTAATGTTAATGACAGATAAATTGAGTAGCTACCTTGGTGATTTAAAAAAAATTCCAAATGGGATTTAGAATATTTGTGTGGACTGTTAACAGGCCCCTCAATGTGGGCTTAAACACAAAATAATTGTTCATGAATTAGCAGAGGAATAAAATGAAATATTCGATAAATTAATTTTTTTTAGTGTGGGTTTGTTTTTGTTTTTTTTTTTAATCTGAGGGAATGATGGCCATAATTCTTGTTTCCTAGTAGAAGATACTGTGCTGCGGTTTTCAGTTGAGAGATGAGAACAAGCACCGTTGGGTGTTTTGTGTATGTTTAGGCATAAGAAATAGGAAATCCAGCTTCTTCCAACCTTTTTTAGTATCTTTGCAAGAAGAATGGATCTCTTAATATCGGTTATATCCTGATTATGGTTTCTTTCTTTTGATGGGCCATTATGAATTATGGCGCACCTTAAGAGTTGCTGTTGGTGTAGGCGTCATTTTATATATGTGTAATAACACATTCTTTCTCCAAGTACAAATGTTAAACTTTTTAAATCAGATTTTAACAGATGGATACCGAAGGTCTGTGGATTACGATTAATGGTTAGATGTTGTGGATTATTTGAATGGTGCTGGTAGTGTTTCTTATTACTGGTTGTTCTAGAGATGTTAACTTGTGAGTATAAGTTGTATGACATAATGGTTTAGGGATTTTCTTTCTAAAACTAGCACTGCTCCAGAAATAAGCATAAGGTCCAGCAGAATTGTCTAATGTTAATATTTATCAAAGCCTTATGAAGCCATCTGGTTTAGTTCTTCGTCTTGGTCCATTGCTTCAGCTGATGTCAGATCTTCTTTAACAGTGACTCTGATATGGACCCAAACAAGATATTACTTGCAAATGATTATATTTTTTAAACCTTGTATGGAAAGTTAAGGTTGTAAACTAAATTCCTAAAAAGTCAAAACATGTCTTGCCTTTTTTTTTTTTAATTACTGCTGTTTAAGGCTGGACTTCTATTGAGTTGTTAATTAAGATTCTGTGAATAAATTCAGATTTTGAAGTGCAGCTGTTTTCCAAAACTTTTTTGTGTTTATGGGAAAGGAAGAAAAGTATGGGCTTTATGATTGAGGCAAAAATTAGAATTTTTTTTAAGATTTGGAATAAATAAGAGAATTTTAGAATAATTTAAAATAACAGCAATGTTTTTGTCATAAAATTTGCTTGCTTTTTCTTTTTCAGGCATTTGTTTTATTATTTAAAAAAAAAAAAAAAGGAGCTTAAGAATAGATAGTGTAATAATGCCTTTATATACTCTGAAATAGTCTTATTCCAGGGCACTAATTATTTCCTAGTGTACAGACCTTATTATTTGCCACAGTTTAGTGTTTGCATTAAATATATATTTTACAACTCTGCAGCAATTCTTGTTGAAAAGCATTATGGTATTTTAATTGAAAATTGGATTAAAGTAGAGCCTTTTTTTTGTTTGTGTTGTTAAATTTATGGTTCCTTTTACAGGCTCCTTTACAAAATTTATTCACTTATTGTGAAGCGGAAGTTGAAGATTCATGATACCATTCACACTGTAAACCTACGTGGCACTCTGTGCTCTGAAGACTTTAGGTGACACATTGCATAAGTTGCAAAGTGCTATGTGGCTTAAGAATGAGTCATCTAGTTTAGCATGCAGAAGTCTTTGTCTGGACCTCTACACCTGCAGTGGTCATCCTAGCTAGACGCCTTGTAAGCAAGAGAGAGAAACAGGTGCTGGTAAGGGCACAATTTATCTGACCTGTTTTACATATTTTCTTCTGGATGAGTTGAACTGGGCCAAAGGAGTGCTTGTTGCCTTCTTAGGGCTATTTGAAAGAGTATAGGTCAGAAATATATCTAGTGTTTGGTATGATGAAACATTCTCAGGAAGAGTGAGAAGTGATGCTGAATGATGCTCGGTTGCCTGTAATTCAATCCCGCCTTTCCTTTATAACAATAATTGTAAAACTAATGAAACCTGCTTTTATTTTTGGTTCCACTTTGTATTTTCAATCTGTATGCGTACAAATATAATGAAATGTCAATATGAAAATTCTTTGTCCAAATAACAAAAAAATATATGTATCATCTAACTCATGGAAAGTGAACTTTGTAATATGTTCATGACTTTGTAGCGCTCTGTTATTTTGGCGCATTATATTTCTATGCATGAACTAGCTTAGAGAAGGTCATTTATGGGGTGCTTTTCTTAAATGCCATACACAAATCCATGATTTTGTGTCATGCTTATTGAGTGGAGCGGTTATTTTTGCGTGTACACCTTATGCATTTTACATCTATGCAGTGGTTCATAGACTTGGAATTTCTGTAAGATCCAAAGATTCCTAAAGGGGAAGTAAAGGAGGAGGCAGCTGGAAAACTGTCCCTTTTTCCTAGTACCCAGTTAAGAGGAAATAGATAATGTTGCTTGGCATTGTTAAATGGCATAGGTCTTCCTTCCTCCGTTTTGATACACACCATCACAGAGTTGAAAAGGTATACTGTGTTAATGGGAATACCAAAAGTAGTAGGATGCCTTGCTGTGCTTACTTGGTTTATCTGAGCTGAATAGTATGAATATTCATCTGTACTTTTTTCACTTGATAAAATTGCAGTGTAGAAGTATTGATAAGGAGCAACACTAATTTACAGTTAGAGAAAGTCTAAGGGAGCTGTAGCACAAGTGATACCCCATTCAGTTTTTAATCTTTTTCAACATCATGTTCAAGGATTCAGTAGTTTGTTCTTTCCTGTTGCATCCTGTAATTGTCTTCCTTTCTCTATTTTTTTATTTCTCTCTTTTTTTTTAATCTCTCTTTTTTCCTTTTCTTTTTTTTTTTTTTTTTTTTTTTAACCTGAAACTTTTCTTTGATCTGACTTGCACTGTGACCCCCAGAACTTTGTCCTGGTACAACCAGAAGAGCTGTGTTCTAGAATTTAGGACATGGAGGGAGGAAAAGGAATATCTTTACATTTTGATGATACCCAAGTCAAATGAACAGCTTACTGCTTACAAATGTAGTGTATCTTCTCTTATCTCTGTTTTTCTTTATCTTACTGTCGTATGTAATCCCATATTTCTCATGCTGGCTCTGGCATTCATCAGAGAAGAGCAGACTGGGTTCACTAATCAGCACAAACCCCCATGTTCTGTGTTTAACTGTTTGTGTATTTTTCAGTTCAGCAAGTGATGGAATATATTGTGTTTTGACTTACAGTAATTGCTTATTGATAAAGCTGTTCTGTAACACAGAAAAATAAAATTTCTGTGTCTTGTTCTTCGAAGTCAAATTGTGTTTTTATTTCACATGGGCTTTTCTGGTAAGGTTACCTAGAATGTAGTTCTTCCTTCAGTAAAAAAAAATCTTTTAAAAAGTTACTGTCTGATAAACTAGTAACTTATTAGCAACACGTTTTTTGGGGTAAAACAAAGCATATGTAACTGATAATCATACAATATCAGGCTGTCCCTTTTTAATTATAAGCTTGAAAATTGCAGTAGGCTACTTTTGAAGTTCTGTATATTCCACATTGTTTCAGCTGAACGCCCTACCTACTGAGACTCCGTGTTCTCAGAGGGCAGTTTTGCCAAGATACCTGAGTACAGAAGACATATGGGATGCTTTGCTTCTGCATTAAGGTTGGGCTGCCTTAATTTGCATACTGTTTTGGCTAATTTTTGGGGCAATGTTTCAGACATACTCTAGTAAGAGGGCTTAAATGAAAAGGACATCAGAAGTATGTCTATGCTGTGCTAAAAATTGCTGTTTAGTATCAAAGACACTTTTCTAGCAAAGAAATATGTAGACAAATTTTCAGATTACAGCAGAATTGATGTGTGATGACTTCTGTTCACCCCAGTCCTGACTGGCTGAGGAAAAAGCCTGTGTACATTTACTCACCTTCCTTGATGGATGGGGCTTTATGGTTGTTCTCTACTGCTGCCAATAAGGAGTTGCAGTAAGACTAAAATTGTTCTTTTGATTTTTTGTTGTTGTTGTTATCTTCAGAAGCTTTGTCCTCCAGCTGAATCTCATAAGGTGTCTGTCATGCTTATGTTGGTATACAGTATGTTCTGTAATTGCAGATAATGACATTGCTAACCATAGGGGAAGAGTTCTGTTACCATGTCCCATAGAATGTAAAAAAAAGAGAAGAACATCAGTTTGGGATATGAGGCTAGAAAAGTACATATTGCTGCTTTTTATTTCTGTGTTCTCTTAGAGCGAGTAAGTTTTAAAATTCCCTTAGGTAGTCTCCTATTTTCATCTTGGTAATTGTCCAGATTACCAAGTAGCTTTACCAGATTTCAGACCAGTTCTATAAAAGTAATGAATCTTTTTTTATTTATGAATTTATGAATGAATTTAAAGAAATTAAATTACTTCAGTTAGCATGAGTAGCATGGCTGTGTAGTTGTTTTTACAGAGCATGGTTCCTAAAGAGAATCAGTGAAAGATGGCAAACAGATTTCTGCAGTTTGAATCAAAAAATTGTAGCCTTTCAGGACAGAGGTATCCTCTTGTCTTCTCGCAAGTGCTAAGATACATTATAATGCATGTTATGTAAGTGTAGGGTTTGAAGCAGGTCAGGGAATTGTACAAATTACCATTTTGGCTATAGCTCTTGGGCATTGTGAGACCTTTGGTATTCAGAATCAATTCTCCATGACTACCACGACCACCAATGTGATTGTTGAGTAAGACAATCTTGAATCATTATCTTGAACAGTGTGTGCATCACAGTTCTTTTAATTGGTTGTTGGTATTTTTAGACTCTGTTTTATTTCCTTTGAATAAATTTCCTAAATAAAAGAAAAAATAAATTTCCTTTATTTCCTGTGGAAACAATGAAGTGATTTGTCTAAGCATAGTAAAGAGGAGTACACACATTTATTCAGCTCTGAAATGGCTGAAAATTTGTTATGATCTGTGCAGTAGTTCTGTCTTGGTTTCCTCTGGTCTATTCTAGCTCAACAGACTCTGGCCAGATAATTAAGTCTTTCAAGGACAAGGAAAGTATACAGACACGAGGGAGCTGAATTTCAAGAATCTCTTCCATTAGAAGCAGTATGGATGTATTGTTTCTAAGGAAACATAAGGAAAAATAATTCCTTACCAGTGAAAAGTTCCATATCAAATAAATGTCACTACTAAATATAATCCAATACCTGTTTGAAATGAGAGTTGAATTACTGTGCTGTGCCTATTTTTTGCCTTGAATTATTCCAGCTGTTTAGTGTCCTTTCAGTGGCACAGTGTGCACATGCATTATCGGACCACTTGACAAGCAGTTACTTGCAGTAATGTTGCATTTGTATAACGTAAAAGAGAAGGTTTATGTCTAGATCCATAAATACTTGTGTTTCAGTTTTGAGAGGCTAAGTCAATATTTCAGTATTTTCAATATATATTCAATATTTTCTTTTAAAAGTAACATTTCTGTTTGTTCTTTTGTTCTTTTTTTCTTAAACTGAAAATTTTGTAAGCTTGTAAGTGTGAGTGATGTGCCAGGATAATTAAGAGACTCTTTCCCAGTTTTGTTCTACTTAACGTACAGGTATTATGTTTAGGCACATTAGTAGCTTATAAAAATAAGGGAAAAGTAGAAGGATGTACCAAATGCCAAGGTTGTTTTGTATTGTAAAGAAGAATCCAGGACAGAAAAACTGCTAAGTGATTTCTTCCTGTAGAATCACTTGCCCCAGCTCTAATGTGTTACTTATATTTTGGCTTTATTGCCTTCACTCTGTGAAACAGTTTAATAAAAATTAATTAAAAGTATTCAAGGAATCTGTGTCTAATCAAATAAGATATTTAGCTACAAACATTGACTGATTAGTTTAAAACATAATTTCTGCTACTGGAGACTATTTGGTTCGAAGTCAGGTTTCTGAAGGAATTAGGCGTATACAATTGTGCTATCAATGTACCCCCCAAAAGTAGCTTTTAAAATTATGAAATAATAGAAGGATTTAAGATTGGAAGGGACCCTTGAAAGTCATCTAGTCTAACCTTGTGCTCAAAGTTAGCCTAAACTCAACTTTTTCAACCACTTCTGAAAGGAGGCTGGTGGTCTGAATAATGATTGAATTAACACAAATCTTTCATAAAACCTAAGTATGAGAACCAGGCGTTTCCACAGCTGGAAAGATGGGTAGATGGGTAGAGTTTAATGTTGTGTATTCTGTTCAGCATTAGATGTTTAGCCTGAATGCTCAACTCTGCCTGCTGGTAAAGTATAATGCTGTTGGGAGGGCAGTAGGGACATGTGGAAGAGAAATTGTGGGAGGCAATTTCCAGGAGAAAGTTGAGTGGCAACACTAGCAGAATCTCCTTTGAGGAAAACACTGAGACAGCACATTTCATTTTGGGTTACTCAGGCATATATGGAAAACTCAGCCTGTACGTTGCAAGGAATGGCTATGCATTGTTTTCAGGAGGCCTGTTGAAGGCGGCTGTAAGCGCGCTGCACTATATTATTAGACTCAACAACAGACAGTCCTATACTGCCTCCTATGCAAATATTTTCATGAAACAGATTAATTTCAATATCAAGTAAACCAATGAGAAACTTACAGTTGAACAAAAACATCTTAACAAGGGAAAGTGTTTCATAGGGTTAAATAACTTGTTTTATCCAAAGATCAAAGCATGGTAAATTTGGCTTCTGAAGCAGGCTTATCCCTGCTGGGGGGAAGGAGGGTGGGAAAGGGGGGAGATAGGGACGTTTTTTCTCTGGGTAGGTCTTATTTATGTGATTGATTATACCATGTTCTGAATCGTGGTAATTGAACAGATCTAGCTTGTGCCTCAATAACAGAAATACTGCGTGTAGGCCACTTACTGGAGGCTGCCATTTCTGAGAACAGAGAAGAGTGGGGTCTCTGCATCTTTTTGCCTTCGTAATGCTTTTGTGAGTGTGGCAGATGAGGAGCGCTAGCTAAATCTGCAGAGCTAGTCATTACGTTTTTGGTTACTCTTCCATCTTTACAGTCTGTTGGCACTCCTTTTAGTAGGAGTGCATCTTAGCTGAGAGTTACTAGACCTATTTTTAATAGTTATATCCTATGTTTTTTTTAAATATATATAACAAAATAAATACACAGAATGAAAGTCACGCTTTGTGATAGCTTAACCAGCATATGTATGTGTATATATATGTACGCACTATACTGTATGGATTGTGCTAGGTATTCAGATATTTGTTCTCCCATTGGCAACTTTCAGTCCTTTTGTTGTGTTTTGTTTGGTGGGTAAGTTCTCACATACTGTCTCACATATCTGATGCATGTGTGCAACACTTGTGCTTATAGGAAATAAAAACAACCTTAAACTCACAACGGGAGGATGGTGTGTAATGCTCTAGTTCGGTTCTCATGACCCCCAATTTACATATACTATATGTGTTTACATCAAAATTAGTTGTGTTGGCTCCCTCTACTGTGAAGTAAGTTTTAAACCATGTGGTCGGTGGAGTGTAAGGGGTTGAAGAATTTCATATTTGGTTAGGTGACTTGTACCTAAAATTTAATTTACAATGTTGACGTGGTCTTTACCTAATATAACGGAGTCTACACAAGTAGCTTGTCTGTAGGCATCTAGATTTAGGTGAGAATAATTCAATCCTATTTTTTTATATTTGTATAGATTTTTTCTATGGTAAGAGGTGAACTGGTTTCTTTAATATTCTTGTTTTCCTCTGTTAACTTTATTTACCCAAGAGCCCTGAAGGAACTTAGTACTAAGATGCAGAACTGTGTGTGAACTAATACTATAAAGAGCCTTTGTACCATAGGACTGACAGGCTGTCAATATAATTTTGGCATATTTAAAAAAAGGTCTAGTGGGGATGGAGATGATTATCAGACTTCGTGGGCAGTAGAATACCACGCCAGTGGTAAAGAACTGTTGAAGGAGCTTGCAAAGCTGAGAAGTTTGCAAATAGCTGGCAGATGAAATTCATTTTAGATAAATTGTTAGGTAACACATAAAGGGGGAAGTAATCTGAATTGTGTTTAGAATAGTGCTGGGCTTAGAAGAACCCACTAAAACTTGGGAAGGGATCTTGCAGTCATTGTCAAGATGTTTCTGAAGCCATTAGCTCAGTGTCCACTGGCAGCAAAAAGGCCAATGAAATTGTCAGAGAAGGAGACACAGGATATAACTTTGCTGCCATATAAAACTTGGCTTCCCGTGGCTTTAAGTGTCAGTGCAGTTCTGGTCTCTATTTTGACAAGAATGTACTGGGGTAAGAGAGAGTATATCCAGAAAAGCAAGTATTCTCTGACTTCAGCCCAGATTTAGCTCCTGGAGATTCAGTGTCTTATTAATACATGCTGGTAAATATATATTTCAAAGCCATTCCTTGGCAAAAAAAAAAAAAAAAAAAAAAAAAAAAAGAAAAAGAAAAAGAAAAAAGAATCTGATAGTTCAGTGCAAAAATAAGTAATACAGTAGCTATTTTTTCACATTACTGTTACAGTTTCTTTGGTGATTAGCAGAAGGATCAGAAGATAATTTATCATTTTCATTTACTTTCTGAAATAAAAGGGAACAGAGAAATTATGGCTAGATTTTTTATAACATACTACTTCAGCTCTGTCACTTGGAATAGCTACACTTTGCAAATGAGAAGATTCTAGAAAAACTGATCTGTATTCAGCATAATTCATATAAGGCTGATTTTCTGTGTTGTGTTACCTGAATCTCTTTTTATGCTTCAGAGAGAACTGGAGAAGGAGTTTCTATTTAGGATATAATTACTATTTGCTATTCCAAAACAGGACATTTTGAAAGGGGTTAGCTTTTCTGTGAGGCTGCCTGGGGGTTATGTACAACTCTAGTTATCCTACGAGCTGAGAATCAAAACAATTTTCTCTAATGATATCACAGTGAAAACAATTGGAAAATACAGTATGTAGTAGTTGTTTTGTTGCATATATTCAGATATATGTGTCTCTTTCTCATTCAGGCTACAAAACATGAGGGAGAGAAAATTTATGGAACAGACTAACCACTCATGTATAAAGCCAGGTTCATGGATTCTGTCACACAGCAGTAGAGTGTAGATGAGCATTTCTTACACTACAGGCTATAGTCTTTAGTGTATAGGCTAAGACTTTAATTCTGCAATAACAGCTGGTATCAAAATCATACGTAATGGCTAATATATTAACCTTTTCCCCTAATTGGTATGCTTGCATAGCAGCATTTCATGCACTAAAATACCAAGGCAGTTTCTGTGTTTCTCTTCCACTAAGTGTCTTTCTCCTACCTTCAGACCACTTTTCCTTGATCCACTTAAAATCTGTAGTATTTTTATTAATAAATGTCAACCAAACTGCTTGCTGAGATACCAATAATATTTTTATCTGATACTGAAGAGTTTAAGATGGTGCATGTATTGATATATATGTGTGTGTGTGTGTAAAAGAGGGGAAACAGATAATAGGGAGCAAAGACATCTGACACATATTTGGAGTCATGAAAAAACCTAACATGTCATTTTAGTTTCATCATTGTTATCTAAAGGAATACAAATAGCTTTTCCGTTCTTCAACAAAAAGCACTTTGTGATATCTCTCTCTCCTTTCACAAATTCATTGTCCTTAGAAATGGTACAACATTAATGGATATTGGACAGTGGGTACTGGAAAAGATAGCTATTGTAAGTTAAAGAAAAAAATTTAAGCAGAGTAAAATACTAGCACAAATAAGTTAATATTGTTTATTAATAACTGGGGGGTTGTACCCTTTGAAAGATGTGGCCAGAGTTGGTGTGTATGTTAATCTGTAAAGTGTGATGAAGGACAAAGCATGTGCCATTATAAACGGTAATTGATGTATGAATGGACTAGATGTTTTATGCACAGAGAAAAACATGTATCCCTGTCAGTAAAGACTTTTGATCTCAATAGAAAACAAACAAAATCAGGCAAGAAAACAAATGATTAAGTGACTACCTGAGAATTGGTCATTGAAGGCCAGAATTTGTCTGTATAGCATAAGCAGAGTCAGTTTATTGAGAAATTCCTGGCTGCAGTGATGATGATGCCAGAAGTACTTTGAGGAAAATGGGTTAAGAAGTATATGTTCTGCTGCTTAAGTCTTCACAGAGCACAGTTCAGCTGCATGCCAGTGCCTAGTGACAGAGCTTCTGCAAAGGTGGTCTATGAGGTTACAGTGAAATTGTAAAATTTACTTTAAAAAATCTGCCAATAACACAGTCCTGATACCAGGAGTCTCTCCTCCTAGGCAGACAGGCTCATGAGAAAAATGTGTCCCTTGGTGGTGGTGATTCCTTGGTTGAACCAGGAATCATTGAAAATCCTGATACTGTGCTTGTTGTGTATGAACTTCAAATAACTCTGAAATTAGAGGACCCTGAAGAGACTTTACAGAAGCTCACGGCTGACGGTATAACCAAAGAAGGACAGTGCATATTTTCAAGAGTTGGGTAATGCACATGAGGTGTCAATAATTCCTTCAAGAATCACTTAACTCTTCTTTAAGTGCGAAAGAGTAACTCCTGCATGGAGCTACTTAACATTAGGAAAGTATTATCTGTGTTTGATGCAATTCACTGGACTACAGAAAACGAAAAGGTAGGGAAGATCTACTGTTACTGTTCTTTTCTGCATGAAAACACCTGCTCTTTTAAAAAAAGCTGTTATACTGTTGTTGTCCTCTCCTTGCAACTCACTTGTGCTGTGATCTCCAGTGTTGCCCAGGCTATTAAATATTTCATCTGGCTACTAGCATGTATTGAGAGGGTTTGGAAGAGATTGTGCTTGTATGTCCTTTCAAGGTCTCTTATTACCAATTTCTATTTTTTCTTTTGCCTTTCTTTTTGTGGTCAGAAGGTTAATTTGTTTGAAATTCCTCCACCACACAACAGTTTAAAATCCTTTTTCATTTCTTGCGTGTGCATGAAACCATGGAAAATTTGGAGTTTCACGTAAGTGGTTACCTAATTACAGTTTCCTAATATATAAAAATACAATGTTTTCTAAAAAAATTCCACCATAAATAGTGTTGAAATAAAAAAGTGTGGGAAAAAGTAATTTTGAAGGAGACTGTTTTAATATTTATAGGTGTTTTACTTGCAGAAATATTGGGACTGAATCATTGGTAATAAGTACATGTTTTGAGAACATGGGAATTTATAGAAACAAACATAATTTTCAACTTCTGTATCTAAGTAATTCTTTCATATTTAGTAGCTGTAAGTTCATAAAGCTAAACTTAACTCTTTTTGCTTTTCTCCATTTTTGGTAGAAGTCCTTCTGTGTTGATTTACTTTTATATTGGGGTATTTTTGCACAGAGGGTACTATTTAAATTTTGGAGCAAAGGAATTGTTTTGATTGGAGTGATAATCTCTTGTTTATAGACTAATGTGAACTTTTTGAGGTTGATGATTTCATTATGTGGTTAGTTATTTCTTGAACTCTAAGGTTGCACCAGAATCTTGGGACTTGTTTACAGTGAAAAAACAATGAATTACTTAAAATGTAAATTAGTTTGACCTTGAATTGATATAGAACATACAGTGAAGTGGTTTACTACAGGTTGTAATGTAGAACTGCGTTTCTTATGACATAATAGCTTTTTTTAAATAATGAAACTGGGTAATTGAGTATATAATTGTAGTTCCCTTAATTTTATAATTCCATAGCCTTTTCAGATGATTACACTTTGGTCTTGATCACAACTGTTTTAATCAGTGTAGAGCTGTAATGGAGGAAGCTATAATGCAAAAGAGCAAGATTTTGGAAAAATGCTGGTGATTTTTTTGCTTTCTAATAGTGGGTTCTGGTATTGACTGCAGCACTGCTACAGAGCAGGTGATTTATTTGCCTGACCTCTGACTCAGTGAGAAGAGAGATGATGGTAAAGATTAAAACAGGCTGTTGGGGGTTTGGGAATTTCTGGAGCTCAGGTAGGGAAGGAATGTTTTATGATGAAAGGTTATGCACAGAGAAGTGGGGGCAGATGGTTGAATGGCAGGAAAAAGATGGAAAACTTCATTCTTTCCTAGAGACTTGTTGCCTCCAGGAGTGGGGAAGTGTTGATGGTGCTGGGAATATTTCTTTCTGGTCCAAGGAACTCTTTTCCCTTGTAATCTACTGCTGTTCACACAGGGAGAGACCAAAGCAGTTCAATGTAACTGTTAGTGTTGTATATGCTAATCTGTTCAATGCATGAACTGATTATCTCAGATGTATTAAGCCTCTTTATTTACAAGTTCAAATCTTGGTTGTTCTGAGCAAAAAAAATTTATTTTTTTTTTGCTTCTACATTCCAAAATTTAGTTGCATTTTTTGCTATGTTTATGTAGAAATTGAGACAAATTGCATAAGTCTACTTCAATATTGTGCTTATGCTTTTGGGGACAAACAAATTTGGACCTTACATTTTGCAATTGGTTGCCTCATTTAAAAGTGTAGGCTTCAGGGTCTGAGCTTTCCTTGAGTTGAAAACAAACATTCTGCAGTAGTGTAAATGATGGTTAAACCTCTGTGATCAGCAGTTGCTCTTTTAAAATAACTAGATTTACAGGTACAGGCAGTAGCTTCTTACCCTTCGAAGAAACAGCAGAGGATTTAAAACTAAGCAATCGTTTTCCTTGTAATAGGCATTTGAACTGATTTTTCAACTGCTCGTGTTGGGAATATGACTTTGTGTACTAGAATTCCTTTCCGAAGTGTGTAATGCAGAGATTAGTATAAGGAACCTTTTTTTTTTTTTTTTTTTTCTCCCAGCTTTCTACGATTTTGCACATTTCTTTCAGGCCTTATGCTATCAGAGCCATTCCAGGTTGATCATAGGATATGTATGTATAGTGGTTTTCAGCTTCTGTTTAGAAATGTCAAGTGGTATAGCAGTGTTGTACTAAAACCACTCTATATACTTAGAGTTAAAAGAAAATGCACTAGGACCAGGGCACAAGTCTTGTTTGACTCGTTTATGGTCCTCAACAGTACTGTGTGCATCCCTGGCTTTTTAGTGCTGGGCTTCACTCTCTCCTAAAGTTTGTCTGTAAGTGGCTTGCTTCTACTACAAGAGAGGACACATGAAAATGTGGTTTAAAAATGATAAAAAGATCAATTATTTGACAAAAAAGTCTATTTCAGTATCAAATACAGAGTTCTCTTAAAGATGGTGCCTTCACAATACAGAGGTGAAGACAGCAAAATCATTCAAAACCGGGCTCATTGCATGCTGCTGGCAGTGGCAGAGTTGCTGCAGCATCTGAATTAAGTCTTGTTTACTTACCCTGTGTTTATACTGAAATGCTATATAATGGAATAGCAGTCATGTCTTACGGATTGAGTTGCAGCTATCTTTCAGTTTCCATTTCTTTCCAGTGAACTTCATGTATGAGAAAGATGAAAACTATAATGTAGTTATAAGATTTTTCTGTTCCGTAAATGTGGATGCTTATCAGTAGATAGTAAAATAGCATAAATGAAAGTTTTACTTAGTAGTTTAGCGAAAATAATCTTCCTAGCTATTGGTGCAATCCCAAGCCTGTGAACTGAACAAAGGGTTTGGAACTGAACCTTCATGTGTGGTTTTTATAGATCCTGAGGCATAAGGTGGGTGAATAAATCTGGGAGCTGTAGCAGTTCCCAGGGGAGGAATGGGAAAAGATGAATCCTTATTTTAGAGAGGAGAAAGATATTAATTGTTATGGAGGGACAAAAGTCTTAGTGTGTCTGAGGTGGTATGTTAGAAAGAAAAATATGTAACAGCTACTGTCAAGTACAGGTGTGGAATCGGACTAGTACCAATGGCAAAATGCTGTTGATCTGAATTAAATTATCTGAAGTTTATTCTGAAACTTGCTATTTTAGCTTTGTGAAACCAACATACATTGTATTAAGACTGAAGTTCTGTAATCAGTAGTATCTTCTTTATTGTGATACAATAGCAGAGCACATGATGATACATACAGTTGCCTCAAGTCTCCATTAGAAATTATTCCTAAATTTCATTCTTTTTTACACTCAAAATTTTGCTATGGACTAAGAACACATTGTACACAGGTGCAAGGATTTCTTAATTGTCTAATATTTTAAGAATATAATTAAAATACAATGCATTTGTTATTAGTTCAGTTATAATGATATTAATGCTCATAGTCCAAATGAATTACTACAGAAAAGTTATATACAATGTGAAGTTGCTATACACAATGTAGGGTTACTCAGTAGGTACACGAGTTGCTAGATTGTTAACATACCTTGTAGTTACAGATCTAAGCTGGAACAAGTTAGGCAAAAAAAAAAAAAAAGTTGACTGCTTGATGGCTGGAGAATTGCTCTCACAGTTAAAACAAGCTAAAGTCAGCTCAGGCTAATATAGGTCCAGACAAGTCCAGTCACCCTGTGCTGTTAGGTGTGCACAAAGCCTGTGGAGTTTTTCTGGTTGTAGCAAAATTGTATTTAATGGCTTACATGTTTAATTAAATTGTATTTTAAAATATTGTTATGGATGCTAACCAATTGCATGCAAAACTGTTGGAAAAAGGTTGCTTTAAATGTATCAGAGATTTTAAAGGCTGAATATTTCTGTTTATCCACAACACAATTCTGTACCATCTTTCCGTAGCAACAGAATCTTTGCTTAGATGAGAAACCTTCACTTCATCATTTCCTGACTTGTAAAATGTTCTCCTATGTTCTCATACTACAATATTCAGTTGGGATATGATATATTCATGGAAGAACTGAACATTACATTCTACTGTTGGAAACCAGATGTTGGTTTTGAAGCTTCATGAATGTTAAATCTCATTCATTTTTTTTAATGTGGAAAAACAGTTATTTCTGTTTTCCCTGTTCTACATCAATAGCATCTTTCACTTGTAAAGTAGCAAAGCTAGTTTGTTGGGGTTTTTGTTAGAGGTGGTTTATGGGCTTTTTTTTGGTGTTGGGTTGAGGGTTTTTTTGTGTAGAGGAGATGTAAAACATGGTACTTACACTGTCTTCATTGTGCCTTGTCTGCTTTGTAGGGGATGGCCACTGAGCTGGTGGTGCAGATACATACTGCAAAAAAGTAGATGTTCCTTTCTTACCATCTGAGGTTCCTGCAACCTACTTATTTGTCCAAGCACTCTCAAGAGATATCCTAATTATTATGTACTTTGGAATTCTAGCTAATCGGTGCCATTTAGCACACAGGACTCATTACATGTACTCTGGTTTTGCTTGCTGTGCGGTAGATCCCCCCTTTTCCTGTTGCTAGTTGAACGGTTCAGACTGTAGAAACAAAGGGACACACTTAGATCATTTACAAAGAATTTCTGTATTGAGATTATTAGACACAGGGTGTCTAGGTTAGTATAAACCATGGATTTTTATGTTGTTAATAAAGCTGGTACGTACATTACAACCATGTAAGTTTTTAAAGTCTGTATGTTATATTCCTTTCACTCAGTTTGTTTTAGAAGTATACAAAAATCAGAGTAGAGAAATAGGCAGCCTGTTAAATGTTCGTTAGCTATCATACTACACTGAAAAAGGTAAATGCTTATGTTACTGAGTTAATGCAAGTACTTCCTGTGCTTTTCAGTTCATGCTTTATGAAGTTAACCTTTCTTCTCTCTTACTTTGGGTTCACTGTTACCATTTAAATTACTTGTGCCCTTCTAATCTGTCTGCGCAACTCTATATACTTCATATGGTCAAGTTATTTTTATTCTAAGCCAACACTTTTCTTTGCTTTTGAAAATACTGATCTTCCAAGTGTTCGTGTATGTCTATGTTATTTTATGCCCCTTTCCAGGCCCTATTTCCAACAAGGGGGGAAAAGGAAAAAGCTGGAAAAAACCTGAGATGTATAGCATTTATATACAAGTGGTTCCATTATACAATTAAATGACAAAATAATCTTCTACAACATGAAAACAAATACAGAATCGCACAGCATTGGAGGCAGGAAGGCACCCTTGGAAACTGCCAGCCCTGGTCTTCTGCTCAGAGCAGGGCCAGCAAAAACAGGCTGCTCCAGGCTGTGTCCAGGCAGATTTTGAATACCTCCAAGGATGGAGACTGTGCAGCCCCTCTGGCTGACCAGTTCTAGTGTTTGACCCTCACAGGGAAGATGTTTTTTCTCCTCTCCAAAAAGAAATCATTTTATTTCAGTTTGTGCCTACTGCCTCGCATCCTGTTGCAGGGCAGCACCACTGTGAAGACGCTGACTCAGTATTCTTTACTTCCTCCCATCAGCTGTGTGTACGTATTGGCAAGATCCTCCTGAGACATCTCCAGGCTGAACAGTCCCTGCTCTCTCAGCCTCTCCTCTCATGAAAAATGCTCCAATCCCTTATTCATCTTTGTGGCCCTTTGTCAAACACATAGCAGTATGTTTGTATACTGTGCAAATGTATGTCCTTTGGATCTAAAAATACCATTTTAAAATGCATTTAAGTATTTTAAAAGCAATTTTTCTTCAGATTTCAGATCTGCTTGTTCTCCAAGCTACTGCAGCACTTTGAAAACTCAGCCTAATGCTCTGAGGCATTTAAAATAGAGAATGTTTAAGAAGATAGGATCACAAGGGTAAAACTCACATTTACACTTATGAGCACCCATATGAGTTTTAGTTGAAAAAGGAGTAATATTTCCTGTATAAGACTGTGAACCACAACCCAGTGGAACAATGGATGTATAAATAAACATATAACCCCTTAGAAAATTACACCTTGATTAGGGAGGTCTGGTACCTGACATGTAGCCAGTTCCTAAAACTCCTTTTCCATTATAACAGAGAACTTACCATCTACACATTTTTTTTTTTTATATTTATGGCCTGCCAAATACTAAGTATTCAACACGGTAGAATGCGTCTAAATTCTTTATATTTCTGTATTTATTGTCTAGGTTTATAAGGTGGACAATATTTTAAGGAATGAAAGCCTACAAGTAATACAGTCTAAATCTAGAAATTTCCCTGATGTGTCTGAAGTGCTGAGCCACCCAACAAATTTAACTGAAGAAAAGTGGTAGTTGTTTGGTGGTTGGCATTTCTGACATCCAGCAGATGTTCGAATAGGGATTTCATAGTATAGTTCCTGATATCTGTCAGAGAGGAAGGAGGAAATGTCTTTCCTTATTCTTTTTAGTTTTGTTTTGTTATTACTGTGAGATTATCCAGCAAATTTGGAACATGTCCCCCTAGCCAAGAAGACATGTAATCCTTCGGCTTTGTAGTCATTTGAAAATGTTTTTAAAATCAATACATGCACTGAGCAGCAGAGGTGATAAAAGGACATAGCTCTTGTACATTGGTTGTAGCTGTTGGAATCATGTCTGTCATGTTTTACAAATACTTGTAGTTTCTGAGTACTTCTAGCAGTGAAGAGTGGCTGTCTGTACCTTCCTGTGCCATTAAGCAGGACCTGAAACTCCATCGTCCTGCCCTGCTCTAGGCTGCTCTTTCTCCCAGCCTGTTGAAGAGTATAGGGCTTTCCCCTTTCCCATAGCATTTTTCTTCTCTAACTGCTGGTTCCTGTTGTCTTGAGACCTAGATAGGCAAAAATTGTTCCTACAGCTGTACTCGTTAGTTCTTGTTTATGTAGGCAATGGGAATGGTGTTGCAGGAATGAACTGGGAATCTCTTTACTACCAAAAAAATTTATAGCCTCCTGAGGAGTTGCCTGTTACCATTCAGGAAAGACTCAAAATTGCAGACTTCAAAACTTTTCAAAATGGGCTGTTTTGGTCTGTGGTAGAACTGCATAATGTTTTATCTTATGCTTTTTTTTTCCTGAGTCACACAGATCTACCCTAGCTAGTTTAAATCACAAGACCACACTCATTTGGCTTGATGCTAGACACCTACCTCTCATGCTAAAATCAGGAGCGTCAGTGCTGTCAAATTCCCATGGGAGGTTATGAATGCAACTTCAAATCCTAGAGGGGCTGGCTTCTGCTTTGAGGGCTGTGGTAGGTCATAGGTACTCAGGCAAAGTAGCGGGTGTAGCAAAAAGTTTGAGAAACAGGTAATAATTAGTGAACTACATGACTGCAGGCAGAAAAAATACACAATCATTTCATTTTAAAAATACATCTAAAACATTACCAAGGTTTTTTTCTCTATATAAGCATATCTCATGTTGAAATATCTGATGATGAGGCAGATAGTGTGTATAGGTGCTTCTTGATGGTGATTCAATCTTCCAAATTCAGCCCAATTAAAACTCTGTACAGGAATGTACTATCAGGCATGTGAAAACTTTTTTTTCCTTTCATTTTATGCTTGTTTTTATATATTATGTGACTAGATCTTAATGTGCTCCACTTTTCATTGCATGGAGAGTCAATTCTGCTATTTTCTTTTTTTTTAGTGAAGTGAATGTTCCCATTTTAATTCCTCTAACAGTTACTGTTTTGGTTTTTTTAAGTGGTCCTGAGAAAAATGCAAGAGAATTGTCTTGCTAAAGTGGTATATGTTGGAATGCCTCAGTCACCGGTCACAGAGTTCTCCGTAATTATTTCTGCAATAATGTGGTGAAATTATTTTCCAAAGGCATTTCCAATGTGTACAATTGATGTGGGTGTTTCACGTGCAGGCATCGTGTCTGTAGGGCGCCTTGCAAACATTAGTTAGGTAAACATTGCTCTTACAGTAGATAAGTATTTGTAAAATGCTATTGGGCTTGCAGGTTTGACTGCCTTCAGAAAACAGTAACACTTGAAACATATAATGATGTTGATTACTCGGTTACCACAAACTTGTCCTAAAATGTCATGCTGTACTAAGCCACTCGTTTTGCATCCACATTCATGCATATCTGAAATTAACATTTGGTTTAAATAGAGCAATGGTATAATGAAAATACCTGTGATTATATACTGTGAATATGTCTAGAGGAAAAAAATAAGTGTGATATATGAACTCTCTGTAAAGGAAACAATTTGTTGCAGCCAAGGAAGTAAAATAGCTTACAGCACATTGTTTAAAAGTTAGAACAAAACTTGGCACAAATATCTAGCGCAGTGATGATTTACATGACATTGTTCAATTTGTAAGAACGTGTAGAAGAAGGGGAAGCAGAGAAGCAAGATGTTTAACAATGCTGGAACCGAGCTGTATTGTGAGCGTCAGGAGCAGAATGGATTATCAAGGGGAGCGCAGTTATCTGGGGAGAGATTTTTCAGCATTTTTCTATATCTGGGGAGAGATTTTTCAGCATTTTTCTAAAACTGTTCGCTTCAAAACCTTGTTCTTTACATGGCATTGTAAAATTTCATAGTAGTGTGATTTTTAATGTCATGAAATCTTCATTGCTATCACCTATACCATGCACAAGTTCTTATTAAAGAGTATTTGTGAGATGTTTCATTGCGCTCAAGTTAGAAATGATTATGCAGCAAGACATGTATTATGTACATTACAGCCGTGGCATCATTGCTGCATTTTTTAAATTCAGGCTTCTTAAACCAATGAATGAAGTGGAAAATCTTCCTCAGGAATTTCTTACTGATAATTAATAATGATTCTTAAGCATATCTACTTCAACTGATAAAGAAGGACACCTGTGACATTGAAGAAATGATGTCCAGTTCTTTTCTGCACAAAAAGAAACATCCACATATGAAACAAAATAATAAAACCAAAATAATTTTTGTACCGTCTCCATCTTCAGAGGAGCAAAGAAAACTGATTCTGTGAAGTTTTGTGAGTTGGTAGACAAAAGGAGCATATAAAGGGATGAAAGAAACAGGTGATGCATATCTACACTAGTCCTTGCTAATATAAATGTTATTGAACGCAGAGACGCTTCTTGGGTGGTTTTTGTAGAAGAAAATAATGAAAAACAGAGATAGATTCAGTATACTTCACATCCAGCACATTACTATTGAGGAAAAAAACCCCACAAATAACCAAACAACAAAAGAATTGTGACATCCTAAGGGAACAGATGTGTATCATTTCCATATTAATTATCACTGCATTGATTTAAATCAAGTTCTTCAGGAGGCTTCCATTTACATTGGAAAATATTGTGGGAACTTCATTCCTCTCATACCCGGAGCAGCAGAGAATCCCTGATTGCCCTTAGCACTGGCTTCTCAAGGTACTCATGGAAGGCAAAACCTATTGGAAATACCTGGTGGGCCTGGTGAAGGATTTTTGTGCATTTCTGGTGCTGATCACTTGGAAATCCTGTGGGACAAAGTGTGTTGGGGAGTAGGATTTAGCGGTTTTAGTTTTTAAATGTGCTTAAAGAAAGTGTACCTGTGGCTTTTAGAAATGGAATACAACTATGGTATTTACTTGATTGACCTTAAAACACTGTGTAATGCCTTGGCTGCCATTTGTGATAGCTAGATTAAGAAAATAGAAGAAAAGAAAGAAACTGGCTGCTTGAAGGGGCAGTCCCTGTCCGTAGTTAGCAGTAACTCTTGACTCTTCCTGGAGGAAAGCAGAGAATCATCATGCATCATGGATAACATTTTTCAATCTGAAGGGCTGTTTTGAGGCACAATTGGCCATTCCTTCTAGGCTTCAGGTCTTAATTTTGTTTGATCAACTGTCAGGATTTCCGTGAGTCGGTTGCAGAATTATCACGCCTAAGGGAAAGCTTAAGGCTGTTGTAGAATCAGAAACCTTCGCTACTACTCTGACCTCAGCTGGAGAAACTGGAGGAGTTTCAGTGATACACCTAGCCTTGTGGAGCACTTGATGGTTTGTGTAATATGTAGCTTTAATGAATTGTGTTGCATTGACAGGTTGCCAGATAATTGCAGTAGAAGGTGATAAATAGATTGCTACCTTAATCCGGTTTAGAAAAAGCGCTCACAAATATTGGTTGAAACATTTGAAGTAGTGACTTAGAGCAAGTGAAGCACAAGTTTGTGGCATGTTTTTTTTAAAGGCTGTAAGTGAGGTTGAGTTTCTCCCTGCTGTTTACCTGTGCTGCTTTAATTGAATGGCTTTACCATTCCAGTTAAAACAAACTACATGGAAATTCTGCATTTAAATTGTGCCCATGAAATAAGTACTGTTAAGCTTTATGAGGCTGATGAGGAAGTTATTTAAAGGTAGTGTGAGCAGAAAACACCTGAGTGTGATGATGGGGTCTGTCAGTGTAGGTGCTTACTTAAGTTGAAGATGGGGTACGTGATTTTAGTTTTTTGTTGAAACAGAGAAGAGAGGAAAGGAAAAATGTGTTAAATAGGGGGTTCTTATGTTTTAATCAAATCAAACAACTAGAAAATCAACATTTACCACAATAAAACTTAGGAATTTTTTTTCTTGTTACTGGTGTTGTGCAGCCTTTTTTCTGTTGATTAAATACATTTGTGTGGGTGATACCAAACATTCATAGGTTATATGTTTTTCGTATGTCCATGATGGCATGAGTGATGAAAAATTGAATGGATTTCTATCTGGAAAAGTTGCCATTATTTTTTAAAAGTCAAGCATATTCAAGTCAAGCATCAATAAGTCAAGCAGCATGCACTTTTGTGTTCAAGTCTGATCTCCAGTTGTGATATCTTGTACAATTCCTCGGCCTTGCTACGAAGCTTTGACATCAAGAAACCATAAAATCAAGGTTGTCTGTACAGTCTTAACCCTTCCTATTATCTAAAGAGCATACAACATTTTGTATCTGTGTTGTGGTTTAACCCCAGCCGGTAATTAAGCACCACACAGCTGCTGGCTCACACCCCCCTCACCCTGAGGGATGGGGAGGAGAGTTGGAAAGGAATGTAAAACTCAGGGGTTGAGATAAGAACAATTTAATAATTGATACAGAATAAAAATGGAAGACCGATAATAACAGTGATGGCAATAACAGTTACAATGAAAAGGCGAAGGGAAGGAATAAAATCCAGAGGGAACAGAAGGAAGGAGCACATGGTGCAGAACACAACTGCTCACCGCCCACTGACCGATGCCCAGCCAGTCCCTGGGCGATGATCCACCTGCCCTGGCCACCCCCCAGGTATATATACCAGGCATGATCCCCGTGGTATGGAATGCCTCTTTGGCTCGTTCGCGTCAGCTGTCCTTGCTGTGTCCCCTCCCAGTTCCTTGCGCCCCTCCAGCCTTTTTGCTGGCAAAGCCTGAGGAACTGGAAAGTCCCATCAAAGCCAAAACCCAGCCCCGCACTAGCTCCTGAGAAGATCATTAACTCCATCCCAGACTAAACCAATATAGAAATATATACGTTTGTATAATTCATACCCATTATTTATGCCTACATACTCTTCAGGTTGCCAAAGATTTGGGAAAAGCATTTATATTAGAAATCTAAAGTAAGAACTCCTACTCATAAATAGGTCACTAGGGCAGTGAAAACAACAGCACTAACTCTTCTATATTATGCTTGTCAAGACCGGAGCCTTAAAAATACATCTGTATAATAAGGATGCAGAATATAGTCCTTGCTTTATTTTGAGCTCCTACAGTTTAGAGTGTCTTTGTCTTTCCCTGGTACAGCTAATGTAGGGAGGACTTTTGTCTCCTAAGACTGTATTTAGCATTTATTGAAATATCTTTCATTGAACAGGATGGATACCTTAGCCCAAATCAAAGTCACAGATATCTGAGTAAGATCTGTATTCTTTTCAAGCAAAGGCTTAAGAGCCAAAATAAATAGTCTGTCAAGCTTTATTTTTCACTTCCTTTCCAACTCCGTCTGGCTTTTAGCCATTGAATTTTTGAAACATCCTCCACAAAATCTAACTGTATTTCTACATTTTCTGTTCTCCTAGCACAGACTAATCTGATCAGTTTTTAAATCATTCCCATGCCTGCTTTTCCTTCTGATCTGCATCTTAATAAACTCTGTTGTTCCAATTTTCACCATCTCTACTTTGGCATTCAAGTGTCGACTTCATTTATGCTGAACAAGATGCTGAAGTTCCTTCACTTCTTGGCAGCCAAAGATTCAACCCTGTAGAACTGGGAAAATATAACTTAAACATTGATCTCCAAAAGTATTCCAGGTCTAAAAATTTCAAGTATTAAAGCACTTAGATTTGAGAAAGTTTAGATGCTTATGAGACAGGTGTTTTTTTCAGGTGTTTTCCTGTTGCTATCCTAGGATATTGCAAATCCCTGAGGATTTATTTTTGTTCTTCAAGTCACGCTGCTCTGTGTCTGATACTTAGGTTAAATGCTGCCATTAAGACACTTGTCTTGAATTATTCTTGG
This sequence comes from Falco cherrug, assembly GCF_023634085.1. NCBI lineage: Eukaryota > Metazoa > Chordata > Aves > Falconiformes > Falconidae > Falco > Falco cherrug. The sequence continues at coordinate 11,832,491 of NC_073698.1, read as the reverse complement.
CTAATATATGTAAATAATTTTAAATTTCTGCTCATCGGTAAGAAGCAATTTATGATCTGATGAGGTGCCAAAGTGGTATTTAGCTTTGACTGTCTGGAAACACTCTGATGTTCACATATACACAGCCGATATTTTAGTGCAATGTGCCATTAAGATTGATTTCAGTAGTTTTGTCTTACGCTGCTGCAGGTGATCAGGCTGTGAGGAAAGCAGGCAGTGTATTTAGATGCCATGGTGTAGAGATAGAATACTGGGAAGATTTCATATTGAATATTTTTGAGGACCCGTGTTTGAAAATTTGGCCACAGCAAATCTGGGGGATGAAATTATGTTGCATTGATTTCAGTTAGTCTTTCTGCAGTTAGTTCGGTATCCGTCAGTGGCAACTGTGAAGCAGAAAATCAAACTTCTTGGGCTTTACATTGGTAGCATGTGTGGGGTTTTTTTCCTGTCTTTAGCATGGTAGAATCTTGAATAATGGCCAGAACTTGCAAGTTCTACTGTACTGTGTTTTTACAAAGAGGTTTTCTAAATACAAAAAAATAAAACTATTTTTACAAAGTGTTCCTGTGCCAACACTTCTGATGTAACAAGTGTGCTTATTTGGATAGTGTTTGATTGTCACCATTCTGCAGCTGCTACGTCACACAGTGCATAGTTAAGGCATAACTCAGCAGTGCTACGATACTGATTACAGCTTGTCAGGCACTTCAGGCTGCTCCTCTGTACTTAACTGAAGTAGGTATTTTCTAAAAGTATGAGCCTCCAGCAACACCACTAAATTTCAGAAGTTTCTATTTTATACCATATTAAGCTATAGTATTATACAGGAAAGGATTTTCTTTAAATTGATTTTTGTTGTCTCGAATGGAGAAATGAAGTTGCTTTGGATGCTTTTCAATGTAATTTCTGACAATTTTCATTTTTAGTGTAGTATTTTGTGGGCAGTTGAACAATAAGGTAGAGTAGACTACTTTTTTATCTAGAGGAGACTACCTTTTTATCTCTGACACTATAATACAAGTCTAACAAAACATAAAGACGTTTAGCATTAAAGTAGGCAGCTATTTTTGTCCTGATGTGCAACTACTGCGTCTTATATTTAGCTTTTCGTTTGATTATAGATTCTACAGGGCGGGGACTTACATACAGTAAGTATAAAGCAGCTTGTAAAAAATAGCATGATGCTGCATCAGTTTTATTCTATGGTAGGATTAAAAAGAAAATTAACTCCTCCTTGCAGCCTTTCCATGTTTGTTGATATCTGTTTACAAGAAAATTGTGCTGATGTCAAAAGTGACATTCTTGTGCACCTGAAGGCATGAGAGATTGTTCTGTAAGGAAACAGCTGTATGAAATACAATTGATCATGGTTTTATATGGCATTTAGAACAGTGAGCTCCTGCCATAGTGATACTATAGGTGTCCATATATTAAATCATCACAGTGTCTTACCTTATTGCATTCATCATCACTCTAATAATTTCTTTTGTTGAGAATCATTACTTTCTCTTTTGTTTCACTTCTTTCCATCTCCATTTCTTTCACTGCAGCTAATTCAGGGCTTCCAGAAAAGCATTACTATTGCAAGGATCTGAATCAGTCGGTGCACTGTTGTTTTCAACTACTCACGCTGGTGCAGCTTTGTAACTGTTTGACATTCAGTCCCTTGAAGTGAGAGCAACAAGTTTGCCAGTAGTAAAAGCGGTGTCTGCTCAGATCAAAAAGTGAAATATGTTTCTTTACCAACATTGAGAAAATGTGAGCAGAAAGCCATTTAAACTGCGGTAGAACTGCATGATACAGCACTTGACAGGCTGTGTGCACCATCTTGCCGCTTCTGCAACTCCTCCTCAGGTGGTTTCTCCTCTCTGCTTCTTTTGATTGCGTATTTCCTAGGGAGGAAATTAAACCATGCCTTTTTATCACATTTCCTTACATTTTCTTTGAAAATGTATGCTGATTTGTCAAAGACGTTTTTAAAATGTAATTTATTAACTTCCTTCAGAAGGAAAGTTAGAACAAAAGTTGTTTTATTTTATTTAGTAAAATCAGTAATAAGATTACAAGAAAATCTGGAATTTATTTACTTCCTCTTGACATCATAGAGACAAAGGATTGTAGATGGAATAATGCAGCCCATAAGTAATTAAGTCTCTTTTTTGCCAAAATGTCTTTGACAGTGAGTTGTGTTCCATTCCTTAGTTGTGTGTTGCTTCATATATTTTTAAATTGCAGGCAGAGATTTGTCGTAATTTCAGTTTCTTACATCAGCCAACAAAGACACTGTTGCCCACCTCTTAACTTGAGCGGGTGTACCTCCCTTTGGAAATTAGGCTGCTATGTCAGAAGCCTAGTGCAACTTTTCTGTCTTATTGAAACTGTAAGGCACTGATGATTTTGTCTCTAAAAATGGGCGTTTTCTCTACATTTCCTGTTGGAAAGTTGTAATTTTATTTGCAGCGTGACAACTGAGAATAAGATGCCAAATCAACGTGAATAAGCAGCTAATGGGGATTTCTGTTGAGATTCCTGCATGGGACCGCAGCCCTTTTTATTAAAAAAAACTCATAGCTTTCGAATAGTTGTGTGCCCCGTTAGTCCTTTTATTAAAGCCTGGGCCATTAGGTCGCAGCTTGTCAACAAATTGGTGGACTGCAGGGTTTCTGCAGACCATCTACTGATTTTTTTAAGCGCTTGAGTAAGAACCTCTTCTCATCCCTTCTGAAATGCTTTGTGCATGAAAGCCACTCTTCATCTTGGTGATGAAGAACAGGAAAAACTCTTCTGAAGGATGACTGGCATATTGTCCTTTAGGGAAAGAACTGCTGAACTCCTTGCTTGGGCCAGGAAAAAAGCATAAATATGGCCCCGTAGTAATAGAACTTCTAGCATGATCTGTTGGCCTGAACTGGCATATATAATACGGGGGTGTCTCAAACTCTATTACTTTTGTTTATGTAGAAAAATAAACAGAAGCTTCTGGGAGTAAGTTCTGTAAAGGTTGTCCACAGTTACTGTTGTCAGTTATGTAGCTCGGGTTCCAAATTGGACTTGGTTATCATTTGTCACTCGACAGAGGGATTCTAATCTTCCAAACTTTCCTATTTTCTCCAATTACGTCAGCTAGTCTAATTAAAAATACTGCTTTTACCGCAGTTAACTTTATTTTAAGGAATATCTGGCTGCAAGTATGAACACTTATGAGTCAGGAAAGTCAAAAGCTAATGGCTTAAAAACCATGACGTTTTATTTCTGTTTTATCTGATTTTGTTCATTCTTAGTAGATTTTTTTCTTAAAACCTCAAGTTCTTATTTTTATCTCTTGCTATAAATGACTTCTTTGCATTCCTGACTCTAGACATTACACCAGAAGTAATCAGTGTTATGCTTTACTACATTTCTTAGACTAACATGCAGTCTTAAACTGAAGACAAGAGGGAAATACTGTATTATAAAGTGTTTTCTAGATAAGTCTGGCCTTGACTTCTTGCAGTCGGTTTTATTTGTTATCAGTTGTAATTAGTTTACAGAACTCTTCTGTGCCCAGTTCCCCCTTTCCTAGTCTCAGTTGTGTTGTGCACATAAATAACACAACTTTTTCTGTCCTGACTTTACATGTACATCTCCAGTGAGTGTAGTAGCCCTTTCACCATAGTATTACTAGTGCTTGCTCCTGAGTTACTTGCTCAGTTTAACCTGTAGGTACTTCTCACAGTTGCTGCTCTCCTGCACCATGTCACCTGTAGGTACTTCCCAGGCATGCTGCTCCCCTGCACTGTGTCACCTATAGGTACTTTGCAGGGTCACTACTCTCCTGCAGCACTTCACCTATAGGTACTTTGCAGGGTCATTGCTCTCCTATACCATGTCACCTATAGGTACTTCTCACAGTCGCTGCTCTTGGGCACCATGTAACATTCTGTAACTAGCACCAGCGCTGGGGATCTGAGGCTTCTGTTCTAGTTAAAAGTATAGTGGGTCTTAGCATTGAATAGATGCACTGTTCTAGAAACTTCAGAGTTTTCTAAAGACCAGGTGGGGAAAATCATACAGAATCTGTTGGTTTGTGATACTGGGGTGTTGTGGGTTTTTTAATCTACCAAAATTATAAGTAATTGTACAATGGTAAGTTGTCATTAATTAAAGAAAACATCTTAAACATTGTAGCAGAGGTTTAAGCCATTCTGAGCCTTTTTTTTCTTTTTTTTTTTTCTTTTTTTTTTTTTTGGTATTTAGCAGAGTTAACACAGCTCAGGAGGAAGTTGTGCGGAACTGGTTTTGGTATGGGAGTTAAACATAAAACAAAAGTCTTCAGTCTTCCGATGGAGAAGCTTTGAAGAAGATTTTTAAGGGGTAATATTTGAAGAAAATTAAACTAGCATGAATAAGGATAAAATCACCATAATATCAGAAAGGAAAAGCCAATAAAAGAACTGTTTTCTGAAGGTAAAGATATCACAGTTGCATTACAAATTACAACAGTAATCTTTTAGTAAAATCTCTTTGTCTTGGTGTATGAGCAGCCAGCTGAATTGATGGCTTTTATCATGGCTGAAGCTCTCCTTTAGGTTTTGTTTGGCTTTGCATTGTTACTGATTTTCAGTGTATCGCTGTTTTGTTGTCCTTTCAGTGGTAGGTTACAGCTTACATGTCAGAAATTCTTAAAAAAAATTTTACTTTTATGACTGAAAATAGATGTTCACAGAATGTGCCTGTCTCTTCATGGAAGCCAGTTTGCAGCAAAAGAACAAATGAGGCCCACGGAGATGAGTTCTCTGTTTTAGAGCGCTAAATAAGTAAGTCTACTTTTTTAAGCTGTCTCATTAAAGAAAACATAAATTTCTGGTGTTTCTATTTATTTATATTTCTCTGCATAGGAAATAATGAAGTCTGAAGAATTTACTCAGTAAAGTCCCAGGAATTTTAGATACAGCAGCCCTAGGCAAAATTCTTGTATCTGATACATCTTTATCATGTCAGACTTGTGCTGCTGAATGGATCTGTGTTTCTTGTGGTATGCCCTTATGAATATGGGTTAAGGAAAGGGAAGCCTAACTTTCATACTTATTTCTCCCTCGTTTCATTGGGATTTGTCACAAACTGTTTTCCCTTTCTTGCAAATTTGTATCTGTATTTTCAGTGTCATTCAGTCAGCCCGGAGTGACATGAGTGTTCGGTCAAGTGGTCTTCCCTGGGGCTCTGGCTTTAAAGAAGGATGGGATAGCCAATGAATCCCTTAATTAATTTTCCTCTTCGCAAGCAGAATATTTATGTAGCCAATAGAGAGATGAAAGCTAATTAGTAAGTTGGAAGATGCTGAACGTTGTCCTCTCCTGTTGAGGAGGTAGCTCAGTAAAGTTAAACATTTTAGTTAAAGAGTAGTTCAGCTTTGGGAAAAAGTAAGTACAGAAATGTTCAGGAACAACAGCTGAGCAGTATTTGCTCAAATAAATTCCTCTGAGTAACTGACAATGAAGTCTATCGAGTACTTAATAGGGAGACTTATGATGTTACTTAATATACTTTTGATAGCAATTTAGATACAATTCTGGGTTGTTTTCAGATATGTGCTATAAATAAGAACTATCAAGCAAGCCACAAAGCAAGGGAACAAATATGGCTGGGAGCAAAGTAATTCTGTGAGGAAAGAAATTTGAAAAGTATTGTCAAAAAACATTGAGAGTGTTTGTTTCACTTCAGGAATGTATGTAAAATGTGGAGCAAAATGCTACGAGATGCTGTTACCAGTCTTTGCAACTTACATACAGAAACCATTTGTCCTTTGGAGGATTGCTTTCTAACTCAAAGAAGGAAACAAGATGAGAAGAGATTCACTAGCCAGCTATGGTCTATGGAATTTCATTTCTCTTTATGCTGTCCTTACAATAAGCTCGAAGGAAATGGTCTGAACTGGTACAGCTAACTGATTGGGAAAATGTTTCAAGCACTGATGGACACATGTTTTAATGTCTTAGCTACATGCAGCACATGAAAGATTTCACTCCTGAACAAGAAGGAAGAAAATCTGGATACATTTTGTATTTACAAGTTGTTGACATGTGGTTTTAATTTTCTAGTGGTGATTATTTTTCCTACCTGTAAGTAGACTGGCAAGATACTCAACTGTGGCTCAAGTAGAGGCAAACTGTGGTCCAGTGGATTCCCTGCTATGGATGCTGTCCATGCAGAAGGGTCACTGGAGAGTTGTGCCAGGTGTCAGTACTGGTGGGCTGGGGGGCAGCCCCCCCCATGGCTGCCAGAGCCAATGCCAGCCGGCTCCAGGGGCAATGCCGCAGGGAGAAGGGCTTGAGAAGAGCAGGGAAAATAGCTGCTAGACAACAAGCCAGGGTCAGCCCACCACACGAACTGACACACACCTTCTGTGCATTACGTGCGTGCGGCACTCTGGGTATCACTGAACCGACAAGGGATACTTAGGTAAGATTTGGTCCACGTTTGAGAGTGCCAGGGAGTCAGCGGCTGCATTCCTCCAGCAGCGCTGCTTGGTGGGAGCAGACAGTTTTCCTGGAGAAGGCGGGGAAAGTCCAGTCAGCACCTCCGATGGACAGCAGTGTTGTGTGAGCTTATGTAAAAAATGAGTGAAAACTGTTCTTTCCCATCTGTATTGCTAGGTTAACATGAGAGAGGATTTAAAGTTTGAATAGTGAAATACCATATTTAATGGATATGGAGAGAAAAAATTTCAGAAATCAATTGGAAGTCTTTTGAAATGAGCCCCAGCAGGACATCTGCTGCTAAGGTGGGGTTGCAGCTAGCAGGAGGTTCTGAATGCAGACTTCTAATTAGAAAAGGTTTTTATTTTAAAAATAATTTCCTAATTTATATAGATGGTGGAAATTTTTTTTCCTCATGCACTGATAGATCGTTTTGCAAAGAGTCAAATGTGCAGTTTTTCTGTCAAGACCCTAGGAATGATAGGTAGATTGCAAGTAAGCCTTTTGAAGATTGCAGTGGGTAAAGGTAGGGAAAGCATTTCTTGAAAAATATTTGAGAGCTTTTTCACTGTATATTGAAAACAATTAGCAATAAAGAAAATACTTGGGGCCATTGAAGTACAACTTTTCTGCTAGTTTGTATACAGGCATCCTAGTGCTTCTTTTTCTTTTCAAGAGAAGTGAAACATTTCTTTGCTTTAAATTGTTTCTTAAAAAAAATATTTCATAGCTGGAATTAATCACTCCAGGCATTTTCTTTGCTTAGTGCTTCAAATAAGCACAAAAGCTAAAATACTAATGATGTCTTAGTGTTATTCAAGATTGGTGCCTTGATAAGTTGATCCTCACAACTGGTTTTCAGATGTCTGTCTTGTTTTATAAAGCATTGGAGAGCAATGGCTGGGTGATAGCAGCTTCTTGTGTCTTCTGAACTGCTGTCATTAAAAATTAGCAATTTTTACATATTTATTTTGTTTCCTCTACACTTACTGTGTGTAACGGGCAGCAAAGTTGACTTGAAATTTTGAGATAAAGATGGAACAGGATGAGAATTAAGTCCTTCATGACTTCATTATGACTTGGGACTTTAAAGATCACTTGTCATAACAGCAGTACATAGCCTTAAAACGTCAGAGCAAAATCAAGTAAGAATGTATAGCATATTTAAATGAATTACATCCTTGCAGTGTTGCATTTTCACATTACTGTTTTATTTTCTTTTTATGGGATTTTCCTTTCCCTGCTTTATTGAAACACTGCAACTCGCTGTGAAGGGGAAGATGCTTACGAACAAATGGCTGTATGCTCTGCTCATGTGGATATACTTGATCAATTCATGACATAAGCAGAAAGGCTGGATAGGACCTTGTCATTCACTCTTTCTCCTCATTGAAGGGCTTTCTTAATCCAAAAAGAATCACTTACCTTGGAAGTGGGTAAGATACTTTGTGATAACAAAAGAGAGGGATAAAAATCTGAGCATCCTTAGTACAAAAACGGTTCTTAATTTCATTTGTAATAAATCCTTCAAGGTCTTTGGGAGAGCATCTCATACACCTCACTGAGATGAAGTCTGTAAAAGCAATCCAGTCTTGAATTTGTGCCTAATCTGTCCATATTCACTGCAATTAAGTACATATTTCTTGCTATACCTTTTTGCAGTAACAGAAGTTAGGGTTTTTTTATATAATAAATATAAATTATATAACATGCAAATTTAAAAAATACTTTCAAAAATACATAACACTTTAATAATTACTTATAATTACCCAATAAACATACTGGGTAAATTAGTCCATGGGGTACACGCTAAATTTTGTATTTACACAAATACAGAGCATTACCACTGAGGTACAGATATTCGCTAATGGGGCTGAGAACAAAATTTTGACCTACTGTGTTTTCTGACCACATTTAACACTCCTACACAGTGCTCTGTGGTGTTCAGCTGTGCCTAACCTATAAAATAATGAATTTCTGTGACATGCTGTTTATATTCAAGAATAATCCAACCATATTTTTTTTGTTTATCCGCAAAAGCAACAGTCGATACTGATTTACCTTGCCATAAGCCCCTTTTAGTTAGATTCACATCTACTATATTTTTTCATCCTTTTTCTTTCACTTACGTTGGAAAATCCTCTTAGTCCATTCTATGTATAGTTTGATATTACCATTCTTCTGTGAGTTTTCATAATTCCTTTTTCTTGTTTCTTTCCCGACTTCTTTAGAGGAAAACTAATGAGAGTAAATTCTTCCCCATCTGATCTATAAACAGCAGTATCATCTCTTCTAATTGAAAAAACTTCTGGGAATTTTATGTTCTTAATAATTCACTTGTTTTCTAAATTAATTCTTGTACTGACAATGGGTAGATCAATATTCTAACTCCATGGTTATAATCACATCCTTAAATCAGTGTCTAGAAAGCTCTTGGCAAGAAATAAACTGCTCCCTCAATTTGAGAGTAAAGCAGTGCTCCAGCATCCACATCAATGTTTTGGCAACAAAAAGCAGTGTAAGATCTTTCCTGTACTTACCCCACAAGGTTAGTTTTGTTTAACAAAAGCACTCTAAATTTGTTTATTACATTGTAAATGCAGTGTGATCCAGAGGTAACAATGAAGTCAATGCAGCAATGTTTTTGACAGTAAAAAGTTAGGGGTTTGATGAATTTCAAACATACCGTAATTCACGTTTTTGTGTTCCACTATCTTTAGTAATGCAAAGACCACAGACAGCCAATGTACATAGTAATTTCCACAAGAACATTCCAATAAATTTTAGGTAATGCAAGCATTTGTATCAGAGTATGGAGATGGTATTGCATACTCTCAGGATTTCTTGTTGTCTTTGTTAGTTGATCTAATTAAGACAGCTAATTTGGGGCTTATCAGAAGTAAAATAAATCTTAGCAATGATGTGACAATGAAATTTGCTTTTATTGCTGTTAGGAAGTGACAAGTGTTAACAGTCATGCAAAAAGGACATTATTTGGGAAGTCTGTTAGCTAGAAGAAAAAGATGAATATATGATTGCTGGCAATCAAAATAGTTTTATGCAAACTTGATCTTTCCAATTAAATGTGATTATTTTTTTCTGTGGGATTACTAGATTTAAAATAATTTATAAAGAGACAGATTTAAATTTAGGTTATCATCACACAAAATTATGGTAATTTATCATTGTAAAGTAACCATTTCAGATTAAATAAGTAGTGATTATATCTCATAAAGAAGCTGTCATTGAGGCCAGATACAGAATTCAGGCTATTTTTAAAGAACTGTCTAGTGGAATCAGTACTAAATGTGACACTAGTTGGTGTTTTTGCCCATCATCTGAAAATTAGAGTTAAAGCTGATAGACTGCACAGACAATACAAAGAGCAACACAACAATAATGATGAACACATAGCACACAAGCATTTTGAATAATGTTTTATATATCTGTGGGAAGATGGCATTCTAAGAAGAAAGGGAGGATAACGAGGGAAATAAGTGTTTGATCCTGAACTCAAAGTATGGTGTTGTGACTGAGGAAAGGACATAGTACTAATGTTTTTTAGGCAGAGGAGTGTCATACATTAATAACAGTCTACAACAAAAAAAGATGATGGAAAGTAGGCTTGATCGAAGGAGGATTACAAAACTCAGCTTATTGTCTTTACCAAAGAAATGGTTAAGTGACTTCTGATAGTGGATAGAGCTTTAATCACCAAGGCCAGACAGCAAAGGTTTCTTGTCTGGAGGTTAGCATCACACAAATTCATATTAGAAAACACAAACTTCTAGTGTCAAGGGTACTTGGCCACAGAGGTTGCTCACCTGTGGAGGTAGTGTATGCTCCCAGCAGGGATGGTGTTTAGGTCTGTAAGGGGCTCTCTGTTTTAGGTGACCCAAGTGTAGGTACATGTATGTACAATGTTGTATAAATAAGTGTGTAGTGTAATTTCATTTGTGTTGCATCTGTCAGTAAAATGTCAACATCTAACGTATGGCCTAGGACATCAGGGGACTCGGCTAGGGAATCATTTTGATCTTATACCCTTTGTATTTTGTATTTTCTCGGGCACAGGTTTAAAAAGAGGGTAGATGATACTTATTTTCCAGACACTTCTCTAGCTTGATGCTTAACACTGTCCTGAGCAATGGGAGCTGGCAAGCTTGACTTCTCTGAGATGTGGATATTGGGCTGGACTCATCTTTACAAGAAAATATTAAGCACCACCAAAATAGATCTTTGTTTCAAGGCCTGGAAGGGGCGTAAACATGGAGATATGAAATTTAGGGTCCCAAAGAGATTCATGTGAGTAGTGGGATTTTAGGTGCTGAGCTTAGCTGCAGTGATAGTACTTGTGGATGTGTGTAGCAGCAAACCAGCTCCATAGTGGGCCTTTGTCCCAGACAGCCAGGATCGCGCCATGAGTGATGCTATCCCTGGGTGTCACCATCACATAGCTACTGCTAATTGAAAAGAAGCATGGTGGTTTTGAGGGACTGTCTGAATTGGCTTATGTTCTTCAGAGGGATGAGGCTTTCTCATAAAGCCATTTTTCCTGCAGTACTGAAACATGGTATTTTTTCCGAAGTTCAAGGGAGAATGTTCTCTAAAAGCTATGTCTAATATGAGCCCATGCTGAAACAGGTGAATTGAAGCCAATGCCTATGTTCTATGTCTCCTTTCACATGTCCTTTTATGTTGATATTGAACTTCAGGGTAACAGAACAGTTTATACAATAAAAAAGAAAATCCTATTCTCTTAATCGGTAATTGTTTGATTATACTGCTAAGTAAAATAATAATACCTAATATAAATTAAAGTTTATTTAATGACTTTTATCTGAAATCTTACTTTTAAACACTTTTTTTTTTTTTTTGAGAATGATAGGGACATTGAGTTTAAATATTAACTCAATAGTAACTGTTGGGGAAAAAAACTTATGGGTTTTTTTTCCCCCCTTGCAGACAATTAGATAATGATTATCTACAGAGCTGTAGGATAGACATCAGTGCCATGCTTCACACTCATCTCCGATGAGCTATAACTGGAAGCATACTCGTTTGACTTACCAGATTTTTGCATCTTTATTTGGAATGCTCCCAGCAGGCACCATTTTTATTTTGGGTTACTGCTGCTTTCAAGGGTGTTGGCAGCGGTGGTGGTAATGCCTGCTAGTTAAAAAATAGCATTATAGTGCAGTGTAATAGCTTATGTTTGATATTTAGTATTGCCTTTTATCCTGTGGGAGTCCATGCTGCTTTATAAAGTATTATTTACACATAATCATTTCACTGTCCGCTTAAAAGCATTACCAAAAGATTATGGTAGAGTTTGGTATAGGAAGAAAACTACCCCAAAAATAGAATGCAGAGCATTTGAGGTTAGCCAAAAAAAAAAAAAAAAAGGTGCCTGATGATGTAACACAAGCTCAGTTTCTTATTTACCATTTATTGTGTAGGTACATGGACAAGTAAGAGTAGAGCTCTTTGGTATCAGAGTTCCAGAATAAGTATTAAAGCTCTAACAGGTACTGCAGTTATGCTAAAGTTTATTATTATTATTTTCATATTGTTTTTATCTGTCACTGATGAAGGGCCTTACAAAGGAACTCACTGTTGTTGCTGTTGTGTTATGCCCAAAGCTACTGAACAACCCAGTGCAAGTGAAGCATACTGAAAACAGGTTTCCTGTGCACGGATTAAAAGCTTTATTTCTAAGGATATGGTGCATGCCCTTTGCTTATGGAGATACAAAATTACAGGACCTACAATCCCAAACATTAGAACCGTGGGGGATTTATAAGCTGTTTGAGAGATCATCTTGTTCTGAGGTTGAATAGACTTTCAACAGAGTGTTGAAAATAACTTTCATTGACCATTTCTTTAAACTAGCTGCACTGGGTTTCCCCTGATGGACTGTGAAAATGTTAATTTTCAGCCTGTAGTCCATCAAGATGCTTTGTGCTCCTTTGCTGTCTTTCCTTCTCAGGTAAGTGCTTATTTGGTGTGCTGCTGTTCCTGACCAAGCTACAGCCTGTGACTACAGCCTGTGCAGATCTGTCAAATTACTGGCCCTCACAAGTACTGGTTTTAAGAGAAAATTTCATGACATGAAGGCTGCCTTCTGTTTTATGTTGACTGTTATAGGGCAGGAAATTAAACTGTTTCATCCTTAAGTAAAAAGTCAATTTGAAATATAACTTCAGTTTACTGAACTTAGGAACAGTAGAAAACATGTTCATTTCAGAAAACTGCTTCCTTAGAAGCCATAGTGACACTTACAGCTATATCATTTGTATGTTGACAACACACACAGGTTTATAAGCGTGTTCTTTTCTTCAGAAGTGTTGAAATGGAGTTGTGTTTTAATACCCTGCAGAAATTCCGAGAATTCTGACAGAACTTCAGTAAATCAGCAATTCGGGGATCTTTTAAAAAAGAAACAAAAAAAAAACCCTAAACCAAAACTGACATAGCTTGAGTAATCTTCTGAATCAAGAATAAAATAAAATTTTTGGCAGATTTCTTTGGGTAACATAATTAACAGCATTATGTTTAGGAAAAAAAAAATTGAAAGGTAATTTTATAGTTTTCACCTACAAACCCAGCGTCTGGGGCACTGGAAGTTGGATTTAAACTTCAATCCCTTGAGGAGAACATCAAACCTGAGTCCACCTATCCCGGTGTAACCACTAGGTGATTGTTTTCCCTCTCCCATCAAGCTGGAAAGATGATGGTGAGCTCTTTGAAAATGACGGCTAAAGGACAGTATGTGGCAGTACAGGTTTATGATATGCAGTCACATATTTATGTTGGGTATTGATTCACTTGGGTCACAGAAAATTAAGAATGAGTGCTAAGGAGGATGATCCCTTCTCCTGGGCATGCATAGCACACAGCGGGTGTTTCCAGACATCTGGCAAAGTGTCCAGTGCAGCAAGCCCCAGCCCTGCAGCAAGTGCAGCTGGCTTGACATTGGGAGAAGACGGTGCTTCAGACACATGTGTGCCTGAAATTCCCTCTGCTGAGCTGGAAGCCACTAAGCAATCGGCAGTTGAGTTTTCCTATGTAACAAAGCAAGCTGCTCTCTCCCAACTTCACTTTGCAAGGTGAAATGTCAACAAATTAAGATTAAAAACATCTGCAGATGACCGCTTTTTTCTTTTTTCTTTTTCTTTTTTTTTTTGATGGATTTGGACTGCAGACCATAATTCAGTATTTAATCTGCCTAAGCCTGTCAACACAGGGAGCTGAACCTCAACTAGCTACTGCACGTGATTCTCTCTGGGAAGCCAAGGCACTTGGCAGCTTGTTTTTACGGTATCATCAATCAACACAGCAGGCTGCAGCTAACTCATGCCTGTGACACCAGCTGTTGCAAAGCATTATTTTGGAAATGCATTGGTCATCCCACCACAGCGTTGTTGTTATCTCCCTGTGGGCGTTATCTTTTAATTTACTTTTGATATGTTGCAGTAAATTCTTAAGTTATTTATTAGCATGTTGGTAATAATATAGTACGTGTCATATGCAATAGGTACTGATCATACCAAAAAGCTCTGTGGTTTTGCAGCCCAAAATAAGCAGGCCAACTCAGATACTTAAAAACTACGTGAAAATCCAAGCATTTGCTTATTATGAAAAGATTTTAACATTGTATGAAATCAGAGCGTGACTTCCCCTTTGAAAGTGGCTAAAAGTTCTCTGAGGACTTAAGTATTTGATTTGTAAGATACTTAGCACTGCTATTATTTAAATAAGCAATAATGGATATATTTTTAAGCCATTGTAAAAAAAAAAAAAATACCCTGTGAAGTATCAGTGTTAAAATATCAGTTTAATCCAGCTTTGAATCATGATTAAATATCAATGATTTAAGTTAATATGGACTTAAATGTGTTATCAGCCCACTTTCAGCACTACGACTTTGTGCTACAGGGATGTTTTTGTGAGACATTTGTATTGTAGTAAGGGCATTCTCATTTTCTAGGCTTAAAGAACATCATTCCTGTCATCTTAAGTGATCATTTCATGTTTTTATCAATGACAGGAAACTTTTACTTTCCTTACTAGCCGTAGGATTTTTACCAGCCTCCAGGTAGACTATAAGACATTAACCACTGTTCTTTTTGTCCAGTAAGTTTTATACTCATCTGGTTTCCCTCCATCCAGATGCAAGAGTATTGGGGCAGTGTCAAAGACTTCTGAAGTTGCGGTAAATGGTATTTACTGGTTTCCCCTCGTTCATAAACCCAGTCATTGTACCAGAGAAGAAAATCAGGATGGTCAAGCATGACTTATCCTGCCTACATCCATTTTCTGTTCCCAGACACCCTTTTCTCCTTCACATGCCCAGAAAGTGCTCCAAGATGACTTGCTCCATGATTTTTCCAGGGACCAAATTGAAGCTAACTTGCCTGGATTACCCTGGGTTATTCTTTCGCCCTTTCTTGACATTTCCTTTCCCCCAGTCACCAGGGAGCTCCCCCAGTTTCCATGACCTTTCAAAGACAACATAGAGCGGTGTTAGAAGGACACTGGCTAGTTCTCTTCAACACTCTTGTATGCAGCCTGTCATGTTCTGTATACCTTTGTGGTTTGAGTTTTCTCAAGTATTTGCTGATTCAGTCCTCCTCCACTGATGGCAATTATTGATCTCTTTCAGTGATGGCAGGGGCTGGGACGCTGACTGAGGCAAAGGCAGCGCTGAGTACCTCAGCCTCACCTGTGTGTGCTGTCACCAAGCCCTACACCCCATTCAGCAGCAGGCTCACGCTGTCCTTCAGCCTTTTATTACCAATGTCCTTTAATTACCAATTACCAAGAACTTCTAAAAGTTCTTCTTACTGCCTTTGGCATCCCTTGGCTTCATCTGAATTTCAGCTTTCCTGAGACCATCCAGATACGTCCATGTGATATCTCTAAATTTCTCTTCTGTAGCATATCCCTGCTTCCATATCCTCTGTGCTGATTTTTTTTAGGTTAGAGCTTTGTCATGACTTCCCTCCTGAGGCAAGCTGGTCTGATACATTTTCTTGTTTTGAAATTTTGCGAATTAATGTGTTCTTGCTAATGGAAGTTGTAGCACATACAACCCCACCCAAACACAGGTTAGAGCCTCTTGGCTCAGAAGTTTTATTAAAGTTATCCAGAACAGAATCTCTTTGTTCTATAATTTATTTAAAACATGGGGGGAGGAGGGTGAGCTAACAATCTGTTGTTTAATAAATATTTAGTCCTTAGATGATAATTAGAGAGGATAATTTATCTGAGATAATTGTTACAATTTATGGCATCCTGATGGATTCTACTTTGACAAAAGGATTCCAGTAACATAGATATTTATTGTCATTTTAATCAGCTGTTCCTTTAATCATCTTTAATAAAGAAATGCAAAATTTAATTATGAAATAGGACCCTTAAAGGTGTCTTTGGCAATGTTTCTCCTTCATAGGTTTAGTATTTATGTTTAGTATTTATGGAGCTACATACTCATACATGTTTAGTGTTTATGGAGCTAAGTACAGTAGCTTCAGATTGAAGCTAAGTATGTTCAATTTAATCTTAATGACATTTTTGCTCACTGTAAATATATGATATATACATAAAAGGTATATAATGACTTATTTTTATTTTCAAGGGTGAGGGCAAGACAAACTTTTTATATAAAATTATTTTAACTTGTTATTGCCTGAGTCTTGTTTTTGTTACGAGACAACAAAGTAGCCATGGCTCACTTGCCTACCTTCCTGTGACATAGTTTGATATACATAGTGCATCCAAGAGAACGATTGGGGAGTATAGAGTGATTACACTAAGTGGAGCAACAGATGACTTTCCAGCAGCATCAGAAGCAGCATGGCTGGCTCCTCAAGGTTTAGCTGCTGCTCTCAACATTTTACTTCACCTCTGCTCCCTGTAGCAAAACCAGTCTTGTCCTTGGATGAGCAAATAGCAGTTTTTGCTTGTGCTTTTGGGAGGCCTTCAGCTGTCTGAGAGTTGCAATTTATTTTAACAGACTGAGACAAAGAGTACAGAAGTTTAATTGCAGACTCATTTCTGGTGGGTCCATAGATTCACATGTCTAAAGGAGAGCGAGTGGTGGTGTCAACAGTGTCAGTACTGTAATGGTTTAGGATAATCCATTTGGAGCTCAATATTAATGAGTTTTGCTGTGTGCTTTACATTCATTTGTTGAATCTAGCTCCATATAGCAGTTATTTACATTACTTCGTGGAAGTATGTTTAAAAAAATTTCTATGAAAAAGTATTGGTAGCAAAGCTCAAATAAGTCTACTGCAGAGACAAATGGATAAATACAATGTTTCAAATGTAACAGTCCAACCTGATGTCATTTGTGAGCCCACGGTTTGTAGTTAATTAAACGGTGACCCACATTTGCACATAATCCAGCATGTGCTGTGCCATGTACCTGTGCTTGCTGGTTTTATGAAGATCACCTGGTGTTGCAGCTCCAGGCAACCTGCAGCGTGATGAGCTTCCGTAGCATCTCGCTGCCTGGTTTGCTGTATGCGTTTACTAGGCATCCAAGAAGCGTGCTTAGTAAAAAGGCATTAATTCTGAAGATCTGATGGGGGGCAGAAAGAACAGGATGAGGAGGCCAAGCAGTTTAGTAACTACCACTTTGACGTTTGACTAGGAGTGAGCAAGTCATGCTTAGTAGTCCTGAGGAGGTGAGCGGTGGGAAGAATCGCCTTATAGCCCCGTCACTGCAACTCCGTCCTTGTCCCTGTAAATTTGTAACTGCTCATGCAGCCTCCTCCTGCACGGGATTGTTGTGACACTGAATTCTGCTTAAAATGGGTGCAGGTCCTGGAAACTGAAGCCTGAACAAATTACACTACCTGAATTTTGGGATTGTGTAAAACGCAGACAGCTACTGGGGAGAGATGTATTAGTGGAGCATGGGGGGAGCGCTGTTGTGGAAGGGGGCTCTCATACCAGTGGCATTAACCAATCCTTAGCTTTGACTGTTGGTATTTTAGGTAATCTATTAAGAAAACTGGACTCGGTGCCCCCATTAAATTGCTGTTTTGTCTGATGTCATTCTTTATGCATCTTTCTGCATAAGGAATAAAAAGACTAAATGCAAACCCTTTTGTAAATAGCTTTGAAATCTCTGATGCAAAGTGCTTGCTGTAAAAACAGAATTTACTTACGCATTTTTGAGAAACTGATAACGGAGGGCTCTGGGAAGGGATGGACCTGCCCATTCCCTAACTGGTTATTAGGGCTCTGCTGTGTGTCGGGGCAGAGTCCTGGATTACCTCTCACTGTGAAGGGTGAGGATATTTAAACCATCTTCTCCTGTATGAGTCTGGTCTTTCTAGGTTTTTTTCCACTAACAGGACAAAGCACTTATAAACAGTGAGTTGTAGCGTGAGGGCAAATGACGTGAAGTAGTTTCTGTCTTTGCATTCAGTATGTTGCAGGAAGATGATGATAAAAAGAGATTTTCATTCCAAAGGGAATAAAACCAAACCATATGATGTATATGGCTGTCCTGCATGCAAGCTGTATCCCTTTTTCTCTCCAGTGTGAAAGTAGAATTTGTCACTTCGTAGTATAACTGCAGTTTATCTTCTGCTTTGTTCCTTTTTCTGTTCAGTTTTAGTTTTGAGATTGAGCTGGTATTTAAAAGCATGCTTTTTAAGAAATTGGGTTAAGAAAACTATTTTTGGTCAAGACTGACTCTAAATAATTTTTAATTAAATTATCCTCTGTATGTATCTTATAGTCTTTTGATGTCTTAATAGCTAAAACAAACACCAACTCAAACCCTATGTTAATTAGCCTTTCTAGCCAGAAAAAATAATTTTCTAATTCACAATTACATAGTATCAGGGTCTTTATACAAAATCCTTTTTTTTTTAAACTGCATCCATCAATATGTAGATTCCTTTCTACCTGTGTGCAAAGCTCTGTAAATTATTCATAAATGCTCTTAAGTGATTATTTGCATTAGTTTATTTTCAGATTAGTATCTACTACAGGTATCTACAGGTCTCATAGTCCTTTGTACTTATGTATCAATACACAGTTTAGTTTTCACTGTGGACCTCTCAGAGAAGGCATTATTTTTTGTTACTTATTTAAATGAACAGCTTTTTATTGAAATACTAAATTTTTTAAGATTTTGTTATTCGTTTTTAAAATGTGGGGTTTTTTTAAATTGTGATGTAACATGTTACTTTTATGAAAGAGATAAATGATTTCTTGTGGTTCTCTTAAGTAAGTCTGCAATGTCCAGCTGATGTCTGAAGTATAGCCCGCACTGTTTTGTCTGCCTGCAAGTCAAGGTGGAAGATATGACTCTTGTGCAGAGCATGGAAATACAGTTACACAGAAAACACAACACGGATCCCCTGCTCAAACGGCCACTTGAGAAGACATAGCTATATTGACTTTCTAGTTGCCCAGCCTGCACGTATAAACTCCTTGCACCCAAAGCTGCTAAGCCGTCTGGAGTAGTCTGTAGCAGAGAAATGGTTTTCTATTCTCTTAGCAGGTAAAGGAAAAAAAAAATATCGGGCAATGTGGAGGAGAGTGTTGTGGAAAAGGAGGGGTGAGTTGGAGGAAAACGGGGAGGTGCTGCAGCAGGGGAGGGGATCCAGGAGACAATGCAGTAGGGAGAACGGAAGAGGATGCCGGTTTGACTGGCTACTGCAGTAGGGAAGGATGGACAGAGAGCATAGCCTGGGATACGAGAAGAGGAAGGAGGATTCGGGCTGGCATTTTGAAGTGCCGTTTTGCCTACAGACAGGATTCTTTGGCAGATGTTTTGTTGGAGGCGTTTTTTCTTCCTGGAAGGGACTCTCTTCTTGTTGTAGGCATCTGCCTCTTAAAAATACAATTTTGGTTTATGCTTTTGGAAAGTTGTATGTGTGTCGGACACCCATCTTTAATACATCAATGCTCCAGTCATCCGATTTGGTCCTGGAAGAGTGGACAAAGATCAGGACGCGCTGACTTCCTGCAGAACGGGGACCTCTTCAGCACTGTCACTGCCTTTGAAGAAAACTGCTTGAGACAGTTATGCTGCTCTTCAACTATTTGAAATTGCCACTTCCTAGTAACAGCCAATATTTCTCATACTTAAGAAACCCTTGGTCTTTTTGACCATGCATATTTATAAAATCTGCTGTTAGGACAATTTGCTTGGGCCATACTACTGATCTGGTAACATACCTATTACTTCCTTTCTTCTGAGGTACATGTTTAAATACTGCTGACCTGTTGGGGGTTTTTTGTCAGAATTATGTTTGAATACTTAGGTAAAATCTAAAATCTGGTACTATCTGGAAAGTAATTTTTTACACTATTAATATTGTGTAGCTTATTTCTTCAGTTGAGATTCCCAGAGCTTATGAACCAGAAGGTTTCATGACTGTTGATAAAGGTTCAGAATTCCTTCTTGACACTGTATTTTTAAAACCCATGCAGGACAGGGAAAATCAGGCTCCTTACCTGCAGAAATGCCCCTTGTTTACTTCTAGGGACTGGGTAACTTTCTTAACTCTTGAGGACATTTTTTGGTAGGTAATAAACATGAGTTGTATTTCTCTTGTTTATTAGAGGATAAATAAGACACTAACTAAAACCTTGAAACACGTTTCCAACCTTCCTCCCACAGCAATATCCAGATTCATATAAATTTATATGAGCCAGGCAAACATTTGATGAGATCCAAACCAACACTCAGCATTTTGCTTTTCTGTAACCTGAAGCAATTATGAACTGCAGGGGGGGTCCAATTAAAAAAATATGAAAAACATTCTCATTATTTGTATTAAAGCAGGATGTTTCAAACAAAACTATGAAGTATAAATTAATGAGTACCTTCTAAATTCAGGACATATGTAGAATTGAAAGAGTCTATTACAGAAGTTGAAAAATCTATATTTAATGCATACACCCACTACATCTATTAAACTGGCAAGATAATAAATGTGCAGCCCTCCCTTTTACTTCAGAAGAACATGTTCAACATATTCATTAGCTGAGAGTCTTACCAGTCATTGCCAAAATACTTCAGCTGCACTTTTCAATTACTTATGGACTGTGCATTGCTGTACAAATATCAAGCATGCTAGCCAGTCGTTCTGGTCTGAGCACTCATCCCATATTGTTTGGGCATTCACAGTGCCTGCTTTCATGGCTTGAATGGCGTTCTTCCTGATTGCTTCCTTCCTTGTCTTGATGAGAACCGATAGAAAATGGCAAGCAGGCAGATGCTGCGGATGTTTACGCTAATGTCTGACAGCTAGAAGGCGATATATTCATGGAAGGGAAAAAAGACATTTCCTTGGGTTAGGGCTCTAAAAGGTAGGGGTTCTCTTCTCCAGCCTGGAGAAGAGACGGCTGAGAGGGGATCTCATCAATGTCTACAAGTATCTTAAGGGTGAGAGTCAAGAGGACGAGACCAGGCTCTTTTCAGTGGCGCCCAGCGACAGGTAATGGGCACGCACAACAGGTTCTACCTGACTAGCTTCTTTCCCTTGAGGGTGACAGAGCCCTGCACAGGCTGCCCAGAGATGCTGTGGGGTCTCCTGCTCTGGAGACATTCGGAACTTGCCTGGACGTGATCCTGTGCAGCCTGCTCTGGGTGGCCCTGCTTTAGCAGGGGGTTGGACAAGATGACTTCCAGAGGTCCCTTCCAACCCTGACCACTCTGTGATTCTATGACGTACCGTGAATCATATGGAGACATGGGCTCAGTTAACCTTTGAAAGCTGGTTTCTAATAAAGGACTCAAAACATACATGTCGGCTGGCGTATCTGAGTTAATAGCAGGGTCCCTTGCCTAGGCTTTCCGGCTGAAGGGGTTAAAACCAGAAGTGGTTGTTGCCCAGCATGGTGGATTTTGTTTCTATGAATGGTACAGTTTCAGGTGGTGAGACCAGCCATACCATGCTAAAAGGCTTAGTGGGTCTTGTGTTCAGACTCATCTCTTGGAAGAGCTAAATTCTCATTTAGTTAAGCGGGCAACTCTTACAGTAGCATTTAGAAACTGAATGCAATTGTATAGACCAAGATTTCTCAAGAGGCAAGTTTGTAGGTAAAAGTGATTTAAATGATTATGAGACTGCCAAGTGACCAACAAGTTTGGTTCATTTTGAATAATTTTATGTCACTTTTAGATTATTAGTAATATATAATAATTAATAGGGATGCGTTTTTGTCCACTGTCTCCTAGGCAGCATGCAACAGCCCCTTGCCCTGCTCTTCCTCAACTTTATTCTTTCATCTTAAAAACCCAACAACTACTAATAAACTGAAACGGCTCCATACAGTTTCATATTTCTCATTTCTCTACGATTTGTGCACCAGAATTTTTTACCTGCTAAGTACAAGAACACCTTAGCTTGAAGCTCTGCCAGCTTGTGTAAAAATTCAGAATCAAAACTGAGTATCTCACATGAGTACGAAGGTGTATCTTACAAATACATGCATTGATCTGTATAGAGGATGCCACTTGTAGCTGGAAAACTAGTGAATGATAGAACTTTTTAAAAAGCCTGAGCCACTAGATTATGTGTGTGTTGCAGTTTTGTTTTTCATGAGGATATTAAATCTGAAGCCACTGTTACTTTTGTGTTTTAGGTGCTGTAGCGATTTTGATCCCTCGCCTAGACCTGGTGATTTCTTTTGTCGGAGCTGTCAGCAGCAGCACTCTGGCACTGATTCTGCCACCTCTGGTTGAAATTCTCACTTTCTACAAGGAAAACTTAAGTTTATGGATGATATTTAAAGACATTTTTATAGCTGTCATCGGAGTTGTTGGATTTTTAACAGGGACGTATGTGACAGTTGAAGAAATAATTTATCCTGCATCCACAGTTCTAGTTAATTCAACAGAGAGCATCTCTGTGGGTTTAAATGCTACAGACTTGGTGACTGGTTTAAAGTAATAACTGGGTGCTGTGAGCTATTTTGTTCCTTGACAGGAATTCTTAGATGGATGGCAGACCTATGTGTGGGACATATTCCAGTGTATTTTACATAAATTTTTGAAAGATAACATGCAGCCCTTCCTCATTCTGTTGTTTGTTCTTTCCTTCATTCCTTCCCATTGCTACCTGAATTAATAACCCCATGTGCTCTCAACCTCTGCCTTATCTAGTGAAAAACTGAGTTGATGTCAGGATTTAAAATATATACATGAATATAGGAAGGAAATATGATTGTAAGTTATTTACAAGAAAAAAAAGAATTCTTATAAAGATAAAAAAGTCAAGATGCTTTCCTCTTCAGAAGAGGTGGAAGCCAGTCCATTCATCATAACCAGGCAGCAAGTCTGTTAAGTCACTACTGTTTTCCCTCCAACTCCAACTGGGAGCTCGGCGATGCATAGGCCTTCTCTTGGCTGTCTCTGACAGGGGGAATTGCACCCCAGTGAACAGAGATGCTTTCATTTTAAAAAAGAGCAGCTGTGTTTTTAATTTCTGTTGTGGGAACCTAGACGTTTGCCATGGAGAAGTGTTTGGGTAGTTGCAGTTGCCTGGCTCTGGTTCCTGGGAGTCAGTGTGTCTGGAATCGGAGTGCTCTGCGCAGAACCTGTGACCCTCTGTTGTGATTTAACCCCAGCTGGCAATTGAATACCACGCAGCTGCTCAGTCACTCCCCGCTCACCCAGAGGGATGGGGAGGAGAATCGGAAAGGAATGTAAAATTCAGGGGTTGAGATAGGAACAATTTAGCAATTGAAATAAAATGGAACCAAAAGAACAATAATAATATTAACAATGACAGTTATAATGAAAAGGAGGGAGGCTGGCAGGGGAATGAAATCCAAAGGGAAGGGAGGAAAGAAAACAAGTGACGCACAATACAGCTGCTCACCACCCGCTGAGCCATGCCCAGCCAACAGCCACCCACCCCACCCACCCCATTTATATACTGAGCATGATGCCCCATGGTATCTTTCCTAGTTCAGGTCACCCTTTGGCTAGTTCAGGTCACTTGTCCTGGCTGTGTCCCCTCCCAGTTTCCCGTGTCCCCCCAGCCCTCTTGCTGGCAGGGCTGAGAAACTGGAAAGTCCTTGACTGAGTATAAACATCACCCAGCAACAACCAAAACCATCAGTGTGCTACCAACGCTGTTCTCACACCAAATCCAAAACACAGCACTGCACCAGCTACTAGGAAGTAAATTAACTCTGTCCCAGCTGAAACCAGGACACACTTACTCAGTCTTTTCACACTGGCTCCAAGGGGCGTTCTTCAAGCAATTGGAAGGACCAAGCCCTCCCTGGTTACTACAGCAGACCACTGCTGGTGGTGGGCTCCATGTCAGTAAGTACAAAAGCATTTTTTCATGCTGACCATCTTAAGATTTAAGCTGACAAACGGGCAAGACTGTAAGGTAAGGTTTAGAGGTAAAGGTGCATCTTTTATTAGACCAAAAGGTAGCTAGTTAGGAGTGTGCTTGCCATCTTATATGATCTGTTACTATATGTTCCCGTACTGTGAGCTGTTCAGCATGGCCAGACCCCTGCCACTGGGAAATGGCAACTGTGATGCTCCGTAGAGCCACAAAGGTCTGACTGTCCAGAGCAGCTTAAAGATTCATGATGTTAATTTCTGTAGGAGGAAGGAAAGGATGCGACACTACTTTCTAGAGCGGAGCTTGTCCCATACATTCATACATAGAAGCTGGGGGTTATTTGTGAAAGAAATTGTGATTTCACAGCACTGTGAGCTGGGGGGGAGCACCGAGGATGTCTGTTTTGAAGCCCTTTCCTCCTCAAGCGCACCACCTGCCTGGAGGTTGTCTGAAGAAGTGACTCAGGACTTGCTTTCAGCTACTGGTACTTTGTAGGTACAGTTCATATGAGACGTAGGGTATACATGTGAGAATAGGATTTTTTTTTTTAGAAAGTAATCATATATCCTGTTTGGATTTTGAATGAAAAGTTACAGGATGTTGTTTATCAGAGCAATATTACATTTGTGATGCAAAACCATTCAACACCACAAATGACAAGCCGTTTATTTTTGTACTTTTTGGTAACCGCTGTCCTGACCCATTTTTTAGACCATTTCTTTATCCTTGTTTTCAAGTATACAAATGTATTTATATCAATATAAATGTATTTGTATCAAAATACTGTAAGCTTTTTAACCTGTTGCTAGAAGCCTGTAGACTGCCTATCTGTATTTCTGTTGGAACATATAATAATTATTTTCGCGTTCTTCTGTCCTGCCTTAAATAGGATCTAACACGCCTTTGATGGATTTTTGCTTTTTGTCTATTTTAGAAGAAAAAAAGAACAAGTTGATAAGTTGGGTAGAAAATAATTTTGTTCAGCAAGACTGCGTGCTGAGTCCCCAGCCAGAATCCTGATTTTCAGGGTTTGTATTTGACCTTCTGGCTTACGCTTCATAGATTACTTTCACTCCAAATGCTAAATCTATATTTTTGGTTTTGTTTTCTAAAAACATTCTATATTTTGTACAGTAATAGAACTGTATTTATATATTCATTCTTACTATCAAGAAACTCCTTTTTCTAAGGAATATTTTTAATTACAGTATTCTCCCAGGAGTTAGGGTATGCTAAAACCTCTCTACTATATTCATACATATATTCATATTGCTTGCCTTCAGTAAATTCCTCAGAAATCTAACATTTGGTAATCTACTATTTGGCACTACAGTGCTAGAGTAATATACTGCTAGATATATCTGTACTTATATTTTGTCTTCAGAATATTTCGCTAGTCATATACCATGCGATGACTGTATTTGAGCACTTTCATCTTTATATTGATGAGGGCGTTCCGTTGTAGTATATAGTTCAAACTGCATGTATTTATTCAAGCAAGAGTTCTGCATAATGCTCTTGCTTTATTTTTAGTACGGACAAAGTTAAATACTTGGCAGGCACTCTAAAGGGCTGAGTGTCTGCAGTTACAATACTACAGAATTAACCTTTCTTCTGAAAGTGCCACAGAGGAGCAAACCTAGGTGGTTAGCAGAGAGGCAAAAGGTAACCAGCTTTTTATCCTAAAGGTTTTTTAGTCTTCAAGCTCTTTTAAAAGATATCGAATCTAAGTGTTTCCATCTGATTCATAATGAATGTTTACCTAAACCATACACTACACACTGATAGAATATATTTATGTGCAGCATATTTTACTTGACATTAAATACTTCTGCATGGAACATTTTTAATAGGACCGGAGGATTTAAATGCAAGTTATTTTTCCTGTTAGTTTTGCATCTTTCTAACCCATGTATGTTTGGAGAATGAAGAACTGTCAAGTCCATTCATGTTATCTACTCTGCATTGTGTCCTAGAGAGCAGCTCTGGGAAGGTGCTTCTGCCAGGGTGCAGGAGGACTTGACCCGTTCAGAGTTTGGTGGTGATTTTTGGCTGGTGCAAGTGAATACCGGTCTAGTACTATGAATGAAGGTTTGCTGAACTGGGTACCTCGAACCTAAACAGGGGGTTTTGGTACCCAGGTAAAGGCAGCATATCTTTTTGAAAGTCAGGCAGCTCGTTTAGACGCTCAACAGGTTTGAGGAATCTAATCTTAGCCATCAAACTCTGGATAACCTGGCCCGAATACAAACCCTTACACATCTTACTGCCGTGTCTGACCAGGGAGCAGCCTGTCAAGGAGCAGCTTTCCGGACTGATGTATTGCCACTGACTGAGCAGGTATGAAGTAATGTGTTTATGCAATGGGCCAGCGTTGCCATGTCTTACAACACTGTGTCTTTTGAATCTTTAAAATGTTTATTGGTATATTTTGCACAATGCTGATCTTCCTCTATAGGGTAGGATTTTCATTATGTTAACACTCACGCAGTGAATTTGTGTGGCCTGCTCTTTCAAACAGAAAGAGTCAGGAATCAGAGTATCTTCCTTCGAATAAGATGAAAATACCATGTAGTAAAAAACTACTAAGTCTGAATAGTAACAGTGTTCCTGTGAAACATTGCCAAAGATGTAAAAGATAGGAAATTCTGTCAGAAACCTCTTCTGAATAAGAGTCTTCATTCAGCTTTTAAAGTACTGTAATATAAATCACAATTTAAGTGAAACTGAGAGATTTAATAGGTATGGTTTACATTAATATATATTTAAGATGGAAATGTACTTTAGCATAAGCTAAATTCAACTGAAAAATATGAGTGAGTGGCTTATGTTCCTGACAAGGAACAGAAAGCTATTGTATATATATATAAGTACACGCAATTATATTTTACAATATAATATTGATAACTGTTTTAATGTAATTTAATCTTTAGCTGCACTATAAGTAACTGGATCATTTTCTTGTCTGTAACTGTTCATCCTCAAATATTGGGCAAATAAGAGGGTGGGTTTGCCTAATGTTCTGTAACTTATCTGTATCAATAAAGACTACAATAATATTACCCTGCTAACTCACTGTTATCCTGCCTGTCACACCACTACTACATCAGTAGAAGAAATAGCTGTCTTAATGCAGAATTTGTCTTTGAAGTTTTCCAAGGAATGGCAAGCGATTGAATTGAGACTGTCAGACAAGCTCAAGAACTGACTTGTCATTGATAATAGATCTAGTTTCAAAGTCACATAGTCGCTCCTGAAAAATCCCACCTCCACCCCAAGGTTTTCCATGATGACACAGTTAAAGTCAGGCTTACTGCATCTTTTTAGAGGTGCTTTAGTAAATGAGTTAATTTCTAAATGTGCAAAAGGATCCAGGAGTTTCCACTGAAATTCCAGTTCCCATCTGGAGAACTGCAAAGAAAATGGCAGACTTTTAAAAATTGGGTAAGCTTTTACATACTTGGTATGGACTTGGCCTTTAAGTATGGAGTGTTGGATAATTAGATATGGAGGAACCGATATGAAAGTTCTGGAGTTTCTGTCTTAAATTTGATTAATAGTTGGAAACAAAAATGGCAGCATAATCTTTCATGTTCTCACCAGTTATTGGATACGCATTTGGAGATCTAATTTTACAAAAGTACTTGTATTCCCCACTTTAATACAAGGCCCTTTGAAGGTATGCTCAGTGAGGCATCCAGAAACACTCGACCCATTACAGAGTTGCCTGTATAAATACAATTTAGACAGAAGTAGTATACAAATGTCCTTGAGAGTGACCCACCAAAAACCTGTGTTATAAGTAAGAAACTTAGAATGGTCTGAAAGTCCTCTAACACCAGCAGAGAGACTGTAGCTGTTAGACTGGAAAGATGCATTTCGGTCTCCTGGGAGCCAAGAAGAATTTGAATCCTTATCTCCCTAAAGGAGGAGCAAAATCACAAGTATGGTCAAATTCCCTCATGGATCTGTTTAGGGCTACGTACTTTTACAAGTGGATTTTCAGCAGCACTCCTGCTTCTGAGTCCAAGTCATTTTAACCTGAGTTTTCAGTTCCTAAATGAATGCACAAATGTCATTTTCCTTTTTCAAATTCTCATGTTTATTAGGCTGAAAACGAATACTTATAAATTGTAGTATGTGGGAAGGAAATTAGTTTTCAAGATATGAAAGGCATCTGTGAGGGGTTTGGGCAAGTGAATGAAGCAGCAATTAGTACTGGGTAAGATAATTTAATAATTTTTACCCCTCTCCAGTTTCAATCCCTGATCTTGCAATGAACTTGATGTATATACACAAAATAATGAACTCTTGTCGATCTGGACTTGGGTGTCAATATGAATATTCAGGCATAGGATATGTTGCCCACACATAAGCATATCTTGTCATTTTAGTCACTGTGGAGTATCTTGTGTAGCATTGACCTGCTGTTGTCCAAGGAAGGCTTGGGCCTCCTGTAGATCCTGCACCATATTGACCTCTTCTGTAATTATGGATATCTTAGGCACTTCAAACAGCAGTAGGCAGCTGTGGTTAGGTACGTGAGTCATGATCTTAGAAAATATCGGTACAAACTTTTAAAATTAACCTAGGGCTCCAGTAAATTGGTTAAATGTAGGTTTTGGTGCCGTTTGAGATGCATGAGAGCCTCTAGACATCCATCTGTGGTTTTGCAGATACATGACAAGAGATCTGAGCCCTTCCTGGCAGCAGCAGGAGACAAGACAAGGTACACCAGGGCATGCCAAGGGCGGTGCGTGCCTGTGCTGGGCCAGACCGAGCCTTGGACATGTAGGTCATGGAGCTTAGAGTAACTGAGCGGCCCAGCCACTATGGGGGTATGCATCTGGCTAAACAGCACCTTGTGCCGTCTTCAGGTGTGGCTCCAGGAAAGCACGGCTTTCCCGTGTCGTATCTTTGGAGGTATCTATGCACCGCCTGTAAGGGACGAGGCCCAAGTGACTGTGTTGTGAGCCCCGGCAACGCACCAAGAGAAGGTTCCAGAGGTAGCAACAGGCAGTCAAGGGAAGTGACACCAGGCCCCCCTACCCTTGACTGACTGATGTCTCAACCACTCCTGGAACACAGGGACAAGAGAAGGTTCCAGAAGTCCAGGGCCTGGGGCCAATAAATAGGGGCACGTGGAAGCCTCTGGGGTGATCTCTACACCAAACAGCGCCACTGGCAGGTCCGACACTGAATCCAGGACTGGTGAGCCCCCTCTCTCTTTCTCCTCACTCCCCTCTCCTCTTTTTCTCTTAAAGTTGTTAGGTAATACAAGGTCTACCTCAACTTCTCATAACGTTGCATAGGGTGGTTGGATATAATTGTGAAAGGGTAATTTACTGTGTCTTTGTTCCATTAAAGCTGATGTTTATGTACGGACCTTGAATGTCACCTCACCTTAGTCTACCCTGAGGGGATTTGCGCATCTGAGTCACTCTCCCCTTCTCACAGGTGAGATGTGACACCTCCATGCAAATGTCCCAGAAATACTGTGGCATTACAAATGATACTAAATGCCTCTCTTGAGGTTTGAACTTGACCCATTTTTATGCATCTCAAGTGCACTGACTTGCTGTCGAGGCTTCAGTGACCAGTATAGGAGCTTAGACGCTCAGGTCACATATGGGCATCCGTGTCTGTGCTATGCAACCTAAATTAATCTAGATCTGAATAGCCCCAAAAGTATGCTGCTTGCTGTGGGAATAGAAGTACGTAACTCTGAAATGCTACTGATGGTTTACCACTCTGTCTTGCCCTGTCTCCTACTGCTGATCAAGAAGGACTCAGATATTTTGTCGTATCTGCTAATCACACATGGATGTCTTCATGCTCTCATGCATTCCCAGTTGTTTATAATCTAGAGGCCTCCTGCAGATGTCTTGGTTACCCTGGACCATCTTACATGACATGAGAAGCTGAATCAAGCCCAAAGTTAGCCAAGTTACCCTCTACGCTCCAGTATGGTACTGACTAGTATAATATAGGTCTATGAGCTGACCACATCCTGGGCTTATGTACCGAAACTGGTTTAAATATTAGTTTATAATCACTATGAGTAGCTCAGTGGTTTCATATTTGAGTTATCCTAGAACACCTGGGTGAGTACCATCTGGTAGTGGTCATTTTATTATTCTTAATTTGTTTTTCCTAAAAGATTTGTATTAACAATTAAGAATTGACATTTTTTTCTACTTTTTTTTTTTTTTTACAATTTATTTTTTTAAATAAATAAAAAAAAATTAAATAAAATTTACAATTCCGTAGACTCAGTCCATGCAGGTAATAGCTGGGGTGTAGAAAGCACCATATGGACATTTAGTTTGGGTTCAGCAGAAGTTTCAGTGCGTGCAAAAGGAGATGCCTCTCAAATTACAGAAAGAGAATCTACAAGTTTGTATGGCAGTGGGCTCATCTCCACAGACATGAAGGAGCACAGAGGCATGACCATGGGTGGATGAACCCCACTTCAAATTCACCCTTTTTTTTCATTCCTGCAGGATAAGACAATACAAAAGAGCAGGGGAGCCCCAATAACCTCATCAGAGAAATGGAGCTCTTGACAGCTGCTCTCAGGGCTGTCACAGGACAGCGATCAGCCCATGGTCCAGGTGTGAAAACCATCAAAATGGGTCAGTTGGAGAGGCTTTCCCAGGATCACCCCACAGATTGAGGGTGTTACAGCTTACAGGGGTAGGGGACACCCTGCGGGACATGTAGGAAGTGTATTTTGGGATTGTACAGGACATGTTATACACATTTAGGGTAGGAACCAAAGGTGGGAAAAGGAAGGTTTCAAAGCGTTTTGTGAAAAACAGAGGAATTTTTTGATTCTATGATTCTGTGAATGTAGAGGTAAAAGGGTCTAGTCAATCACATGTGAGCAGGGGATGATCAGTACAGGTGTCTGTTGGTCCATGCCCTGTGCCTGACCATTGCAGTCTCCTATCTTCTCACTAAACTTCATGTACTAGCTGTCTTCTTTGGTGTCAGCAGCTGGAGACTGCGTGTCTAAAACCAGAAACTGGAGAGGTCCATATTTTGTCTCTCTCTATATGTATATGTGTACATATAGGTATATATTTATATTTTTTTCGTTAACAGCCTTTCATCCTGATCAGCCAGAGAGGGGAACAGGATCAGGCCATTGGTGCTGTTTGTGAGTGTGACAGCACTGCGTTCTCTGCGTTGATCTTTGGTGCTCAGCCTCCTGCAGGCTGGACCTGGGACATGGAGCTGTGGCAGCCTCATCTCCTTTCTGCTACCAGCTTTGGCAGCTCCTAACAGACCCCACGCATATTCCCTGAGAAAACTAGATCCTCCTGGGGATCAGTCTCATTACCTGATACTGCTCAGTTTTGGCCTTTCTCTGATTTTGCAGTAGATGGTACATGTCCCCCCCCAGCACACATTTTCTTCAGATAATAGCTTCTTCAGTGTTTTTTCAACAGCTCCATCATTTTTTTAAATTTGTGGATGTGGAATTTTGTGAAGTGCTTTTCATGACTTCTGTGGATAATTTATGCTGGACAATCCTTGACTCCTGGCCTGATGGATTTACTTGACTTCAACGAGTGACCTCAAACTACTGAAGCCGGTGAAGTCCTTTCAGTTCTGTTCTAACATATGGACTCAGAAACAAAGTTTTATTTTGGGAGCGCTCCCGTCTGTATTCACATGTAGATACTTAGGGAGAGCTGATTGTTCTGTATTTTAGTTTTCAGCAGCTTTCCAAAATGGTATTGTAAACGCTCCAAAATTCATAGGAATTATATTTTTCACATATCCATTCCTCTAAATGTTGACATAAAAATGCCATTGGATAGTTCAGAGTTTATTGGTTTTGGGGGTTTTTGGGGGGTTTTTTTGTTTGTGGTTTTTTTGGTTTTGGGTTTGTTTTTTTTTTGCTATTTTCATATCTAATACAATTGCTTTGCAGAACAGAACACTTTTTATTGTTTTCAGCTGCCAGGCCTGAGAAACTTGATAGTCCTGGGAAACCAAGCCCAGTGCTCTGTTTTTCATACTTTGTCATGGTTAATAAAATCATTGAGAAGATTACGTGCTACACCATCTTCTTCAAAGCCCATGACACCATTACTGTTAATGGGTTCACATTGATGTAAAGTATTGGAGCAATTCTCCTGGCACACAAGGGAGAGGATCCATTTGCTGCCACAGCTGGGCAGGCTCTGGAGGGTGTCAGCCTAGGGCTCAGCGAGCTTATTAGCACTAAAGTGACTAAATATGACTCAGCTGCACACCCGGAGTAAGTCTGTCAAGTGAGAACTTGGCCTCTTTCCCCCTGTTGGTCTAACAAGCCACCCTTGAAAGAGTACGTAGTATGTGGGGTTTCCTGCATATACATTAGTTTTTACAACACAGGTACTACTTTACTTTAATCTCCGTAACTTTGATCGGATTCTTTAAAATTGTTGCATGAAGAGTTGGATCAGGTTCATATTGCTTTCCCCTCTCAGTTGACAGCTCTCTGTTGTCTCAAGTTTCTGTCAGAACCTGTGGTGCGTATGCTACCTCTGCAGAGTTATTGTGTCAGTGCTCTTCCTCCAGAGAGTCTGATGAGTCCACAGATAGTTTCGTGCCTTCCCAACCTAATGCTTCACCCTACCTGTCACTCAGGGATTCCTTACTTTGCTAATTTTTTAGCTTGAATTCTCTGCCATTTAAAGTTCTGTATTGCTATTATAATTGCTGAACTCATGTCAGCTTGGGTGAAAGGTTCTTATTTTTGCTATATAAATAAATATATCTCATATATATTTATTAAAATTACCCATTCTTTTCCTGTCTAAGCAATTTTCTTGCAAGTCACTGCTATGCTTTGCATCCAGTGATCTTTCTTAGCTCAGAGTGCAAGGCTTGCTCTGTCCCCGGCTCTCAATTTTAGACTAAGTCATGCTGCTTATCATCATGCTGTGGGCTGTTACTTATGCTCCGCTTTGTTCATTCAAAACACCTGTATATCAGAAATGCATATCTCAATTAAATTTATTCCAGAGTCTCAATTTCTGCTTGTTTTGTTGAACCCCGTTGGCACAGCTGATTTTATGAGAATCAGAGGGAGTTCAAGGACTCACTTGGCAGTGATGCTAATAAGAAAATGTGCCCGTGTTCAGTGGAATTGTCTAAGAAATGAAACAAGGTATACTGAACTGTTGTTGTGGTTGTTACTTTAGGTGGGAAGCAGGAAAATTCCTGGGAAGGCTTCCAAAGCCACGTGTACCCTTTCTGTTACAGTGGTGCCAAAGATCACACTAGCAATGGTGTCACAAAGATCACGCGCAACAGTGGCACAATAGTCCCCAGCCAGCCAGTGGACCTAGGTGCTTTCTGAACACAGGCATAATGGTTACAGGCACAGTAAATCCCTTGTGGGGTCCCTGTTGGCTTGATAAGCCCCAACAAACCACGAGACCACGTGCCTGCTACTCACAAGTGTAATGCTTGTAAGCTACAATCCATAGTGGATCTGGATATGGGGTTTTATTTGCCAATGAGATGAGAGCTTTTACCCTGCTCAGTTATCTTGGGTATTCATTCTCTCACTACCCCCTGGTGCTATGTTCACCAGGTCCTGACGTCCACTCCCAGCAGGGAGGTGGGGCACAAAGTTTTGTTGGTTGGTGCTGTAGTTATTAGTCCTGGGCAGTACTGCCTGAGGTCTCTGGGCATTCCCCCACTGTTTGTTCCATGCATCTCCCCCATCTCCAGGATCTTCCCCGCTTCCAGGATCCTTCCTCCTGCCCGGATCTTCACCTTCTCCTTCATAGAATCATGGAATGGTTTGGGTTGGAAGAGACCACTACAGATCATCTAGTCCAACCCCCCTGCCATGGACATGGACATCTTTCACTAGACCAGGCTGCTCAAAGGCCCATCGAACTCAACCTTGAACACTTCCAATGATGGACCATCTGGAACTTCCCTGGTCCTCTTCTTTCCAAGACAACATCTTTTCAGGAAGCCTTCTTTTCTACCACTGCTCCCTGGTTTTCCCCATCTGAATAGTCTATGTGCAGAAGCACAACACATTACTGGTCTCCTGACTGGTGGTTCTGTCTCAGTTTTCTTTATTAATTGGAGGATTCAGGATTTGCCACTTCTGTTTAGTCCAGGTGTTATCAAAATTTACAACCAGCCCATACGAGTTGCAGCAAGTAAGTCGCAGCCCTCTACTTCAGAGTTCAAAACCTCAGTTTTGGGCATTCACCCCCCAAAATGCATGTACACCTAATTATCTGCTGCCTCTTAGCATTTACAATTTAATCTGTTTTTGCCAGCACCACAGGCGCTAAATGTCCTGCCAAGTCCCACAAAGTTGCTCAAGGCACTGGACAGAAAAGATGATCTGGCATGTCCTGAAATAACCTGTTAGACTAATAGAAAGTTCAGCTTAGAAAGCTTGGAGCTCTACAGATGAGGACTCCATGAAAGAAGCCTCTCAGGTGCACCCTTGATAAAACCTCCTCTCAATAGCAGTGCTCTTGTGACTGCAGCACAGACAGGTCAAGGAAAAGTCTTGCTTCCTTGTGCTCCCTCTGGTGATCCCCAAAGGTTGTTCGCTGGGGCACTCAGGCTGCATCTCAAATATCTATAGGTGCCCTGGTGTCTGATCTCCAGGCACCCAGGTCAAAGACGTGGCCAAAGTGAGGCATGCCTCTCTTCTGGAAAACCCAGCATTTGGGCTGGGGAGGTAGGAGTAGAGCAGGAACAGCATGGGCCATGTTTCAGCTGAAATGCAGCTGAAAAAGCTGGGATGAAGATCTGGGATGGAAGCTGGAAAGCTTTTGAGGATGTAGTCCAAGTGCATGGGGACAACCCATGCAGATCATACCCCACAAGACCTGACCCACTGTTGAGAAAATCCCACAGCAACAACCCATGGCCCCAGCTCTTCCCTAAGACGTTTACAGGCTGTTTCTAGACTCCCAATCTTTCCCACCTATTTTCTGCAGCCTCTGACTACAGAGGTTTGCTGGATCTTGCTTCTTTCACAAAAATCTGCATCAATCAGTTAAGCTCTTGTTCTTCCTGAGATTTCCCTCCTTCTCCATTATTCAGCACACAGCTGCTGTTCCCATTGGTTTCAGTCTGCTCAGCTGACTCTTTCCTCTTTACAAATGCATTTCTACCATGTTGCATTTTATTTCTGTAACATGCTTCACCTTGCACAATCACATGCAGTGCTTGTTGCTATTTACAGCTTCTATGACTTTTTCCTGTAAATGTTGGCTTTTCCTTGATTTGGAGGCAATGCTGCAGTTCGTAAGATGCTTGTCAAACACTTCTAATTACTGTCCTGGGCTGCCACATTCGAGATGTTTTATTCATCGTATGGAACTTTTTTCCTTTGTTAAATTGTAAATGCTAAATTTTTTATGAAAATATAGCAGGAAGACCCTTCTTAATGTCCTGAATTATAATGCTCTTAATTTTTGATATAGAACGGGGCTATGAATCCTGGGACTGCTGGAGGCCAGGCTGGCATCACAATTTTTCTACCACAGTCACATTGTTAAAGAGAAATGATCCCTTACAGACATTGCAACGCCACCAAAATTTGTTGGTATAACAGTATTTTCCCAGCGCAGTTTATTTCTTTTGGGGTTTCAATAGATGAAGAAATGTGCAGTTTGTCCTGCAGTGACATGAACTACCCTATGGTAGCAAACAAGACTCCAGCTTGCCTAGAGACTTTCCCTTCAAACTGTGTAGCTTCTGGTTTCGCAGTGGTTGTTGATTGTCATATTTCAGTCTTTACTGCCACATCTCTCTGTATTTGTAAGAGAAATGTTGGGTTTTTTTGGTTTTTTTGTTTTTTTTTTTTTTTATTGGTACTGTATGGTTTGCCTCTCCCTCTCCAAGTTATGTTAGAATTAGCTGAGGTGGCAAGGCAAAAGCAGTAGTAATGTTTAATAAAAAAAACATGAATCAAAAGGATATAAAGCCATCAGGATATTCTGAAATCAAAGTAAAGTAAACCCCTTACTAGCACTGAAGACAAGGTGCTGGGCTCGATAGGCAAATATAGCAAATAAATCCATTTCCCTCAGAAGGGTACCTCCTCTAAAGTCTTCAGTGCCCTCACTTATAAGCAGCTCTCATTCACTATGAATTGTCCTGAAGGCACCTCTGTAAAACAGTTCTCCAGTGTGCTATGTTTTAAGGAAATAATTTGTATCAGCTTCAGCAAGAATTTGGCTCACTGTGGCAATTAAGCAGGTGAGAATAAATACCTTTGTCTCTGGTTTATATCTTTCTTCCCTCCCTTCTTCTTTGCTTCTGAAGGAAGATACTTCAAGAGCAATAGTACCATGTATTGCTATCAAAAGATCAAAACTAGAGGGGCAATTACCCAGAACTTTCTGAAATACAGGCTCTTCTTTGCAATATCTCAAGTCAGGCATGCAAGTGAGATCCCCAGGTCTGTCATATCAACACATTTATACTTCGGAAGGGATCATCCATCAGGTAATTATGGCAGATGTTCAATGCTCTGCACACATAAATGTGCATATAGGCGGCTCACTTCATGCGGTTTGCTGCAAGCTACAGGTAGGTATTAGATTCTGTCTTCCCCATACAGCACATCCTCCCCTGTAAGATAGTATGTGAGCAGTTACGTGGGTATTGTCATCTCATGCTCAATTGCCTCCATCAGACTTTGGCAAGCAACATAATTTTCTGTTTGCATCATCCATGTAATGAACAAATGTCATTGCTGTGTGTTACAAAACACCTCCCTAGCATTTATTTGTATCTTCCCAAGGTTTTTTTAACAGAAAGTTACAACACCATAGGAACTCTTTGTAAGACTCTCCTAAATTTTTCTTAAACTCTGTTAGAGACATGGGGTCATACTGCCATTAGCAGTCTGAAGGTTTATAACTAGCAAAAGATAATGTGCATCTAAAGCATCTATACTTCTTTGACTATCTCATCTGCAACTGTAGCGTTACTTTTCATCTGCCGAATTAATGAATAATCACCGCTCTCTGCAGCCATGTGAGGAGCTCCTGGCTTAACTATAGTTTTGAAATATCTAGGAATGCTTCAACTTGTTCTGAAAAAACAGTGCAATGCAATACAGTGGGCTCCAAGCACAGCCCTTAGCATGTATCGGACAAATACCTGCAGCTCTTGGCCTGTCCCTTCCTTTCTCTGATGTACAAAATACATGGCAGGTGGAAATACATACATTAGGAAACAAATCTTTCTGCCAGATCATCTTGAGGAACCATCACCTGATGTTTGCTTGTCTCAAACATCTCTTTCCACTGCCTCTATTGCTTTTTATAACCCCAGCTAGGGGGTCTCAGAACTTTTATCCTTGTTTTATCGCAGTGAATGGAGATCATGGAAGAAGGCACCCTTTCTAGCTATGGGTACGTGAGCAAGTAGGTACTTTATTTAGATGCGTGCTTCAAAATGTTTTAAATCAAGAAAGTTCTCCTGTAGCACATTGCAGAACACTCCAGATCCTGAAGTACTGGCCAAATGCTGGAAGACTGAAAAATCTTCTAGACTTTGTACTTTCTCATTTCTTGGGTTTTCTGTGCTGGGGAGACGTGGAGAGAAGACTCTGGAATTGAAAAGTAATAACTAAAAATAGAAAAGATTAAATTTCATAGTCAGTTAGTTGTAGTGCCTATTAGCCAATACTCCAAAGGAAAAAATTATGAGATTTACATTTTTTCCTATTTTTCTTCCATCTTTCTCATAAATATTTATGGTCTCCTAAATGATTAATTTTGAGAAAGGTAAGTTTATTATCTAGAGGTGAGTTTAATTCTCATTTATTTTGCAGTTATCTGTGAGTAATAGCTGTGTAAATGCACTCACTGGGTTTTCAAAGGCTGGCTTTCCATGAGGCTGCTCCTGGCAAGAGCGAACACTTTTATGTTTAATCAGAACTGTTTAGGATATGGCTGCTTCAGAACTGCAGTATTTTCAGCTTACTCACTAGACAGGCCATTACAAATTCCCTAGCAGATAGGTGGTTCCCATTACACATGCCCTTTTTGCGTTAAGTTCCTGGCAAGAAGTAATGTCTGCCCTAAAAAAAAACAGAGGACAAAGAAGTGGCAGAGGAAGAAACAGGGTACCCAAGAAGTACAGTCACTGGGCACGGGTCATGCAGGGGAATATTAGGCTTGGGTATGGATGTGTGATGGTGTGACTAATACGCTGCCCTCCATCTGTGCTATGGCCTCTCCAGAGGCCTTGAGTTCTTCTGTTTTCTCCATCTAGGTAGAACGTCCTCCTGTTTCAGATCTGGTGCAAAGCCTAAACATGGATTAAATCTTATTTTTAAGTCTCAATACTTACACAGTAAAAACACAGGCTGTTTTGGGGGATGGCATGTCAGTGAATTTTATTTTGGCAAAACCTCACCTTTCTTTACTTCACCATGGAGCTATCTTTTCTGTTTAGCTTGGTCATTTTTCTGGACTCTGCTTATCACTTTGGAGAAACTTGAGGGTTTTCTGAGGAGTTTTTTTCCTGCCTCAGCTGTGGAGAATACTGGAGATGGGCTTATGACCCTATGCAGTCAGGGGTCTCCAACAAGATCTGCACAGCTGTGCTCCTGAGATGCTCAATTTTCCTCCTGCTCTGCTCTTCTCTTTCCCTGTTTTCACCAAATGGACTACTGATGTCCTGCTCTGTTACACACCCCACCGTGTGCTCTTCTGGGAATGTTGTGCTGTTTTCGTCCCTGCTCCTGCAGCAGCAGGCCCACTAGCTCTTGCCTTTGGAGGAGTTGCTCAGGGTTAGGATGGAAACTCCATGCTTAGGACTAGTTTGATGAGCTTATTGTATATGCAAATGTAGTTTGAAAGCAGAAGATGCGTAAGGCTTCCAGCTATCCCTGCCAGCAGTTAACTGTTGCTTGAAAATATATTTACTCGCCACTTTATCTAGTTTAGCCATAAATGGAGTTGTAAATATCTGGAAGTTGGACGTTTAGAAGCTCTTACCCAGTCCAATAACTCTTTCTGTCAGCAGATCCTGTTGTTCACTGGGAATACATTTCTTTTTTGAGCTGGACCTTCTTTGCCCCCCTCTTTTTTTTTTTTAATTTTTGTGAACCTCCCGCAGTCTCACTGAACACTGCTGATATCATCTGCCTTTTAAATGGTGTCTTTAATTGAAGCCTGATAAAGGCTTTCAATTCATTCAAACTTTCCTGTAATAACTGTATTACCTACAGCTCACAAATCTGAGCCTTTTTAAAAAACTTTCTATTAAATCAATTTTATTTGACCTATAATACATATAGAGACAAAATAAGTATCTACAAGAAATACTGCAGTTCGGGATAATGGCATACTGCTGAAAAGCCTCCCAGGCAATATAAGAAAAAACTGCAGAATATATTTTGCAAAAGGCTGTATAAATACACAGAAAATACACTTCTGCTTTGCTGTTTTCACCTCATACTTCACAGACTTTAACTAGCATTTGCAAAAAATACACAGAGGTATGTAGCCCAAGAGTATGAGTAAGGGACCAAGACCTCCCCTTTTGCTGATTACTGGATAATTCAACTGCTGGAGCAGAAATAGGTATGTATTAATAAAACGTGGACTGCTTTTAGTAAGGCTAGGCAAGAAGTGTTGGATTCCTTCTCAGTTTAGCTGGAGACTGGAAAAAAGAAAAGGAGCAGCTGTGAAAGTTTAAAGGCAATAATATATTCTTAGAGCTTAAAGATAAAAATATATCAGGACATCAACAAACCTGAGCCCAGTGCATTACAGACTGTTACTTGACATTCAGAAACCTCAGCCCTTAAACAGAAAGGCATGAGGCCACTATGCAAGAATATCAAAAGCCTGAAAATCCCACACCTCCTCTGGTATTTTGCTCAAGAATTTAGTCTTCCTCACTGCTAGAATTTTGTTTGTAGTTTCTAATTTATATTTCTTTCCTATATGCTTCCAGACATATTTTGTTGTTGTGTGCCTTGTTTTTTGGTTGGTTTTTTTTTTTTTTAATTCCCCAACAAAGTAAAGCCTATTCAGGACTTAGAACACTTGTATTTTCTCCCACAAAGGTATTCCAACATTTGAATGAAAAAATTTATTGGTTATCCTTGAAAACAGATTGAACTCTTAAGTCTCTCTCTGAAGAATAAACTTTTGTGATCTTTTATTTTTGTATTTTTTCACGACAGATCTGCAGTGTTTGCTCACGTTGAACTGCCTGTCCACTATAACCCTTACAGACTTTACTGTTTCCCTTCAGTGTGTAACTATTGCATTTCTTTTTGCCA
Source organism: Falco cherrug (assembly GCF_023634085.1). Classification (NCBI taxonomy): domain Eukaryota; kingdom Metazoa; phylum Chordata; class Aves; order Falconiformes; family Falconidae; genus Falco; species Falco cherrug. The sequence continues at coordinate 11,792,391 of NC_073698.1, read as the reverse complement.
GGAATATAAATTTGCACTTATTTCAATGAATCCCTTCCTCAGCATCAGTTTTCTCTGAATGATGCCCTGTTTCTGTTGCTATTTTCCACACTGCTGTTTTTTTCCATCATCAGCTCTACAAAACTCATCTTCAGTGATTTTATCTTTACTTCTGGTTCATTGATGAAAGCGTTGAATAGTCAGGTCTAGTATTGATCCCCAGCTGTGACAGCTAAGGCATTTTCAGGCTGACAAGGCAGTGAGTGGCTCTGAATGACTGGATGAAGGTCCAGGCCAGGAGACTTTTAGGTTCCATGTGAAGATACCAGTGAGAGGCAGCCCTGGGGCAGTGCTACTGGACGATACAGCTACCAGAAATCGGGGTGCATTGCTGCAGGGACATGTACTGCGTCAGCACACTATGTTGTTCAGTGCTGTCACAAAGCCATCATCAGGGACAGAAGGTTTAAAGGCTTTCCACCAAAAAGATACCAGCAAAGGGGCCCCCAGAGACTGTGGTTCAGCCCTCAACTCCGCTTCTGATCTACTGTCACTACACCCCTTGTGTCCCCTGGTGGGAGAAATAAGAGGGTATTTACCCGCATTCTCAAGTTCCTGAGAGATCATTAGACTATGGCCACTGCAGGTAATTTTGAACCACTGTCAGGTCAAACCCGGGTAACTCAGCGTTGTGTTGGCCCCATTTTAAGCCCTGCATGTTGGCATGGACATGTGCAATGGCACAGAAGCCCCTGTGGATATCAGCTCTTTCAGTGAAACACTATGTATTTCTCATTTGTGTATTCCATATACGAAGGCCAAAATAAAGCCTTATGATAGTCAAAATTTACTTTTAGCATAACATGGAAGGTCTTGAATATCCCATAATTCCTGCAGTTGGCTTTAGGGTGGAATATAAAGTGTCTTTGTAACAGTACTTACTAGGGTTTTAAAGCTATGAGAAAGACTTTGCCTTCTCAGCACTGCATCTACTCTGACTGCCATGTCAATTGCTGTTTTTAAGTTGTCCCTCACTTAAAAATGGCTTTTTATTTCCACCCTTACAGTCTAGTTTCAGTCTATAATCTTTGGGCCTTGCTATGGCATTTATCTATTACAGAGGGAATCCTTTGCATCCATTCCTCAAGGAGGTGAGAAACAGTCACACCTGAATTATTGCTTAATTTTCTCTTTAATAGATGAGTATGTCAAGTTTCTGTTTTCTCTCTGCAAAGTAGATTGCATATGGACTGCATTATTTTCTCCCTGGTGACAATGTCATCTGAAAAATTTGAGATTTTTCACCTGATATGCCAAGACAATGAATACAATAGTTGCATATGTGGATTTTTTCCTGTCATATGACCTTTTACTGACCTCAACACATTCTGGCCAATTCACCGGTCTGGTAGAAAGCACAGCTATTACCTTTACAATTTTGTCAAAGATACTCTTCAAAGTTTTGTCAAAACACAAAAAGATGATTCTGGGAAAGGCATTCAAATGAACCTGGTGTGATTGTCATCTGCTCTGACTATTGCACTCACGTGTGGAATGTGCTGGTCCAGTGGCAGCATGCCCAAACCTTGCAAGCAACCACAGCTTGCACTAGCTTTTGCCCCTTCGGTTTCTAGGAGATGGATGGGGAGTTCTGCTAAAGGAGGGAAGGAAACAAGAGGCTGTAAGCATCATTAAACACAGATCTGTGTGATATCAGGCTTCACTAGATTTATTCTCCATGGTCCTCCATGAAGGAGGCTGTTTACATAGTCAATACCAACTGTGATAACTGGTGGGATGAGATGGATTAAGTTAGTTTACTTGGTGTTTTTTACTGTTCTCAGGCCTCATTCCAGAATCTGTTTGCATTTATAGTCTTTCATCTGGAAAGAGAGGGAACAAATAGGCTATAAAATAGAAAAATGTATTTGCAGAGAAAAAAAAAAAAACATTGGGCAGATACATATGGTGCTGCATTGTTTTTAACCTGTTTTGAAAATAAAAGGACTACTTGTGTGGATAATGTCCCTTCCACAGGGCCTTTGATATTATTATCACAAAACCAGAAGAGAAATGTGGGGAAACATGACAGAGAATTCTCTGGGCTGTAGATGTGAAGTAAAACTAATTGGTGTATGCCATTAGTTTCACACAGGCAGAACAGAGTGTTGATGGTCTTCTATGGGTTGATATAAAGTCCAGAAAGCATTTCTACAAGAGTGATGTTGGCAGCACAAAGTGCTGGAGCACCTTTGAAATGTTCCCCTTGACAGGAAGGCCAGAGACCAGCAGGTCTCAAAGGCTTTTCATTAGCTCATCAGTCTTAATTGACTGGCTTTCTGAGAATTAGGGTTATTTTTCAAACGATACATGGAAATAAAGTATATTCCACACAGTGACTTGATGGCAGGAAATATCAACTCATAGATGTAAACCCTGTGGCATAATTATTAATATTTTAGAGAGAGACAAAATTAAGCTTTTTTAAAAACGTGTTCTAGCAGTTTAAAAGTTGACTTAGCTTGTAGCTCTGCCTATCATCTCCTTTCCTTGATGTGATGGAAACGATTGTCCTCAGAAGGGGCCGGGAAGGCTCCATGTAGTTTCCTTCTCCTAAGCGCAGGTCATCTGTGCACCCACCTTCTGAAGTAATTATGCAAATATCGGATGAAGAAAAGAGCTTTTGTTCTGATATTAATGTGCAGCTCCTGAAAGATGTGTCTTGCGTAAAAGCAAGTATATTTTCATTTACTGAAACACCTCTAGTCTGGATTTGATTCAAGTTTGGAAGACTTTTTTTGTAATTTTGGAGACTAAGTGCCATTCACAATTCAAGAAGGAGGATGCAGAAGACCTATGAAAGCTGGTTAAAATGGAAGAAAAAGCACCAGAGATAACATCAATTTCTTATCCTAATGAGTATAAACTAAAAATCATAACTATTACACAATGATTACAGTGTATATTTTGCCCTCCTACATGGCCTACCTGGCACAAAAGTATAGATTGTGTTTTGAGTTAGGTTTGTATTGCATAAACCTGATCTTTCTCATGTTCCTCATTTCAGTGATTTCCTCTGGGACAACAACCCATCCTGAGTCTTTGAAGGACAAAATATAGAAGGATGAAAAATAATATTTTATGTGTTAGCATGAGTAATATAACCACAAGTGAAGTATCATAATTTTCAGTAGTGTAAGGGAAGGGAGGAAGAAATAGGTTATGGAGCTGTCTACTGTATGGGCTTCACTAGCACAGTATCTGAGATCTTGAATTATTTTTCCTCATAATATGCCTGCAACATGGTGAAGCTGTATTTGTATTTCATGGACAGCGGGAGAGGATTAAAGTTAGTACTTTTTAAAATTTGCTAGTACTTCTATGTTTCTAACAAACAAAGGTGTCGAGATAACTTGCAAATGAGATACATATTGTCTCAAAATGAGGAGCCAAACTCCAAAACAAGAAAAAGTCAGTATGTTGTTTTGGAAAATACTGGTCAAGATCAGTATCCAGAACTTCCTGCCTATAAGGAAGAGGAAGGCATTTGATAAAATACCCAGTGCAAAGTTGGCATAATGTTATTTACTTTTATGGAGGTATTCCAACCTAATAGAGAAATAGGCAATCAGCCTAACAGAGAAAAAGATGTGGTCCTCAGAAGCACGAGGAAAAAAAGGAATGTGTTTATAAAGAGTAAGTCTTGCCAGATTTATTTTTTATAGAATTACTAAGATGGTCATCAAGAGCAAAGCAATTGATCTAGTTTATTATGCTACTGGATTATTACACATCATTTCATTAAGCAATGAGCATGAAATACAGTGTCTGAAAAACTCACACTCAGAATTCAGATAAGCCTGAATATGACCTCTCCTGGGGCTGAAAATGAGACGAAGAACAATTAAGAGTAATAATGCAGAAGGAAAATAATATTGTGTGAATGCAGCTGAGTGTCCTACACAGAGAGGTTGGGGAAGACAGAGAGATGTTGGAGATGGGAGCGAGAGCAGAAGTAAAACTAGGGTTATACATTGGAGGAGAAGGAAAGGGAGAAAATGTAACATTAGAAACAAAACCCACTGAATGTTAAAGATTCAATGTGGTTTGGGGCAGTTCGGGGCTGACACAGTCCATGAGTTGGGGTCCACTAACTGTTGTGAGAAGTTAGGCAATAAAAGGCTGGTCCCTGCTCTCCAAAGCTAACTGCTAAAATATACAGATTACATCATGGATGGAACCAGAGAGACAGAAAGCGGAAATATTTTGCTTAAATTTGCAAGCAGGTCAGCTGTAGGGATACTAGTGAAGCAGAGGTCATCTATCTGCTAGACTGCAGAAGCTCTTGAGTATCCTTGAGGCATAGAATACCAAGTTTCAGTGTTTTGGGAACATAAAGATTTAAGGAGTATTGGAGCTTCTCTTGAATTTATAGGGAAAAGTAAGTATCCAGGGATTAACAGGAGGTATCTTAAAAGACCTGGCACTCTAGTAAAAATGTATATGATAAGATACAGAACTTTTAAAAGGCTGTTCATGCTCCTCATGTAATTGCAGAACAGGAACTTTTTTTTTAAATAAAGTCTCAGCTCAAATTATAACTTAAGTTACTAATCAACTGTGAATCTTTTCCATTTGCTCTTGATGATTTTTTTTTTTTTTTTGACAGACCTGAATAGAAGTAATGTTTGCATACGGGAATTTTAAATATGAGTTCTTTCCTGCTGGAATTCTGACTTGTCGTCTCTGAATGTGTTCATGATCTGTGAACTAGACTACAGGACAAAATAAACTGAGTGTCATGGCTTGTGTACGAGCCACACCAGGTTCCCAAGGGCAAACATGCAATATCCACCATCAAAACTGCAGAGTGCCTTCTGGAGGGAGGAATTCTATTTCCAGAAATCAGATCTTTTTACTTCTTTTCATGACTCGCCAAAAAAGAAAGTGAAAATCAACTAAGAAAAAACCGAGCATGGTTGCCTTTGCTCCATACCTTGTGTATGTGAGCAGAGAAGCCTGGGAGGAGCGTTTTGTTCTGCCGTTAGAGCTAATATTCATTGTCAGGGTTAAAGAACGATCCACAGTCAGATGATGGAGACCACTCCTAGGCAGCTAGCACAGATGACCACGTGAGGCCACTCTCAAGTTCGTGTATTTTCTCTGCCTTTCGGAATTACAAATGTACCGGGCTTGCGTGTCCAGGCGCTGCTTCGCGCCGCTGCGGGCAGCTCCCCCCGGCCGGCAGAGCCGCTGCCCCCCGGCTCCAGGCCGGGCCCGCCGCTGGCCGAGGCCGAGCCCCGCAGCCGCGGGGGCAGCGCCGCGGGGAGAAGGGGCTGAGAAGGGGAAAAACCCCCGCGGGGGGGAACAGCGGCGGCAGCGAGGGGGGCCGGGAGGGGCGAGCAGCAGCCCCGCAGCCCCCCGGGGCAGGGCCGGGCCGGGCCGGGCCGGAGGAGGCCGGGGGGGCTCCGGGCGCCGCAGCAGAGGCTCCCCGGCAGCCCGCGGGGAAGGGCAGGGCCGGGCAGGGCAGGGCAGCCCCCGGCGGGGCAGGCTGTGCCCCTCAGCCCACGGAGCCCGCGGGGGAGCAGCTCCCCCCCGCAGCCCGGGGCAGGGGGTGCCCGCGGGGGGCTGTGACCCGCGGGGGCCGCGCTGGAGCCGGCTCCGGGCAGGGCCCGTGGCCCCGCGGGGAGGAGCCCGGGCCGGGGCCGGGCTGCGGGCAGGGCCGGTGCCCCCGGGGGGGCTGGAGCCGGCTGGGCCTGAGGGGCTGCGCCCCGCGGGGGGCCCCGCGCTGGGGCCGGGCAGGGGGTGAGGACCCTCCCCCGGCGGGGCAGCAGCGGCCGGGACAGCCCGGGGTGCGCCCACCGCAGCCCCCGGCCCGGCGCCGCTCAGGGGGGAGGGACAGCGGGAGCGGAGCCGGGCCCGGGGAGGAGGGAGGGGTGGGGGGCGGCGGGTTTAGATTAGTTCTTATTTCTCATATCCTACTCTCTTGACAAGTAGCAATAAATTAAATTAATTTCACAGAATGACAGAACGGTCAGGGTTGGAAGGGACCTCTGGAGATCATCTTGTGCAACCCCTGCTAAAGCAGGGCCACCCAGAGCAGGCTGCACAGGATCACGTCCAGGCAGGTGTCTCTCTGAATGTCTCCAGAGCAGGAGACCCCACAGCCTCTCTGGGCAGCCTGTGCCAGGGCTCTGTCACCCTCAGGGTAAAAAAGATCTTCCTCACATTCAAACGGAACTTGTGCTGCACTTTGTGCCTGTTGCCCCTTGTCCTGTCACTAGGCACCACTGAAAAGAGCCTGGCCCTGTCCTCTCTCCCTTAAGTTATCAAGCATAAGACAAGGGTTGCAGTAACCCCTCAAGCATTCAACCAGCTACTAAAATACCAGCACTGCTTTGGGAGCACTGCTATTTTCTTCAATACTTCACACCTACACAACGATCATGGGAGGGCCAAGGTTGTATGGCCTATGACTGGACAATCCAGCTAATCACAGTCATCCCTCCTACTCCAGGTGCACCGCTTTGCTTTCTTCTATCAACCTCTCAGCACTTCTGAGCCTGTTCACATATTCACAGTACCTCTCTAAAGGGGCCTTTCCTTTGACTACAGCCTTTAAATGCTACTGCAGTATAAACGTCACCATTTTCAACGCTACCCACAATACTACCCACTATGGAGCCTCATGCTGCTTTTATTACTCTATCTTGCTACTGCTCTGCTTCTGGCTCTGGACCAATTCCTTCTTTAAAACTCCTTTTGAAAGGTTCAGCTTGAGAACACTGTTCATTTAACTACTGACAGTAGGTTCATACATTCAAAAGCACTGCTGCAGAGCACAGAAACTCACTAACTTTCCTAGACAAAATTACTCACAGTTTTTAAAATTACTCAAGAAAAAAAAATTGGCTCTTTTTCTTCTCTCTCCCCACACAAATATGTAGCTAGATGTGTGAAAAGCCATTCTGTAAACAAAATTATTTAAGCAAAATTAAACCTGTTGCTTTGGTCTTGTGCAAATCCTATGTCAATCCTGTGGTTGAATTTAACCCTGGCTTAAGGTTGCGTGAATGAAGACAACCCTTTGCTGTCTGAGATGATGTCGTAAACTGTATGGCAGAATGATACCCCTGAATGGGCAATGTGGGGTGATACACAGCATGCATCACCAACAGAGAAGTTTTCCGAGAAAGATGTACAGGAGCTGGGAGATGCAATCATCTGTGCAAAGTGTTCAAGAATTAAATCAATTGTCTTTAAATTAATTGGGCCAGGGAGATGAGATAACAGGCTGACAACTAAACGCTGCTTGGAGGGATGCAAATTTCATAAAACGGTCGGAGTACGGTGCAAGATAATTCATAACAGTGAGACAACCTATTCCACTGGACTGCAAAATTGGAAGAGCTGAAGAAGGGTCTGCAATGCGATGAGTTCTCAGTAGTTCACAACGACTGATAATCTTTGCACTTGGTTTTAGTAAAAAAACCACCCACATTCTTGTGACCTTCTTCACACTACAAAAATCCTTATTCATAAATATAGCCACCATGGCTGTATGTCACAGCTGTATGTGGAAGGGTGGGAAGGATTTTGGGAGCCTTTTTAGACATCCCTTGTCAGGGGATTGTTGATTCATGTCTGGTGTCATACCCAGTGTGACTCGGCTCTAGCTGAAGTAAGCAAAAAAATATTCTGTGATAATTTGCCTTAAGTTTTTCCTTCCCTTATCCTTTTACACAGCAGCATAAAGTAACACAATAACAAAGCAAAGGTACCATGTCCCTGTTGCAGACTGTATATGGGCTGATCATATTTGTTGTCCTCCATCCCCTCCAACAGGAAAATCTCTCCAGTGAATGGTTTCCCATCCTCATGTGTCACCTGCAGGGGAAATAAAGTTTGGAACTAGCCTCAGCATCTGGCTGACAGACTGCAATGACATCTCCTCCAGGAGAAGGAATTCCTCCTGGTGAAGAGGGGACTAACCTGATGTGAGAAAGCAGATTTGTAATAATTCAAAGCTTCAGAAAAGGAGACAGTGGCTGATTCTGGAGGCTGCCCCTCTCCTGACAGGTTTATAAGAGCACCAGAGGATTTGGCATGAATCAATGCTCTCTACACTGGGTGGCTAGAGAAGCTCATAGTGCTGCCTGTTCATTAGCAGTGCAGAAGAGAAGGGCCCTTTCATCAGTGATTGCAGACTTTTTGCTAGAGGGAGAAACAGTTTATGCTTTTTAAAATTGCCTATTCCTGAAGTACTTCTCATTATAGAAGACTGCAGAGGAAATTACAATTCTGTTATTTTTTTTTTCCACCATGTGAGTACAAAATGAAACAATTCCCTTAATGCATTAATGTGATATGTGCAAAAAAATGTGAGATAAGACTGGGACAAAACCAATGCTGCCTAAAAATCTGTGAAACTCTGATGAGGAAATTGGGCAGATTAATAAGAAAAAAAAAAGTAATTTGCTTCTGATACTAGAGCTAAGCCAATGTGATTTTCATTCCTTTTTCTTTTTCCTTCTTTCTCCCTCCAGGGAATAGTTTATTCATTATAAAATGGGGTTTTGCCAGGACCAGGTGCTATTAAGTAAAAATCCCACGTGTCTGGATAAGTGTTTTACTCACTAAGCTATTACAGAATCATGGAATGGCAGAATGGTCAGGGTTGGAAGGGACCTCTGGAGATCATCTAGTCCAACCCCTGCTAAAGCAGGTTCACCTAGAGGAGGTTGCACTGATTTGCATCCAGAATTTTCTACCAGGGTAGGGAGCAATTCAACATAGGACAGCACAGGCTAAAATACTCTCATTTTAGGGTAGTATAGGCTCTTTTTGCTTTAAGTCTTGCCTCCTTTCTAGGCAAAAGCGATGCTTTCCATCTAGGCTTGGGCACAGCCTGGCACTCAGAATGACCCAGACTCACCCGCCCCTGTAGAATTTAGCAGTGGCTACTGGGGCACAGCTCTGGTTTCTGCCACATTTTAAATTCAGTGCTCGGAGGTAACTGTAAATAGCAGCGCCATGCCTTCTGCTGGCTACACAAAAATCAATGACCATTAACACTATTGATTGTATAAGAAGATGGTTTTAAAAAGTTTGCTAATTGCCCCCTTTTCCTAAAACTTTAATCACTGATGGCCCCATCACTGCTTCCACTTTGGCAGGAGTCAGCAGCCTGTTAATCCAGACCCGAGCTGCAGAAGAGGAGCTGAAAATACCACTTACTTTTTAACAGCACAGTACTACTTACCCAAGTAAATGCTTTTCATTTATATCTTCAGCAGTCCTTGCTACCTGTCTGTAGTTTCTGTGTTTAAAGTCAGGCCATAAATTATAAATGTAATTTCAGATGCAAAATGCATTGGAGACCCAATACGATTTGACAGAGATTCTCTGGACATAGTTTGATGCCTGCCTCCAATTACACCTGAGAGTTTTGTCCAACCTCTGAAAAGCAAAGTGATACAGATAGGTAACCTGGGAAAGACACAAGCCAGCAAGTCCACAGGCACACAGTGCCATGAAAACTCAGAGGAAAGCAGGGTGCAGATCAGATGAGAATTAGTCCCATGCCATGCTGAAGTTAGCAAACCCTAGTTCTCAGCCACACAACACCAGTTTATCTATTCCTTGTGAGCAAAGTCAGGATTTTATTAACCCAGGCTTCATTTCATAGTCAGACTAGACCAAGTGGGGGAGTCTGCTTGCAGCCTCTGCCTTGCTGACATGCTTTGGAAGTGGCCAAGGAGCTTTCCAACCTACTGTCATCAGAGGTCCATCTCCCTCCAGCAGATCTATCTCCAGATTTAGAAAAAATAACAGGGAACAGAAGCCAACATGCCGATCTCATAAAAGGACAACAGAAAAGCAGAATGGAAAGAAACTCCCTCTTCCTCAACATTTGCCAAAGAAATTGGACTTTCTCACCTAAATCTTTCTTAAAGTCTTCTGTGAAGTGCTGTAGAAGAATGCAGCTGGGTTAATTAGCATTGATAATATACAACTATGGGCTGGCTTCAAGGGTGTTGGGTTGGCTGATGTAGATAAGGTGCAGCTGTGGCTGTTCTGTTAGGTGGTTGCGAGCCGATGAAGAGAAAGCGGCCAAGGAAGAAGCAAAGAGAGGAAGAAGCAAGAGAAGAGAGAGCGGGTGCTGGATGAGGCGAGACGAGGAGGAGGCAGCAGAGAGACTGTATGAAGAATGTGCTGGTATGAGATGGTAAAAGAGCTTGATCGTTTGGAGGGTGCTGCAACAAAGTACCAGCAGCCCTCTGAGCTCAAGAGAAATCAGTGAAACAGAGCTCTGCATTTAATGGAAAAGCCATTTTGACTGAACAACTGTATTTCCATTAAAAAAAAAAATCTATTACAGACCTCATACTTGGGTATATAAGAAGAAGGGAGATAAAGAACGTAAGGTATTCATCATTTGTTTACAGATGCAGCCTCCCCAAAGGCTTAATTGTGTTTTGATGATAACAAGTATTCAGTAATGGCACCAACGCCTTAACAAAATGTCACACACAGCTTTTCCTTCAAACCACACCAGAGCCTACTGAAGTCAGGATGGTAAAGTTTATCTTGCCTAAGTTTAGATTTCTAGCTAGGTATCTTAGTTCCACTTATAATCTATGGAGAGAAGCACCCTTTCATATCATGATTCTTCAAACCTGTTATAGTCATCTGCTTTGGTATGAGATCCATCACTCTAACAGGACACAGTTCTCTCTACAGCATATAGAGGCAGTCTCCTATGACCAGCCAGTTGTGGATATCTAAATGTGGTCAAATGGATTCCACTCTTTCAGACTTTGCATTGGCTTAGCAGGCTGTGGATGAGAGGTCAGCAATATGTTCTAGTAGAGTTAACCAGTTTTGAAGACTTTAGTCCTGAAAACACACATTGCATTTCAGTATTTTGCACTTGAAATAAGCAGGGTCCTTTAGCCAAGCCACAAACCGTTTTGCTGGAAGACATTCCTTATTGCACTCCTTACAATAGTATCGAGTTCACTCCTGGTTTCAACATGTTATATTTTTCCTGAATGTTCCATTTTCTTTTGATTTTCTTATCTCACTTTGCCTCCCCATCCTCGTTCTCTGTTTCCTTCTTCTTTTTTCAGAGTCTTACCTTCATTGTCACCATGTTTTCTGTTCCCCTTTTCTTATTGCTTTTATTTAATACTATTTGTTGTTCCTTATCAACAATCCATCTTTTTAATACACTTCTTAAACTTACACTTTCCAAAACCTTTGGAATAGAAAATCAGATCTATTCTTGTTCCTCTTCAAAACACCTATTAAATGTGTTAATATACATTATATTTCTGAACATTATAATAAATAAACACAAATTCAGGAGAAAATCCTTTACGCTCAGACCATTTCCCATGTAAAGGTAAAACCTTTCTGAAAACTACAGACCCCTAAAGGAAAATAAATTTTTATCCCTTATCAGTTCTATCCCTCAACTTTCATTTCCTAGCTCATGTTCACACTTCCCTCAATAACTTTTGTAATACAGCTCAGCTCAGCCACTCAAAGCTCTTTGAAATCAAACCCGCCTTGTTTAGTCTCTCTCCTGTTTAAGGAACAGATTCAACTAAGAACTAGCCTCAAAAATAGCTTTGCTATCTTCAGAACCTTGCATATCAGCCCTAAACACAACCAATAAAAGTCCATCTGGCATCCCAATTGTTCCTTACCTCTTATCTAATGCTTGCAAACCATCTCCAGTGGGGTTAAAAACAATTACTAGTTTTCTGTATGCAATACAGAACGCAGGACAAGATTGTCACTGGCTAATTAAAGCTAGGAACTTGGACATGGGGACTCCGAGGAGCTCTCCACAAGATCCCCAAGCTCATTTCAGAAAGGTGCACAAACAAGTCAGCAGAGCTCTACTGCTTCTGGGATAAATGCATACGCTGCCCTTTGCCATGAAGATACGGGATCTCACCCAGCACCAGCCCAGCTCACTCTAAGCAGCAAGCTGCACTGTACGCTGTAAACTATAGCCCTAAGCTGTGGCCTTTGCACCGCTGTGGTAAGAGCAGAGAGCGTTGCAGCTGGAGGTCTGTCAAACATGGTCTTAAGTATTTTCTAAAATGTTAAAACTGTCTGAAGATTTCTTTTAGGTCATTGCTAAAGACTATTAAGGGCCTTATTATCATCCGTGCATTTACATACTTGGAGCCTGGTATAGAAAAGCACTCAAGTGCCTGCATCCAGCAATGAGCATCTGACAAAACCCTCCTCTCTCAACAGCTGCCTTCCCCTGCTGCTGGCTACAGCCTCCTTCAGCTCATTTTCAGTGTGTGGACATGCAAAACCCAAGATAAATACTGAGAACCTTCAGCTTGTATAAATCCAAGCTCCCAGTCCAGACTGGCTGTTTAGCCCTCTTACCCAGGGGATCCTCTTCTTGTGAGCATTCTCCAAGCACACCTACCCCACCAAGCCAACCTACCCTCATCCAAAACCCTCCAGGAGAATGCCCTTCATTTCACGTGACTGCCCAAAAACAGGGCAGGGAGCTGGCAAGAGGAAGGCTTGTTCATCTCCCATCTGATTTTCAATCACTTTGAATCACACACTTCACCTCACTGCCCATTCGAGGACCCATGCAATCCAGGCGACAGTGCTTTTGAAGTCAGCCCTTGAGTGCCTGCCGCTCTTGCTAGTCTGCTTCATCTAAAACACTGTCATTTGGCCACAGTACCCAGCCCTGGAAGAACACAGCCTGCTATTCAACAGGTACCACAGCACACTCTTTGCCACAGGATAGTGTGATGACCACAGGTGTAAGAAATAGTGTGATGAGAGGGGAGGAAAGCAAGAAAAACACTTCCATGGTGACCAGCATCTGTCATTACTTTGTACAACACTCCCTAAGCTTTAATAGCATCCTATCGTTTCTGGACATTTGAATAGTAAAACTCCGTCTATGACCCAAAGCATTGAGACAACTTAACAATTTAAATGCATAGTAAAATGTAGGTAGGCAACTAAATTGAAGGGTGCAATCTTTAAAATCTGTATCAAATTTTAACCAGTGCCTTTGAACCTTAGAAGCTTTGAGTTCACACTGACAGCCTTGAATCCTGCACAACACGTAACAGTATTGCAAAATACCTTTAATCCAAAAATATGACTATGGAGCACTGCTGGAAACAGAGTAAGTGATTTCAGCCCTCTTTGGTGCCTGAAAAGGCTCAGACTATCCTGTGCTACCTTCCAGTGGGATATATAAGCTTCCAGGCAAGTCTGCAGCTGCAGGCTTTTCTTCTCCTTGTAGAAATGAGTCACTGCATCCTAGCCCAAGCATACTTAGGTGATCCCTCACATATCACTGTCCAAACATTTTTAAAAATCTTTCAAGTTTTTAAATTATACCAATGTAATGATGCCAACATTTCCCCATATAACTTCTGCTCTTGTTTCAGTCCCCTTACAGTTCGAAATCTTTTCCTAATACCTCACCTCAATTTATCCAACTGCATATAGAATTATTGTTTCTCATCCTGTCCCACAGTGGGAATGGTAAACAACCAAAAAATGCCTTCCTTATAACAAACTTAATTGTATGCAGTTGTCATGTCTTGTCTTTTCTGGAATAAGCAGGACAAATTGCTTAGCCTTTACTTCTGCTTCTACATCTGTTGTTATTGGTATCGCTTTCCTACTGACTTTTGGTTATGTATATGTTTCTTTCTAAAAATGCATACCAGTACATTTAAAATAGGGTGTCAAATGAGACCACACTGTCTGAGGCCAAATCAACCTGGATAAAGATAAGAAAAAGAAAAGACTGATCAGTTGCAGACAATGTATATGGTATCCAAGGAGAGCACGTACCTTCTCTGCAAAACTGTCACATCTGCTACTCACATAAACTTATCTCATGCTGCCCCTGGATCCTTTTATTCTGGCTTCAGGCTTCACTACTTCCTGTGCATTTTATTTCCATTTTGTCCATATACTTCCTGAACATTCTTTTTTAAAAATTTCATTTCATATTTTTGATTACAGACTATTTTTCTAATGAAAAGATGTGGGAATTCTAACCCTGTTCCCAACAGTGCCTACAGCCTTTCCTGGGCCAGGGCCACCTGCAAATTCAAATTATCTCCTTACGCCATTGAAAAAGGTGATAAAAATTACTAAAAAAATTCAGTTTGTTGCTGGACTTCTTAATGCCAACAGCTGTCTATCCACCCTATAGTAACATAAGTCAGGCCAAATTGCTCTCTGCAATGGGAGAGTGCCAAAATCCTTTCTGAAGCTAAAATATCCAATCATAATGTCTTCCTTCTTATCGACTAGGCCAATTACACTGAAGAAAAGGAAATTAGCTTGACTTGACACAAACTGCTATCAACAAAACTGTGCTAGCTCTCTCTTACCTCCCTTCTTGCCTCAGAGATTTACAAATTCATTGTTTAATCATTTGTACTAGTGTCTTTCAGGGTTTGAAATAAGGCTGACTGAGTCATTATTCCTGAGACCCTCGTTTTTGCTTTCATTTTTTAAAGACAAGAGATATGTTTGCCTTTCTCCAGTACTCATCTGTCCTCCATAGCTTCTCAAAGGTAATCAGTAAATGTTCTAAGGTTGCTTCAGCAATCAGCAAACAATAGATTTTATCAGATTAATGTGTCTAACATCTTACAGATGAATTTATTATGTTTAACCTGTCTCATTACCATCGGTCCTGTTTTTTGCAAGTTTGGGCTCTGTTCTGAACCTTATTTTGTTGATGGTGGTAAGAATTTAGTTGCAATTCATTCTTTTCCTGAAAATTGAAGCAAATGAGGTCTGGAACTTTTCAACCTCTGTTTGACTTTTCGCATTTGTGTCATCTATTTAAAGCTAGTGAGCCTCTGCAGCTCTCACCCCTGCTTTTGACTCCTCCTGTCAGTCTTATTTCTGATTTGCCTTATTTTGATTAAAACTCTTAGGGAAAGTGATGAATGAATCAGAGCACCAGCAGCACCAGCTATTTATAAGGTGCCATTTGATAGTCAATCTCCAGGCACTCCATTTGTGTTTGTACCCTCACTGGAGCTAACATAATTTGCCAACACCTCCATCCAGTGCAAGGTCTAAAGGTTAACTCTGCTGCTGCTTTACAACAGATCTTGAAAGTATGGAGAGATGGATGGATGGAAAGACAGCTTAAAAATCTATCTTTTTGTCTCTGAATGAGTTCAGTATCCCAAAGGAAAAGAATGCTTAATATTAAAATATATAGTTTCATATATGTCAGCATAGCACAATAAAACGTTGCAGTGTCACCAGTGCTAATACATCACTGAGATGTTCAGATTCCCCAAAAGATACATATGATGTAAAAACCTGAGACAAATAGTAGAAGTAGTGCATACCCTTTTCAGGGAAAAAAAAATGGCTGTTTTCTCTCAAGCAGGGGCAGTGGTTGCTCACAGTAGAGAGACCATTGCTCATCAGAAATAAATAATTTAGAAATTCTCTCTATATATAACTTCTGTTAAATTTATTTCTAATGATTAGAAATGCTGCCAGGATATCAGTAGCCTAGAATTAAGATAATATCAGAGAGAAGATAAAATCTGTAGCAGAAATAGCGTTCTAGCACAGTGGTGATTTCATACACCCTGTGTTCAGTCTGGGAGCCATAACGTGGGTTCTTTGCAAGACTGTCCAGGGCAATAAAAAAAAATAAGTACTTTTACTTGCAGCACCTGCTGTTGTACTTTAGAAGGAGAATCTGCATCTTCCAGCAGCAGATGGCCCTTCCACAGCTTCGTACTTTCTTGGTGAAATTTTGACCTTTCTAAAGTTGTTTCAATAACCCAGTTAATTCTGAAGCATAAAAAAATCTAAGGCTCATGAAGAAGTTTAACCCCTCTTCATGACCCAATCTTACGACATTTACAACCCTTCTATTGTTTTTATGTTCAATAACAAGGTTGTAATCTTTTGCCATCCAACTTTATTTTTGCTTCCAACGACTTTACAGGAGCAACATAACCATTGCTCATTTGCTGCAAAAGCCCTGAAGTGTGCTGGAGCTTCTCTTCTTTCCCACCCATGCAGTGTACGTCCTTGAGTGCTGACCTAGCTGGTGCAGCTCCACAAGCCACTGTTGACTTTTCTGAGAGTGTTGCTTCCCCTGCTGGCCTGGTCTTCTCTTCCAGATAGGAAACACTGAGCTGCTTTTGAAGATACTAATCTTCAAGTCAGTGAAAATAGTCTAAATCAGGCATGTAGCACCTCTTTCCCTCCCCTACTTGCCAAATAGAGAAAACAAGGAATTTTGGAGGGTATCATCTTATATTCTAAGTAAATATAGTAAAATAGGAGAGATTAATTCCTCATCTCCCATGCTTTCATTTTCCCTCACCGTGGGCTGTAAAATGGGCCTGGGCATCTTGCTCAAACCTGATAGCTATTTTCAGATAGCCAAAGCTAGGTGGGCTGAATGCCATAGCTGCTGTAGCAACCCAGAGTCAAGAGCAGTCTTTCCACTGACTTCTGCTAACAACTGATTGGCCAAACCTTGCGAGAATTTGACACTTTCTGAAGAAAATTTATGAGCAGTGTTAGCAACTGTGGCAGTAGCTAGGATAACCCCTGTACCACAGGAGCTGTTCAGTGTCTTGCAGGAATGACTCAATACAAAGGTGCAGCAATAACAGGGGATGGCAACTGTTGACTTGCTCTTCTGACTTGACTGTTCTCCCACTGACTGTTCTCCCACTCTGTTCTCTCAGCACAAAACTCTTGGAATCACAAATTTAAATGTATTTATTTCTTCATTTTTACATCAAATAATTAAATGTTCCTTTCCAACTCATCATTGAAGACCTTCAGTCTAAGGCATATTACATGTGATCAAAATTATATCACTAAGCATTTGGCTATTGTGTAAAAAGCTTTGAATTCTGAGCTGTGTGTACTTCCCAGCTTTCCCTCTCTCCCATGAGCACTGGTTAAAAGGGAAAAGTCATGGGGATAGTGCTCCCCTCTGAGCTGAAGCACAGAAGTTCATTCAGTTAGTCCGGCAAAGGTACAGCATTTATATAAACTGGCAACCAGATTAACTCTTCTGTCTATCAGAACTGAGGGTCTAGAAATTCCCACAGGCATTTCTCAGTTTTGTACAGTGCAAAGTAGAATTGCTCTTGCCTAATTTTGTGCATAGACTCACAGTTGGCTGCACTCTTCTTACACTGAATGGAGAGAAAGAGGCACCTCCACAGGGCTGTCTTACCTGTGGGTTGCATGATTTGCTTTCTGAGGTACCTGTGTCTCCCTGCTGACAACAAAGGGAGACTACTGATGTTTTTTTTTTTTTTTAGATGGCTGCATTAAATGAAGTGAAAATAGCCTGTAAGTGGCTTCCCTGTTTCCTTTAGTAGAGCTGCCACTTTGCCAGACTTTGTTGAACATACTTCACCTAACATCATTGTGACAATCCCAGGCTGCTGCACCTGCTTGTTCCATGGAATATCCCTTCTGTGTCCCAAGCTGGGGACAAAGCTGACAAACATACATGCCGTGTGAACCAGTGTGCCTTCTTATACTGCTTCTACTACACGGCCAACAGTATCATGCCAGAGCAGGAATTATATTTACCTTGAAAATGGTATGCACATGGAATCTACTTTTACTAATGATGGACTAAAGGAAAGGGCATATCTGAGGTCCTGCTCCAGTTATGAGAAACTATAGATGTCTGACCTGTATCTTTTCCATTTTTTACAAAGTGAACCTTACATTTCACAAGGGAAAAATCAGGATACGTAGGTCAGAGAACTGTTAGCACCAGAGTCTTATTAATAGTAACTACTGTACAAAAGCAGCAGTTTCCAGCTTTTATACAGTATTACATTTGCTTGATGCAGATGAAAAGAAATTATTCATGAGACAATGGAAAAAAGGATGTAGGAGGGTGAATGAATCACATTGGAAGAATAGGAAAAAATGAAAGTGGGGGCAAAGTTTCTTGAGCATGCTGTGTCATCACCAATGAAAACTAATTTGCTATCTAAGTGGAATACTATTAACTCTTGCTTGGTTGGACATAATTCATGGCGGAAGAGGGAATATTTCAGTCAAATTGAATGACATCAATTTTTGGAGAAAGAGAACATCTCTCATTAATTTTTTTCTGGACAGGATCTCACTGACATCTTCACATCTACTCCTGATTTGCAGCCAATTAGTATGCAGTTGCACAACTGGAGCCAGACTTCTTTTGCTGTTAGCACTGCACAGCCCAGTTGCCTGAGACTGAAATTAAGTGAACACAGGGAAACCATACGTTCTCTGGAGAACAGGATTAAAAACTTTTAGTGAAGACATAGTTTATCTGTTAATATTGTAGTTAATGATAGGTATTATTGGTTTTCCTCTTGAAGTCTATGTTTATATTATCCAGATTACTCCTGCTTTGAAACAGGAATAAGGAATGCTCTCAAAAAATTTCTGCTTCAGGGATACTAGCCTTTGGTAAATTAGAACTAACTAGTCTAGGATTCCTAGATTTATAAGAGGGGGGTTGGCTGTGCATATTACACAGAACTGACTGTCACACTGGATTTTTATGCAGGTTTGTAGCAGAAAAAATCCTGCCTGGGTCATCCAGTCTCCCCTTTATTTTTTCAGGATTATATCCTCCTTCTCTCTCTCCCTAGGGAGACCACTTATTCTATATGCAGAAATTTCAAAACATACTTATTCATGTCAAAGCCAGAAAAAAACCAAAACAAACCTCACAGTTTTATATTGTGCCACAGAAGCTAAAGTTAAGGGTTTAGCCTAGATAGGAAAAGTGACACTACTTACAGGGGCACTCGTTTTCATGTGCAGTTTGTTTCCCATTTGGGCTGCCAGTATATCTGCTTCTGCCTGGTGTCTAAAGGGGTGTTCCCACCAGAGAGGAGAGTGACCTGGGCTCTCTGTGCTCCTTCATATTGACTCCTCCACTATTCTTTTACTGAAACCTTTCCTAGCACCTGATCTGAATCAGCAGCATATTGCAAAATCTACAGTGATCCTGTGTAACCTTTCAGGATTTCTCATTTGTAGGCCACAAAGTAGTCACATGGCAAAACTTGGGGAAAAAAAAATATCCCCAAATTGTCCAGTTTTCTCGGTACTACATGGCTCTGGGCTACCTAACCTATGTCTATGTTGAAATTCATGTACGTAAGCCCCACAGGACGGCCCAGGCACATTTTCCTTTACACCAGGCTGGATCTCCACGAGCAGCTTCCAGGATGAAAGCTCCCACCACAAGGCCAGTACCAGGTTCTCACGTCTCGTTTCCCCTCCTGATCTTTCCTGCTCAGTGCAATATTTTCACAGCAAATCATTAAACCATTTCACTGTGATAATCTGGAGGACACCCAAACTTCTCTGTAGAAATATTAGGTGTAGTTTAATTGGAAAATTTTTTACAAACCCTTCACACTCCCCAGTTGATAACTTGTGCCCTTCGTTCATCCCCTTCACTTATGTTACAGCCCAGGTCACTCCAAATAACTGATCTGCTTCAAAGTGACCTGTTTCTTTGTGTTAGCCTCTGCTCCTACTCTGCTCCTACTGTCTCTAGGGCTGTCTCAATGTGCAGCGTCCTTGGGTGCACTTTCAGGAATGGATGAAATCTTTGTTCTGTCACAGGAAAACATGCTGCCCTTGAGAAAGTTGTTCTCAATTTAGGCTCAAGATTGTGGCTTGGGAGATTCTGCCACAAACTACCCCTTGAATGCACCACAATCATGTGGTATTTCTCCACATCTTCTGAAGGGTCTGGAGAGATCTGCTGAGATGTTAGTACTCAAGTCCACAGTACGTCTTGCAGGATAACACCTAAGGTACTTTATGCACAAATGCCTTTGCAATGACAAGAAGAAAACACTTCTATCTGAACCTTGTTTTTTTAAAAAATATGGAACTGGCCTCAGGTAGCTCAATACATCGCATATAGCTACAACAGAGATAAGCCCTTTGCATCAGCTGAGCATAGGGCCTGAGAGGCTTTGGCTTGCAGGAGATGAGGTGATGCATGATGCTAGAAGTGTCAGGAAAAAAGGCCTAGAGCTCAGTTTCGGTGTAGGCAATGCAGGGAGGAGCGGGTCTGATCGGCTGATCTTGCTTCTCCCCACTACAATGAAATCTCTGTCTTCAGACAGAGAGAGACCAAGGGAGTCCATCTAGGAATGACATAAAGGTACACAAAGCATGAGGAGGGAAAGGAAATGATTAATTATTATAGTTAAAAGAAACAGTATTACATGTCCACAAGCCTGCAGGTAATAAAGAATTACCATTTCTTAGCCAAGGAGAAATTACACCTATACAACATCTGAATGAGAATGCGGTCCACTGAAAGTAATTCTTTCAGAAAGGACATCAGAAAAGCTTAGGAAAAGTACATCACCGGACCACATCTCTGCCAGAAGAGCAGCTCTGCTGAGAAGTGTCAGAATTGGATTTACAGCCGTTCAAACTCATCCCAGCTCTGATCATGGGAGGTGTTGTGTGTATCTGATGATGCTTTTCCAGGGGCAAGGCTGGGCTTTCTTGGTTGTTGTTTGGGTTTTTTTTTCACTAACTAGTAATTATTCCAAGATAGAGCTATATCTAAGTTTATTGAAGAGCTGGATTCAGGTCCAACAGGATGGTAGGACCCAAAGCTGTGTTGTTTTTCTCAAAAACTTGAAGTCAAAACTCATTGCAACCAGCAGGGCACTCCACAAGGGCAGTGTAATGAGTTTCCTGCCTGCATCAGAGTGTGGCACTGGCATAAGGATAAAGCAAAGAAACTAGGGGCCCTTTCTAAAACACCTAAGCAATTATTCCATTTTTTAAAGAATCTGATAATGCTTTGAAACTGTAAGACAAAATGCTGAAAGTTATAACCTTCAAATTTGAAGGGCCAAGGAAAAGAAAGAAAGAAAAAGAAAAACAAAAAAGAAATCAAAGAAATTAGGAAGAAGGGACGAATGGTTATAAAAGTCTTTAAGGAGACTGTATGAGAACACTGGCCTCTCGCGAGGGTACAGGGCAGCATGGTGGGGGTATTTGTAGTGTGTCGGCCCCGGCTGGAGGCAGGTGCCGCCCCCGCCCCTGCCCCTGTCCCTGTCCCTGTCCCTGTCCCTGTCCCTGCCCCTCAGCCGGGCCGGGGGCGTAAGGGCCGGGCCGCGGGGCGAGGCAAGGGCAGGGAGACACTCGCCAGCACGGGCTCGGCTTGGGGAACCCAGTTAAATGCGTTACCGATCGCACCAGAGTGGGATAATGAGAAATAAAACAAATTAAACCCGCCGCCCCCCACCCCTCCCTCCTCCCCGGGCCCGGCTCCGCTCCCGCTGTCCCTCCCCCCTGAGCGGCGCCGGGCCGGGGGCTGCGGTGGGCGCACCCCGGGCTGTCCCGGCCGCTGCTGCCCCGCCGGGGGAGGGTCCTCACCCCCTGCCCGGCCCCAGCGCGGGGCCCCCCGCGGGGCGCAGCCCCTCAGGCCCAGCCGGCTCCAGCCCCCCCGGGGGCACCGGCCCTGCCCGCAGCCCGGCCCCGGCCCGGGCTCCTCCCCGCGGGGCCACGGGCCCTGCCCGGAGCCGGCTCCAGCGCGGCCCCCGCGGGTCACAGCCCCCCGCGGGCACCCCCTGCCCCGGGCTGCGGGGGGGAGCTGCTCCCCCGCGGGCTCCGTGGGCTGAGGGGCACAGCCTGCCCCGCCGGGGGCTGCCCTGCCCTGCCCGGCCCGGCCCTTCCCCGCGGGCTGCCGGGGAGCCTCTGCTGCGGCGCCCGGAGCCCCCCCGGCCTCCTCCGGCCCGGCCCGGCCCGGCCCTGCCCCGGGGGGCTGCGGGGCTGCTGCTCGCCCCTCCCGGCCCCCCTCGCTGCCGCCGCTGTTCCCCCCCGCGGGGGTTTTTCCCCTTCTCAGCCCCTTCTCCCCGCGGCGCTGCCCCCGCGGCTGCGGGGCTCGGCCTCGGCCAGCGGCGGGCCCGGCCTGGAGCCGGGGGGCAGCGGCTCTGCCGGCCGGGGGGAGCTTCTGGCATCTCTTAACAGAGACCACCCCGGTAGCCTCCCTGCTAGCAAAGCCCTACCATGTAAAGCTAATACACCTACAGAGATACAGACGTGCATTCTCTTCCCCATCCTTACACGGGGGAGTAAGCGAGTGGCGGTATGGTGCTTAGTTGCTGGCTGGGGTTAAATCATGACAATTTTCTTCTGATAAATTATTCTTATATTTGAGATAAGTTAATTCACAATAAAAATTAATGCACCTGTGCCTAAAATTGAAAACGAGGGAGCATTACAAAGGGAACTGAAAAAAAAAGTCAATTATCCATTTAACTGTGCAGGTTTTATAGTTCATCAGTCATGATATGAGCTTCACTTTCTCTTGAGACATCTCAGATCTGACTTGTGCATTCTCGGAGATTTTTGTTTTGAGATAAAATATCTGGAGCAAGCAGGAGAGACAAATGCTACAGAGGAGCTTGTAGTACTGTCTTTATGGAAGTCTGCACACATGAGCTGCACCTATGTCCTTCTACTGTGATTAGCTGAAATGCTGTCCCAGAGAATCCGCACCACCCTCAGCATCCTCAGGCTGGCCTTGGGGCAGGGAATGAGCTCATAGATGACAAACACAAGTGGAAATGAGATGTGGTTGTGTACTGTAAGTACTGTAAGCATTTGCAAGAAGTGGTTGGATGTGTTCCTACTCACTCTTTGAGCTCCAAAGTCTTCCTTTTTGTAGGACATTTGACATTGTAGGTTTTACCCATGGAAGAACCAAGGCTGTAGCTGCCAAGCCAGCTTGCTCTGGCATCCCAAGATGCTGAAACCCACTTATTTCAGTGAGATGGGACATGGTGGTGTGCAGTTTGGTGCCAGTGCACACAATGCAGGCTACCGTATTCTTCCATCAGCAGTCTGCTTTTGCTGTGTATTTTCTCCACTCTGCTGCTTCCTCTTTGCTCTGCCTCTGTATTTTCCAGCAGGGCTTATATTCAGCTGCCTCTGCAGAAGTACCAAGAGACACTCAAGCTCCCAAAACCTCAAGAGTCTCTAGTAATTTTTTATTCTTACATAATATACACGTAATTATACATGATGATAGAAATAAGAATTTAATTACACTTTATTAAATTGACTTGCCATGTAAACCTGAACTATAGTATAATGCAAATTAAATAGGAAAAAATACTTACTTTCAATATTTTAAAGGGAATTTCAGGCCAACCAGAAAAAAACTCAAGCACACAGAAAGGTGCAATGCATCTCACTCAGTTTCTCTTATGGGCAATGCAGATGTCTGTGCTTAAGCTGTCACGTTGGGGCCTCATTTTAACTGTGATGAGTAAACGATGTTTTTAAATCAAGATTCCTTTTTAATGTTTTAAATGTCTCTTCATCAGCTATAAAGGGATCCCGAGGTGATCTGCTTAAATACAGGCATCCGCAGCTTCAGGCGACCCTCTACTCTAAACTTCTAAAGCCAGATTAAGCATTACTGACAAAAAACCCCAAACACCTGACTGGGAAGATGGGCTGGCTTTTGATTCTCTTACCTAACCCCGTTTCTTATTATTAGACAATGCCTTTTTAAAAGACTTCTTTTTAGTCACAACCACAAGGTTTTGAGGATATTTCCATTCTCCTTCCCCCTGTCAGAGGAATCTTCTCATCTGTGTCTCATGACTGGGATATGTGAACTGCTGACAATTGCTTAACCCATGGATGGAGGCATGGACAAAGATCACAAGAATGCCTTTCTGCTGAGATATATGAGTGCCTGACCCAAAGCCAGGTGACATGAATGGAAATCTTCCTAATATCGTCACTGAGATTTAAATTAGGCTCATTGTCTTGCTGACCTACAGGAGACTAAAAGTGATGATTATTTATAAATATTGCTTTTGGCCCTGGTGAGTATGACTGTCTGTAATACATATACCAAATAGATGTATCATTAAGGAAGAGACGATATGAATGGCTAATTCACCGACCATTTATTTCTAGAAATCTGGGTTCAAATACCACTTCAGAAACATAGCAAAGATGTATGTTACAAAACACCTCTGTCTGCTTAGCATGGTGACAAATTCAATACATCTGGTATATATTTAAAGAGGAGATTGGGAGATGATTCAGTGATTAGAAAACTGTATTGTAATGAGACTTAATAGTTCTGTACGGAGGATCCCCAGGGATCCTCTAGCAAGAGCTCTGTCAACTCGATACCCACAGTGAAGAGGACATCATTGAAAACCAGCATTAATCCCCTCATTCCATTACAGTTACCGGGCAACTGCAAGTGTTGTGATAAAAGTGAAAAAATGGGTAAGTAACTAAATTTCATTTTTAGTTGCATTCTCTCTAGGCAGACACTACATTCACTTCACTTTTATTAACAACATTGCTAAAAATGTATGTGTCCTGCAATGTCTTGTCATATGAGGATGATGACCCTAATACATTGTTTTCCTCTTTAAATTCTCTCCTGCACTGGAATCAACATCAGGGTTTTTATATACATTTCTGTGGCTTTTTTTTTTAAATCTTGCTCACTAACTTCATCAATTAGCAGATGTCGTTCTACATGAAGGCCAAGGAGATGCTTTTTTTTTAAATGCAGCTTACAAAATCATTAACCTTCTTGTGGCAGCTTAAATATTCACATATCTTCATTGCACATTCAGTTAGACAACAATAGGTTTCCCAAAGAAAAGCTTAACAATAGTATGGTGCCAAACTAATTGTTTGGCCAAGTACAGGAATGAGATGGACAAGCCAAGTAATCATCGTAGAACACACTGGTCCCAAAGAGGGCTCTGTGTTTACAGGGACATACATATTCCAAAGGTAATTTGGAAATGTTTCCTATTGTGTATTTCAATAGAAAATAAAGTGTAGTTTCTAATTTACTTTGTGGCGTATGATGCACGGACTCCGGGAGTGGATCGAAGGCACGAAGATACTCGAAGACACCTTGAAGACACTTGATTAAAATCAAGCAATTCTTTTATACCTTTACAGGGGGCTGACGTGTCAGCCTGTAACTATGCTCAGTAATTTTCCGCTCTTAGCTCTTTTTTCTATTGCAGACACAGCAACTTAGCAACTCTCTTTATCTACAAGGCCACAAACTCTGCAGACTACTCTGTATCTTAAAGTTTCTCTTCTTGCTCCCATGGCTTCATTCTGACAAGCATAACTGTGTCTCTCTCCCAAGGTTGGTTTTCGCTCACTGATGCCATTGAGCTAACTCGAGACATACCCACAACTTTTCAGAAATAAAGAGTCTTAAAGTGTTGAGAAGTGTAAATGCCATCTGCTTGGGATGTGCCCTCTATATAGCAATATTATAGGAAACTTCTTGCAGAAAGTTCTAAATCTTAACCATTAATCCAAAAACAATAAAACTGCCTTTGCAGAACTGGTTTGTTTTGGGGTTTTTTGGGTTTTTTTTGGGTTTTTTTGACTCCCCAAAATGTGTTACTGTGTCAAATTTTTTTTCTAATTAAAATTAAGTGGAGAACACAGAATTAACAAGAAAACTGGCACACCCCCCAGTGTGAGCAGAACAGTGATTCAATTTACTATCCAGCCCTTCACAGTGTTCAGCAAGGGCTTAGGAAGTAACTCATTGTTTCCAAAAAAGTACAGATTCTTTTGCTGCATATCTCAGCTATGGAAAATCTGCATGGAAGTTCAATAACATTATATTGTTATGCCCCTGGAAACCAGGGTACTCTTCTACACTAATTTCTCTTGATAGGTAAGGCTGGGCTCGTAGGTTGGTACACAGAGTGATGGGCCAAACTTTGTCTCTGCAGCCTTCTTAAGTATTCCTGACCCTCCCTATTATAAAAACTACACCAGTGGTAAAGCCAAAGAACTTCTTGCATTCATCTTCCCTCCCTTCTAGGCACTCCAAAGCCCTGATGTGCTCACCTCTCTTCCTGTGGTGACTTTGCTGTGTCTTTTTTGTCATTCTGTACTTATTCCACATATTTATGGCACTCTGATTGAAGGTTCAGGTAGCTTTCACTCTGCAGAATATAGATTCTGTATGTACAGTGTAAACATACCCCTTGCTTTCTTCCCGTGCTCATTACTTATTTGCAGTAAGTTTTATGATAACCCGAAGCGTTACCAAGCATGCTTTGGTACACCTATACAGAGTATTATACCCACATAACTAGGTGGTACTAATTCTGTAGATCTTGCAATGTAAATAGAATATGGGAAGGACAAAAAAAGAGAAAAATAAAGCATAGTGAAGAGATGAAGTGACAGGTCATACGGTGGCAACATTACCAGCACAGGAAACAATTGCCAGAAGCTGTGGTTCCTGCTCTGCTCCGCTGGCTGTGGCTGCCTCCCCCTGCTTTAATTTCTTGAGTATCACAGATGTTCATCTATTATCTCTAGTTCTGTCACTTTTATACACAGCAAATGTGTCACAGATGCAGGGAAGGATGTTTACTTGAAACTGGGCCAAGCATAATATTGTGTTTAGGTGAACGCAGCTCAACTTCTGTCACTGTAAGTTGGTGTTTGTTTTTTTTTTTAATTTTTAAAGATTTTGCAGGTTTGAAACAGGTCTGAATTTTGATAATAATCCCAAAGAGATTTGGGTTAAGATGTGATGTGATGAGGTATGAGAGCAGAACTTGGTCTGCTGTATGCAGTGGCTTTAGGGAAGTAAAGATTTTGGTGCCTGTTGCACAGATTGACACCTATAAGATTAATAAACATTGCCAATAATGCACATTTGGCCTGAGGATATAACAGTTCTTCAGAAACACTGTTAATTAGTCTCACAGTACCCTTCTGTGTAGTTAGTGCAAGCTTTTATTATGCTTATTTTACAAAATACAGTGAAACACGGAGGGTTACCTTATTACTCCAAGACCATTCAAATCAGTGGCAGGTGGAAATGTCACATTGCCCTTGCCCTTGCCTAGTGTCAGGGCCGTGAGGGCACCAGTGGGCCTCACTGGTCCTGACCAGCCTCACTGGGGTTCTCCTCACACCTACCTACAGGTGCAAGACCTTGTTTCAGCTCAGCCTGGAGCCCTCAGTATGTGCTAGAGCTGTGTTGTAAATGTGCTGGTCTCCAGCTCTGCTGCTTTTCTGGATGGATTTCTTTGTCTCATGCTGCAGACTTGTCTCCAGCCCCGTCTCCTGGATGGGCACCTTGGCCCCACTTTGTAGCCTTCTCTAGCCATGTCTCTGGCCCCATCTCCTTTTGCTCCTGACTTGGCTCCCTGGATGGACTCCAGCCCTGGATTATTGCTTGCCATGTCTGGGGCTGTCAAAGGACTCTGCTACCAGTCCCCGTCTGTTTGCTATGTTGAGGTCCCTCAGGACTTCATCTGGGCAGTGAGGGCATGGCCTGTGCTGGGTCACACTCAGCTCTTGGCTTCCCTTCAGCAGCAGCTGACCCTCCCTGTGCCTAGATGCCTAAATCCCATTTTTTCTCATGTCTTTTCATTGTACCATGGTGTTAGAATAAATATTTTTTTTTTAATTTGCATGTGGAGTGTGACATTATTAAAATGTATGGGAAAATAATGGATTTGTTAAAGCAGTGCAGCCTTGCATTATATTATTCCTGGGTTTTTTTTTAACTTCAAATTTTTTCTGTGGTATAAAACTTCAAATTTTATTTAAGACAGTCATTGTTTGTTTTTAAGATTTTCTAGCCAGATAGACTACAGTGTAACCAAGAAAGCCAGTATCACCAGAGTTATTGAGGATGGGGGTGTTGGCTGTGGAGTCAGCATCTTCCAGATGAGTATCTCTCCTGCAGTCTTATCCTGGCAGACACTTCCTGTAGCTTGCCTGGTACAGATGTTGCCCAGTTCCTCAGTGACAGCTTGAAGGCAGCTCACTGAGGAAGACCAACCACCACACAAAGACACTTCACTCCAAGGCATATTCTATTGCAGTACCCCAGCACAGAGGGTTCAGTTGGTCGTGCTGGATGATGAGTTGTATGTGGACCTGAAAAGACCATGCATGATATCCCTGAAGCACTTTTGCCTCAGAGGGATTTAAGACAGGCTCTCAATAGTCAAGGCAAAAGGAATCTTATTTCAACAGAGTAGCTCCTAAGTGAGAAAATTCAGCACTGAACAGCCACAGCAATTCTTTGTGTGTCACAAAGGCATTGCCCTTGGTGCTGTGGATGTTTATTTTGGTGTGAAAAGGGAGCAATTTCTGTGGCATTTGAGAAGACAACTCAACCCATGGACAAAAAGAGGTCACTGCTTAGTATATGGAAAGGGGAAGGGTGTTGGAAGTTTCATGACAAATGGATTTGACTGGGAAATGTTTCATTTTTTCCAGGAAAACTTTAGCTTTAAACACATTAGAAGATTAATCTTTATTGTCAGTTTTCTTTGAAATGTTTTAGTTTTTCATTAAAGAGAAGAATTTTTTTGTTGGAATAGTGATTCCATTTCTGCATTTTCTGTTGGGAAGACTGATAGGAAATTTTTGACTGGCTTCATAACAGTTACTGTGTTCTTTAAGAAAATGAAGCCTCTGGTGAATACAAATGAAATGTTTTCTGCCAAAAAATCCACTTGTAAATACAAAAAGAACGTTCAGTTCAAGGCATTTTTGTGAATCTGTCCTGTTTTCACAGATGTGGAGGAATAGCTGTGAGAAACAAAGAATTGCTTGACAGAGAAAAGGTGCAAGTATTTATGCTTACCAGTGGATTACATGAATCCTTTCAGTCAGCAAACACACACCTTGGCCATTGCAGGAGGGAAAACCTGATTTTTGGAGTGATTTAGAGCATGAATGTGACAGTCTTATGAATTCCAAGAAACCTGTTGAAAACAAAGGGAATACAAAGAGTGGGACCATCTCAAGTGTCTTGTCTAAAGTAGCAAGGAACAAACCTAATGACTTCTGATTTTTCTGCTTTAAGATCCCATGTTCTACTTCCTGTATGCTCCTGTGAAGCCTGAGCAAGATTTTTAGAAAAACAAGTCAGTGCAGGACAGCACTGTATTGTTAATCTACTCACCATATAAAAGTTGAAGCCAAAACAAGAAGAGTATTCTCTAGGTTTGGCCTGCAAATTTCCTTTTAAACTAAAAAAAAATTTAAAAAATTAAAAAATAAACCTCCCAAAATGAATTAAAAGAACATAAAGCAAGAGCAATAAGCTACTCTAGGGAAAGTTTTATAGGTCCGTTACTATACACACTTCAAGGCCTCAAAGGGAACAAGGCCTTGTTGATGTGCATGGAATAGCTATAGAAAATACCCCCACTTGTGCCTTATTGCGTAATTAAATGCTATATAAATTCTTGATGTACTATGATGGCACACAAGAGAATATAAAAAAAAGAGTATTATAGGAAACCATTGGTTCAAACCAGCTGTCTCCTTCCACAGATAAGCTGATGTTTTCACCTCCTAAAAGGAAGCTAAATGATGCATGACTGAGGGAAGAAACAGACAGCCAAAAGCAATACAATTAGTATTCTGCTGCTGTGTTTTTTAAAGCATAAAATTGCCATGGGTAGTGCTGCTTGGTGTGAAAAGTTTATTTTTGAAACTCCGTCTCAATGAGAGAGTATTTTGCAGTTGAAGATGGTATTTTTCAGTTGAGGTTCTACAAACTGTGGTAAGTATTGATGGGATCCACCTATTTACACCTTTAATGAGTCTCATCATTAACTCAGTTTAAATGATATTTACACCTCTAATGAGTCTCATCATTAACCCAGTTTAAATGAGTGTAAAAGCATTACATTAATTTAGGATTTGGAAGAGATATATCTGTTTCTAGTGAATTAAGAAGCATGGAGTGGTTACAATGACTAGTCCAAGATGACTCAAAGAGTCAGACTGATCTGCCTAAAAAAACAGAGGTACTCCCTTTAGGTCTTTAATAACCCCCAAAAAATCCTTCTGGTATATAGAACTACAACTTACCCACAGAAGCTGAAAATTATGGTAGAAGAACCATCAATTTCCACAACTCCATTGTTATAATTGAAAGGATCTTGATTTACACTTACATTGAATTCAAACTCTGGGCTTTCCAGCAGTGAGACCTGCACCCATTTTGAGTTCTTATTGGCAAGTCAAGTCTGAAATAATGTGTGCCAAGAGGAAACTCAGCACAGTGGCCACCTCTGTGCCAGCTTGGATGCTTGACTTCAAGTTGTTTTAGACATTGCTGGATCTAAAACCCAAACTTCTTGTCCTTAGAAAGCCTCAGCCTGACAAAAGTCTCAAGCGTCAGAGTCTTCACCTCAATTTGCCTTTTTTTCTGTCCTTCTGGAATTTATTTGACTCCTGAGAAATACAGGGATGACAAGAAAGAATAATTAGTTATGGTCATTTCATTTGCACTCAGATAACTGTCATCATAAAAGATTTACTAACACATATCTTGCTGCCCTCCACAGCATACAACCACAGCTGTCCATTTGTTATCCGTGGACTCTGACATTAATAGTCAAGAGATTCAGATCACAATATGATTTTTTTGCCTTAAACTTGTTATAGGAAAACTTAAAATTTGATAGGAATTTATCATAAAGAAATAAGAATGAACCTTTTATTTCAGATTGCTTTTTGCCAAAATATCCTTCCAATAGATAAATACATCAATAAAGTCAATGCTTTGGAAGCATTGACTTTTGAATCTGTTGCAGAAGATGGAGTGCATTTCTCTGCAGCACATTTCCTTTTGGGATCTCTGTTACCAAGGGATCTCTTTTGTCTACTTCTGGGTATAGGTCTCTAGAGACTCATAGATACTGTGTCGATTTTTGTCTGACTAGATGTGAGATTTATCAAGGGCACTGGGGATATTTTGATAGTAGCTCAGGGAATATGGTCAGGGCAGGCAATGGAGGCAGATGAATAGCTTATACAAGGCAACAGCTGAAACAAAACTGCTATGAAAATTTAAGAGACTTCTACCAGTGATTTACATGTGTTCCATGAAACAAACAGTGTCAATATTGTGTATTTCAAAATGTGTTATTCTGATGATGCATATCAAAATGAAAAGTCTACATTTCCAAATTCATTCAGTGAAGGAGGGGAAAAAAAAAAAAGGCTAGCTTTCTCTTGTTTTTTATAAAATCAAATGTGGAAATGACAGAATTTCCCTAAACAGTTCAGTTATTTCTTTTCTTTACTCCTCTCTCTAACAGATGCTGACCATACATGTTGCAGGGGACAGATACTTGGCTTTCAGCACTAGAAACATGGGGATCTACCCCGGCCTTACAAACACCTTTGAATACTTACTGTGCTTGCTGTGGCCATCTGTCATTGATATTCAAAATATTCTTTCTGTTCAGACGGGTTTTTTTAAATCTCATCCTTTTCTGAAAAGACAGACCCATCTTCTGCCTTTGCTCTCTCATAGTATTTCAAAATGGACAAAGTGTATAATGTAATAAAAACCAGAGGGTCCTTCTAGATAGATCTTGTGTGACTGCACATTCACAAATAGTGTTTGATTCTATTAAAAATTATCAAATTACTGGTATTATGTTAGGTCTAGAATTGTAATGCTTAATTCAGTGGGCTATACTTTGTTTTCAACCACTGCTTATTGAGGCAGACTTTTTTTTCAGGGTGGGGGCAACAAAGTGTTTCCTTCCCTTTTAGTCAGTTTTTACTTTTCTCTTTTCTTCAGAACATTTGATAAAGTCCCAGTCCCCCAGCTCAGATTTTGAGATGAGCTTCCTTGGAATCAAATATGGTTGGGATCATTGCCTTGAGGAGAGTGGGGAAGAGGAGATTTGGTAATAAGATGTAGGGATTTTTCTTCCTTTGAAGCTCATATCATGGGACACTTGAATAAGCTGATGACCAGGTTTTTTCAGGGATTCTAGGACTATGCTGTGCTTGTGCATAAAGGCAGTAAAATTCAGTTTCATGTAATAATAATTAGAAAAGCATTATGACAGAAGTAATTGCATTTGTAAGGTTATCAGATTCTAAAGCTGGTGACATTTCTGCTCAATCTTTATTTTTATCACAAAATCATTTTTAAGTCAATTGTTCCCTCTCAAAGGCAAAATAATTGTAAGAACTTAATTTCAGGAGCACAGAGGAAAAATTAAAATGAATCAGCATTTATTTATTGTAATTCTAACCTCCTCCCCTCTTCTTTTTTTTATGGTCTGTGATTTGGGAGAAAGGAGGGTGTGATTCATGTTCTTCAGGGTGGTTAGCAATATGATCACTGCAGAATGCCAGATGTTCAAAGCCTAAGCATAAGAGGGAAAGAGTGGGCAGTTCAGTGGTGTTTCTTCTTGCCCTCAGTGCTCTGCATCCCCCAGGACTGCAGCACTGCTGAGGAGCCAGAGGGTTTCATGACAACACAGCACCACAAATCAATGTGGGTCAACAACTGTAAAGCAGTGCAGGAGTGCAACAACTTTCAGCTGAAAGTCAGTCACAAAGAGCAGGTCAACAAGTTCTGGAGTGTCAGCTCTGCAGAAGATTCTACTGGAAGTTTGAGTAGACGAGAATCCACACTGGCAGAAGGTGCCCCGAGAAGTTGTGGGTGCCCCATCCCTGGCAGTGCTCAAGGCCAGGCTGGATGGGGCTGGGAGCAACCTGGTCTAGTGGAAGGTGTCCCTGCCCATGGCAGGGGAGCTGGGACTAGATGATCTTTAAGGTCCCTTCCAACCCAAACCGTTCTGTGATTCTATGAATACGAGTATACATTCTATATACATGAGAATACATTCTATGAGTAAAGGCTCTTGAGTAGAAAGTCTGAAGATGAATAAGATGAAGTTGAAACTCGTCATGCAACAAATTATTTGCTATAGAAAAAGTGTGCTTTTACTGCCAGTTTGCTGATTTTTGCCTTTAGCTGCCTAATGGGATTTTCTTGGTAAGACGTAAAGGCCCTTTCTGAGAAAAGACACTGTTCGCTGTCTGGGTGCCAGGCTGCAGTGATTATGCCTTAAAATGTAGTGAGGAAGCAACTGGCACTGAATCTGGCTCTGGGAGCTCACCTGCAAATCAGTTCTGTGCACACCTGCCTGCAGTGAGGGGCTGCCCAAAGCCTCCCACAGCTTAAATCCTGGTCTGCGGAGAAGAGACCTCCTCAGGTGAGCATGGAGGGAGTAAACAGTTTGATGGAGTGTGAACTGTCTGCAAAGGTGCTTTGCTGCATGTAAGCATGTTCCAGGGCAGAACTTGGGTAGGTAAGCAATTGTATATAACCAGCATTTATGTATACGATAAAGGATCTCACTTGGGGCATGTGCTTTCATATGCCACAGTAAGAGATAAAAATTCAGTGAAAAAACTCACTCCTAGTGAGCTATGTATAATTGCAGAAAGAAGTGGATTACAATGAGATCAGCCCTTATTGGAGACGCACAGGATTCCTATTGCATTCTTCTTGACGAATTAGAAGACAGAAGTCAATCCAAAATAACTTTTACATGTCTAAACTTTCACTGACTTCACTGGAATTATGTGTGGGAGAGCAGAAATTAGATGACAAACACCTATTCAGTTCCTCACTTAACAGTTTAAAGGAATTATTTCACTTCTTGTTTGGAGGTGGTGATTTCATACAAAATCTTCTATTATGGTCTTCATCACACTGTCAGAAGCAGCTCCTAAGTAAGACTACGCTTATTCTTATAATAAAGAGGCAAAACCATATTAAGGCTGGGAACTTTGTTGTAAAGCAGTGGTGTGACAAACCACATTTTATTGTGGCAGAGAAAGCCTTGTGCCCTGGACTTGTCAGGTGATCTAGATGTACCTTAGGGGATGCTTTTCATGCCCAATCCCTATGCTTTGCCAGTAAAGAAGTTATTAAGAAGGAAAGGGCAGCCAAAACATTTGGGTTTGTTGGTTTTTTTTCCAGAAAATCTAGTCCCAGACTGAAGACAAACCTTTGAAATATTACTGAAGGAAGAAACGATTGCAAGTGTTAAGCTGTTGGAAACCTGGACATAAATATCTTGGCCTGTGTGTGGCATTCATCTGTGATGGGATCCAGGTGGCTGTAGCCTCAGCTGGAACTGGGAACAACACACTACAGAGGAATGAAGCTTCAACATGACCGCATGCTTTAGGAAAAATGCTGGCATCATGCGCAAGGCTGCAGCCTTCTTCAGTCTAGAGCAAACAAACAGCTCAGGATAAGTGTATATTAAAGGAGAAAGAAGTATACAATGCTTGTTTGTCCTGTGGTGACTGTGATTATAAGAAAACTTTAATTGGTTAAGACCTCTATATAATTCTTGAATAAGCAAAGAATAAAAGAATTATCTCTGCCCAAAGAACTGCACAGCTTTAGCCTGTACACCTTGAATTCTGTCCTTATGTTGAGGTGTTTTAAAAAATTACCCCACGCAGACATTTCAGACATCATGTGTCTCTAATTTTTCTGATTAAATGAATAACCTCCTGCAAATCACCTCATAAGTTATTTTGCCTTTTTAGATTTTCTACATCCTTCAGCTTTTCTTTCTGTACACATACAACAAGAAAGGTAGTGTTGCATATGTGTAAATTGGGCTAGAATTAGCTTGTACAATATGCTGCAGAAATATGCTTTAGATAAGGAAAAAGTATGAAAGGATTAATTCTAGGTTTCTGCATACGTGGTATTTACTCCCCATGCTGCCATAAGCATTGAGGGATGAAAACAGAGAGAATGGTAAATTTTAAGAGAGTCAGCATTGAAAATACAATTTTTATGTTTACCACTGTCCTGCTCCAGATACAAATAGCATTAAAACTCTTGTTTCCTGAAATGCGGCTAGTTTTATAGTTAAAATAATCAGGAAAAGAGCATTGGAACAAATGCGTATGTATAAGGAGGAATAAATAAGTGTAGAAAAAAGCCAGTGCTGCTGTACTGCTGTCAGGACATAGCTATAGGAAATTCACAGGTAGTTATTACTGCATTTTACATTCTGTTGGAATGAGATAGTGTTTAAATGCTAATAATGCTCAGATAGTAAAACTGGGTAGGGTTCAAGCATTAATAAAGCAGGTAGTAATCTTCCCTTCATTCTGATGCATTTGCAAAGTTTATCTACCCTCCCAGATCACATCACTGGAAGTAAAACCGTATTTGACATCAGTTTGTTTTCAGTGTGGCCACTACTCTGGAGAGTGCAGTTGGGGGAGCAAAGGATAATAAGGATAGGGAGTGTTTGGGAGTTTGGGAATTTCAGAAGAAACATACATAAAACTGGAATTTATTGCTAGTATTATTGAAATCTTAATAGTCTAATCCAAGGATCAATAATAGTCCAGATCTAATGATAACAGAAAAAAGAATATTTTGATGCAGAAAAAGCTTGAATAGTAACATAATAATGATAGGAATACAGTTAAAAGTATTATTCTTACCCTGCTTAGTTTCTAGCCCTTTTCTGCCTCACCCTTCCCCCTCTCCTAAGTTCCTAAGGTCAGTGGTTTCATTTTGGTGGTGGTGGCGGTGGCGGTGAAGGGGGTGCTTTGGCCATTTGTCAGCATCCAGAGTCATGTGCTGAAGCAGTAGGATGTTTGTGGTGGTAGTTTCCTCTCCGTTATTTCAGGACCCACGTGGGGGTCATGTTTATGTGTTTGCTAACACACTTTTACACCTTACTCTTTATTCATTGCTCTGCAACTCCACATTATATCCAAATTTACTATATATGGTGCCCTTTATATGTGTTAGAAACGTTCATTTGTTCTCTTTGCTGCCCCTAAAGTCAGTTTTGTCTAGCTCCAGGTTGTGCAGCTTGTACAGGTTAAGGCAAGCTCAGATGGAGCAAGCCTGAACAGCCTTCTCCTGAGGTCTTAAAAGCTCAGTACAAAGCCCATGGCTTCTTAGAAGCAACGGCAATACTATACTACAGGTTTACATGGTAATAACCTGCCCGTTTTCTGCAGCCCATTTCCCTCGTGCAGCATTCGATCATTGAATTAGGGATGTCTGAAGACACATCCTGCCCATCCTTTTCGTATCCATTTATGGGCCTGTTATGAGTTTTCTATACAAAAATCCTTAATATTAGATATAATTCCAGAGAAAAAGAAATTAAAATTTTTCATAGATAAATTGATTTAAACCTGTCTTTCTCTTTGTTCTTCAGCTCTCCCAAATTAACTGTGTGTGCCATCTGTTAAGTGGTAGGTTAAAAGACCAACTGGGTAAAAACAA
Organism: Falco cherrug; assembly: GCF_023634085.1. Classification (NCBI taxonomy): domain Eukaryota; kingdom Metazoa; phylum Chordata; class Aves; order Falconiformes; family Falconidae; genus Falco; species Falco cherrug. The sequence goes on along the minus strand of NC_073698.1, from coordinate 11,756,216 downwards.
AGAAAGTGAATTCACTAGATTTTTCTCATATTGCAAACTCCATGTGAAAGGACCATTTGTTTTTAAATGTCTGTAAGAGACCAAGCACATGAAGGTGCTCCTGCAGCTGGAATCTCATCCAAATTACTTGGCAGGAGACCACTAATAAATCAGATTAGAGAGGTAAGACCACTGTTCCTGTCATTTTTAATTAAATTACTTTTCAACAATCCTATTTTTCTCTGCTGAAGGTATTCCAAGGTGTTCAGTGGTGAGTCACTCCATCTCAGACGACCACCCAAAGAAGAGGGAAGATAAAATGCCAATGAAGGGTTGCACAGCTCACAAAGGGCCTGAGAATATTTAGTGGTTTTATGTGATTAACACTGATGAATATAACTTTGATTATCATAGAATCATGTTCACAGAATCATTTAGGTTAGAAAAGACCATTAAGATCATTGAGTTCAACTGTAAAATTATGCTGAATTGAGACATCTATAGCTGAGTGAGTCACTCATCACTCTCTTTATGGAGGGAGAAAGGGTTGGCATTTTTAGGGTGCAGTTCATCTCATCCAACGCAGGTGCTGTGGGATCTTGCAGTGCAATCCCTGGCCTGAAAGCAAATGAACATACTCTTCAGGAAATGGGGGATTTGGTTCAAGTAACAGAAGACTTTCACAAAGCACAGTCCTAGCTCTGTTTGCACAGGTTTCAAAACTCCCAACAAATCCTTCAGGAGCAGGGGAGGAGCTCTGGGTCTTGTTGCTGTTGTCACTGCAGTGATTAAGTTTCACAGAAAAGTGTTAGAAAGCTCCAGTTCCGAAACCCACACAGCACTTGTGTTGCTGGTTGGTGATGGGCACCGCAGTGGAGCACTGCAGCACTTCCCCCCCCCCCCCCCCCAGTGGTCATCTTGCCTTTGAAGTTGGGTATTTTTATATTTGCAACTTCCAACCCTCAGCCTGCTCATCTCCTGGTAGAAGGGGTAGAAGGCTGTCCTTTCAGCAGAATTGCACCTTCTGCTCTCCAGAGGGAGTCTTTAGGTGATTAAATCATTCAAGCCCAGCTGCCAAATCCTTATCTCAAAGCAAAGCTTCAAGCTGATGCCTGTTCTTTTGTCACCTTGCAGTTGGATGATTTAAATGGAAGAGGCTCGCCTGTCCTCATTTGCACCCGCCACTCACACATGCAGGCTCCTGATCCATGAACACTGTCCGAGCCTCACAGCCCCTTGTGTTCAAGATGCTCCAACTGGATAAGCAAAGCATAAAGGTCCAGTCACGGGCAAGTTGCAAGGGCTGTACAAAAAGTCAGTGGCAAAGATAGGATTAGAGTTCAAAAGTTAGCCTTAGCTGACAATGTCACACTTAATCCTCTGGAAAATGCTGCTGAATTAAAGCAGTATGATGGGTGCCACAGTCAAAGGCATTTAGCTAAGCAATAAGGAGCAAATGCAGTATTTTTCTCCTAGCTTTTGTTTAATAATTGTGGGTGGAGGAATTGCAAGGGGAAAGGAGAGGAAGGATTTAGGCTTGTGATGAGTTCAGTTTTCTAGGTAAACTCATGTATAAAGGTGTAGTCTTTGGGATGAATATCCTACAGTCTGGAGGAGTTTTTAGTTCTAGTAGCTAAATGTTGACATTCACACCTCTCCGTGCTTTCAAGGACATTTACTGTGGGAATTCAAACACCTTTTCTGTATATACCTCTAGTCTGAAATCAAATATAAGCTGGGAAAAAGTCTAGAAGTATTTCATGTTTATTAAATCAATGGCTCAGTACTGCCAATTTAACCTAAACAACTTTGTATCCTACCTGGACTCAAGAGTGTTTTCTTAAAGAAGGTTTAGAAAAAAACATAGGGTTGTCATAAAGCTGAATGGACCCAAAACAGAAAAGTGTCTTGTAGTAGTGACACTTTCCCTCCAAAGTGTCTTTCTCTTGTACGCTGGTACAAGGGAAGTGCTATGAAACTGTGCCCTGACCTAAGGAGGTAAACCTCTATGACTTTCTTCTTAGGATTTTTTCTGGCTGAAAGGCAATAGCAGGTTTTATCTCACAACATTAGTGAGTTAATGTTCTTTAAGCTGCAAGCCATGGAGGCAAGCACATGAATGAAGTTCCCTTGCAGACAGAAGTTGTTGGAAGTGACAAGATGTAGCTAGTGGCTAAGGAGTAAGGAAAGAGGGACTGTATGTAACAGCAATGTGTCCTGAGACAGGCATCTCCCAGTGCTTGTGCATCCCAGAGAGCCCCGGAATGGAGACAGTCCTGCATGCGCAGTTATTATGGTCAGATAATTCAACAGTGTGGGAGGGAATGTGAAGAAAGAGGGCGCATAAAATCATTCAGGGACTGACACATGAGAACAGATACTTTATTGGTATGCAACTTATGAAAGAAACTAAACAGTAATCTTGGTTTTGTCTACGGTGAAGAAATAATATCAGGCCTGATTGGGCTATCTTTACTAGTTTGGTACTCTGTGGATGATCCCAGTAGAAATTTAAGGGTTTAATGCGAGTTTCAGAAGGAAATGTATTTCTGGAATGAGGTGAAGAAGGACTATAAAGGGCAAAAGGGCAAGATTTCATAGGATTGGTTACTTTTGATGCTCTGAGAATAACAAATTTGTTCTCCGATAAATAGTATAGAGTAATTCCAATGTATAGAGCTAATCTGTTCATGAAGCAGGATAAAATCTAATAGTAAGAGACTCAGTTGATAATTGAGAGCTCTCATCACAGCAAGTCCTGCTGCTATCTTTGAACTGTCCCAGTGAATACTGACAAATGGATGCACTGTTAGAATCGGGGAACAATATATAGAGTGGGATTATGTGACCAGATATTTTTGCCACATGCTAAATATGAAAGATTATATGTCCTTACACAAGCCAGTGACTATGCTGGGTTTTTTTTACGGCACTATCCTGTAACTTGTACATCTAAATGCCTTGAAGTCATGGTAACGATGCAGTGGAAAGCACTGTGCCATTTCAGGTGTCTACCTCCTTGCAACCAGACAATTAATTGCAGCAGGGAACCATGATGTGCCCCCCAGAAATCATCAGAAAGCATTAAAGTAATTGGAAATTTCAGGTGTTATTTCAATTACCGTGCTTAATCCTGTAATGCTAGCTGGACAGCGTGGTGGGATAGCATCAAACATGGCATTTGCGAAGGTGTGCTTTAGACAGCATGAACAAAATGCTAGACTGAATGGAATTGTCTACTATCTGGTTAATTATAGTAGCACTGATTATGGCATTCAACGAAACATGACTATATTTGGGTCACGTTTCAGCTCAGGCAGGATATTACTTTAGGGGGAGTAACAGGCACTGCAGTGAAGTGTGTTTTTCTGTTCTGCTTGCTGACGCAATCCCTACAAGTGATTCTGTCGGAGCCACTGGAAAAACTTCTACTGGTGTAACTAGTGAAGGATTAATGCATGGAAGAAAATGAGACTATGGTGTTGCCTCTTTTCCAGACTTTCGGGAAGCTAGCACCCAAAACCTTTGCCTTGTTTTGGGGCACAGAATACTACTTCCCAATTTCAGAGCTTTGGCTTGTATCAAGGTAGTCAAAATCTGGCTCCTGATTATTTCTGGATGTTAATTGTTCTTTGATGGTAAGTTATTAGGGAATTTTTTATAAACAACCAGTGACCTGACTCATTTCCTCAGAATCAGTAGGGGTCCTTGCATTTGACCGTGACAGGCTTTTACCATATAATTTGAAAATTAAGCATGAAAAGGCTAAACTTAGAAAAAGTTTAGTTTTTAGTTTTAGAAAAAGTTAGTCAAACATTTTTTCCCAATAATGGAATTTAGCAGTTAGGCATGAAAATCATGAAGTTTTTATGTCTTTCATTTATAGTATACACAACAGCCTTTTAGCTGAAAAAGTATCAATGCAGATATTAGTTATTAGCGTTTCCCTAAAGAGTTATTTTCTCTCCTAGCAGTTTTCTTCCACCTGCCTTTCGACTTTTTTCTTAATAGACGGTAGAAGAAATGCAAAATAATTCCATGAAATGGCTTTATTCTTAAGAAAATTGTTTGTTTTCTCTTTGGTAATGTGCATGTAGTGAACTACCTCCTCCCGCTAGTGGTAGATGGCTCAGAACTTTTGCCTCTAAAGGCTAGTGACTGAAAGAAGTGCTCAGCAGGTATTTTAGTACCAAGAAAGTAGGCAGATTTTCAGAAAGGCTGGGAATTTGGGGTGCTGAACTCCCTTGATAATCTGACTTTAGTGTTTCTATAAAAGCATTTATGGCCTCAATGGAAGTGGAGATTTTTTTTGTGCTCTTGCCAATGGCTAGAATTGAACCCTTGAAAAATCATTTTCTAAATTACCTCTTTTAAAGCCTGCCTGAACCAACAGGAATTATGTTTCTGTTATTGATTTATTTAAAGTGAGCTTAATGACTCTAGCTCTGGTGTTCAAAGGTGGTCATTAATTAGCTAATGTTTTAATAGAAAATAAACAGTGCATTTAAAAGGATAGAAACACTTTTAACTACTAATGATCACTGGGATTAGGATATGGTACGCCATGGGAGGCTCCCAGTCTGCCTCCTTTTCAAAATCCTGCCCTTGGTTTAGAGGGAACAGCAGCATATTCCCTCCAAAACACTGTTCCTCTGAGGGGAAGACACAGTCTGTTGGGAACAAGCAGTATGTCAGTTCTGTTATTTTTTTTTAATCTGGGCTAACATTCTTCATTACTGACCAAACCATTATACCACCTTCTTCTTCAGACTTTGTCAAAAGGAGGAAATTCCAAGCTGAATGTAACGTTGTGATTTTGATACTACAGACTCAAGTCTCGTAGGTACAGGCCGGGTTATTTCTCAGGATGAGTGTGCCGGACCTCCTCCTGCTGCTGTTCTGGTAAGAGACGTTAACTGCTTGTGGCGGGTTGGCCTTGGCTGACAGCCTGGTGCCCACCAAGCTGCTCTGTCACTCCCCCTCCTCAACAAGAGAGGTGGAGAAAATAAAACAAAAAGCTCATGGGTCGAGATAAGGACAGGGAGATCACTCAGCAATTACTGTCATGGGCAAAACAGACTCAGCTTAAGGAAATTAATTTCATTTACTGACAGTTAACAACAGAGTAGGATAATGAGAAATAAGGACACCTTCCCCTCACTACTTCTTGCTCCCTGAGCTCAACTTCATTCCCAATTTCCCTCCCTCCTCCCTCCCTGAGCGTCACGGAGGACCGGGAACGGGGCTGCGGTGAGCGCATCACCCGCTGTCTCTGCTGCTCCTTCCCCCTCGCCCTCTGCCCCTGCCCCGGTGCGGGGCCCTCCCACGGGAGACAGCCCTGCACGGGCTTCTGCAGCGCGGGGCCCTCCCGGGGCTGCGGCTCCTCACGGCCTGTCCCGGCGGGGCCCCCCGCGGGGCGCAGCCCCTCAGGCCCAGCCGGCTCCAGCCCCCCCGGGGGCACCGGCCCTGCCCGCAGCCCGGCCCCGGCCCGGGCTCCTCCCCGCGGGGCCACGGGCCCTGCCCGGAGCCGGCCCCAGCGCGGGTGGCTGGAAGCCGGGTGAAACTGGCTCTGTCTGACATGGGGCAGCTTCTGGCAGCTTCTCACAGACGCCACACCTGCAGCCCACCCCCGTTTACAAACACGTTGCCACATAAACCCCACAGGCTGCTGCTGGTGCGCTCTCCCCTGTTGGAGACACCCAGAGTGCCCCAGCTGCCGCTACAGAAGCTGTCAGTGAAATGGTGGTTGAATCTTCATGCATCAGCCACTGTGTGTTTGGTTTATTTAACCTTTGCTATTTATATGATAGCATTAAACTCAAATATACTTCAACTGATTTATTGAGTCCTGCCCAAGTAAACACAAATTCAGTCTTTTGGAAGGGTCAGTCCTTTTTCCAGAAAATTCATTTCAGTGTTGTTCAAATTACATTATCTCTGTTAAACAAACCTTTTAACACACACTCTTTCTTGTGATCAGTTCTACAGCTCCAAGGCCCCAGCAAAGCAGCCAGAAGTTTACTTGAGTTCTGATGATAGTTTTTTCCATACACATGCTTTGCAGAGTAAGCGCCTGAATAAAGTAAGAGAAAGTGGTTTAAAGGGGGAATATCTTGAAGTTATTTTTGCCGATGTAAAAGCTATCTTAGTGAAATCTGTCCATCCACTTACGCCAGAGCTCTGGAGAGCAGATGCTGAGAGGTACCGTGCCATCACCTCCTGGAGGTGGCTGGCCCACTGACTGTGTACGAAGAGGCTAGCTTAAAAAATGGTGCAGCTAGCACTGGGTAATTTGCATTACATGGCTATCCTTTTGGAGATAGCTGTTCTGAAGCTCAAATGCACTAATTTGAAAAAATATTTTGAAGATGAGGCACCCAGAGAGAGGACACGTCGTTAAACAGCTAAATCACGAGGTGCCTCGGAACACTTTTTCTGTTGTTGCAAGTGCATTTATAAAATGGCATTTTCACACTACTTGGTCTTGAATCAAAAAATCAATCACAGAATGAAAAAATAAATGCCATATTTTTAATATATACGAGATATGGAACTGCCTAACTTTATGGAACTTCCTACCTTCATAAGTTAAGGTCTTATAATTACCTTTATGGAAAAGGTGACTCAAAGAAAGAGACTGATTTCAGTGCTCAGATGCACCACTGGAAGGTCCCATCTCTCCCCATAGAATACATAACCAAGGAAGGTTAACCTGCCAACTAAGAACTGATCTGTCTGTAACGTGATGAATTACTGGGTCTCCCCATCATACATAGCCTAGATATCAGCAATGGGGATTAAGAAAAGCAAAAGGGACACCACATTTTGTGGACATCTTGGGAAGCTGTAGTGGTCTTTCTTGCCCAGACAGCCCAAAGCATCTGACAGCAATCATTCTGGAGGCACCTTAGTTAAGTGATAGCTCTGGCCTTGGCTGCTGTTGGTATAAATTAGTGATGTGCTGAGGTAAAGGGTTATGCTGCTTGCATGCCTCTCGTCTTTCATGGGTTAGGCCAGAAGGACCACCACATGTACTAGTTAGTGAGCAGTGATGATTCTGTGCCATCCCATTGATGGCAAGTTGTGCAATGGGGTGTGATGCCAGCTCATGACAGAACACCGGGCATTACCAAGAGATTTCCCTAGATGGATCAGGAAAGAGAATTGTCTTAAACCATATAGAGCTGCACCTCTACAGCAGAACTCAAATAAAAAAACATTTTAAAAAATATGTGCCCAAATAGAATTATTTAAATTAATGGGTTTTATACATGATGTTTTAGCAACTTGTAAGCAGTTCCTGCACACTGTCCTAAGAAGATTCACAACTCTAATTCCTCCTAAATCCCAAAAAGTAAAATAAATTTTATGGTCAGTGTTTCCATAAATATTTTCCAAGAGCCAATTTAACTATTGCACAGCACATGATATAAATACTGGTTTTTTTTTAAAATAAATTTTTGAATCTTTATTTAGGCTAAAATATAGTTATTATGAATTATGGGAGATATGCAGTTCTACATATCTCCTTAGGTATAATTGTCTGCAGAGTTCCTTCTTTCTCATTAGATATAGTTTATATGCAGATTGTAAACTACAGTAGATTTGCATAAAGTCCCAATGTACCTGTTCTAAATATTTTCAAGTGCTGAGGCTGCCCAAATTTACAGCATCAAATAAACTGGTGTGTTAACGTTAGGATGTAATTTTAAGAATGTAACCCCTATAACACATATGTCACGGTCCATTTGGAACTCTCAAACTTACAGAACAATATATTCTGTAAATTAAACTTTATTTTATGAGCTCATTTGGAAAGAAAACAAACTCATCAAACAGACTCAGTCTGTATTGCACAGGCTAGTCTAACGTGAATTCACTAATTCATCACTTAATTCATGAGGTTTCTAACTCAGAAGGTCTCTAACTTGTAACTTGCAACTCTTAACTTGCAACTCACATGCCTATGAGCAAAATAGATACCTGACTGACCGTGAAAGTGCTCATCCTTCCTCCTCTGTCACAGTGTGGGTGTCTCTTGTATCACACTGGGAAGCACGAAAGCCTCAGCAGTTCAACTGCTGCTGGATGTGCTTGAAAAGCTTTTTGGGTAAGATTCCATAATTGTGTCTTCCAGCTTGCAACTTTGGTCTATACCATTTCCATGAGGTGGTGGATTCTGAAGAAACTGCCAAATGATCAATATGCAAGGATGATGGCTGCAGGAGACAGCTGCAGGTCATAACAACCGCATAATCACCTTCAGCTCTTCCTGACTGTTGCGCCCTGCCTATGCATTGTTCTTGCTTTGACCTAGTGGTGGTGGTCCCATCATACGTCAGACCTTAGTGTGAGCCGTGTATTAGCCCGAACCTGATCAGGAGTTGCATGAGCAGTCACACACATACTTATATCCTGCCTCAGTCCAAATGAATACCTTCGCTTTTGTTGAGCAGAACTTAATAATCGCATCTTCAAGATAACGTGCTTTTGGACAGGAATCTGGTTTAAGCAATACTTGCCCTTCGTTAAGCTCTTCAGTTAAACCTACAGCAGCTTTAACTGCCATGGCTACATTCAACACTGTATTGCTCAAAAAATTATATATTATCTTGGCCTGTATTCACAGAAGGATGGGTCTCCAATGCAAGTCTTCTTGAATCAAGCTTTCATCATAGATTTAAGACAAAATTAAAGTAACTAACTAAAAGAACTTAAATTTTCAGTGCTTCATAAGAGAATGACCTGAAAGTGGAAGAAAGTTCGTTTGTGCATAGTCAGTAGACTCCTACTCGTGGTCCTTGAAAAAATGTGCAACATTCAGTAACAGTTAGGCTATTTAGATGCAGATTACTTAGATTGAAAACCTTCTTTTTCATTATTTTTCTCTAGTTGCAGATTGGCAGGTTTCATAGCTGCTCTGGGAGACCATTAAATTAGTGCAACAGATAATTGATGTTAAAAAGTCCAAGTCTCAGTAACAGAAAATATGCAAACATATGGAGGTCAGGAAATTAGAACAGGAAGTTTGTGAAATTTTGGGTGTGTTCAGCCAAACTTTAAATGCTATCCTTACTTTTCTCTTATGCATGTGGCTTTGGCTGCAGGGCTATGTCCTCTTTTTAGGTAATCAGAGGGGAAATAGATAAAAGCATTGCTGTCTTAACTGCTGTGTAACATTTCAGTAAGAGCATTATCAAGAGACTCTAGAAGTTGTTACAGTTCAGTTGCTCTCTGACTGCTATTTTCTCTTTGTGGTGGGCAACTTGATCAGTCATGTATCAAATAGTTTTGCCAAGAGTTAAAAAATGGAACATTTTGGGATTTGCCATCCCAGCAGGAATCCTGAAGTGAGGAATAAGCATGTGAAGCATTGTGACAGAGTCTCAAAAATTCAGTTTAGTTATTATCTTTTGTTGTTTTTTTTAAACTGAAAGCCCAAAATCTTCTTTCAAGAGCAATGTTGGGATAGTTATTCCAAAAAAGATCAGCAGGATACAAGAATTCTCTTCCAAACCTGCATCTCTCCCTTTTCTACTGCCTATTTGACAATAGCTCCACCTTCAAGTATACCTCACTACATGCTACCTCTCTTAGAGGCTTAGTCTTCCAAATGTCATCAAACTATTTCTCCTAATGGTGAAAAACAACCAGATCTTTACAGAAAGAAAAATCAAAAAGTAAAGATTACACTGATAGTAATTTAGTGCACAGTGTCATTAATGTAGAGCCACGAAGGAAACTGGCTTTATGACAGAACATTTCTAAAAGTTTTAGCTGCAGTATTTCAAAGCCATGTTGAGCTCCCCTTTCAGGCATTACCTCCTAAGGTCTCTTCACCTCTACAACATTTCTTGGTTTTGTCCTTTTTGTGACAAATACTCCACCTAGCCAAAGTGTTTTGTTGTCTGCAAGTCATCAAACACAAGACACCTGCTGCTACTTTGGTCCCGTTCTCTTCAAGTATGACCAGTTATTTTCCATTTTCAGAGCCTGAATTTATCCTTGGCTGAGCTATTTTGAAATTAATTGACTTGCTGGCAAAAAAATATAATTCAATTAAGAAAAGTATATAAAGATTTAATGCTCAAATATTTATTTCAAAGCAATGCTGCTGAATTTTGGTCAGAGGAAAGAAGAATATGTGGCTCAAGTGATGACATGAAGGCTGTTTTAATGAAGACATCTAACACTAATGACTTGAGTTTTGAGCTTACACTCTTAATTATGCTTTGACTCAGTTTCTTGTTCTGAAGTTTGGAGATAGCTTTTGCCTTGTTCAAGTGGGCACTGCATTTAACAATATCTGTGTTTCTGTAGACTATATTTAACTAATAAGTGATATTTGTGTCAACCAGTTGTACAGGCCCATAAAGCCACATGTTGATTTGGTTTTTAATCTCTCCTGCTAATCTCTGTCTCCTGTTAGTATACCCCCTTCGGTAATTGATGTTAGTACTATGTGTGGTGCCTTTCACATAATGTTCTCAAAGCATTTTTGTCTCAAAGGACGTTATTTTAGAAACCTCATCCAGTGGTAATTATATAAGGGAATAAAAAGTATTTGCATTGTTCATGTGAATTAAGTAAGGCACAGAGAGGTTAAACTATTTCATCCATCCAAGCGGTAGCTGAACTAGCAATAAAACCTGGCAATCCTGATTCTCCTCATCCCAAATGCACATGGTGCTCACTTCCTGTCACTAAAACACTTACAATATCTCAATGTAATGATCCTAACCTTCCCCCTACAGCTTCCAATAATGTGACAACATGACATGATTTTGACATTGTCACTTAGGCCTGTTGAAAGATTATATAAGGGAAATATGCTAATATTCCTTTTAATATAGAATCATGGAATCACAGAATGGTTGAGGTTGGAAGGAACCTCTGGAGGTTATCTGGTCCAACCCCATGTTCAGGCAGGGCCACCTAGACCCAGTTGCCCAGGATCTTGTCTAGGCTTTTTTTTTTTTTTAATATCTCCAAAGATGGAGACTCTGCAACCTCCCTGGGCAACCTGTGCCAGTGCTTGTTCACCATCACAGGAAAAACATGCTTCCTGATGTTCAGAGGGAGCCTCCCTATATTTCAGTTTGTGCCGATCGCGTCTGGTCCTGTCACTGAAAAGAGCCTGGCTGAGTCCTTTTTGCACTCTCCTTTCATGTATTTATAGACATTGATAAAATGCTCCTAAACAGTCCCAGCTCTCTCAGCCTTTCCTCACAGGAGAGATGCCCCAGTCCCTTAATCATCCTTGTGGCCCTTTGTTGGACTCTCTCCAGCATGTCCATGTCTCTCCTGTACTGAGGAGCCCAGCGCTGGACACTGTACTCCAGGTGTGGCTGCACCAGTGCTGAACAGCGGAAGGATTCCCTCCCTTGATGTACTGGCAATACTTTATATAATGCAGCTGAGGATACTGTTCACTGTCTTTGTGGGAAGGACACATTGCTGACTCTTATTCAACCTGGTGTCCACCAGGACCCCCGGGTCCTTTTCTGACAAGTTGCTTTCCAGCTGGGTGGCCTCCAGCATATATATATATATAGTAGTGCATGGAGTTGTTCCTCCCCAGGTGCAGGACTTTGCACTTCTTCTATCTGAACTTCATGAGGTTCCTGGCACTCCATTTCTCCAGCCTGCTGAGGTCCAGCATTGAGGAAGCATTTGATCCATATTATTGTGAACCATTAATGCAGGATGATGCTAAACTGAACTGACTCTTGGGGGAGCGTTGGACAATCCATTGGCCAATCCACAGGCAAAGTGAACTCCATGACACGAGACCATCCTGTCAGTATGAAAGTTGAATGTCTGTGAGTTGTAGGGAATTAATGCTCTGAGACTTGCTGACAAGAACAAAGCATGAAATCAGAGCTAGGTGCCAAACGAAGGGCACCAAAGGGGAGTTGAAAGCTGGAGAAGAATTTACCACAGGAACAGCAATGAGAGTGGATGTGTTCCAGCTCTGCTGCAGCACAGTAAACAAGAACAAACTTCAGGATTCACATAAGCAAATAGCAGACAAAAATACCCACAGTCCAGATGGCAAGACAGAGGCAAATCTATTTTCCAGCGTTCACCCTGTGTCTTAGTTTTGGACTTTTTTTGGTTTTGTGTGTGTGTGTATGTGTGTATGGTTGTGGGGTTTTTTTTGTAATTATTATTATTGTTATGAGAGAGATAAATGAGGAAATATCTTATAGAAGGCAAACTGAAGGTTGCCATTATTATTCTGGTATTGGGACTAGGAAACACACATAACATTAACCTAAGATAACAAACTGTCACTTCTCTAGAGCCTTGTAGTCCAAAAGATTATTCTTCAAAGTGAGAATACAGTCCCATCAACTCCAAATGGTGTGATGTATAGCAAAAATCCATCCATCCATAAATTTAAGGTGAAGCTGTCACTGAAGTGTGTCTACCTGAGTGCATATGTGGTTAAGAGGAAGAAGGAGAGCGTGGTATGATTGGGTGGGGAGGAAGGCACACTTGCATGAGACTCTATTCTGGATTATTTTATGGGGTTGGGTGACTGTGATCATTTTTGGAAGGAGCTTTCCATTAAGAACACCAATAATAATTTGCTTCAGTACATCGTGAAGTTTAATCAGAATAGACAGAACTTATGTCCTGGCCAGCTAGGAAGAGTATATGGCAAAACAAGCAAAGGAATAGATTTTAATGCTATAAAGACTAAGCTCCACTCACTTCAGTGTCCTGATTAATGCCTCTGAATGCCCAAAAGATGAGGTTGTTGGTGTGACCTTTTGTAATGCAAACCCATGTGCCGTGGAGCCCTTACTGACTTATACAGTTGGCAGCTCTCACCAGTCCTGGATACTGATGGTGCTGGATGCTCCTTGTCTTTTGCCCCTAGTAACAAATGAGACAGAGAGTGGAAAATTCAGGCTGAGTAGTTTTCCCTACCCATGTTTGATCACAGAGGTATCTGTTGTGCAGTGAGCTGTGACACACAGCTGAGAAACACCTAGGCTAGAAGTGAACATGATCAGCATGGTCTTGCAGTGACGGTAAATCCCATAACAAGCATTTACCTTGGCACTGAATACAAAAAAGAGAGCAGCCTGCAATGAGAACAGTGTATTGGAAGCCACCAGTTTCTGACAGTTTGATCTTTTTGTGAGTAATCCTGACAGCAGTATTTGGGGCTGACAAGCTGAGGTGCAAGGTTATCTGACCATTTCAACTGTACTGCAGGAGGGAGGGCACAATTTTATTGCCTGCTTTGAAGACGCATCATGTGCAAGGTGATAACTTGACTTATAGATACAGTCAAGCATGATAAAACTTCATGAAATGACACTTTTGTTTTGAAGAATCTGAGCTACGTGTCTTCAAGGACAAGAATATTAGGATGACCCCGAACATAATTTCTGGTGACAGACTTCTAGTCTGCCAGCTCCTGGAGTTGAATCATATCCAGAGACCCTGTGTTTTGGCACTTGAGGCATAGGCATTCCTTAATAATCTGTTACACAAAGTACTTTGAAGGTTCATGGGAATCATTAGATTGCCTTTTTTTTTTTTTCTTTTTATGATGTTTGGGGGCTATTGATTATTTTTTTTTTGACAAAATCAAAAGAGAAAATCTCTAGTTTTGTGTGGATGCACACAAACCTATCCTAACTGGCAGAAAACAGCCATTTTGTTTCAGTGATAAACTTTAGTGTTTATCCTGAAGGTTAAAATCCTGAAGGTTAAAATACAAAAGGCTCCTAGCAGAAAGAAGCAGGGCTTCCAAGTATTACCTTCTAGATCTCATGATTTTTAAAACTCCGTATTTGGGCGATCTCACCTGTGATTATTTTACAAGGATCAGCCAGGCAGTTCATGCTGTTGACTGCTAGTATCTGAAACCTCCACTAGAAACAAAGAGATGGCTTTTAAAATGAGCTGAGGAAGTTCAATGTGTTGGCATGTACGATTAGAAAGGCACTTTGATTCCAACGTCTGCCTGCCAGGGCTTCTCATGTGCTGGCCGAGCAGCTAAGCCACCCTTTACTACAAGGGCAATATCTACTCTTCTTTCTCAGATATGTAAGTTTTTAATTACTTTTAAAAATTGACATCATAACATGACACACTGTCTTGGTTTGTGGGATATCTGTTGGGAGATTTTAATTGCAGTAGCTTGACTAATCTGTTGCCATGGTTTAACTCCAGCCAGAAACTCAGCCCCACGCAGCTCACTCCCCCCACAGCAGGATGGGGGAGGGAATCGGAAGGGTTAAAGTGAGAAAACTCGTGGACTGAGGTAAAGACAGTTTAATAGAGAAAGAAAAAGCCGCACACGCAAGCAAAGCAAAACCAGGAATTCATTCACCACTTCCCACGGGCAGGCAGGGGCTCAGCCATCCCCAGGGCAGCCACGCTTCATCACACATAATGGGGACTTGGGAAGACAAACGCCATCCCTCCAAACGTCCCCTCCTTCTCCTTCTTCCCCCAGCTCTATATGCTGAGCATGACGCCATACGGTATGGAACATCCCTTGGGTCAGTGGGGTCAGCTGTCCCAGTTGTGTCCCCTCCCAGCTCCTTGTGCCCCCCAGCCCCCTCGCTGGTGGGGTGGGGTGAGGGGCAGCAAAGCCCTTGGCTGGGTGTGAGCACTGCTGGGCAGTAAAGAAAACATCCCTGTGTAATCAGCACTGTTTTCAGCACAAAGCCAAACCATAGCCCCATACCAGCTACTGTGAAGAAAATTAACTCTGTCCCAGCCAAAATCAGCACACCCGTGAAGACCTGCAAACAAAACTGATATAAGCATGCTGACCATAAAATATGTTGAATTACTCTGTCTTATTCCCTAACACAGGAGAAGAAATACTTTGCCAGACACTGCTCTCTACAGTTTCTCTTTTTTTCTGAGCTGGATAACTGTCATCTAGGATCCCTGTCCTGAAACAGTTTCCATTACTGTCCTGTTTTGTCTTTCTAGACAAAACTATCTTCTTCCCTAAGTACTTATAGAATATGCTTCTGAGTGTGGGCCATATCAGCTTGGCCATATAGTTTCACATCAAACTGGGTAGTCAGAATTTAGCCATGATGGAGATCTAATCTTAATCTGACATTTAAATGAAACTTGAGGTCATTGAGGCCTTATTAGGTGAAACCAAAAGGCAGAAAAATCATCAAGACCTCTTGCGACGCTAGATTGATAAATTTTAATGGCCCTTCAGTGAGTTCAAGCATCTTTTAGAGGGGACTTAACATCTCACAGTAATTGTGTCTTTATGAAATAGAAATTCTAGTGGCTGGCTTCAGGAGAGTGATGACAACTGTTTGTCATCTCATGCTATAGAAGGAAATTAACCTTTCCAAAGTACGTTCTGTCAGTCATAGTCAGAAAGTTTAGACTAACATCCTATTTCATTGTCAATTGTGGTATTTTATTTTTTTTTTCATAGTGGGCTACTTCTATTGTGGAGAAAAAAGGGTTGATTTAAAGGTAAGCGATGTTGAACCATATTACTGAAAGAAGAGAATTATAGTACCGCAGAAACATGTTTTAAAATTTTCTTTTTGTGTGACTTCTAACCATGGCCAAATAACTGGATCAGAACAAAAGAATAGGATGTAATTTCTACATCCACACCTCTTTCGTGAAGGCAGGTTTTTAGCAGCAGCCATAAATATGCCCCTGTTGACAGCCTGCAGAAGGAGATGCTTTGATGGAGTCCAGCTTGTCCCCAGGTCCTCAGCTGGCTGAGGAGGTTCCTGGGCTGAGCTGCCATCCTTAAGTACCTCCTGCTGCCCCTGAGCTGCCCCTGATGCCCTGATTAAATTTTTAGTTCTCCAGTTTTGCTGCAGGGCTTAGCTGCAGCCTGGACCACTCACTTGTTCCCCCCATGACTGTGGATGAAGCGCCGAGTCTCCTCTGCCTGGCTGAGAAATGGGTCATGAATCTTTCAGTAGAAGGTGGATGTGCAGAGAGGTGAGCCCAGCGTTCAGCAGGGAGGCCAGGGTCACTTACCAGCTGTCTTCTGCCTATAGAAAAGACATGCTTGATGAATTTTACATGTTTCAATGTACGGCCTCTGTACTCTGGACAGGTGTCAGCGTGTGGACATGGCTTTCATGTTTTACAAATCTTCCACAATTTGGCTATCCTAATAACTTTTTGTTTTCTTCTTTTATCAAAGCTTCTTCTAATAGTCTCAATCCTGTTTTCCTTGTGTGATGCAGTAGTCCTAAAGGCACTTCTCCATATGCTTTTCATATATGATGTTAAACACTTCCAGGCTTGAAGCCCATGAAATTTTACCCTGAACCTCTCCCCTCTTTAGACAAAACCCATGCAGGTGCAGAGCTCCATAGTGTTGGGTGTTCTACAAACACAATACCAAAACAAGTTGTAATTCCAGATACTGGACTTCTGAGGTTTTATATTCATGCTAGGGAGGAAGACAGCTGAATCTGGACTACACTGTCCCGTTTTGGGGTCCCTGATGCATTACAGAGACTAACAAACTGGTGAGAGCACAGCGGAGGACCACTGGCATGGAGGTGGGTACAACTTACGAGAACTGGATGTTTAGCCTAGAGAAAAGGAAGCTTAGGGGCCGAGTTAGTTGCTGTTGTTCACTCTCTGAAGGATAGTTGAGAATATGCAGCCAGCATTTCCTCAGAGGTGAACAGCAAAAGGGCAGCAGACAATGGTCAGAAGTTGCAACAAGGGAAACTGATTCAGTACAAGGAAAAAAATCCTCACTGAGAGGGTTGTGCGGCACTAGGACAGGTGCTGGGAGAGGCTGAGGGACCTCCATCCTTGGAAACAATCAAAACCCAACTTGACAAGAACCTGACAACTTCGAGTCTAGTCCTCTGAGCTGGGGGAGAGTCCAGATGATGCCCAGAGTTCCCTTCCAACCGAAGTATTTCTAACATTCTGTGACAAATTCAACCTTTTCCAGGAAATACTGGAAGTGTTGCTAACAGTGACATTGCTGAAAGCAATGGAAGTAACACTGCATACTGGAACTGACACTGGACGTGTCACTAACAATGTGGTACCTCAGAGTTTTGCAGGGTGCAAAAAGAGGATTGTACCCCAGTGGTAAGTGGAAAATACTGAGTGCTAAAGGGTGACCAGAAAATGCTACACCAGTAGAGAGTTTGGAGGCACCATTGGAAGAAATTATTTGCTTGCTGGATGTTTAAAGGAAAATACTTTGCAGACAGAAGGAGTTAGGTAGAGTCATATATATTACCAGTCCCTGAAAACCTTGGCTTTCATGGAAAGCTGTGAGTACTGAAAGGCCACAAGGAATTGGCAGGTAAGTGTATTAGGTCTCTGCTACACAAAAGAATAAAACTACAAGTTTTATATCAGAGGTTATGGGCTGCTGGTTCTTCCCTTGCTAGTGAGAAGATGCCAGAGAAACCACCTCCTGTAACTGTAGTCAAGTCCTGTGTGACCACTGTTAATTTGCCAATCTGTTGTCAGTAATTAAATTGCCTCTTCTCAGGCAAAAACTTGACATAGCCAGGACTCACCCGCTGGTGAGGCTGCATGTGGGCTTCTACCATCTACAGTGAGGAATAAAGACTATTACATTACAAATAAGAAGTTTCCTAGCAGCAACAAGAATGTACCTTTAAATTATGCCTGTACTGATTAATTGGATAGAGATTAAAATTCCCGAATTATGGAAAACAGATAATTTGCTTTGTGCTGCAGATTGATGCTCTTGATGTGTGTTGTTTGATTTTAATCTTACAGAGATTTTTTTTTTTGACTAACAGAAATGCAGACAGAAAAAACCCAGACTTTGAAAACTCCCTTTTATTAAGACTAGCTTCTCGATATGAATGAATTCTTGGCATGATCCACTGAAGCTGGCATGTTACCCACAGAATTGTAGCACCTTCCTGCAGCAGAGCATGTTAGCTGCATAGGAAAATTAAGCTGGAATTGTTAAACGAAATTACTTTTGGCTAGCAACATAGTAGAAAGCAAAGGTAATATAGTCATAGCCTTAGCATACTATATATAGTGATAAAGATTTGGCTGATGAAGATTAAGTTAATTATTTCATTGTTTTATTAGAATTTAGTACTCTAGAATATTTAAATATATTGTTCAACAAAAATAATTTGGAAAAGGCTTGGGAAGTCAAAATATAGTGTATGTAAAATAAGTTAGAGAAGACATTTCAAAAGGGATTTCCTTTGGAGGTTCCCCTAGGGTGAAGAGGATCAATGTCACCACATTGTATCTTAGGAAGATATGCAAGGCTGTAATCCTGGATGCAACCTGAAACTTGTTTTGTTACACTTTGGTACTGGCATGGGAGGCAATAGCTTTGATTTTGGAAATAAAAAGGTTATTAACTTGTGTCCCTCCTCCTGTTCAGTAGACCTAGGATCCTGTAATAATTTAGAGGAACTGTTGGAAGAGTAACTATTCTTAACAGATACTTGCTAGTCCATTAAAACCACATGCAGGAAGCAATAGAAATAGAAAATGCCTGAAATAAAAAAAGCACAGCTTTTCTTCATTGGGGCTTCTCTGGAACTCTTCAATGTTACTGTTTGTCAGGGACAATGGGCTATCTGGCTGTTGTTCAGTCTCATAAAGAGAGAAGAGAGACTCATTAAATTGAGGAGATAAAACAAGAGAAGTGCTTACATTTGATTGGTTTGGATTTACAACCTAGGATCTGTTTGGTTTTCAGTTCTTGCCTGGTAATCCTATGATAGCGATGAACCAATGCCCTGTGGTGAGCCTCAACCCACTAAAGCTGCCAGCAGTGCCCAGTTCCTGGTCTGAGATTGCCTCCAATTCTATGTCAACAGATGTGGTGTGACATCTCTGTTAAAACATGTGAAGACTGAATTACATGAAATGATATTAGAGTCATAACAGATAAAACCAGGAAGCCAAGTCTAGTACTTTTAGGGGAAAAAAGTTGGAATTCATTGAGTTTCAACTGGTCAATTATGGCAAATGGGTTTTTACTGAGGAGTTTAGCTTTTTGGAAATGCGAACTGGGAAAAATTAGGGCTAAAAAAATTGCTTTGTATAAGCGAGTTGCGTGGCAGATATGCTGACATACAGCAGTTATTTTACTGCTTAGAAAGTTTATAGGGGTCTTATTTGTTGGTTACAATATAAACGTGATTATTTTTGTTAGCATGTTTTAATTCTTTACCAGATTTGGTTTTGGTTAGTAATAAAATGCAAGATTAAGGGTACTAATAATAAAGCTGCAGGAAAACAGTAGTAAATGCGAATATAAATAAAAATTATTAAACTAGCCAATACAAATTGAGCCATTACATTAAGAAACATTTAAAAAATGAAAATGCAATAGAAAAGCATGTAAAAGCCATGCTTAAAGTATGGAGAACTATGGTATCCAAAACAAAAGGTTTTGGATACCACAGATTCTTCCAAATCCTTGTATCTACCTATTGATCAATACTTGCTTATAATCCTTTTTGTAAAAATCTTCCTGGAATGGTGAGAAAGAAATTTATTAAAATTAATCAGTATTATCTAATGCAATTGTTACTACCAGATTTGCTCCAACAGTGGGGCAACTTAACCTCAGCTGATGTGTGGCATGAGTGTAGGAAAAGATAGGACACAGAAGGATTTAGGAAAAGGTCATGTTTGCACCATATATATACATTGGAATCATACTTTATGATTTCTTCTTAGAGGTGATTGCTTCCAAACCTTGTAAATATGATTTAAAAAACATGCCTTGCCATTGAAGCTTGTCTGTATTTTCTTCTACAATGCTGGGGAGCAAGGTGAACTGGGGTGAAAGAGGAGAAGTGAATATGCAGCACTTTCCCCGTGGCCGAGTCAGTGTCCCCAGAGCTGATGTGTGTGAGCAGTGCCATGTGGGGCTTGCACTGCCAAATATCTGCTTTTGGGGCGATGCTCCCCTCAGCAGGCAGCAACAAGTATTCCTCCTGCAGAGAGCAGATGGCTGAATGTCATCCTGCTGCCCTAAGCATCCCCAGGGTTCACAGGAAGGCACGGTACTTTCTCATTTCCATCTCGCCAAGGAGGTGTCTGACCACAGTGGCTGCCATCCAAGAGGCTGCTTCTGCCTCCATTAGTCACTGTAATATGCTCTATATGGAGCCAAGTCTTGAAGCCCTCACAGGGGGACATTTTGCATGCATCTGCGAGACGATGCATTTTGCAGTTGCTTCCTTGTTTGAGGGGAATTCCTGGGAGTGTACAACATCAGTGCTCTGAACTGCAGTGTCTGATGTTGGTTACTGGGAAGTCAGGGAGATGTTAGTATTGATAAAAGGTAAAAAAAAGATGGTGTGGCATAAGGTGATGATATTTCTTTCTAATGTCTGTTTTGTGGGTGCTGAAATGGGATGGTTTGGCTCTATTATATTCTTAAAAGGTAGATTGTTCATTTAGCAAGGAATTCTAGAATTCTAGTGGACAATTCTAGAAAAGAAAAGCAGCAGCAACAAAAGAAAGAAAAAAAGCCAACGATGCGTGGAACAAGTATAGGAAGGGGAAAAAAATCACAAATGTCAAGTTTTATTTTCTTTCTTTCTCTTTAGTTCTACTTTCAGCTTTCAAAACTTTCCAGATTTTGCAAAGTTACCAAATGCCAAAACCCTGCTTAATTTTATTTTTTAGTGAGTATCTTTGTGGGTTACTTTTCCAAATTGAGAAATTTCAAAAGTAACATGGTAGTAAACTAAAAAAAAGAGGAGAAAATATCTGTTTATATGTCACCTGTTCCATCAGACAGTCAGGGACAGCTTTCAGGGCAGGTTGAAAGTGAGCTGAGTTGGGTAGCCGATGCTGCTGAAGGGACAGAGACCTAAATGAGTGTATGAGTAATTACCTATAATGAGTAAATAGCTCTTCTAGCAAATATATTTTCTAGTTTTGAAGACTTTGTAGAAGTCAGCAAGTCAGCATTGTAAGAATGGCAGGGAAAAGCCTCTGCCCAGAGGCCCAGAGACTCCTTGAGACGTGCTAGAGAGTACCCAGGAGATGAAATATTAGTGAAAGTTGCTGAAGCACACCCAGACCACTGGCCAAGGCATGGTTCATGGTTCTGCTTAGTCATGTGAGTGCTGCTAATGATCCTGCACTGATCCAAAGTGATTGTGAGATGCTGGAAGGAAAATGAAGGACTGGGGACTCCCATCTGTCCCTCCAGTGAAGGGACAAAACACATCCACATAAACATGTATCCAGTAGACAAATGTATGGCTGAGCAGATGGTGCTGTCAGGAGGACTTCCACTGCTTCATCCAAGACTATTTCACGAGTCATTCACTGACTGATGACAGAGTCCAAAACACATAAAAGGGGAAGAGAAACTTTGAAGATTGCTTTGCAAATCTATTGAGGACAGTTTTAATCCAGGACCAAGACTAGTATGGGACAGCGGACTACAAATAGGTATAAACGATGCTGACTTGCTGACTTGGACGAGGGCCAAGAAACTAGAAGAGATATTCACTCATAATGTTTAGGAGTAACAAAGGGGATCATAGCACAGACTGCCAAACATTTTAGGTTTCTGTATGTAAGATAAAAACATGGGGAACACATCTTTAAACCTGATATTATTCAAGCAGATGATAAGAATATGATTTAATTTATAGAACAGACTTGAAGAGAAAATTCACATAATAGGCGTATTAATATAGAAGGGCATAGTATGTTCATAAAGAAAAGAAAGTATTTCTTGCATATCAAAGACAGGCTAAGTCTGAGGTCTCAAATGTAGTAGGAGGTGAGCTGTGCTGAAAAACTCTGCATAGGGATGAAAATGAAAAAAATTAATGTGACAAAGGAGTGGGCCACCAAATCAAGAATGTGGATGAGACTTTGTGAGAAACAATCACAATCAACCAAAACGTAAATCTTATGATAGTGGGGAATCTTCGCTAGCGGGGAAAAGAATAAAGGCATGCAGAGTTTATACTTGTTCTGCTAAACAGGAGGAGACAAGGACCAGTCTCTGGGTCTGAGGAGAAGCATGCCTGCTGCTTTGCTTGCTTACTGATGAGGACAAGCCTAGTTTAGAGCAGGTGGACATTGTCTGCACTTCACAACACTTGGTCCTGAGTCTGCTCTGATGCCCTGTGCTCAAGGGCATAGTTTGATTTTGTATGATATCTTCCTTGGCAATCCAATGCATCTGAAGAAATGCAAGGGGTGCGTTGTAGCTCATTAGGCTGGTGCTTCCATAGCGCATGCTGCTTACCCTGGGGGTAACGTATGAATGCAGAGGTCTTCAAAAACAGGTTACATAGTCATTTGTCAGGTGGGATTTCGGTTAGGTATTTCTTCCTTTGGAAGAGTAGTAAAACCCAGGTGGTTTCTTAGGCCTTGTTTTCGTGAAATTCCATGATTTACTGGCAGGAATAAAAAGAAGGGAAGGGGAGATAAGAGAGAGAAAAAAATTAAAATAATAATAACAATTATCAATTTTGAAAAGAAAAATGTAAATTTAAAAAGCCATTTCAATGTTTTCTGGTGACAAATTTCAAAATGAAAAAAAAAAAGGTGTTTTCCTAGAAAAAAAATTTTTGCTCAACTGTTTTCTGTAGGAAACTATGTTGGTTTTAAAGTCTGTTGTGGTTTAACCCCAGCTGGCAACTAAGTACCATGCAGCCGCTCACTTACTCCCCCCTCCTCTCCCCCAGCGGGATGGGGAGGAGAACTGGGGAAAAAGGTAAAACTCAAGGTTGAGGTAAGAACAATTTAAAAATGGAAATAAAATTAACAATAACAATACTAATAACGACAACAATAATAATAGTAGCATTTGTAGTATTGAAAAGGAGGGAGAAGGGGAGAGGAATAAAATCCAAAGGGAAGAAGGGGAAATAAAACCGAGTGATGCACTATACAATTGCTCACCACCTGCTAACTGATGCCCAGCCAGCCCTTGAGCAGTGACCAACCAGACCTGGCCAACTCCCCCCCAGTTTATATACTCAGCATGATGTCCCATGGTGTGGAATATCCCTTTGGCTGGTTCGGGTCACCTGTCCTGGCCGTGTTCCCTCCCAGTTCCTCGTGCCTCTCCAGCCCTGTTATTGGCAGGGCCTGAGAAACTGAACAGTCCTTGACTTCATATAAACATTACCCAGCAATAACTAAAATCATCGTATGTTATCAATATTAGTCTCACACCAAATCCAAAAACACAGCACTGCACCAGCTACTAAGAAGAAAATTTAACTCTACCCCAGCTGAAACCAGGACAAAGTCTCAAATATTATGACAATATGAATGCCCATAAAATGTGAAAGTCTCCTGCTTTTCCACTGCAGGGTTTACCTTCTGTGCTCTTTTTCTATAGTTGATATTCTACAGAGTTTTGTGGGCTTTGCAGACTTGCATTTTCTGAGTTAGGCCTGAAAACTTACCAAACCACTTCAACTCCTGATTCGAAATGGGACATCTGAAAAACCTGTATCTTTTCCTGGCTTTTGGGAAGAGAATAGTTATCAGGATTTGGGACATCAGTCTGTGTTTTGGGAGGTTGCTGTGTCTGTTTGCTGCATTCATGTGTTCTACGTATAATGTACAATCAAAATGACTAGAGCACCAGCAAGGCAGCTTTATTATTTTTCTACACATTTGAATAAATAAATAAAGGAATCAGGAAAACCATAGGGGATTTGGGATTTAGCTACTGAGGAAAACTGAGGTATGCTCAAAATCCCAAGGGCTTGGGTGCATTCCCTTATATAATCATGTTGCACAGTACTATACAGTTACAGACCTATAGATAGTCCTCTCAATTCCAAAGTAAACTCTCAATCACTTTCATTTCAAATAAATGGAAAGTGGCATATGTCCCACTAACGCTCCTTGGATCACACTAACGCTCCTTCCAGAGGAAGAAACTTCCCATCTCCCTCACCGTAGGCAATATCCATTTCTGAAAGAGCATGGCTCACTGACCCACCTACCTCAGGGCCATCCCTTGGCCTCTGCGTGGCTGCTGTGTGCTGGAAGAGGCCTGGGACCACCGCGTGGGCCAGCACGCTCCTCTTATTATCTTCAGGCAGCCTATGAGCACCCCTAGACCATGCAGTTGTCATCACTGTAGGGTCTGGGATCTGCCTTCTTTACAGGCATCTTACTTCTTACTAAATGGTTTGATCTTTGAGGAACCTGTGCTACTTATGGGATGTCTCTCTCAGTTCAAGGCTCTGCAGGAAAGAGTTCCACTCTTAGAACGAAGAGTCTTACATCTATTCGATTCCACAGGATTTCTGAAGCCAGCAGCAGCTTGACTGCCTGACTTTATTTTAGGAAATGTGTACAACTAACCCAGACCGTGGCATAACATGCTTTCCCCCACTTTACAGAGTCCAGGTGAGTATCATGGTTTAACCTCAGTCAACAAAGCCCCACGCAGCAACTCGCTCACTCCCCCCACAGTGGGATGGGGGAGGGAATTGGAAGGGTAAAAGTGAGAAAACTCATGGGTTGAGATAAAGATAGTTTCATAGGTAAAGCAAAAGCCGCGCACACAAGCAATTCATTCCCAGCTTCCCACGGGCAGGCAGGGGCTCAGCCATCCCCAGGGCAGCTGGGCTCCATCATATGTAACAGGGACTTGGGAAGACAAACGCCGCCACTCCAAACATCCGCCTCTTCCTCCTTCTTCCCCCAGCTCTATACGCTGAGCATGATGCCATACAGTATGGGATATCCCTTTGGTCAGTGGGGTCAGCTGTGCCGTCCGTGTCCCCTCCCAGCTCCTTGTGCCCCCCAGCCCCCTCGCTGGTGGGGTGGGGTGAGGGGCAGCAAAGCCCTTGGCTGGGTGTGAGCACTGCTGGGCAGTAAAGAAAACATCCCTGTGTAATCAGCACTGTTTTCAGCATGAATCCAAACCATAGCCCCATACCAGCTACTGTGAAGAAAATTAACTCTATCCCAGCCAAAACCATCATAGTAAGATTCCTGATAGCCTTACAGTGAAGCCAATACAAATAACCATATGCTCCTTTCTTGTCTTGGCAAGAGACCAATTGAAACATTTTTTAAACAACTCCAGGGATGCTGATTCCACCACCTCCCTGGGCAGCTGGATCTAATCCTTCACCACCCTTTCAGTAAATAAATTTTTCTTAATATTCAGTCTAAACCTCCCCTGGCACAGCTTGAGGCCATTCTGTCTTGTCCCGTTGCTTGTTACTTTGGACAAGAGACCGACCCCACCTGCCTACAGCCTCCTGTCAGGCAGCTGTAGAGAGCGATAAGGTCCCCCCTCAGCCTCCTCCTCTCCAGGCTGAGCACCCCACAGCCGCTCCCCATCAGACTTGTGCTCCAGCCCCTTCCCCAGCCCCGTTGCCCATCTCTGGACACGCTCCAGCACCTCAGTGTCCCTCTTGCAGTGAGGGGCCCAGAACTGAACCCAGCATTCGAGGTGCGGCCTCACCAGTGCCCAGTACAGGGGGATGATGCCTTCCCTTGTCCTGCTGGCCACACAATTTTGACTATGAACCAGGATGCTGTTGGCCTTCTTGGCCACCTGGGCACACTGCTGGCTCATGTTCAGTCAGCACCCTTAGGGCCTTTCCCACCGGGCAGCTTTCCAGCCACCATTCCAGAGGTGGACTTGGCAGTCCTGTGTTAATGGTTGGACTTGATCTTAAAGGTCTTTTCCAACCTAAGTGATTCTATGATTCTGTGACAAAATAATAGTCTGTATTGTGCTCCATGCAACCTCTTATATGGCCGGTAGCTTTGCACTATATTGAGGTTGTCTGAAGAAAAGTTTGACATATTCTTCCATTAAAAAGTACTTTATTGCCATTAAAAGTAACTTTTCACCACTCCTGAGGCTGAGTATTGTCGGGAGGCTTCATTTTTGATAATTTTGATAATTTTTTTTCAATTTTGATAAACAAACTCGTATTTAAGAATCAATTTGCTTTAGGGACCTTCTTTCCACGGTTTAATATTTGATGAATATTTGGTGCTTCTAGTAGTGACAAGTACTTATTTACTCACTGTACTCCACTTTGGAAAAGGAGAATAAAAATGCAGTGATTTACCAGAAATAGCAAGCAGAGTTTTGCTAGCACAAAATCAGTCAAAAGGCCTTAGTGTAGAGGGCAGGTTCCAAAATAAAGGCTGTGGCACTCCTGTCTGCTACGAAGCAAAACACATCTTGCAAAGCAAAGCACATACTTGACTTGTGAGTGTTGAAAGCAATATGATTAGAGAAGGCATACATGCCATCGTTGGGGATGAGGTAATTCTTTATGCTTTGCTGATAAACTTCACAAGCTCCTAAGTGTGGTGCCTCTGCTTTATAACACAGTTCTAGAATTGAGATGCTTAAACTCACCACCTTCTAAATAAAAGGAGCAAGGTGGCACAAGCAGGGCAATTTGCTGTTTCATGACTCTCTACATAGGTACATAAATTATTTCTGTTTGTGTCTGGTCATTTCAGATAAAACTACCATTTGTTAATCACTTGTCTTGACAGGGTTTTCCTTTACAGAGCCTAACTTTAAAATTCTCACAAGTTGAAATTAAAATACATGGAAAAAAGAGGACAGAGGAAAGAAAATGGAAAATCACTCATGCACTGAATTCTCAATCATCTCTCGTGTACAAAAACACCCCTGAAGGAATTACTTTATATCACAGTCTTGGTTAAATGAAGCACACATTCTAATTACAATATTAAGCAAAGTTATAATGATGAAAGGTCAAAGTAATCAAGAACTATTTTTCCTCATGGTGTGTTACCCATCCTCATAGAAAGAGTGGGCTCTGCCAGCCCTCCTCCCTCACCGCCTGTGATAAGGAAATTAAGCAATTGTTTTGAATGGAAGTAACAGCAAGTGACATATTACAACTAATGGAGACATTGATTTAACGCTTGCCCACAGGGAGAACAGAGCAGAATGCAAAGATTTATTTTTTTTAAGCTTTCTTTCCTTGTAAAACTTCACTGTCTTAAACACAGTGAGTAGAACCTGGCTTTGCAAGCTGCAGCTGGCTGAGCTGGGCTGGCCGAGTCCCACCCTCCGTCCCTTGGGGACTGGGCAGGTTTGGTTCTACCACAGAATAAAAGAGTGGGGCACTGATGCAAAATGCTGCCTTGGGAATCCCAGCACTGTGAATCCATGTGAGGCCTATAGACTGACTAAATCGTGGCAAGCACTGAAATTTATTGTAGTCTCCATCCTTGGAGATACTAAAAACCTGGCTTGGTATCCTGAGCAACCTGAGAAGTCCTTTCCCACCTCTGCTACACTGTGATTCTGTGATACGTTTGGAGTAGAGATGCTTATATAGCTCTGATCTTTTCTAGAGGCAGTGGAGAAAGGGAAGATGTGTCCATCCTTACCCCCTGATTTGCTTTTGTCTTGCATGTGATCTTCATTTATATCAAACCACTCTCAACATCTGAGAAGACTCGGTCAACGACTCACATATTCTGGGGCACATCTTGCATAATTTGCCTGGTTTTAGGTAAGTTCAGTTCAAGTAACGTGTATTCAGCCAAACCATATACCACTTCTACCTGCAACCAACAGAGCATAGAAATTTGGGGCTCAAATTATAATTCCTGTTCTATGAGTCTGTCTGGAGCCGCCTTTCCTTCTGAACAGCAAGAGCTCAGTCTCAGTCTTTTAGTTCTGTGTCTTTGGTATTTGTAATCCAGCAGTAAATTTCTACCTGCTGACACAGGTAGAGTGTGCCTAAAGGCAGAGACTGGAAAGAATACAGTAGAATAATCAGCCATCTCAAGTACCACAGTGTCCCCCAATTTTGCTGAAGATTATCACTTTTGATCTTTATGAGAGACACGTCAAGTATCCAGCTTGCAGGTATCGGAGTACTGCTGTTAGGTCCATGTGAAGCTGTCTCTGCCCTAGGCTGAACAAGCCCAGCTCCCCCAGCCTGTCCTGGTAGGTCAAGTGCCCTGGTCCTTATCGTCTTCATGGCCCTCTACTGAACTTGCTCCAGTTTCACGTTGGGTTTCTCACATTGTTGGGGCCAAAACTAGATGCAGAATCTAGATGTGGTCTGGTGAATGATCTCATTTTGGAATGCTTTCTTGGATTTAAGTGCTCCCTTGTGAATTTCATACCTAGTAGCAGAGCTCAAGCTCATACATCCATTATAGAAAATTTGTGGCTAATCTGTAAACCTTACGATATGTTAACTCCATCCACATAGCAGGTGATGTCCTGGTGCCAGCAATAGGCTGCCTCTCCACTTTTCAGGGTACGGGTGACAGATCTTTCAGATGCCCTTTTTAGATTTGAAAAAAAGGAATAGGGAGCTGTGGGCCCAAGGAGGTGAACCTGTTTCTCACATTACAGGTAATTTCTTTAATCACTATATGCAGGGATTTTTTTCCCTGTTATGCTGTGGGTTTGGTTATGTATATGAACTGCAACAGCATAAATAGGAAAGAATAAGATATCCTTCTTTAATAATAATAAATAAATAAGATATGCTTTGGCATGCAGAGCAGTCTAAAGGTATACCTGTGGAGATATATATGCCTGAGTTAGCTGTGGGATAGCTATCTCACGTGGCGGTAGCCAATACAGTGAATGCAACCTGGAGTTCAAAACAGACTGCTATTTGCACACTTTTGGTGTTTTGCTGTGGGTTTTTTTGTTGTTGGTTTGTTTTGTTATTTTAACCAAACTCTTGATTTGAGGATGAATGTGGGCCTTAAAATCCCAGTGCCTGCAGTACCTAGTGTAAAACTGTCTCTTTATCCATGTGGGAGCTCTGTGGTCTATATATTGACTGATTTATGGATGGGTCTGTAAAGAAGAATACTAAAACCTCCCTATTTCTGATGATGTCAAGCTCTGGTACATGATATCTGCTATTTCAAGGTGGGCACAGTTTGTACCCTTATATCAAGTATCACAACTATTTCATATTACTCAGTAACAAGGGACCTCACTGAATGACTGGGATTTGCTTTTCAAAGGTTAGATTCCCCTTGACAAGAAGGGGTGCAGCCAGCTCTCAGATGTCAGGCTACAGCTTCAGAAACCCTTCTGTTCACTTCATAGCTTTGCAACAACTTTGCACCACTTCGAGCAAAATGCTTGCTCTTTTCTGAACCCTGGATCCTGTTTATGAAAGGGGGATTATAATCTTGTGTTTCTTCCACCTGCTGTCAGCCTTTAGACGTGAGTTTTGCAGGTCAGACAATGTTCTGTGTGGATAGCATCTGAGCACAACAGGGTTCCAAGCTCCCTCACAGTCTCTGTTCCTCTCTTGAGCAACACAAGTTGTGGGTTAATTAAAAATGAAAGGCTGTGAAGTGCTGTAAACATACAACACTTGCAGTGTTGCCTTGGCTAATCTGAAAGGACCAGGAATTCTTTCTCCTATACAAAGCAATCACGACTCCGCTGCTCCAATCTTTTTCATTCTGACTTTCATGAAGTGCTTACTTCCAATGCCTTTGTTTTTAGAAGTGGATGTAATATTTTCTGGTTTTGCCTTTTCAGCACAATGTCATTACTCAGGAATAAGCATGCAAGGTAAAGCAGAACAACTCTTGCTCCACACCTAATTGGCAAAGAGCTATCACTGAGTGAAGCTGAGCTTCTACAACCAGTAAAGATCTTTAGTATGTGTATCTAAAGGAATTAAAGTTATTAAGTTTTCTTAATAGTTTGCTACTTGATTTGGCCACTTCAGGACAGTCAGCTTGCTATGCATTTACAATCAGATTTTTAAAGTTCAAAGCTGGAATTGTCAAAAAGACTTCTCCAGCTTGCTTCAGCTGGAGTAAGAGGAGTTCTCCACTGACCTAATCCGAATCCACAATAGAATAAAGCACCTCAGTATTTTCAAAAAGTAAAATGATCTGAAGACTCTTTTTCCAGTTCTGCTGGACTGACTGAGTGATGCCACCAAACACAACAAATGGTTAGAAACCCGTGAGGGTTGTAGGGCCTGCATGGGAGGGCTTCTTACCACCAGTTCTATAAAGCCTTCAAATAGGAGTTGCAGGAACAAACTCCCAACTTATTTTAAGACCACATATGTCAGAGAAGGCATGTGGGATAATGAGGGATGGGATCCAGTGGCCCAGGCATATGTCTGTCAAACATATCATATCTTAAGTCCTGTGAGAGGTTATTGAGAGTCAAGCCTCTAAGAATTTGATACACAATGACCAGTTTAGTCTGGTTATTTAAATATTAATATATGTATATATTAATATAAACATTTTAAACATTTAAATATATTAAATATAAATAAATATAAATATTACTTTCATATTTAGAATCTTAAATAGATGTCCCAGTTATGAGACATAACAAACATTTACTCCCTTTGTCCTTAAGTACTGATATTCCTATATTGTGGAGTCTGAAAAATCTCTGGTTTTTTCAACACCTGAACAAAATCATTCAGACTGGGTAGGAAAATCCTGGGTTTAACAGTATAGGGCTTGTGAAGTACTTAAAGGGAGCTATTCTTATGTTAACTCAGCCTGCTCAAAGCTGCTGGAAGTGTCAGAAAAATGATTATTCTCCAAATTTCAAACATGCCTCATTTTTTTTAATAGTTTGGAGTGAAAAGAGCATTCTTTTGATCATCACAACTATTTTTATAGTGACTCACCCCAGCATTCACTGTTGGCAGTTCAGGAATGTGATCAGACATAAAAAGTAAGATAAAGGAACTGCTCTGCAATCAGGGGTCTAAACAAGTACTGGAAATATAATATAAAAACACAGAAAGTTGTAATGCCATGTACAGTGAGGTAGAGTTTTTGCTGCATGCTGAGTGATAACAGGAGAGAAACTTAGGTTTCTAAGATTGAACTGGCACTTTATTAAACAGTGTGATGTTTATCAAGATGATGTTATTGTTTCTGATGTTTCCAGCTATGGCCAGCCACAGCTCCCTGGCTGTATCTCCTGCCTGCAGTCACTGTTACCTTCTCAGCCAGCACTGGGTTTGTTGCTTTGTGGAAGGCTTTTTCACCCAATTGCCGTGGGCTTTCAGGTTAATTTGAGGTTAATGCATTTTTCTGATAACTTCCTAAAATGAATAAAGCCACTATCCTGTTTTAATAAAGTAAAAGACCAAAGAAGAAAAGTGTAAGCACGGTAAGTGATCATTAGTTCCTTTTCTCAGAAATTATTTTAACAGGAAGCTCTGTAGGACAAGACCCTCTTTTTGCTGTGCATTTGTATGACAGCACCTCGCTCTCTCTG